>NC_143250.1:100588333-101215000 GCF_984573655.1 Nuphar pumila | reverse complement strand
GAATTTTCAAACTTAAAATAATATCCAAATTTATCCAACTTTGAAATTGAAATTAAGTTTCTACTATACGATGGAATATAAAAGACATCATGAAGATCTAAAACTACGCCCGTATCCAGAGTAATCCTGCAGGTTCCAACACCCTTCACATGTGAACGCATCTTGTTTCCCGAATAGATGCTTTTCTCAAGCATTGTTGGTTCCCTTCTGCTCAGGAACAGCTGTAGACAATTGGAAATATGAACAGTAGCACCAGAATCAATCCACCAGCTATTTTCAGAAATTTGTAATAAATTACATTCACGAGAAACAAATGACAAATTACCTCTCTTTTCCAACCACTTCTTGTACTTTATGCAATTTGCCTTTATGTGTCCCTTCTTCTTGCAAAAGAAGCACTTTATGGGAGTAGAGTTGGATTGCTTATCTTGGGATGACTTATCCCCAGTTGGCTTCTTCCTAGCATTTCTCTTAAATACATTCTTCATTGGTCTTACCTTGGACGTATGAGAAGCCATATGTGCACTCTGCACCTTCTCACCTTTCATCCTCTCTTCTTCTTCAACACACTTGGACATGAGTTCATTAAATGTTCATTCATCATTATGTGTGTTGTACGAGATTTTGAAAGGTTTGTATTCCAAAGGTAAGGACGTTAGAACTAAATGCACTAGGAAAGAATCAGAGATGGTGAGCTTCATGTCATTCAGCTGAGACGCTATGTTTCTCATCTCCAAAATGTGCTGGCGAATGTTTCCCCCTAGTATATTTCATAGATATCAGTTTTGACATCAGGGTACTGGCTCTGGCCTTGTTTGAACTCACAAACTGTGTCTCAATGGCATTCATGAATTCCCTCACTGTTCTGCATTGTGGGATAGCACTTCGAATGTTCTTAGCTACTTTAGATTGCAAAAGCAACAAGCTAAGCCTATTCGAGCGCTCCCACTTCTCAAAAGCAATCTTTTGATCAGCAGTACTCTGATCAGTGAGGGCAGTGGGTTCATCTATCCTTAGGTCCAGATCTAGATTCATATACCCTAATGCAAATAAAACAGTTTCTTTTCAATCACTAAAATTGGATCTATCTAGAAAAGGTATAGAGCTAGAGTCATCTAAAATCACAGAACTAGAAACTGCATGACAAAAGACACGTATCAGGAAGCATTCATACGAGTCTAAAACTTTAGCGGAAAAAGCAAAATGATAAAGGCCCTTGATATGCTTCTTTCTAGGCGAGTGAAGGGGGTTATCAGAGTCCTACTTTGGTAAGAGCTCCGACACGCAAAAACACTTCGCCTACCGACCATATTCGGTAAAACTAAGGTTCTTGTGAAGATAGACCATCAACACAATGTATCTTTGGATACACATGTGTGATGTATCTCGACACATTTACCTTATTCTACCCTACTTAAATTCCAAACACGATAAAACTACCTTTGGGTCGTCTATCGTTTCATGAATATAAGTACAATGTGCATATCGGCTTAGGAACTGGATGATAGTATAAAATTCATTTATGACTCACGTGTATTCAGTCACTTTGGTGACATGAAAACACTTATTCATTTAACTATCCTTAATGCTAATATGCAAAATTATATCTTAAAAGGGTTCGTAAACCGAATGGACCAGACATATGACTCTCGAAATGGTTCTAAAACTGAATGAACCTGTCATATATTCCATGAACCGGTCTTAAAGCACTTTGAACCGGTCTGAAACAGCCCCGAACCGGTCATCCAAGGGTCCGAACCGGTTCTGAACCTTATAAACCGGGTCAAATATGAACAAAAGTTCATTAAAACCCTATAACCGTATGCCAAAACCCCTGTATTTTCTTATATTTAAGAAAACAGGGTCTTAGCATCTCGAAACCGGTGAAAAACTGGAAGGAACCGACCAAAAATAGTTCTGAACCGGTCCCGGAAGGGGACTGAGTCAGTCCTTGATCCGGTTCAGGCCAAATAGTGCCTGGACCCTTCTGGATCCGGGTCAGACCCGGGGTTATCCGGATCCGGGTCGGACCCGATATTACTAGATCTGGGTCGGACCCGAGCAGGTCTCCACCTGAATCCCTGATCCGATCTGAATCACCTTATGGATCGGATTTGGGTGGGCGGGTCCGGTTCAGAAAATGAACCCGACCCGAAAAAAACAAAATGATAAGGGTCGAATTAGGGTTTTTTGAACCCTATTTCGCCCTTTTTCAAAATTTGCAGAGTGTTGCCGCTGCATGCCGGCGACCAACGCCGGCGCCTGCCGGCGATCAACGCCGGTGCCTGCCGGCGATCAACGTCGACGCCTGCCGGCGATCAACGTCGACGCCTGCCGGCGACCAATGCCGCCGTCCGCCGGCGACCAGCGCCGCCATCTGATGGCGCCCCAACTCCGACGAAAGCATCCATCCGACGGCCAAAATCGTTGCCGCAGAAGATTTCTGAAATCCGACGACTCAATAGTTGCCAGCGACAGTCCCAGCCGAGCTTTAACTGGCGGATGTGGAGTGAAGCACCGGCGGGGTCCTCGTTGACAGGAAACCCCCAAAAACAGAGGTAAGTATTTTTTTTTTATCAATCTGTCGCCTAACGGCGACAGTCGCCGGTGCCGGATAGGCGCCAGTGACCAGCAGCAGGGTCACCCCACGGTGATCTGCGTTGCTGGTCAAACCAGAGCACACCCCGCGCGGAAGCGGGGTGTGGGCCCATAACCCAATGTTGAGTCCGGCGGCGGTTTTCCGGCGATGCAGCATACCAAACGGTATCCCTGTAGTCATGGCCCTGCAAAGACAAAAGAAAAACAGAGCCTTCGTACCTGATGCTGCCATTTGATGGAGGGCGGAGGATGTTGCCGGAGAAAGGGGTTCTTCAACTCAGCCTGTCCGCAGCCACCACAAGCGCAGGCCTCCTTATGCAGACGGTGAGTCGACCTCTTCCCTCCTCAAATTTCTGTATTTTCGCTCATGGAAAGGGTTGCTCATGAAACCCTTTTATAAGCCATGAAATGGGAACGGTTGAGTAACCGTTCCCTCTGATTTCAAGTTTAACGGAAGGAACACTTCATGTGGGGAAGTGTTACCCACATCGTGGGTAACCACCACCAACGTGGTGGTTTAACCCAACATAACTTACTATCGTCACAGTTCCGCAAAATAAAACGCATGAAACCTGCCCAACTGGACAGAAATAAAAAGGGTACAGTTTGGAACTCCGGGAATTGCCAAACATGCTGATCACGGTCCATCATGAACATAGCCTGAGATACGTGTGAAGGTTATGTACACCACAAACACAAACACATGCATGCATGCACGCATGCACAAAAAATCAAGACATCATACAACCAACGGGTCAGCATCAACCGGGAGAACATCAGCCTCCTGCTGCAGTCCGCCATTCGCACCTCAGCGAGAGTTTTGAGCCCAAGAGCCAAAACCTTCAGGGAAAAGAAAGCTCACTAAGAGTAAGTACCAAAACCCAAAAAATGGTGATGGTGACAATGATGATAGTATTATTTTCCTCTAAAAAGATTATAACAATATTATAAAGCATCTGGAATATTTCTAAAGTGCTGTGTTCTCACAGCCACATTCATGTCCTGGGGGATCAATGTAGTGATATTCAAAATCCTGAAGAACAAAATATTTATTATGATTGTATTTGATTCTTGTTTTGGCTTTATCTTTTTTCTTCTCATTATAAGTTTTTGTTATTCGTCCTTGCTGTCTTTGAAGAAAATGACCAAAAAATGATAAAGAATGTCAATTTTTTACACATCCTACAAAAGCAAAGGAACCTGCTGAAAAACAGGAATGAGTAATTAGTGAGAACAATTAGAAGAGCACAACTGGAAATAGTGATTGTATAACACATGATGCAATACGTGTTATCATTGATTGATTGAGTAATATATTACCAATTAACCCATCACTTATTTTTATATTATCATATTATAATTTATAAGCCTTATCAATATTATAACTCATATTACTGATAACTTTTTTAAAAATTCCAATATTTTATTATATATATATTATATTTTTAAGACCAATATTTTTCGAGATTTTCCCAAGAAAAACAAAAAAAAATTAAAATCTCTGAGATATTCCATTGCCCAGAACTTCTCGTCATTTGTGACTGTGTCTACAAATTCATTGTTTGTGTTAGCATGTCTAGCTGATGCAAAACGACCTTGGAAAAGGTCACAACGGTACACACATTGCCTGCAATCCAAGCAAATGGTAGAAAGAGGAAAATTGCTAATGGAGTAAATCACAGTTGATTGCGACTCAAAAATCTCACCATGCCAACCATGTACCTGAAGGGCCACCCTCGTTGCAAGAACTTAATTTATCAAACAAGAACATAAGCACTTAACAGAAGAATAACATCTCAAAACACAAACTACAAGTCTACCACTCAAAGGAAGTTCTTCCATGGGAGGGCATGAAATACATGAATCAATCTTAACATCCTTTTATGATGTGGTTATGAAACACTTCCTTTGAAGCACTAGCTTCCAGTGAACATCACCAAACACATTAAAGAAGGTTTTATGAACTTACCTCCTAGTAGATATGAACTTTTTCCTCCTCAGACTAGCAGCTTGGACTTTGCCACCATATCGTAAGCCTTGAGGGTTGATAGCTCAAAACTAACATCTTTAACTCTGTTTACCAACTTTCTGTTGTGCTTAACCATTTTCTCGGTAGTCTGTTCTAAGCGGTGAAGAGGTCCTATCCTTGGTATTTTAAGATTCTTGGGAATGTATGGCCGCTAATTCTAATCCTAAAGTGATATAACTTCTTTTGGTGATACTAACTTAAGTGCCAGTCAGAACAGGGGTGTCAGTGGGTCGGGTTTGATCCAGACCTGACCCAGACCAAACCCTATAGGGTCAGGGTTTGGTGATAAACAAGGAGGTCCAATTAGAATCTGGGTCAGACTCAAAGAGTCCGATTAATATATGGAGTCGGGTATGGTTTGTGAAATTTCAAACCAGACCTGAGCCCGACCTGAGTGCCGACTAAGATTTGCATTTTTTGAATGTAAAAAAGATATATATATATATATATTATATATTTTATCGGGTATGGTCAGGGTCTGGTTCATGTAATCCTTATAGGATGATTTCTCTTATGGTGGGTCCAATTGGACCTGGTACCAGCATCTCAAATCAGCTCTAGTTTTTGTCCCACATGGGTACGAACCAAACCCGGTCGTTTGACACCAGTCAGAAGCATTGAAAAGACTCATGTAGTATCCAGCTCACCCTTTACTCCCCTGTAAACACCTAGAGAGATTAACTTCACTGCCACAATGTATCCTCAAAAACAATCTCAGATTAGCATAATGCTGTTTTGCTTTACCCACTCCCTGAATTTGACATGCTTGTTCTATAGGATACAACTCAAAAACCACCAATTCAGCCCTTAGGGCTATTGAAATAATAATAATAATAGTAATAATAATAATAATAAACCAAATATATATAGATATATAATAAAATATTATAAATAAGTAGCAGAAAGGAAAAAAAATGAGAGAGGAAGAAAGAAAACTAAAAACTATATTTTTAGTTGTTCTAAATCCTTGAACAAGGAATTAGATCTAGAAATAAAAAATATATAAAATAAAGAAGAAAGAACATTTAACCTATACATGAGCCTTGGGGGTCATGTATGAGGTTTGGGATTCATAAATTATGAATTTACGAATATCCTCAAATTTCTTTATTTTTCTAGGTATGGACCTTGGGAAATGATTTTCCCAAGTGAGAGCTTACTGGCTAAGCATAATAACAACTCATTTAGAGTGCAATGAGATGTTTGCACTATCTCTAGAAAATGACATTGTGAAAATAAATGTTAGTGTGTCTTGTTGGGCAAGGCCATGAGTACCTAAAGGGTACTTTGAGAAATTAAGAATTTGATAATGAATCAGAAATTAAAATAAACAAGATACACATACTTTGGTTACGCTTTGAAAGATGGGGTAACTTGTCACCTTGAGTGACTCTTCACTCACCTGGAGAGCGAGCTTGCATCCAACCCCGTGGGATTGTGCTGAGTTGCCAACAGACTTCTTCTCAGCTGGCGGTGGTGTGTTACTTTTGTGGGCCCCGCTTTGGTCACTAGGGTGGACCAATCTTCTACCACGGTGGCTTAGGGGATGAGAACTTCTTTTTGTTGTGGAGGTCCAGCTACGTACGCTAGCAATAGTGCACTACGACTTTTTTTCAAAGCAAGGAACTCCTTGACGAAAGATTTCTATACCTTGGTGTTGGTGACTCGTGTTCTTGTGGGGTTTAAAATAAAATATTAAATCACTCATGAATGCACACACCCACATCGATCGACAAACCTATAGTGACCCGTGGCAGTGGTGCCCTCGTGGAGATAATAATGAAAGTGACAACTACAAAAAATTATAATATACATTGGCAAAGAGCAAATATAACTCTAAATAAAAGAAAACAAAATTTTACATGCATGCATTTAGGTTATGTTCAGTTGTTTGTTTGATCTCTCAAGTTAGAGGTCTTGTCGAGTCAAATCCTATCAAGTCAGGATCTGAGACTCATTGTTATCCATGGACTTAGTTGGAGTCCAGTTTAGCTTGGTGATCTACCCATGTTTGCTATTGCATAGTGGGTGGTCATGTTACTTACTGAAACTTGTGGTTTGTCTCACCCCTGCTTATTTTTCTTTTTTTCAGAAAACCATAAGTAAGCGGGCTTGGCTGCGATAGATATGCATAACTAGAGTATCTTTGGAGCTGAATTATGGACCCTTCTCTTCCTGGGAGTGCTCTATATTTTGGGATTTTATCATAAATTTAATTGAATATAATTTTGTGAAACTGAGTGTTAGTTCACCTCTTGAATTTAGTAATCAGTGATGCATACATGAATGAAATGAAACTTTTGTAAAAATGTTTGTTCTTCCTTATTGCTAGAAAACATTTGCAATAACAAAAGGGGTTGAGAAAATATTTAAAAGAAATAAATATCTGATTTTTCGTTGTATGCTCTATTTTAAAAAAATTGCTCAATTTTTCGTGCAATATCACACAAACAATTTGCATTCGGTTCGTTCGGCTCAGTTACCAATCATATTCTCATAATTATCAAATAATTTGTTTAACTTGTGTGTGGCAGCTTGTATTTCCTATGTTTTTGCTCCCTATTCGAACATTGTTGGGCCCCCTCGCCCATTCTGAACTATTGTGGACTGGGTGCCATCATAGATTTGCTTGTTGCTTTGCTACCTATAACTATGTATTTAGTTGAACTTATGGATAAATAATTTAAATAAAATGTGTGTATTCATTGTTTGTGTAGCGTGAGAACATGTGGAAAAAAAATGAGAGAGGAAGAGGTGGGTGGTGGTGATAGTGGTGGGTGGTGGTGAGATGCATGGTGATTGTGGTGGTGGTGGTGGTGTTGGTGCTGGTGATGAGACGTGGTGAGATGGGTGGTGTAGAGTGTAAAAATAAATTTTTTATTGATAGGAAACATTCGTCCACATCCCTACCGAAGAATGTTTCATATTAAAAAGTGTACTTTTTAGAAAAAGTCTCTCTTATTTGAAATGGTCGAAAAATCCGTATGAAATTTTCATTTTGCATTCCTTTTCCTACATCTTTGTTGATTCCAAATGTGCCCATAATCAAGTTCAATTCTCAGTTTGTGCTTGTGTGAAAAAAAAAATTGCTTTTAATTGAGTCAGCTCAAGCTCGGCTCGGCTCGACTCAATTTATACAAACTAGATGAGGTAAGTCTGAACAAAACCTTACTATAAACAAGCCAAGCCCAAACAGCCTGCAATCAGTTGGTTCGGCTCAGTTACCAATCATCTTATGGTCATCTTCTCATAATTGTCAAAAATTTTATTTAATTTGTGTGTGGCAGCTTGTATTTCCTATGTTTTGGCACCCTATTCGAACATTGTGGGCCCGCCTCGCCATTCTAAAGTACTGCTGACTGGGACTCGCAATAGATTTGCTTGTTGCTTTGCTGCTTGTAACTATGTATTGAGTTGAACTTATGGATAAATAATTTAAAAAAAATGCTTGTATTCATTGTTTGTGCAACATGAGAAAAACAGAGTGAGAAAATGTGAAAAAATGAGAGAGAGGAGGAGGCAGGTGGTGGTGATAGTTGTGGGTGGTGCTGAGATGGATGGATGGTGGTGGGGGTGATGATGAGATGTGGTGAGATGGGTGGTGGGGAGTGTAAAAATAAATTTTTCCTTGATAGGAAACAATCCTCATGTTTCGCAATAAAAAGTGTACCTTTTATAAAAAGTCTTTCTTATTTGGAAGGGTCGGAAAATCTGTACGGATTTTTCATTTTGCATTACTTTTCCCACATCTTTCTCGCTTCCAAACGTGCCCATAAGCAAGTTCAATTCTCACTTTGTGCTTGTGTGAAAAAGGTTTTTTTTTTTTTAAATGAGTCACTTATACAAACTAGACAAAGTAAGTCTAAACAAAACCTTGCTATAAACAAGCCAAGCCCAAACAACCTGCATTCGGTTTGTTTGGCTCCTTGTTCCATCTTCTCATAATTATCAAAATAATTTTTTTAATTTGTATGTACTTCCTATGCTTTAGCTCCCTGTTCCAACATTGTGGGCCCTCTTCGCCCATTCTGAACTATTGCTGACTGGGCCCTGCCGTATGCCCCCACCATATGTTTGCTTGTGGCTTTGCTACCTGTAACTATGTATTGAGTTGAACTTATGAATAAAATACTTGTATTTATTGTCTTTCATAATTTTTGATGCATGTACGTACATTCAATCATTAACTTTATGGCCTTTAATTAGGACATAAGTGGGACGATTCAGTCTGGTTCAAAATCAATGTTGTCAGTATAGGTGTGTATCGGCTTGTACCTATCGTATCGGTAGAAAATCAATACGCTTCACTCCTGAATCGGCTATTTTTTAATAAATATAAGAATACTTAAAATTACTGTTTAATATATATTATTTTAGTGACTTTAACACGTGTCATGTAATATTTTTTATATTTTTTTTTGACCTATTCAGAATGATTCATTCAGATTCACCTGGATCGTGCACCAAATGATACAAGGCCGATATCGATGACAACATTGTTCTAAACCACTCATTGCAATTGAAAAGGACATAATGATAACAGACAGTGATGGATCTGGACTCAGTCTTGGAAATTGGATTTTGGAGACTTTACTTTTCTCAAATTAAGTTAGCCCCCTAGTATTACCTGTGGGTGGTAAGTGGGCCATGTCAGGTGGGGTTTCATCAGACCCATTTTTTGAAATAGTTCTAATATTCAAATCCATAACTGACCTAATTTGATTGATGTTTTGGTCTGGGTCTGGGTCTGGGTCTGGGTCTAGGTATGACTGAAATTATGTAGACCAACATGAGTGAATGGGTTTGGGTCTAATCTGGTCAAACGTCAAGTATAAAATGTCAGTTTTGTAGCAGACCCAATTTTTAAAAGATTGGATCCAGACCCCCAACAATTCTATTTGGGCTCAGGTTCGAGTCTGGACATGTCTGAAATTGTAGACCCGTATGGGTTTAATGAGTTTTGTCCTAAGTGGGGTTGGATTTTAATAAAGTCATTTTTAATTAAGTTTGATATTATCTTTAGCAAACTATATGACTGGTAACCGAGCCGAACGAACCAAATACAGGCAAACTTTAGAGTTTTCAATTTTTGATACAAATTAAACAAATTATTTGATATTCTAAAAAGTGCTTACTTTAGAGTTTTCAATTTTTTAAAAATGCATACAAATTTCTAAAAATGCTTACTTTAGAGATAATAACCAAAATAAAGCACATTTAAATTGAAAACTTCTAAAACTCATTATTCCAAAGCATACAAAAATTAGAGATGAAAAGAACATTAACCAAAATGGGTTTAGATATAAATCTCATCCGAGTTTGGGTAGGTTTGAGTGGGGTCGGCTTAGATTCAGGTTGGGTTCAGATTTAAACCTGACCCAAACAAGTTTACCATGAGCAGCTCGGTTCATTTACCAGCCCAAGTTTTGGCCCCAACTTTGATTGAATTCCACTTGAAGGTATTCCAGTAATATGGATTTGCATAGCCAAATCGAGACCCATCCAATTTCCAGATATTATCCAAGTGGGCCATATATCTAGATATTCTCAGATCTTTTTGGGTCTCACCTAGATATATAGCAAAATTTCATAATTTGAAAGAACTAGAACTAGAAGAGTAATGAAGAATAGCTTTGGAGTTACCACAAATAATTACTAATAAAAACAGCTGTGAAATACAAATTAATAGATTCATATCATAGGCCCAAGAGGGCTCCACTAATCCGGTAGGGGCGACTCATGTTCATTACCAAGTTGAAGAGATGTAAATTCGAAACCCACGGGTGTATGCCCGAGGCCAAATCAGTGTGTACTTCTGATGTAAATCCAAGAATGGATTTACAGAAAAATTCTACCCAACTACAACCTTATTTAAGAAAAATAAGAAATTTAATAAAAATTGCAAGAAATAACAAAAAAATTAAAGAAAGAAATTGATTGAGATTTTTCTCTTCTCAAAACTGAATCACCTCTTATATTTCTCAGCTTTTGATAGATGAGAGAGTTTCCTAATTATAATCAAACTAATTAACCTATTCAGTTAACTTCCAAAAAAGATAAAATAAGGATCAGATATAATGATCCCATATTCAAATATCGAAATACAAAGATCCAAACAAAAATATCCAAATAACTAAAATGGATCTTTGATCTCTTACCTGGGTCTTCTGCCTGCATCAACTCCCCTATGAAAAGGCAGACCTAGGTTTTTTATACTATTGAGCTCGCATGTGTGGGATATTATTTCCCGATTATCTAAAAAATAGAAAAAAAAAGAGATTTATACAGTAGGCTTAATAAAGTATTATAACAAAACAATAGATGCCTATTCTAAAGAAAATAATTTGGTGAACAAGGGGGGACTGTTTGGGAACATGCACCCTTGTTGTGGTCCTCTCTCTCTCTCTCTCTCTCTCTCTCTCTCTCTCTCTCTCTCTCTCTCTCTCTCTCTCTTTAAGCCAGCGGTAAATCATGCAGGAGGTATCCTTATCTTGAGAAAGCAGTCTTTAAATTTATCTCAACTGGATATGGGTCTTTTCTCTATGACTGTTGCTTTCAATTTGCAGACAGTTGATAGAAGAGTAGTGGTTTCTGCTGTTTATGGACCTAATCTCGCCGCTATGAGGCCCGCTTTCTGGGATGATTTGGATAGGGTTGTCGTTTCGAGCGTGGATTGTCACCTTCTTATGGAGGATTTCAATTGTTTGTTATCTATCCATGACTCTAATAACCTCGTAATTCCTAATCCCTCTATGCGAGGTTTCCAAGACTTTGTTCATCGTCATTTTCTCTACCCTATTCCTTTAATCGGAGAGCGCTTCTCTTGGTCGAATATGCGGTCTCGTCCGTGCTGTAGGGTCCTTGATAGGGTCTTTGTCACCCCTAATTTATTGGACCTCATTCCCGACGTTAAGAGTGTGTTGTTTGCTCCCTCTATCTCGGATCATGGGCAGATCATCACTCATTGGGGGGATGACTTTCGACCCACTAGGAGCTTTGCGTTTGAAGAATGGTGGCTTCAGGAATCAGATTTTCTCTCGGTTATTACTAATTCTTGGAACAAAACTGTTGATGAGCATTGGGCCGGGCTACATGTTCAAAATAAGCTTTCTCGTCTAGTTAAGGATATCAAAGCTTGGCTTCATAGTCGTAAGGTGGAGGAATTTCAGCAAATAGCCGCATGGGATCAAGAGATTTCTGCGTTGTATCAGTCTATGTCTTCTTCTGACTCTTTTTCTGATTTGCAACTTCTCAGTCTCCAAGCCAGGTCCTTAGAATTAACTATGTTCTTGAAAAGCTGGAGGATCAAAGAGGAAATTCGTTGGAAGCAAAGGTCTAGGGTGAAATGGCTTGCGGCTGGTGATGGCAACACTAAATTTTTTCACTCATATGCTTCCCATCGTCATAGGAGGAAGATTGTTCCTTCTATCTTCATTGAGGGTGTTTCTTGTCTCAATCAACACGTTAATCCGGCAGTCTCGCTATACTTTAAGGACTTATATTCTGCATTGTTAACTGCGGATGATGTCTTTGGTAATATCCTAGTTGGCTCAATTCATCCTGAGCAAGCCAGATCTATGCAAAGAAGGTTCTCTGGAGATGAGATTTTTTCAACCATTAAGGATCTGTCGGGTTGGAAAGCGCCTGGTATTGACGAGTTTCATTCGACTTTTTTAGAATTTTTTGGGACTGTGTTAAATCAGACGTGGTGAGCATGTTTGATGAGTTCCATCGTAACTCCAGACTGCCTTATCATTTACATGTTGCTATTATTTCGCTCATTCCAAAAGATGATGAGGCCACTGATATTTCTCGATTCTGACCAATCTCAGTTATGAGTGCTCTCTATCAGATGCTTGCCAAGGTTTTGGCAAATAGGCTGAAATCGGTGGCTAACCAAATTTTTTCAGACTCTCAGTTCGCCTTTATCCATAATAAGAGGGTCCAACACTCGTTCATCATGACGTCCGAGGTTGTCCATTTCTTGCATCATAGCGGTCAACCTTACTTTGTCCTTAAATTAGACTTTCATAAAGCTTTTGACTCTGTGCATTGGTCATTCTTATTTCAAATGTTAGCTAATTTCGATATTGGTCGTCATTTTTCTGGTTGGGTGAGAGAGCTGGTCTCAAATGCCCAGACCATGTTAAATATCAATGGTATTAGAGGAGACCGGCTCAAGTTGGGGCGGGGTTTGCAGCAAGGGTGCCCCCTATCGCCTTTGTTGTTGAATGCAGTTGTTGAGGGTCTTGTGGTCTTGCTTAAGCGGGATGATGTATCGGGTTTCATTCATCCTTTGCAGGTTTCTGACTTCCCGGGTCATATTCTTACTTATGTTGATGATATGATCATTTTTGGTCGTGCAAGTGTTCAATAGATGCTTAGGTTCAAGCTTATCATTCAGTTCTTTCTCTCTCTATTCGGGCTTTCTCTAAATGAGACCAAATGCTCTATTACCATGTTCAATGTTAATGCCAATATGCTTGCAACTGGAAAGAAAATTTTTAATTACACTATTTCTGAATTGCCTATTATGTACCTTGGCTTGCCGTTACAAGTGAAGCACCTCTCTTCAGCTGCTTGGGCTCCGACACTTCAAAAAGTGAAGCGCAAATTGCTTTCGTGGCAGTCGTCTTATCTCTCCAGCGCTGGCCGTCTAACCTTAGTTAGACATGTTCTTTCAACTATTCCAGAATTTTTCATGTCTATGTTTGTGATGCCTGTAGGAGTAGAGAAGCAGCTGACGCGCTTGCTGGAAGGCTTTTTATGGTATGGGTGTCAACTCAAGGGTAAGCGTCACTTGATTGGTTGGCGTTCGGTGGTCTTACCTCGGCGTATGACTGGCTTAGGCATTCCTGCGCCCAGACTGCGAAGCATTGTTCTTGTCGCCAAGCAATGTTGGTTGGCCCACCAACCGGATAACCCTTGTGCTAGTTTGCTTCTTGCTAAATATGGAGATCCAACTCTTATCCTGGTTCGTTTGGGAACCCGAGGTTTGGCACTCTCGCACTTGCGTAAATCGTGGTTGAGGGCTTTAGCCTGCTTTAGAGACCATTTTGAGGACTCCAGAAATTTTGGTCAGTGGTTGCAGTGGAAGTTGGCGCCAAGCGGAGAGTTTCTCACCGAAAAAGTCTATAGATCGTTGCTCCCGCCGGGGGCTGATTGGTTGCCCGAGAATGTGCTTTGGGGGAAGGGTCCTTCCCCTCGTTCTCGAGTCCTGGCTTGGTTAATTTTGCACGATAGGATCCAGACCCACAGTAATTTAAAGAAGTGGGGCATTCAGCTCCCGAGTTGGTGCGTGCTTTGTCAAGCTGCAGAAGAATCTACGTTTCACTTGTTCTGGTCTTGCCCAATATTTGTGGAAATCTTTAGCAGGACCTGGAGGCATCCGCAAGTATTTGTTAAGGAGGAGTCCTTTGGGCTAGATCTGATCTTTGGGCCGGTTTGTATTAGGCACAGCAAGAGGTGGGGGTTCATCTGGCAGACGTGGTTGCTTACTTCTTGGTGGTTTGTTTGGATGGCGTGAAACGATGCTCATTTCTGTCATATTCCAGTTAACATTCAAAATCTGGTGCATAAAATCTTGGTAGATGTTTATGTGATCTTGCATATGCATCTTAGTGATCTTCCACTCCCTCCTGTTAATGCTACCTATCCTTTGTCGCAATCTGGGCAAGCGGCTCCGGTGTGAGCCCAATTTTTCTGTCTGATGTTCTTTTCTCTTGTGCTTTCTTTATTTGTTTTGGCTTTTGCTCTTGTTCAGTTCATGGGTTCAACATTTTGTTGATCTTCATGAGTGGTAATGTTGAATTACTTTTGGCTCTCTCTCTCTCTCTGGTTGTCCATCGCTGCTAGGGTTTGGTAAGTGTGTATTTTCTTTTTCTTAATTAGCATTAAGAATGAACAATGAATGTTTGATTTTTTTTTTTGAATATTAGAGCTTTTATTTGTTCTTTTTTCATTAGCATAAATCTATGATTTCTTTTAGAATTTTGAGTATTGATTTGATTTTTTATTTTTAATAATATTTTTTACTTTGTATTTATGCTCACCCTAGGTTAGAATCCTGGCTCCACCATTGCCTATAGGGTCAGGTTTTGGTGATAAATACGCAGGTTCAATTACAATTCGGATTAGACCCAAAGAATCCAATTAATATATGGAGTCAGGTATGGTTTATGAAATTTCATACCAGATCTGTGCTTGACCCGAGTTCTGACTAAGATCTTCAATTTTCAATGTAAAAATGATTAAAATTTTATTTTACTGGGTATGGTCTGGGTCTGGGTCTGGCTCATGTAATCCTTATAGAATTTAGGTATGGTGTCTCTTATGGTGGGTTTAATTGGACCTAGATTCGAACCCGATACCAATATCTCAAATCAGGTCTCGACCTGGTTCCACTTGTGTTTGAACCAAACCTGACCCATTGGAAGTATTCTGGTGTTCCCCATGATCTCAGTCCGAGCTGTTGAAATAGGTTTGGCGTTCGACAACGAATCACGAAATCTTGGCAATCTTGTCTGAAATTGTTCACCCTCCCCCACTCCCGAGTAGGAATCACACAGGGTAAATTGATACGATATAAACTTCTGGTAAAATGTCCGTCCTTAACCTAAGGGATAAAGTACCTATGACTGTCATCCCATAAGCATAAAACTCAATGGAAACCTCCTCTATCAAATGAGCCTCCTGCTTTACCTTACTGAAGGAGTTGCTCATATGGGGATTTGAACTCGGTAAGAAAAGACCTTTCTATCGCCAGCCGAGACCATGTGGCCAAACCCTTCAGGTCAAATCACATTTTTGCTATTCTTGAACAAAATCTAGAATTGATTAGGGGTGACTTGTAAATGTCATCAAGTTGATGGAATGTCATGAGTTCAAAACCCATAAAGTGCATCCCTTACCACAATGTCAAAGTTGGGTGTACTCTTGGGTGGGATGAGGAGGCCTCAATGGTTTTACCAACTCGAGGCTAGCCATTAGCCAATGTGCAGTCCACACTTGGAGGAGGAATGGTTTTTCCTTAGCCTAGCTTGAAAAAGAAAAATTATGGTTAAATGAAAGAGGTACTCATATCATGGGTGTGGCATTGGAAAATCTTGATGGTCAACCACAATCTCCTTGGCATTAAGATTTTAGAGCTCCTAATTCCAATGTCTACCTTGCAGAAGTTACTTTGTGTGTACCGGGGCTGAGCCAGGATTTTAAAATTGGGTGGGCACAAAATGCACAGTGAAAAGGAAAAATAATTCTTAATAAACTATACTAACAACATTTCCAAATAATATTATAAAGCATAATTCTTACATAAAAACTCTAATTCCTACAAATATCATAATTATGTATTTATATTAATTGATTAAAACATAAAACCTTTAATAGTTTAACTAAAAATTGAGCATTTATTATTGATTATTCATGGATTCATGTCTAATTACCATTGAAAAAAATAAAGAAAATAATGAAACCATAAAAACATTTATGCCATTTCATAGAAAAAACAAATCAAAACCTTAAATCCTAACCAGCATCACTCATTTAAAGGTTATTTGATAAAAAAAACTATATTTCTAACTAAAAATAAGCATGTGGAATCATGTTTAATGTTAAAATAAAAAAAAACAAAAATACCTAATTAAATATTTTACTCATTGAAAAACAAAATAAAAACCAAAATGCTAATTGAAAAAATACAAAAAACCCTAAAACCTAATTAAATATTTATGCAACAAAAAAAATAAAAAACTAATTTCCTAAGAAACATTATATATATATATATATGTGTGTGTGTGTGTGTGTGTGTGTGTGTGTGTGTGTGTGTGTGTGAGAGAGAGAGAGAGAGAGAGCTAATTAAGAAAAAAATACAAAACGCTTAAAAGTCATACTAAAATCAAGCATGTGGAATACCTAATTAAACATTCATCTCAACCAAAATAAAAGACCTAAATGCTAATTAAAAATAAAAGATCTAAAACCTAATTAAATATTATACTATTTAAAAAACTTAAATCAAAAAACTATTTGCTAATAAAAATCATTTATATATACATGCTAATTGAGCAAAAATGAAACCCTGAAATTATAACTAAAATTAATCATGTAGTATCATATTTAATGTTGACTAAAAAACATAAAAATACTTAATTGAGCATTCATCTTATTGAAAAAAGTACAATTAAAAACTCAAAGGATAATTTGACAAAAGAAAACACAAGAAACTCTAAACCCTAGAGAAAAAAGCACAAGAAAAAAAAGCCAAAAAAGTTGTTGGGCGGCAGACAGCCTGATGCAGGTGGCATGCCTAATGCCCTAACCCCTGAGCAATCAGTAGAAAGAGAGAGGTGGGGTCGGGGTTGGGCATGGGCACATCGTTTTTATGATGTGGGTCCGACCTGGGTGGTACCCACCCTGACCTAATGGCGGGTCAGGGTGGGCACTGCCTAACTTCACCTGATACCCCCTTATTCGGGGATTTTCAGGTCAAGGTGGGCACATGTCCATCCTTACTACAATGTAGCTCAGCCCCTGGTGCCCACCCTGACCCGGCCTCTTATGCACATGGTGGGTCAAGGTGGGCTCCGATAGTCCTATTGGAAGATTTTCTGATCAGGGTGGGCACGTGTCTACCCTGGCTACAGGGTATATCGCACCTGGCCATGTATCTTTTTAAATTTCGTATATTCAAATTAATTATTATTTTTTTTATGATAAAAGAAACCTCACCGGATCACTTAGTGGGCCTGCCTCCCTGCGTGGCATAATCAAATGAATTGCCAGTTTGGCAGTTGATGATCAAGGCAAGTAAGCACATGTCAAGTGAAGTGCGTTTTTTATTTCAGCAGGCCGGTCATTCACAACATTGCACATAAATGTTTTTTTTTTCATGAATATTGGCCATCTATTCCCCTCACATTCCAGCTAGCATTTTCTAATTCTTAGTTTAGACTTGTCAAAAACCATGTTAATCCGGAGCTTCTAACAATCATTTTCTTCCAAATTTCTCTTATTCATCATTTTTAGCCATTTGTTTCGTTCCCTTTCTAATGAAAGAGGCTCTCTTTCATAGGAAACCAGGTATCTTTCTTACACAGTGTAAAATAAACATGTCTATGAAAAATATGTACTGAAACTTGCATTCTAAATGCAAAAAATAGCTTTCCTGTCAAAATACCTCTTCCTTCCAGAAAGCACTTTCCCTTCCAAGTGGCCTTTTCAAAGAAAAGAGGCATCCCATGAACGAGAGCACGACAAACACCCCTTAGGGGAAGCTACTTTCTCTTGAAAAGGATGATAGAAGGGAAAATACTTTCCAATGAGAGGAGTGAGAGAGAGAGAATTCCAATAACATTGCCCAAACAGAAGACCCCTGGACCAACGAGAGTTGAACCCAGGACCAGATGGAGAAACAAAGCATAAAAAAGCAAAAACAGGGGTTAAGCTTAAACAATCGCAGCTATCAAACTATGCAGCCCCCACTCCCCCACCGAATGCGAATGGCAGCAAGAACATCATAGTTGACATGGTGCACTAGCATCGTCAAGACTACACGCCCATCCCTATAAATCATGCCGTTTCGTGTAGTCCAAATCACCCACCACAAGGTAAACAACCATGTTCTACAGATGAATCTCTATTTTTTGCTACGCCTTATTTGTAGGGGACCCCGAATGAGATATCTGAAAATGGAGTCAATTTTGACTTGCACCTCAGGTATTGTCCACGTAGCCTGAAACATTTCTTGCGTGATGGGGCAGTACCAAAAGAGGTGCTTTATGGATTCTTCTTGCAACCCACACAACATGCATTTACTGGTCAATTGAAAGCCCCACCGTTTGAGTTTGAGTTGGGTCTGTACACAATCATGCAATATAAGTCATGCCAAGATCCTTGATCGTGGAGTGAGGTCATTTCCCCACAGTTGATTCCTAGGAAACCAATCGACTCCAGGAGGATGCAGCAATCCATAAACCTTAGCAATGGTAACTGCATCGGATGTGTCCCTTGCCCATTCAAAGAAATCTGGTAAAGTCCCCACAGAATGTCTGCACTGTGTGAGGACTCGCTTCCATGCTTTTCACAAATGAGAACTCGGCATGCACTTCATATTCAGACAATCGATTAAATCACCTTGATGAAGGTGATATTTGCATCTAAGAAAAATATCCCAGAGATCCGAAGATGACTCCAAATCACCGTTAAGAAATAAGAAGGCAGCGAGGAAAGCACATGCTTTATCATTGTAACCTGGCCTACTATGGACAGATATCTAGCCCTCTAAGAGCTTAATCGATGATGAATTGTTTCAATAACTTTTGTCCACGCCAGAGCACGCGGTTGAGCTACTTGTAACGACAACCCCAGGTAGGTGGTCGAAAACTCTTTCATCGAATAACCAAAAATCGTAGATGCTCCTGCTCGAGTGTCTCTATCGGCGTTGAATAGATAGATGAAACTTTTTCTTTCATTGATGTGCAGCCTTGAGATAGTAGCAAAAATCTTTAGAATGAGAAGCATCATGGTCATTTGTAGTAAAGAAACTTCTCCAAAAATGATAATATCATCTGCAAACTGAACCACATGCTCTAAAAAACCATTGAAGGGAAGGGGGTTCAGAAGTCATGCTTCCACTGCTCTGTGCATCAATACGACAAACCCCTCGACTGTAATATTAAAAAGCAATGGTGATAAGGGGCACCCTTGTCGGAGTCTGTGCTCCATCGAAAATGACCCTCCTCTTTTGCCATTCACCACTACCACTGCTTCTCTTTGATCCATCGTTGCCATCTTTGTCCAAATCACATAGCTTCTAGAGTCCGAAAGAAATAGGTCTATGACACTAAATCAAAGGCTCTGCAAATATCGAGCTTTAACATATAAAAAGTCCTTTGGCTACATTGCATAGAATGTGCCACCTCAGATGCAATGATATGGCCATGCATGATGCTTCTAGCTGAGATGAGTACCTTTCAGTCTCGTTGCCAATACCTTAGCAATGATCCTTCTTAAAGCACACATTATTGAGATCGGTCTGAAATGTGTTATGTTTGTTGATGCACCCTTCTTTGGGAACAGCTCCATCAAGAACCGATGGTAATCAAAGGGCAATCTTGTGTTTCGGTGAAACTCTGTAAAAGGAGCGTGAAGGTTTCGACCGACTGTCTCCCAATAAAATTTGTAAAAGTCAATCGAAAATCGGATAGTTTCCTAACAACCTGCTTGATTTCCTCTAAAGAAAATGGTACCTGCAATCGTTGAGCTCGGTGGGACGACAAAAAGCGAAAGTTGAGGGTGCCCATATCCCCACCCTCATTGACAGAAAGTGAAAAAAATCTGAGCATAATAATTGTTGATGGCCGACAACAGTTGATCCCCGGTGAAAATTCTCCCTTTGATTGACATAGATTGGATTATGCTCCCACAATAGCGCTCAGATGTTGTTTGATAAAAGAAAGAGGTATTGGCATCACCTAATGCCAACCATTGGATCTTCGATCTTTGTCTCCATTTGATCCCCTCCCCTAATTCTTCATTCAATGATCCGATTTGTAAGATCCCTCGTGCTTTCTTTGATGGCCTGTTGTTGTGTTTCAGGCATATTGGGGTTAGAGGTCAGGTAATCCTCTAGATTCGATAGCTCTCATTCTCATTCTTCCAAATGAGAAAGACGAGACGCCCCACTCTCTTTAATCCATCGAACAATTTCAGCCGTCAATCGTTTCAATTTGACACATAATATGATCACAGCCCTAGATGCTTGCATTGACTTCGTCCAGCTTCTTTGAACAGTAGAATTGAGCAGGGTTTAATTAGCGATCGATAAGGTTGATGGCCTAGGGAGGTGTCCTCCATTACACTTGGGAGGCGTGCCTTTCTACCATCTCCTCAAGTGGGTGAGTGGACGTCATAATTTATTGCATCAGGGGACTCGTTAGTGCGGCCACCAATGAGAGGAGTGAACCCAATGTAATGAAATAGATACTTTTTCTAATTTGTGTGTGCTCCACCTCATATTTTTGTGACGGGGCGGGGCGGGGAAAAGTGTACATCCATCCCCGCCTTCATGGATTTTAACCTTCGTCCCCGTCTCCATCCCCTTTTCATACCCTTCATCTCCGGTCCAAACAGGGTGAGGCCCGGCTTTCCCCCGGTCCACTGCCATCCCTAGTCTAGATGAAGGAGTTCCCATTACGGGTGTCAATGAATTAGATTTTATCCGGTGTCCTATCCAATTCTATTGGTTTAGTTGCATATCCAAATATAATTGAATGAGAATATGGTTTTTATTTTTTGGTATTGAATCTTATAAATATCTACGTGTAAACAGTAGATCTAGGATCAACTAGTTACCATCGTCACTCGATTAATCAGATAATTTCAACACGTCAGCATAGGGTTCTTCTTGAAGGTCTCTCTTGTTGACACGTAGCGGTAGTCTTGCACCGTCCTGCCTGTCATACTGCCATGTCACAACGATATCCTCGTTGTCCACCGCAAAAGCCAAAAGCAAGGAACGAAAATTGGCATCAAATTTATTTTGTTTTTTAGATGAGATCAGGTCAGAGTGTGCTTCTCTGGATGCCGTTGATCTCAAGATGAACGGCATCCAAAGCTTGTACGAATGTGATGCTCACCGCTTGAATGTGATCCACTCTTTTTTCCCATGTCGGATGGACGGCATCAGAAAGGTTTAAAATTAAAGGCTTACAATGAGCTTGTTCATTGTTTTTGATGGGTGTCGTTCATTTTTTTAGATGAACGACAGGCAAAGTGTCTCGGCGGTAACCTGATCCTCTCATTTTTTTTTTTTTTTAATTCTGCTGTTTTATGCTGCCCAAGGATGATCTACAACATGCCATGGGGCATAATGTTACTGGTTAGCAAGACTCACAAAATTATACGCCTCGAAGTGAAGTGAAATTTCAAAAACGCCACTCAACCTTAATGGGATTTTGTTTGTGTTCTTTTTTTAAGAGCCAAGAGGCAGGTTGATGGTTGATTGATTATCTTTTTTTTTTTTTTCTCCAAAAGTTATTAACAAATAACAAAAAAAAAATTTCAAGATCATGTTGGGAAACTCTAACCTCCATCTTATCTTATGAATACGACTCTTAAAATTTAAACTTGAGAATCCACATAAAAACGAACTAATTGCACCCCTGAATTGAAGTTTACCAATCTCTGAACGAACAGAGCTACAATTGGCCAAGCATTTTCCTTTAATGACACATCTTTATGTTAACAAAGAACCTACTACCTAGAATATGAAAACTGAAATATGAGCATTTTCAACACTTTTTTGTTTTTTTGCAAATCCAACCATGTGGATGTGCTTGGCATGGTGAATTTGCTAGGAATCACCTATTGGATAGCATATTTTCGATAAAAAAATAAATGTGTTTTTTAATGCTTTAATATGTATAAAGATTATGAGCTATTGATTTTAAAGCTTTAAAATAATCTGAATTATGCATCAAAATCAGATGATTCAAGAGCAGCTAGCTTCTTATAAAACTAAACATGTAGATCACATTACTAGGTTAGATTCAAGAGAAAAGAACAAAAATTTCATGAAAACCGTGGTTCACACATTAGTTCTCATATTCTAGTTACTCCTACTTAAATCATGATGAGTTGTAAACAATCTTAGTTGCCAAAGAGTGCCAACCCTTGCCTAAACACTTCTTCCTTCTAAAACTTCATATTAAAACGAGATATTTTAGGTACATATTTGAACAAGAAAAAACAAATGCATATCTTTCGCCTGACTTGAGGAGGTTGGGTTAGAGATCTTTGATCTAAGGACCCAACAGCAGATGGAGGGTGATCAGGTGCAGCAGCATATTAAAACTGCCCAACCACAGCCCCTCAACTATCTAATGGCATTTTCGTAGTTTTTAAAGCAATCATGTCTAAATACTCAGCTTCCCTCTCCTCCGTTCCCTATAAATAACCCGAGCAGCCTTCTCTTCGTGACATGCGAAACTTGCTTCTCCTTTCCCTCCATTTTCTGCTGTCTTTAACAAAAGAAAAAGAGAAGGGAAAAAACCTTTCACCCTCCGATCCCATCTTCGAGATATGCTTGGCCGTCTATCCCTCTAATTCCTATATTTACTCCAATATCTCGTCTATATATTTCCTTCTTCTTGGTGATTCTTATCTTTTATTGAATACATATATTCTTCCTGATTCGGATCACGAATTTCTGTGTTTTGATCGGGATTTTTGGGGTTTCGTTTTGCCAGAGAGGTTCGTTCTTTCTGGGGATTTCCTGAATTTTAGTGGTTTCCATCGGGATTTTGGGGTTTCGTTGTTCCAGAAAGCTTCGGTCTTTTCTGGGGGAGATTTCCTTAATTTGGTGGTTTGCGTCGGGTTTTTGGGGTTCTCGCTATTCTTCTCCAAAAGGGTTTCTCTTTTTCTGGATTTTTCCGGAAGTTTCTGAGCGAAATTCGGGTTTGGGAGTTCTTGTTGTGTTGGAAGGATTGGGTTTTCCAGGCTTTTTGAAGGAATCATGGAGGTTTCGGTGATCAGAAGCGGGCAATTTCCCGCCAGAAGAAAGAACTCCGTTTTTACGAAGTCGAATCTCGCCGGGTATTACAGAGAATTAGGGTTTTCGAGGAGGGGGCCGACCCGGATCGGGTTCGGTCTCGCGGCAGATGGGAGAAAGGGGATCAGGGCGGGAGTTCCTGCGATCGGCTCCACCGGAGCAGAGAGGGTTCTCGTCGGGAAGGAAGCCGGGAAGCGTTCTCAGGATAAGAAGGTAAAAAAAAAAAAAATAGTTCTTGATCATCGATCTCTTTGCCTTTCTTCTTGTTCTTTGTAGATCCGCG
This sequence comes from Nuphar pumila, assembly GCF_984573655.1. Lineage (NCBI taxonomy): Eukaryota > Viridiplantae > Streptophyta > Magnoliopsida > Nymphaeales > Nymphaeaceae > Nuphar > Nuphar pumila. The sequence continues at coordinate 101,191,540 of NC_143250.1, read as the reverse complement.
GACACGCAATGGTTTTTGGACGATCTATCTAAGCGAACCCCTTGATCCTCCTTGTTCTGCACGGAATTTCCCTCTTTTTCTTGGGTTTTTTTCCTTTTCGTTGTCTGCAGATCCTAAATTTCTTCTGGTTTTTTGCGAGAATTTCCCTTGTTTTCTAGTAATGATGTACCAAACCCTCGATTTTTTCTGGCTTTTTGCCAGGATTTCCCCTTTTTTCTGGTAATGATTAACCAAACCCTAGATTTCTTCTGGTTTTTTGCGAAATCTCCCTTGTTCTCGGAGTTTCTGTTATCCAAAACGAATAATTTTTTTCCAACGGTGAAAATTTTGTCTTTCTTTAGCTACCCGCCAAATTTTGAGATACACATGGATTGTGACAGTATTATCCTTTTTGACTGTTTAATGACCAAATTGCCCTTCAAACTTCTACGTTCTACGTTGATCGACACATGAGATTTGTCCTCTTGCCCATTTACTGAAACGCAAAGCTTCTTTTCTTTTTCCTCCTGTTTCCTTCCACAAGTTTTCTTTTTCTTTTTCTTTTTCTTTTTAGAAAACTCTTGTGGTGGTCCGTACTGGAGCTCTTTTGCTTCTTTTATTTATGAGTTGTCTTGGCTATGTGACTTTTTTGTTTTTTATGGATCCTCTTTATCTGCAAGACGTTTCAGTATTAATATATAGATTATAGAATCTGTCACCGATAATTACTTTTGAAATGAATTAAATCCCTTCTTAATGATGACACAAAATTGGGTTTCCTATCATTTCAAGATGGTCTTGAGATTTTACTGTAATCCATTTTGGGTGTTTCAAAACTTCAATTTATATGGATCTACCAACTTTTGGTAGTGGGTTGTCTGAAGTAGTGATGCCAGTTGTTTGGTGGTGGGTTGTCTGAAGTAGTGATGCCAGTTGTTTGTTGGTTGTATAATGTTTCTGGAGCACACCCTTCAAACAACAGATATTTGCTTTTCATTTCATCTGTTATATTGTTTTCTTCATTGTTTGTTTGGTAGTATATTGGATAGATTTTTGCGCTTTCTGTAACTATCATGGATGATATTCCATAATCCTGAAAATTGTTAGTTCTCTCTATTAGTGATCGCTTATCAAGGTGCAAAACTAGTTTGGTTGCATAACTTATCCTTGTCAAGGTTAAGTTGAAAGGGTTTAAAGAGTATTTTGGATCCTTTGAGGAAACACTTGTTTGTCGTTCCTACTGGCTGTGATACTGACCTTTTTGTTGGTTATAGTTACTGTCCTCTGCTGAGAGTGTGTAAAGCGCAAATAGCACAAATGATATAAAATATCCTTGTCTAAAAACCAGACCAAGTTGGCATAATCAAATTTTTAGGTCTTCTCCAACAACTAAGGGTGCGTTTGATACTCGAATTTCAAACTTGGATTTGAGATCCAAGCATTAGAGGTATGTGCATCTCAGGCCTGACCACGAATTATGAAACTGGGTATCCCTAATCTTAGCTATCATCTGTATAATCTTCCTTCACTAAATGTCTCTGATGAGTGATCTTCCGGAAGTTTGTTTCCGGCCTCTTACGAGAGAAGACCCTTTTCTGGACTGCAAGACCTGAGATCCCTTAGTATATGTGAGACAAGTTTCTCTGGCCGACACTGATGAAGCTTCTCTAAGAGGTGGATTCAGGTTATTCCTGAGATTTTTGTGGTGGAATGGTTATTCCTGATATTGTTGTAGGTGGAAACTTGCTTCCATGGGTTTTTTATAACTATTGAAAACACATTGTTATGGTCCACATGTTTGTTTCCCTAAGATTCTGTGATTCCCAGATTTAGGTTTTGTACTTCTGCAGCTTCTGCCTGCCCTTCCTGTCCACCAAATCCATCAATAGCTAATACAGGGTTGGACCTGGTAATAGAATGGTGCTGGTTCATAATTTTGAGCTAGGAACAACGGTTCAAACTTAAAACCAAAGGCTGGCTTTGAAAATTTAGTGGAGCAAAACCGACTCCCAAGTGTCATGTTAGGCTTGGTTTGGATTGAAGAACACACGTTTTCGTTAGAGTTAGAGAATCTGAAAACTCAAACTCGTTAGGGTTTGATTCTTTGATGGGTCCCTGACTTTCCTGAACATTGTGTGCAGAATGGCCGAGTTCCATTATACGTAGCACTTCCTCTTGATACAGTCTCCGATGACAACAACTTGAACCATATGAAGGCCATCTCCACCGGACTTAAGGCATTGAAGCTTCTTGGAGTTACAGGTGTGAGCGTTCCAGTAAGGTGGGGCATCATCGAGCATGAATCAGCTGGAAAATTCAACTGGTCTGCGTATCAATCTCTTGCAGAAGTGGTCCGTGACTCGGGGCTCAAACTCCGAGTTTGTCTCTGTTTCCATGGTAGATCAGGCATCTCGCTCCCTCCGTGGGTTGTTCAGATTGGAGAAAGAGAACCTGATATTTTCTTCAGGGACCGTGCTGGAAAACGGTACAAGAACTGCTTGTCGTTGGCAGTCGACGACCTTCCGGTGCTTTCCGGAAAGTCTCCCATGCAAGTCTTTGAAGAAATTCTCTCGGAATTCAAGTCATCATTCTCAAGCTTTCTAGGCACTACAATCACGGTAAAGATCATGCTCCTGCAATTTTTTAAGAGAACTGTGAACAGTCTCTCCTATCTGTGGATGCCCAACATCCATATATGGAAGAAACTACTCTCCGACTCTTAACGGCTGCTCTATTTGATTTTCTTACAGGATATCTCATTAAGCCTCGGTCCAGATGGTGAACTTAGGTACCCTTCTTTCCCTGAAAATCGCCTCAGCAAGATTCAGGGAGGTGGAGAGTTTCAGTGTTATGACAAATACATGCTTGCCAACCTCAAGCAACTTGCTGAAAGTTTTGGCCATGCCAATTGGGGTCATTCTGGCCCTCATGATGCGCTTAACTACAACCATTGGCCGCAGACAAACAACTTCTTCAAGGACTCCGGTGGGTCCTGGGAAACACCATACGGCGGTTTCTTCCTCACCTGGTACTCAGACCAGCTGATTATCCATGGTGATCGCATCCTCTCTCTTGCCTCAAGGGTTTTCAGTGATAGCCCAGTCACCATCTCCGGCAAGGTCCCGCTTGTGCATAGTTGGTACAAGACTCGGTCCCATGCTGCTGAACTAACTGCAGGATTCTACAACACTGACAAAAGAAACGGTTCCGATGCTGTTGCCAGAATGTTTGCTGCAAACTCAGCTACGTTGGTGTTACCAGGAATGGATCTCTCTGATGCCCATCAACCATCCGAAGCCTTATCGAGCCCGGAGTCACTAGTTTCGCAGATAAGAGCAGTGTGCCTCCAGCACGGAGTGCCAGTCTCAGGGGAGAACACATCAGTTTCCGGCATACCGGGCAATTTCAGGAGGATTGAGGAGAATCTAAAGAATGATGAATGGATGTTGGATTCATTCAACTACTGCAGGATGGGGGCATACTTCTTCTCGCCGGAGCACTGGCCGAAGTTTACCGAGTTCTTCCAGGGGCTCGAGTTGCCTGAAAAAGATTCTGATGACCTCCCAGACTATGAGGAGAGGCTCTCCTTCGTTAGTGCTGCTGAGCCCGAGAAGACATTACAGATGCAAGCATAAAGAGATTCTCATTTTGCTACTTCTTCCTCAATGTAAATATTTATGTATTGTACTTCAGTTGGGGGAATACTCGTGTGGCAGTTGTCTTGTAAGCGCCATAAGCTTGGGCCATAGGAAAACTTTTATTGGTTATTTGTATAATGTCGAAAAATAATAATGTATCTGATAGTCCAATGTATGTATGACAATATAATCACATATACCTGAGCAGAACTTACAAAGAGGGGATTCTCTTATTCTCTGTACGCTAGTTTTTTTTTTGTTTTCATCTTAAGAAAAGCAATATCTATGATACAGCTTGAGGAAAGGCTTAGCTTTGCCTAGGAACAAAAAAGTATTACCAAGCATTGAATTCTTTATATTTGGCGTCTCAATCACTCCCAATTCATGGTGTAGAGCTTCAAGTAGATATGTTATGGTGCATCTGCAACCATCATGTTTGTCGCCTGCCACTTTAGACTCCATTTCCAATGAGAAATGGAATCATATGAATCAGAATCGCATGGGGCAGATGAAGAATGATTCTAATGGCAAATGAGAAATCGACTCCTTTGCAGAGGATGAGCAACAGACTCTCATGCCCCATTTTCTCATGTTTGATTAGACATGAGAAAATGGAGCAATGGGAGAATCATTCTCATTTGTGATAGAATGATTCTCATGGGGGCTTAACAAACGTGCCCAAGAATCTGTGATCAATTAGAAAATGCTAAAAGGTCGATTCGCTACCAATGTTATGGTGATTCGCTACCAATATTTCTACAATACAAGCTGCCCCTATTAAATCCTTGTAAATAGTAACTAACAATCTTGAGCATTCTGTTTATGCGGATGGCAAAATAGCAGGAGGGGATATGACCATATCATCAAAATGCTTCGGCTGCCTAGTCCACCTACTCAAGAATCTTTCCAAGTTTTTTTTTTTTTTTTTTGAGGTAAGAATCTGACGAAAGTCTTATCCTGTGTGTGTACGTACTGAGCCATCCCCACTTTTTTTTCCAAGTTCGGTATATATTTTGGTTTCTTTTCTTTTTCTTTTTGTGATTTCAGATTTTCAAAGATATTTTTGACCACACTTGAATGAGGATAAGCCCAAGACAAAACTCAAATATCAAATGTGGCGCCATTTTTGTCCAAACTTCCCAGGCTCAAAACCAGTGCAGGTTATTCCCCAACTTGCCTTTACCAAAGGCTCTTTTTGGGAGCCTTGAATTGGAGGTATGTGGTGGTTCTCTCCACTGTTCTCATGTTCTCTGCTGATTGGGAGCAGTAGTGTTGCCCAAACACTGAAACTATAAATGGAGTTGGCATTTCAACACCATTGGCAACTCCATCCTCAAGATCAATCTCATTCAAATGGCTTGAACAGATAAGCCTCACAAGCCCTGCAGCAGAAGCTGATGCGGTTAGAGGGTGGGTGCAGGAGGCGGACATATCCCGGTATTCACTGGTTATCTCATGTGCATAAGCCAAATCAACAGGTTCCCTGAGGGCAGGAGGACGGCCGCAGGGTTTTACATCACTGGCTGCGAGAAGAGTAGTTTCAGCAGCACATCCAGCACGGCAGGTCTCCCAACCTGGTGCCAGTTTCATAAAAGTTACCTTTATCGTGAATCATATTCAAAAGCCACCTAATTTCACAGAAAATCTACTTTGCCAATGAGCACTCCAAGCTCAAAGAACAGAAACAGCAATCCATCAAATGGACAAAAACAGGAATAAAATAGAAATGCATTTCAAGTATAACTTGTTGAGTCCGGCGGCGGTTTTCCGGCGAGGTGGCATACCAAACGGTATCCCTGTAGTCATGGCCCTGCAAAGACAAAAGAAAAACAGAGCCTTCGTACCTGATGCTGCCATTTGATGGAGGGCGGAGGATGTTGCCGAAGAAAGGGGTTCTTCAACTCAGCCTGTCCGCAGCCACCACAAGCGCAGACCTCCTTATGCAGACGGTGAGTCGACCTCTTCCCTCCTCAAATTTCTGTATTTTCGCTCATGGAAAGGGTTGCTCATGAAACCCTTTTATAAGCCACGAAATGGGAACGGTTGAGTAATCGTTCCCTCTGATTTCAGGTTTAACGGAAGGAACACTTCATGTGGGGAAGCGTTACCCACATCGTGGGTAACCACCACCAACGTGGTGGTTTAACCCAACATTCTCCCACTTGTTCCGACGATAAACCCTTTAACCAGAAAACCTTATGGAAGTAACTTGATGAATAGAATGGTCTTTATATTCTATTCTAAATGTCCTTAGTTGGATCTCTAATCCTTAGGAGATTAACAACAACCATAATGAGAATAAAAAAACTGAAAGTGATCACTTTATTTATATGCATATGTGAAAAAGAGTTTAACAATCTCATCCTCATTACATGTTCGGAATATAATCCTGATGCTAGCCCTTTAGTAAGAGGATCAGCGATCATCTCTTTGGTACCAATATTGACAATATGCACTAAATGATTCTCCGTCCTTTCTTTAACAACAAAATACTTCAATTCCATATGCTTGCATGACGTTGTACTTTTGTTGTTGTTTGAAAAGGACACCGCAGCTTCATTATCACAGTAGACCTTCAGTGGCTTCCCAATGGAATCAACCACATTTAACTGTGATATGAAGTTCTTTAACCATATAGCTTGCAAAGTAGTCTCGTACAATGCAATGAATTCTGTCTCCATGGTGTGGGCAGCAGTGGTCGTCTGCTTTTCACTCCTCCAAGAGATCGCTCCCCCAGCAAGTAAGAAGACGTACCCAGTAGTAGACTTTCTATTATCAAAACATCCTCCTAAATCCGCATCTGAGTAGCCAATGTGTAACGCCCCGAAATTTAACCCAATTTTTTTTTTTAAACCAACAAATGATTCTAGGGTTAAGCATTTCAGAACGATACAGGAAGGTAAAAGCAAACCACGCCATTAATATTTTTTTTTCAACAATATTAGAATTCAAAGGGAGTTTATCACATCATCAGTCTCAAACCAAAAATTTCAATCAAAAAGCAATTAGGACCACCAGGGAACAAATAAATCCAGCCATGGTCAGCGCCTCATCCTGCTTCGCCCCTGAACTACTCTGAGCCTGAAAATGATAAAAATTATAGGAATTAGACTACCACGTCTAAGTAGGAAATCTGTAATTATTCTTGCAAGTAAATCATGTGTCAGGTGTGATGTGGGTGTTGTGTTGGAATTTCAGTCTAAACATAACACATAGGGAATTCGATGCAATAGCAATAATAGACATATATCTGAATAGAAAGGTAGATTATGTAACAGTTTATACTTAAGCACAAAAAGCATTTTTCTCAACTACAACAATTAAACAAGGTATTACGCAATCAAAACAGAACTTACGCTAACATGAATAACATCTATATAACATCCATAATATGAATTCAATTAACTAATATGTGCACAGTTTAGGATGTTGTTTTATCATAAGCACCGCATATACAACATGATGAAAAAGTAAACAATTGTCTCTTTAATGACTCCAACACAGTGATACCTAACTGTTCTAGTTAATGTTTATCTTTTCTTATCCCGCGGGTACACACGGGCCAAGGCAACCGTCACAGAAGAGAACGTTCGGGGGTATATTATTCAAGGTTGTTTTATTAACCCGAACATTCTAACTGTGACTGAAATCCCAAGGGAGCGGCCAGTGACCAAGAGAAACTCTCAAAGGCCAAAACCAAGACAGGATGCATCCCTAACTTCTGCAGAAGAACATGGAACTACCGCCTAGGACACAATTGGTAGTCCGGGTCCCCCGACTCTGAGGACTGGGACCAACGAGTCGCTTTACGCTCGAAACCAAAACACATGTCCCCAGAGTTTTGTACCACTTACCCTCTCCAAGGTAAGCCCGAAACTGAGTGGGTTAATCTTTTCATTTAGTTAATTTCCCGAAGTATGGGACATTTCCCCAACTTCTTTCTACTATAGTAGTAGTAGGATTCTCAACCTTAGTCATTTTACCCAGGTATATAGAACAGTCTCAGTCATTTGTCATTTTAATTGCATAACCCACCCACAGTGCTCCGGTGCCTTTAAACCAGTCAAGCACACAAGTTATTATTTAATTTCCTTCCCAATATACTTGAACCAGACCACACACCTTCATTAGGTACTTAACCCGTATCGGGTAATCCAATCTGTCTTGCCCATTAGGCAGGGCACATGTCTAAAGATTGCAGCGTACACCAAGTTATGTGTGGAATCAACATCTAATATGTAACAGCTTCTATGAATGCTCAGCATAATTTATTATCATGTAGGGTCTCAATATGAAAATTTCCCACAAACATAGTAACTACCAGTATCTTCAATAGTGAACATGAGTTATCATAAGCATGCCATATCTCCCAACATAATACATAGACAAAAATAGGCTAACAGGTATTTACCTAGACAAGTTAGGGTTTACATAATGAAATAGTGTCAATCGGCCAGCATAAACGTGTTGTATTTTACAGGATGAAACCATTAGCATCTGTCCACATAAATTATGTTCTGTTTAACACAGGTTTACATAATGATTTAATCAACATAGGTTGATTATAACCTATGTTAAGTTCAGCATAACTTTACAGAATGATGTAATCAACATCCGACAAACATAAACTATGATGATTCAGCATAGCTTTACAGACTAAACCATCAACATGGAGCAATAACCAGAAGATCAAGTGGGTGGTCAGAATTTACATGGACAACTTATAATCACAAGGCAACAGCTGTACCAATCGGCCAGCATAAATCAACACAAGCATGATATATGTTTCAGAATAAGAAAAATATGATCTGTTAAACAAGATTTTCATAAACCTAATTTGTATTAATCATTATCAAGATTTGATTTTTAGCAGTTCAACCATATGAACCAAGTGTTATTTAACATTTCAGTTCAACTAGAATACAGCCTGCACAATAACTATCTACTTAGCCATTTACTGTACCTTAAAGAATAAATAAGTATTTAATAACATGTCTTGTTACATAGGAAAACAAATAAGGAACATATTCCATACAGCCAAATGCACAAAAACTGTTAATAATTTAGCTACCCTACAACCTATACACCAAGAAATTCGATTTAGCCTTGAGAAGAACCTCACACCAGAACTGCACAATAGTATAATATGCCATAAACCCTGAATTTACCCGATCTCTATAAAAATAAGTGCCTAATTTAGTGAATTGTATGCTGCCCGGGTTACACCACAACTTAATATCAGGAAAATGACAAAAAGAATCTTGCACTATCGTGTTTCATGCAACTAATTGAGTGTAATATTGTATGCAGGGATTTGGAGTTTATGAAATACATATCGGATGCTAATATAGTTACTAAGACAAGAAAAAAAAAGAAACATTCACACCACACTCCGAAAACCAACAGGTAACTAGCAACCTACCCGAATCTTGATGGTCGATGCCGCAACATTTAAACACAGAATCATTCCTTAGTTCAAGATATCACATGAACCACCTTTGGTACAACCCCCCCCCCCCCCCCCCCCCCACACGCACCACGCTCTGTAAAAAAAATCTGAAACCCCCAAATTGTAAATTTGGGGTTTCGGTTTGGGGTTGACAGAAAACTCCAACACTAGAGATTTTTCCCCCTTGCAAATCGACTGATTTGGGTTTTGGACAACCCACACTCCACCCAAACCCATGATTAACCTGAAAAAAACAGTCACAGGAAACCTACCATTTTCCGGCGAAGTTGTTGCGGCAGCTACGAGAGAGGAGGTCGGTTGCGTCTCCTAACACGGCTTCAACAGCAGGCCGAGCTCGGGGGAGGGGAATCCGAGGGTTAGAGAGAGAAGAGAGAGAGAATGGGACAGCGAGAGAGGGAGAAGGAAAGGTTCGGGGTCCCTCCTTTGTAGGTGGGTGGCCTCCCGAAAAGGAAGGAGCTCCTCCTCCTCCCGGCGGCTGCGGTGTGCACCCCCAACTCCCATCTCCTATGTGTTAGGGTTTGGCTGAACCCTAACACCCGATAACTCAGGGGAGAGGGTTTCCCCTCTCAAAGCTTTTTATCGGGCAACCCATATCGGGTTGCCCCCCCCCCCTCATTAACCCCTCTTTAATTTTAACAGGGGGTGGATCGGGTCCGGGTCCGAACCACGACCCGAAATGCTGGACCCAAATTTGATTTGGGTCCGGGTCGCTTAAACAGCAGTGGACCCAAGGGTTGGATCCACTTGGGTCCGAACCGAGGATTTGAAATATTTAATTCCTTAAATATTTATTTATATAATATTACTAAAATACTCTAATATTCGAAATTTTCTTTTGGGTCCAATAACGGATCCTGGCCCAAATCCACAAAATTCTTAAGTTTTAGTGTAAAATTTATGGTTCTTACACAATGACCTCGAGGTGATCAACTTTATGATATGTTAACATATAGTCTTTTGTCCCTTGCAAATACCTCAAGACTTTCTTGGCAGCCTTCCAATGGGGTAAACCAGGATTAGACTGAAATCTGCCAAGTACCCCTACTGCAAAAGAAATATCTGGTCAAGAACATGTCTGCGCGTACTGCAAGCTGCCAACAACTGATGCATATGGATAAGCACTCATCTGTGCTTTGTCAATATCGTTCTGTGGATAATCCTTTAGGCTCAGTTTGTCACCTTTTGATATGGGTGTAGAAGTAGGAGAACAATTCTCCATCCCATATCGCTTTAACACCTTTTCTATATAGGATCTTTGGGAGAGGCCTAGAAACCATTTTGCTCGGTCTCGACGAATCTCAATGCCAAGAACATAAGCAGCCTCACTCATATCTTTCATATCAAAATGTGATGCAAGAAACTATTTTGTCTCTGAAAGCAACTTTATATCGTTGGTTGCAAGTAAAATGTCATCCACATACAACATCAATATCATGAACTTACTCCCACTTTTCTTAAGGTATATACATTGATCAATAATGTTTTCTGTAAACCCGAAAGTCACAATGACGTGGGAAAATTTTATATACCACTGTCGGGAGGCCTGTTTAAGTCCATATATTGATTTGTTAAGCTTACAAACCAAACGATCATTTTCAGAGAAACCAAGAGGTTGTTCTATATATACCTCTTCATTCAAATCCTCGTTGAGGAACGTTGTTTTCACATCCATCTGATGTAGCTCTAAGTCATAATGAGCTACGAGGGCCAGAATAATCCTCATTGACTCCTTAGTTGAGACAGGAGAAAATGTCTCATTATAGTTAATGCCTTCCATTTGGGTGAATCCTTTAGCAACCAATCTTGTTTTATGTCTCTCTATGTTACCTTTGGAGTGCTTCTTGGTCTTAAAGACCCATTTACACCCTACGGGCTTTACTCCTTTAGGTAACGTAACAAGATCCCACACTTGATTTTTAGCCATAGAGTCTAACTCTTCTTTCATGGCTTCAATCCAGTGCGAAGATTGCTTGCTTTCAACAGCTTCCATAAAATTCAACGGGTCATCATCCATATCTATGAAATCACCAGGCTCCTGAAGGTACACCACATAATCAGGATGTATGGCAGATCTCCTAATCCTTGTAGATCTCCAAACAGGTCGTTCCTCAGGCTCAGATGAAACCTGATTATCCTGCTCGTGCTCTTCCGCATTGTCCACAATAGGTTCACTTTGGATTTGTGCATTAACAATTGAATGATCAACCACACCATCATTAGGAATAACAATGTGGTATCTTTCAATGTTTTTCTTAACAGGTGATGAAACTGGATCTTGTATTTCCTCAAAACTAATGCTTTGAAGTGCACTTAATCCTACTAAACCATCTTCTAGGAATTTAGCCTTATCCGTTTCAACAATTTGTGGTGAATGAGATGGGCAATAAAACCTGTATCCTTTTGATCTTTCTGAATAACCAATAAAATATCCACTGGTTGTTCTTGGATCAAAGGCTTTAATGTGGGGGTTATATAGTTTAGCCTCTGCAGGACATCCCCATATGTGCATATAAGACAGTGATGGTTTCCTACCTGTCCATAACTCGTAAGGAGTTTTAGGCACAGATTTCGTAAGAACCTTATTCAAAATATGCACAGCAGTCCTTAAGGCTTCACCCCACAACTTGATGGGAAGTGTTGAATAATTCAACATAGCCCTGACCATTTCTTTAAGCGTATGATTTCTCCTTTCAACTACACCATTCTGATAGGCACTACCAGGCATGGTATATTGAGGCACAATGTCTTCCTCTTTAAGAAATCGCGCTAATGGTCCTTCCCTTTGCCCCATCTCAGTAAACCTACCATAATATTCGTCACCTCTATCAGACCTGACTATTTTAATAACCTTATCGGTTTGTTTCTCTACATCTTTCTTAAATTCCTTAAACATCTGAAAAACATCAGATTTTTCGAAAATCAAGTAGAGATACATATACCGAGAATAGTCATCAATAAAGGTGACGAAATATTTTTCGCCTGTGTAACAGGGGGAAAACGGTCCACATACATCCGTATGGACTATTTCTAATATCTCACTGCTGCGTTTGACACCTTCTTTATATGTGTTTGTATGCTTAGCCTTTATGCAATCAACACATGGGTCATTGTCAATAAAATCTAGAGATTGCAAGATCCCTTCATTTACCAGTCTCTTTATTCTCTTTTCAGAGATATGACACAACCTTCGATGCCAAAGCTTGTAAGATTTATCATTCATCATGCTACGTTTATTTCCAACTAATGCGTATTCAGAAGTCAAAGACCCCTGAGTTTGGATCTTCACATTCAATCTATATAAACCATCATAAACTGATGCAGAACCAATTTCAATTGAATTTCTGAATATGAACAATTTGGAATTTTCAAACTTAAAATAATATCCAAATTTATCCAACTTTGAAATTGAAATTAAGTTTCTACTATACGATGGAATATAAAAGACATCATGAAGATCTAAAACTACGCCCGTATCCAGAGTAATCCTGCAGGTTCCAACACCCTTCACATGTGAACGCATCTTGTTTCCCGAATAGATGCTTTTCTCAAGCATTGTTGGTTCCCTTCTGCTCAGGAACAGCTGTAGACAATTGGAAATATGAACAGTAGCACCAGAATCAATCCACCAGCTATTTTCAGAAATTTGTAATAAATTACATTCACGAGAAACAAATGACAAATTACCTCTCTTTTCCAACCACTTCTTGTACTTTATGCAATTTGCCTTTATGTGTCCCTTCTTCTTGCAAAAGAAGCACTTTATGGGAGTAGAGTTGGATTGCTTATCTTGGGATGACTTATCCCCAGTTGGCTTCTTCCTAGCATTTCTCTTAAATACATTCTTCATTGGTCTTACCTTGGACGTATGAGAAGCCATATGTGCACTCTGCACCTTCTCACCTTTCATCCTCTCTTCTTCTTCAACACACTTGGACATGAGTTCATTAAATGTTCATTCATCATTATGTGTGTTGTACGAGATTTTGAAAGGTTTGTATTCCAAAGGTAAGGACGTTAGAACTAAATGCACTAGGAAAGAATCAGAGATGGTGAGCTTCATGTCATTCAGCTGAGACGCTATGTTTCTCATCTCCAAAATGTGCTGGCGAATGTTTCCCCCTAGTATATTTCATAGATATCAGTTTTGACATCAGGGTACTGGCTCTGGCCTTGTTTGAACTCACAAACTGTGTCTCAATGGCATTCATGAATTCCCTCACTGTTCTGCATTGTGGGATAGCACTTCGAATGTTCTTAGCTACTTTAGATTGCAAAAGCAACAAGCTAAGCCTATTCGAGCGCTCCCACTTCTCAAAAGCAATCTTTTGATCAGCAGTACTCTGATCAGTGAGGGCAGTGGGTTCATCTATCCTTAGGTCCAGATCTAGATTCATATACCCTAATGCAAATAAAACAGTTTCTTTTCAATCACTAAAATTGGATCTATCTAGAAAAGGTATAGAGCTAGAGTCATCTAAAATCACAGAACTAGAAACTGCATGACAAAAGACACGTATCAGGAAGCATTCATACGAGTCTAAAACTTTAGCGGAAAAAGCAAAATGATAAAGGCCCTTGATATGCTTCTTTCTAGGCGAGTGAAGGGGGTTATCAGAGTCCTACTTTGGTAAGAGCTCCGACACGCAAAAACACTTCGCCTACCGACCATATTCGGTAAAACTAAGGTTCTTGTGAAGATAGACCATCAACACAATGTATCTTTGGATACACATGTGTGATGTATCTCGACACATTTACCTTATTCTACCCTACTTAAATTCCAAACACGATAAAACTACCTTTGGGTCGTCTATCGTTTCATGAATATAAGTACAATGTGCATATCGGCTTAGGAACTGGATGATAGTATAAAATTCATTTATGACTCACGTGTATTCAGTCACTTTGGTGACATGAAAACACTTATTCATTTAACTATCCTTAATGCTAATATGCAAAATTATATCTTAAAAGGGTTCGTAAACCGAATGGACCAGACATATGACTCTCGAAATGGTTCTAAAACTGAATGAACCTGTCATATATTCCATGAACCGGTCTTAAAGCACTTTGAACCGGTCTGAAACAGCCCCGAACCGGTCATCCAAGGGTCCGAACCGGTTCTGAACCTTATAAACCGGGTCAAATATGAACAAAAGTTCATTAAAACCCTATAACCGTATGCCAAAACCCCTGTATTTTCTTATATTTAAGAAAACAGGGTCTTAGCATCTCGAAACCGGTGAAAAACTGGAAGGAACCGACCAAAAATAGTTCTGAACCGGTCCCGGAAGGGGACTGAGTCAGTCCTTGATCCGGTTCAGGCCAAATAGTGCCTGGACCCTTCTGGATCCGGGTCAGACCCGGGGTTATCCGGATCCGGGTCGGACCCGATATTACTAGATCTGGGTCGGACCCGAGCAGGTCTCCACCTGAATCCCTGATCCGATCTGAATCACCTTATGGATCGGATTTGGGTGGGCGGGTCCGGTTCAGAAAATGAACCCGACCCGAAAAAAACAAAATGATAAGGGTCGAATTAGGGTTTTTTGAACCCTATTTCGCCCTTTTTCAAAATTTGCAGAGTGTTGCCGCTGCATGCCGGCGACCAACGCCGGCGCCTGCCGGCGATCAACGCCGGTGCCTGCCGGCGATCAACGTCGACGCCTGCCGGCGATCAACGTCGACGCCTGCCGGCGACCAATGCCGCCGTCCGCCGGCGACCAGCGCCGCCATCTGATGGCGCCCCAACTCCGACGAAAGCATCCATCCGACGGCCAAAATCGTTGCCGCAGAAGATTTCTGAAATCCGACGACTCAATAGTTGCCAGCGACAGTCCCAGCCGAGCTTTAACTGGCGGATGTGGAGTGAAGCACCGGCGGGGTCCTCGTTGACAGGAAACCCCCAAAAACAGAGGTAAGTATTTTTTTTTTATCAATCTGTCGCCTAACGGCGACAGTCGCCGGTGCCGGATAGGCGCCAGTGACCAGCAGCAGGGTCACCCCACGGTGATCTGCGTTGCTGGTCAAACCAGAGCACACCCCGCGCGGAAGCGGGGTGTGGGCCCATAACCCAATGTTGAGTCCGGCGGCGGTTTTCCGGCGATGCAGCATACCAAACGGTATCCCTGTAGTCATGGCCCTGCAAAGACAAAAGAAAAACAGAGCCTTCGTACCTGATGCTGCCATTTGATGGAGGGCGGAGGATGTTGCCGGAGAAAGGGGTTCTTCAACTCAGCCTGTCCGCAGCCACCACAAGCGCAGGCCTCCTTATGCAGACG
Organism: Nuphar pumila; assembly: GCF_984573655.1. Lineage (NCBI taxonomy): Eukaryota > Viridiplantae > Streptophyta > Magnoliopsida > Nymphaeales > Nymphaeaceae > Nuphar > Nuphar pumila. Next base: position 101,176,172 of record NC_143250.1, on the reverse strand, counting down.
GTGAGTCGACCTCTTCCCTCCTCAAATTTCTGTATTTTCGCTCATGGAAAGGGTTGCTCATGAAACCCTTTTATAAGCCATGAAATGGGAACGGTTGAGTAACCGTTCCCTCTGATTTCAAGTTTAACGGAAGGAACACTTCATGTGGGGAAGTGTTACCCACATCGTGGGTAACCACCACCAACGTGGTGGTTTAACCCAACATAACTTACTATCGTCACAGTTCCGCAAAATAAAACGCATGAAACCTGCCCAACTGGACAGAAATAAAAAGGGTACAGTTTGGAACTCCGGGAATTGCCAAACATGCTGATCACGGTCCATCATGAACATAGCCTGAGATACGTGTGAAGGTTATGTACACCACAAACACAAACACATGCATGCATGCACGCATGCACAAAAAATCAAGACATCATACAACCAACGGGTCAGCATCAACCGGGAGAACATCAGCCTCCTGCTGCAGTCCGCCATTCGCACCTCAGCGAGAGTTTTGAGCCCAAGAGCCAAAACCTTCAGGGAAAAGAAAGCTCACTAAGAGTAAGTACCAAAACCCAAAAAATGGTGATGGTGACAATGATGATAGTATTATTTTCCTCTAAAAAGATTATAACAATATTATAAAGCATCTGGAATATTTCTAAAGTGCTGTGTTCTCACAGCCACATTCATGTCCTGGGGGATCAATGTAGTGATATTCAAAATCCTGAAGAACAAAATATTTATTATGATTGTATTTGATTCTTGTTTTGGCTTTATCTTTTTTCTTCTCATTATAAGTTTTTGTTATTCGTCCTTGCTGTCTTTGAAGAAAATGACCAAAAAATGATAAAGAATGTCAATTTTTTACACATCCTACAAAAGCAAAGGAACCTGCTGAAAAACAGGAATGAGTAATTAGTGAGAACAATTAGAAGAGCACAACTGGAAATAGTGATTGTATAACACATGATGCAATACGTGTTATCATTGATTGATTGAGTAATATATTACCAATTAACCCATCACTTATTTTTATATTATCATATTATAATTTATAAGCCTTATCAATATTATAACTCATATTACTGATAACTTTTTTAAAAATTCCAATATTTTATTATATATATATTATATTTTTAAGACCAATATTTTTCGAGATTTTCCCAAGAAAAACAAAAAAAAATTAAAATCTCTGAGATATTCCATTGCCCAGAACTTCTCGTCATTTGTGACTGTGTCTACAAATTCATTGTTTGTGTTAGCATGTCTAGCTGATGCAAAACGACCTTGGAAAAGGTCACAACGGTACACACATTGCCTGCAATCCAAGCAAATGGTAGAAAGAGGAAAATTGCTAATGGAGTAAATCACAGTTGATTGCGACTCAAAAATCTCACCATGCCAACCATGTACCTGAAGGGCCACCCTCGTTGCAAGAACTTAATTTATCAAACAAGAACATAAGCACTTAACAGAAGAATAACATCTCAAAACACAAACTACAAGTCTACCACTCAAAGGAAGTTCTTCCATGGGAGGGCATGAAATACATGAATCAATCTTAACATCCTTTTATGATGTGGTTATGAAACACTTCCTTTGAAGCACTAGCTTCCAGTGAACATCACCAAACACATTAAAGAAGGTTTTATGAACTTACCTCCTAGTAGATATGAACTTTTTCCTCCTCAGACTAGCAGCTTGGACTTTGCCACCATATCGTAAGCCTTGAGGGTTGATAGCTCAAAACTAACATCTTTAACTCTGTTTACCAACTTTCTGTTGTGCTTAACCATTTTCTCGGTAGTCTGTTCTAAGCGGTGAAGAGGTCCTATCCTTGGTATTTTAAGATTCTTGGGAATGTATGGCCGCTAATTCTAATCCTAAAGTGATATAACTTCTTTTGGTGATACTAACTTAAGTGCCAGTCAGAACAGGGGTGTCAGTGGGTCGGGTTTGATCCAGACCTGACCCAGACCAAACCCTATAGGGTCAGGGTTTGGTGATAAACAAGGAGGTCCAATTAGAATCTGGGTCAGACTCAAAGAGTCCGATTAATATATGGAGTCGGGTATGGTTTGTGAAATTTCAAACCAGACCTGAGCCCGACCTGAGTGCCGACTAAGATTTGCATTTTTTGAATGTAAAAAAGATATATATATATATATATTATATATTTTATCGGGTATGGTCAGGGTCTGGTTCATGTAATCCTTATAGGATGATTTCTCTTATGGTGGGTCCAATTGGACCTGGTACCAGCATCTCAAATCAGCTCTAGTTTTTGTCCCACATGGGTACGAACCAAACCCGGTCGTTTGACACCAGTCAGAAGCATTGAAAAGACTCATGTAGTATCCAGCTCACCCTTTACTCCCCTGTAAACACCTAGAGAGATTAACTTCACTGCCACAATGTATCCTCAAAAACAATCTCAGATTAGCATAATGCTGTTTTGCTTTACCCACTCCCTGAATTTGACATGCTTGTTCTATAGGATACAACTCAAAAACCACCAATTCAGCCCTTAGGGCTATTGAAATAATAATAATAATAGTAATAATAATAATAATAAACCAAATATATATAGATATATAATAAAATATTATAAATAAGTAGCAGAAAGGAAAAAAAATGAGAGAGGAAGAAAGAAAACTAAAAACTATATTTTTAGTTGTTCTAAATCCTTGAACAAGGAATTAGATCTAGAAATAAAAAATATATAAAATAAAGAAGAAAGAACATTTAACCTATACATGAGCCTTGGGGGTCATGTATGAGGTTTGGGATTCATAAATTATGAATTTACGAATATCCTCAAATTTCTTTATTTTTCTAGGTATGGACCTTGGGAAATGATTTTCCCAAGTGAGAGCTTACTGGCTAAGCATAATAACAACTCATTTAGAGTGCAATGAGATGTTTGCACTATCTCTAGAAAATGACATTGTGAAAATAAATGTTAGTGTGTCTTGTTGGGCAAGGCCATGAGTACCTAAAGGGTACTTTGAGAAATTAAGAATTTGATAATGAATCAGAAATTAAAATAAACAAGATACACATACTTTGGTTACGCTTTGAAAGATGGGGTAACTTGTCACCTTGAGTGACTCTTCACTCACCTGGAGAGCGAGCTTGCATCCAACCCCGTGGGATTGTGCTGAGTTGCCAACAGACTTCTTCTCAGCTGGCGGTGGTGTGTTACTTTTGTGGGCCCCGCTTTGGTCACTAGGGTGGACCAATCTTCTACCACGGTGGCTTAGGGGATGAGAACTTCTTTTTGTTGTGGAGGTCCAGCTACGTACGCTAGCAATAGTGCACTACGACTTTTTTTCAAAGCAAGGAACTCCTTGACGAAAGATTTCTATACCTTGGTGTTGGTGACTCGTGTTCTTGTGGGGTTTAAAATAAAATATTAAATCACTCATGAATGCACACACCCACATCGATCGACAAACCTATAGTGACCCGTGGCAGTGGTGCCCTCGTGGAGATAATAATGAAAGTGACAACTACAAAAAATTATAATATACATTGGCAAAGAGCAAATATAACTCTAAATAAAAGAAAACAAAATTTTACATGCATGCATTTAGGTTATGTTCAGTTGTTTGTTTGATCTCTCAAGTTAGAGGTCTTGTCGAGTCAAATCCTATCAAGTCAGGATCTGAGACTCATTGTTATCCATGGACTTAGTTGGAGTCCAGTTTAGCTTGGTGATCTACCCATGTTTGCTATTGCATAGTGGGTGGTCATGTTACTTACTGAAACTTGTGGTTTGTCTCACCCCTGCTTATTTTTCTTTTTTTCAGAAAACCATAAGTAAGCGGGCTTGGCTGCGATAGATATGCATAACTAGAGTATCTTTGGAGCTGAATTATGGACCCTTCTCTTCCTGGGAGTGCTCTATATTTTGGGATTTTATCATAAATTTAATTGAATATAATTTTGTGAAACTGAGTGTTAGTTCACCTCTTGAATTTAGTAATCAGTGATGCATACATGAATGAAATGAAACTTTTGTAAAAATGTTTGTTCTTCCTTATTGCTAGAAAACATTTGCAATAACAAAAGGGGTTGAGAAAATATTTAAAAGAAATAAATATCTGATTTTTCGTTGTATGCTCTATTTTAAAAAAATTGCTCAATTTTTCGTGCAATATCACACAAACAATTTGCATTCGGTTCGTTCGGCTCAGTTACCAATCATATTCTCATAATTATCAAATAATTTGTTTAACTTGTGTGTGGCAGCTTGTATTTCCTATGTTTTTGCTCCCTATTCGAACATTGTTGGGCCCCCTCGCCCATTCTGAACTATTGTGGACTGGGTGCCATCATAGATTTGCTTGTTGCTTTGCTACCTATAACTATGTATTTAGTTGAACTTATGGATAAATAATTTAAATAAAATGTGTGTATTCATTGTTTGTGTAGCGTGAGAACATGTGGAAAAAAAATGAGAGAGGAAGAGGTGGGTGGTGGTGATAGTGGTGGGTGGTGGTGAGATGCATGGTGATTGTGGTGGTGGTGGTGGTGTTGGTGCTGGTGATGAGACGTGGTGAGATGGGTGGTGTAGAGTGTAAAAATAAATTTTTTATTGATAGGAAACATTCGTCCACATCCCTACCGAAGAATGTTTCATATTAAAAAGTGTACTTTTTAGAAAAAGTCTCTCTTATTTGAAATGGTCGAAAAATCCGTATGAAATTTTCATTTTGCATTCCTTTTCCTACATCTTTGTTGATTCCAAATGTGCCCATAATCAAGTTCAATTCTCAGTTTGTGCTTGTGTGAAAAAAAAAATTGCTTTTAATTGAGTCAGCTCAAGCTCGGCTCGGCTCGACTCAATTTATACAAACTAGATGAGGTAAGTCTGAACAAAACCTTACTATAAACAAGCCAAGCCCAAACAGCCTGCAATCAGTTGGTTCGGCTCAGTTACCAATCATCTTATGGTCATCTTCTCATAATTGTCAAAAATTTTATTTAATTTGTGTGTGGCAGCTTGTATTTCCTATGTTTTGGCACCCTATTCGAACATTGTGGGCCCGCCTCGCCATTCTAAAGTACTGCTGACTGGGACTCGCAATAGATTTGCTTGTTGCTTTGCTGCTTGTAACTATGTATTGAGTTGAACTTATGGATAAATAATTTAAAAAAAATGCTTGTATTCATTGTTTGTGCAACATGAGAAAAACAGAGTGAGAAAATGTGAAAAAATGAGAGAGAGGAGGAGGCAGGTGGTGGTGATAGTTGTGGGTGGTGCTGAGATGGATGGATGGTGGTGGGGGTGATGATGAGATGTGGTGAGATGGGTGGTGGGGAGTGTAAAAATAAATTTTTCCTTGATAGGAAACAATCCTCATGTTTCGCAATAAAAAGTGTACCTTTTATAAAAAGTCTTTCTTATTTGGAAGGGTCGGAAAATCTGTACGGATTTTTCATTTTGCATTACTTTTCCCACATCTTTCTCGCTTCCAAACGTGCCCATAAGCAAGTTCAATTCTCACTTTGTGCTTGTGTGAAAAAGGTTTTTTTTTTTTTAAATGAGTCACTTATACAAACTAGACAAAGTAAGTCTAAACAAAACCTTGCTATAAACAAGCCAAGCCCAAACAACCTGCATTCGGTTTGTTTGGCTCCTTGTTCCATCTTCTCATAATTATCAAAATAATTTTTTTAATTTGTATGTACTTCCTATGCTTTAGCTCCCTGTTCCAACATTGTGGGCCCTCTTCGCCCATTCTGAACTATTGCTGACTGGGCCCTGCCGTATGCCCCCACCATATGTTTGCTTGTGGCTTTGCTACCTGTAACTATGTATTGAGTTGAACTTATGAATAAAATACTTGTATTTATTGTCTTTCATAATTTTTGATGCATGTACGTACATTCAATCATTAACTTTATGGCCTTTAATTAGGACATAAGTGGGACGATTCAGTCTGGTTCAAAATCAATGTTGTCAGTATAGGTGTGTATCGGCTTGTACCTATCGTATCGGTAGAAAATCAATACGCTTCACTCCTGAATCGGCTATTTTTTAATAAATATAAGAATACTTAAAATTACTGTTTAATATATATTATTTTAGTGACTTTAACACGTGTCATGTAATATTTTTTATATTTTTTTTTGACCTATTCAGAATGATTCATTCAGATTCACCTGGATCGTGCACCAAATGATACAAGGCCGATATCGATGACAACATTGTTCTAAACCACTCATTGCAATTGAAAAGGACATAATGATAACAGACAGTGATGGATCTGGACTCAGTCTTGGAAATTGGATTTTGGAGACTTTACTTTTCTCAAATTAAGTTAGCCCCCTAGTATTACCTGTGGGTGGTAAGTGGGCCATGTCAGGTGGGGTTTCATCAGACCCATTTTTTGAAATAGTTCTAATATTCAAATCCATAACTGACCTAATTTGATTGATGTTTTGGTCTGGGTCTGGGTCTGGGTCTGGGTCTAGGTATGACTGAAATTATGTAGACCAACATGAGTGAATGGGTTTGGGTCTAATCTGGTCAAACGTCAAGTATAAAATGTCAGTTTTGTAGCAGACCCAATTTTTAAAAGATTGGATCCAGACCCCCAACAATTCTATTTGGGCTCAGGTTCGAGTCTGGACATGTCTGAAATTGTAGACCCGTATGGGTTTAATGAGTTTTGTCCTAAGTGGGGTTGGATTTTAATAAAGTCATTTTTAATTAAGTTTGATATTATCTTTAGCAAACTATATGACTGGTAACCGAGCCGAACGAACCAAATACAGGCAAACTTTAGAGTTTTCAATTTTTGATACAAATTAAACAAATTATTTGATATTCTAAAAAGTGCTTACTTTAGAGTTTTCAATTTTTTAAAAATGCATACAAATTTCTAAAAATGCTTACTTTAGAGATAATAACCAAAATAAAGCACATTTAAATTGAAAACTTCTAAAACTCATTATTCCAAAGCATACAAAAATTAGAGATGAAAAGAACATTAACCAAAATGGGTTTAGATATAAATCTCATCCGAGTTTGGGTAGGTTTGAGTGGGGTCGGCTTAGATTCAGGTTGGGTTCAGATTTAAACCTGACCCAAACAAGTTTACCATGAGCAGCTCGGTTCATTTACCAGCCCAAGTTTTGGCCCCAACTTTGATTGAATTCCACTTGAAGGTATTCCAGTAATATGGATTTGCATAGCCAAATCGAGACCCATCCAATTTCCAGATATTATCCAAGTGGGCCATATATCTAGATATTCTCAGATCTTTTTGGGTCTCACCTAGATATATAGCAAAATTTCATAATTTGAAAGAACTAGAACTAGAAGAGTAATGAAGAATAGCTTTGGAGTTACCACAAATAATTACTAATAAAAACAGCTGTGAAATACAAATTAATAGATTCATATCATAGGCCCAAGAGGGCTCCACTAATCCGGTAGGGGCGACTCATGTTCATTACCAAGTTGAAGAGATGTAAATTCGAAACCCACGGGTGTATGCCCGAGGCCAAATCAGTGTGTACTTCTGATGTAAATCCAAGAATGGATTTACAGAAAAATTCTACCCAACTACAACCTTATTTAAGAAAAATAAGAAATTTAATAAAAATTGCAAGAAATAACAAAAAAATTAAAGAAAGAAATTGATTGAGATTTTTCTCTTCTCAAAACTGAATCACCTCTTATATTTCTCAGCTTTTGATAGATGAGAGAGTTTCCTAATTATAATCAAACTAATTAACCTATTCAGTTAACTTCCAAAAAAGATAAAATAAGGATCAGATATAATGATCCCATATTCAAATATCGAAATACAAAGATCCAAACAAAAATATCCAAATAACTAAAATGGATCTTTGATCTCTTACCTGGGTCTTCTGCCTGCATCAACTCCCCTATGAAAAGGCAGACCTAGGTTTTTTATACTATTGAGCTCGCATGTGTGGGATATTATTTCCCGATTATCTAAAAAATAGAAAAAAAAAGAGATTTATACAGTAGGCTTAATAAAGTATTATAACAAAACAATAGATGCCTATTCTAAAGAAAATAATTTGGTGAACAAGGGGGGACTGTTTGGGAACATGCACCCTTGTTGTGGTCCTCTCTCTCTCTCTCTCTCTCTCTCTCTCTCTCTCTCTCTCTCTCTCTCTCTCTCTCTCTTTAAGCCAGCGGTAAATCATGCAGGAGGTATCCTTATCTTGAGAAAGCAGTCTTTAAATTTATCTCAACTGGATATGGGTCTTTTCTCTATGACTGTTGCTTTCAATTTGCAGACAGTTGATAGAAGAGTAGTGGTTTCTGCTGTTTATGGACCTAATCTCGCCGCTATGAGGCCCGCTTTCTGGGATGATTTGGATAGGGTTGTCGTTTCGAGCGTGGATTGTCACCTTCTTATGGAGGATTTCAATTGTTTGTTATCTATCCATGACTCTAATAACCTCGTAATTCCTAATCCCTCTATGCGAGGTTTCCAAGACTTTGTTCATCGTCATTTTCTCTACCCTATTCCTTTAATCGGAGAGCGCTTCTCTTGGTCGAATATGCGGTCTCGTCCGTGCTGTAGGGTCCTTGATAGGGTCTTTGTCACCCCTAATTTATTGGACCTCATTCCCGACGTTAAGAGTGTGTTGTTTGCTCCCTCTATCTCGGATCATGGGCAGATCATCACTCATTGGGGGGATGACTTTCGACCCACTAGGAGCTTTGCGTTTGAAGAATGGTGGCTTCAGGAATCAGATTTTCTCTCGGTTATTACTAATTCTTGGAACAAAACTGTTGATGAGCATTGGGCCGGGCTACATGTTCAAAATAAGCTTTCTCGTCTAGTTAAGGATATCAAAGCTTGGCTTCATAGTCGTAAGGTGGAGGAATTTCAGCAAATAGCCGCATGGGATCAAGAGATTTCTGCGTTGTATCAGTCTATGTCTTCTTCTGACTCTTTTTCTGATTTGCAACTTCTCAGTCTCCAAGCCAGGTCCTTAGAATTAACTATGTTCTTGAAAAGCTGGAGGATCAAAGAGGAAATTCGTTGGAAGCAAAGGTCTAGGGTGAAATGGCTTGCGGCTGGTGATGGCAACACTAAATTTTTTCACTCATATGCTTCCCATCGTCATAGGAGGAAGATTGTTCCTTCTATCTTCATTGAGGGTGTTTCTTGTCTCAATCAACACGTTAATCCGGCAGTCTCGCTATACTTTAAGGACTTATATTCTGCATTGTTAACTGCGGATGATGTCTTTGGTAATATCCTAGTTGGCTCAATTCATCCTGAGCAAGCCAGATCTATGCAAAGAAGGTTCTCTGGAGATGAGATTTTTTCAACCATTAAGGATCTGTCGGGTTGGAAAGCGCCTGGTATTGACGAGTTTCATTCGACTTTTTTAGAATTTTTTGGGACTGTGTTAAATCAGACGTGGTGAGCATGTTTGATGAGTTCCATCGTAACTCCAGACTGCCTTATCATTTACATGTTGCTATTATTTCGCTCATTCCAAAAGATGATGAGGCCACTGATATTTCTCGATTCTGACCAATCTCAGTTATGAGTGCTCTCTATCAGATGCTTGCCAAGGTTTTGGCAAATAGGCTGAAATCGGTGGCTAACCAAATTTTTTCAGACTCTCAGTTCGCCTTTATCCATAATAAGAGGGTCCAACACTCGTTCATCATGACGTCCGAGGTTGTCCATTTCTTGCATCATAGCGGTCAACCTTACTTTGTCCTTAAATTAGACTTTCATAAAGCTTTTGACTCTGTGCATTGGTCATTCTTATTTCAAATGTTAGCTAATTTCGATATTGGTCGTCATTTTTCTGGTTGGGTGAGAGAGCTGGTCTCAAATGCCCAGACCATGTTAAATATCAATGGTATTAGAGGAGACCGGCTCAAGTTGGGGCGGGGTTTGCAGCAAGGGTGCCCCCTATCGCCTTTGTTGTTGAATGCAGTTGTTGAGGGTCTTGTGGTCTTGCTTAAGCGGGATGATGTATCGGGTTTCATTCATCCTTTGCAGGTTTCTGACTTCCCGGGTCATATTCTTACTTATGTTGATGATATGATCATTTTTGGTCGTGCAAGTGTTCAATAGATGCTTAGGTTCAAGCTTATCATTCAGTTCTTTCTCTCTCTATTCGGGCTTTCTCTAAATGAGACCAAATGCTCTATTACCATGTTCAATGTTAATGCCAATATGCTTGCAACTGGAAAGAAAATTTTTAATTACACTATTTCTGAATTGCCTATTATGTACCTTGGCTTGCCGTTACAAGTGAAGCACCTCTCTTCAGCTGCTTGGGCTCCGACACTTCAAAAAGTGAAGCGCAAATTGCTTTCGTGGCAGTCGTCTTATCTCTCCAGCGCTGGCCGTCTAACCTTAGTTAGACATGTTCTTTCAACTATTCCAGAATTTTTCATGTCTATGTTTGTGATGCCTGTAGGAGTAGAGAAGCAGCTGACGCGCTTGCTGGAAGGCTTTTTATGGTATGGGTGTCAACTCAAGGGTAAGCGTCACTTGATTGGTTGGCGTTCGGTGGTCTTACCTCGGCGTATGACTGGCTTAGGCATTCCTGCGCCCAGACTGCGAAGCATTGTTCTTGTCGCCAAGCAATGTTGGTTGGCCCACCAACCGGATAACCCTTGTGCTAGTTTGCTTCTTGCTAAATATGGAGATCCAACTCTTATCCTGGTTCGTTTGGGAACCCGAGGTTTGGCACTCTCGCACTTGCGTAAATCGTGGTTGAGGGCTTTAGCCTGCTTTAGAGACCATTTTGAGGACTCCAGAAATTTTGGTCAGTGGTTGCAGTGGAAGTTGGCGCCAAGCGGAGAGTTTCTCACCGAAAAAGTCTATAGATCGTTGCTCCCGCCGGGGGCTGATTGGTTGCCCGAGAATGTGCTTTGGGGGAAGGGTCCTTCCCCTCGTTCTCGAGTCCTGGCTTGGTTAATTTTGCACGATAGGATCCAGACCCACAGTAATTTAAAGAAGTGGGGCATTCAGCTCCCGAGTTGGTGCGTGCTTTGTCAAGCTGCAGAAGAATCTACGTTTCACTTGTTCTGGTCTTGCCCAATATTTGTGGAAATCTTTAGCAGGACCTGGAGGCATCCGCAAGTATTTGTTAAGGAGGAGTCCTTTGGGCTAGATCTGATCTTTGGGCCGGTTTGTATTAGGCACAGCAAGAGGTGGGGGTTCATCTGGCAGACGTGGTTGCTTACTTCTTGGTGGTTTGTTTGGATGGCGTGAAACGATGCTCATTTCTGTCATATTCCAGTTAACATTCAAAATCTGGTGCATAAAATCTTGGTAGATGTTTATGTGATCTTGCATATGCATCTTAGTGATCTTCCACTCCCTCCTGTTAATGCTACCTATCCTTTGTCGCAATCTGGGCAAGCGGCTCCGGTGTGAGCCCAATTTTTCTGTCTGATGTTCTTTTCTCTTGTGCTTTCTTTATTTGTTTTGGCTTTTGCTCTTGTTCAGTTCATGGGTTCAACATTTTGTTGATCTTCATGAGTGGTAATGTTGAATTACTTTTGGCTCTCTCTCTCTCTCTGGTTGTCCATCGCTGCTAGGGTTTGGTAAGTGTGTATTTTCTTTTTCTTAATTAGCATTAAGAATGAACAATGAATGTTTGATTTTTTTTTTTGAATATTAGAGCTTTTATTTGTTCTTTTTTCATTAGCATAAATCTATGATTTCTTTTAGAATTTTGAGTATTGATTTGATTTTTTATTTTTAATAATATTTTTTACTTTGTATTTATGCTCACCCTAGGTTAGAATCCTGGCTCCACCATTGCCTATAGGGTCAGGTTTTGGTGATAAATACGCAGGTTCAATTACAATTCGGATTAGACCCAAAGAATCCAATTAATATATGGAGTCAGGTATGGTTTATGAAATTTCATACCAGATCTGTGCTTGACCCGAGTTCTGACTAAGATCTTCAATTTTCAATGTAAAAATGATTAAAATTTTATTTTACTGGGTATGGTCTGGGTCTGGGTCTGGCTCATGTAATCCTTATAGAATTTAGGTATGGTGTCTCTTATGGTGGGTTTAATTGGACCTAGATTCGAACCCGATACCAATATCTCAAATCAGGTCTCGACCTGGTTCCACTTGTGTTTGAACCAAACCTGACCCATTGGAAGTATTCTGGTGTTCCCCATGATCTCAGTCCGAGCTGTTGAAATAGGTTTGGCGTTCGACAACGAATCACGAAATCTTGGCAATCTTGTCTGAAATTGTTCACCCTCCCCCACTCCCGAGTAGGAATCACACAGGGTAAATTGATACGATATAAACTTCTGGTAAAATGTCCGTCCTTAACCTAAGGGATAAAGTACCTATGACTGTCATCCCATAAGCATAAAACTCAATGGAAACCTCCTCTATCAAATGAGCCTCCTGCTTTACCTTACTGAAGGAGTTGCTCATATGGGGATTTGAACTCGGTAAGAAAAGACCTTTCTATCGCCAGCCGAGACCATGTGGCCAAACCCTTCAGGTCAAATCACATTTTTGCTATTCTTGAACAAAATCTAGAATTGATTAGGGGTGACTTGTAAATGTCATCAAGTTGATGGAATGTCATGAGTTCAAAACCCATAAAGTGCATCCCTTACCACAATGTCAAAGTTGGGTGTACTCTTGGGTGGGATGAGGAGGCCTCAATGGTTTTACCAACTCGAGGCTAGCCATTAGCCAATGTGCAGTCCACACTTGGAGGAGGAATGGTTTTTCCTTAGCCTAGCTTGAAAAAGAAAAATTATGGTTAAATGAAAGAGGTACTCATATCATGGGTGTGGCATTGGAAAATCTTGATGGTCAACCACAATCTCCTTGGCATTAAGATTTTAGAGCTCCTAATTCCAATGTCTACCTTGCAGAAGTTACTTTGTGTGTACCGGGGCTGAGCCAGGATTTTAAAATTGGGTGGGCACAAAATGCACAGTGAAAAGGAAAAATAATTCTTAATAAACTATACTAACAACATTTCCAAATAATATTATAAAGCATAATTCTTACATAAAAACTCTAATTCCTACAAATATCATAATTATGTATTTATATTAATTGATTAAAACATAAAACCTTTAATAGTTTAACTAAAAATTGAGCATTTATTATTGATTATTCATGGATTCATGTCTAATTACCATTGAAAAAAATAAAGAAAATAATGAAACCATAAAAACATTTATGCCATTTCATAGAAAAAACAAATCAAAACCTTAAATCCTAACCAGCATCACTCATTTAAAGGTTATTTGATAAAAAAAACTATATTTCTAACTAAAAATAAGCATGTGGAATCATGTTTAATGTTAAAATAAAAAAAAACAAAAATACCTAATTAAATATTTTACTCATTGAAAAACAAAATAAAAACCAAAATGCTAATTGAAAAAATACAAAAAACCCTAAAACCTAATTAAATATTTATGCAACAAAAAAAATAAAAAACTAATTTCCTAAGAAACATTATATATATATATATATGTGTGTGTGTGTGTGTGTGTGTGTGTGTGTGTGTGTGTGTGTGTGAGAGAGAGAGAGAGAGAGAGCTAATTAAGAAAAAAATACAAAACGCTTAAAAGTCATACTAAAATCAAGCATGTGGAATACCTAATTAAACATTCATCTCAACCAAAATAAAAGACCTAAATGCTAATTAAAAATAAAAGATCTAAAACCTAATTAAATATTATACTATTTAAAAAACTTAAATCAAAAAACTATTTGCTAATAAAAATCATTTATATATACATGCTAATTGAGCAAAAATGAAACCCTGAAATTATAACTAAAATTAATCATGTAGTATCATATTTAATGTTGACTAAAAAACATAAAAATACTTAATTGAGCATTCATCTTATTGAAAAAAGTACAATTAAAAACTCAAAGGATAATTTGACAAAAGAAAACACAAGAAACTCTAAACCCTAGAGAAAAAAGCACAAGAAAAAAAAGCCAAAAAAGTTGTTGGGCGGCAGACAGCCTGATGCAGGTGGCATGCCTAATGCCCTAACCCCTGAGCAATCAGTAGAAAGAGAGAGGTGGGGTCGGGGTTGGGCATGGGCACATCGTTTTTATGATGTGGGTCCGACCTGGGTGGTACCCACCCTGACCTAATGGCGGGTCAGGGTGGGCACTGCCTAACTTCACCTGATACCCCCTTATTCGGGGATTTTCAGGTCAAGGTGGGCACATGTCCATCCTTACTACAATGTAGCTCAGCCCCTGGTGCCCACCCTGACCCGGCCTCTTATGCACATGGTGGGTCAAGGTGGGCTCCGATAGTCCTATTGGAAGATTTTCTGATCAGGGTGGGCACGTGTCTACCCTGGCTACAGGGTATATCGCACCTGGCCATGTATCTTTTTAAATTTCGTATATTCAAATTAATTATTATTTTTTTTATGATAAAAGAAACCTCACCGGATCACTTAGTGGGCCTGCCTCCCTGCGTGGCATAATCAAATGAATTGCCAGTTTGGCAGTTGATGATCAAGGCAAGTAAGCACATGTCAAGTGAAGTGCGTTTTTTATTTCAGCAGGCCGGTCATTCACAACATTGCACATAAATGTTTTTTTTTTCATGAATATTGGCCATCTATTCCCCTCACATTCCAGCTAGCATTTTCTAATTCTTAGTTTAGACTTGTCAAAAACCATGTTAATCCGGAGCTTCTAACAATCATTTTCTTCCAAATTTCTCTTATTCATCATTTTTAGCCATTTGTTTCGTTCCCTTTCTAATGAAAGAGGCTCTCTTTCATAGGAAACCAGGTATCTTTCTTACACAGTGTAAAATAAACATGTCTATGAAAAATATGTACTGAAACTTGCATTCTAAATGCAAAAAATAGCTTTCCTGTCAAAATACCTCTTCCTTCCAGAAAGCACTTTCCCTTCCAAGTGGCCTTTTCAAAGAAAAGAGGCATCCCATGAACGAGAGCACGACAAACACCCCTTAGGGGAAGCTACTTTCTCTTGAAAAGGATGATAGAAGGGAAAATACTTTCCAATGAGAGGAGTGAGAGAGAGAGAATTCCAATAACATTGCCCAAACAGAAGACCCCTGGACCAACGAGAGTTGAACCCAGGACCAGATGGAGAAACAAAGCATAAAAAAGCAAAAACAGGGGTTAAGCTTAAACAATCGCAGCTATCAAACTATGCAGCCCCCACTCCCCCACCGAATGCGAATGGCAGCAAGAACATCATAGTTGACATGGTGCACTAGCATCGTCAAGACTACACGCCCATCCCTATAAATCATGCCGTTTCGTGTAGTCCAAATCACCCACCACAAGGTAAACAACCATGTTCTACAGATGAATCTCTATTTTTTGCTACGCCTTATTTGTAGGGGACCCCGAATGAGATATCTGAAAATGGAGTCAATTTTGACTTGCACCTCAGGTATTGTCCACGTAGCCTGAAACATTTCTTGCGTGATGGGGCAGTACCAAAAGAGGTGCTTTATGGATTCTTCTTGCAACCCACACAACATGCATTTACTGGTCAATTGAAAGCCCCACCGTTTGAGTTTGAGTTGGGTCTGTACACAATCATGCAATATAAGTCATGCCAAGATCCTTGATCGTGGAGTGAGGTCATTTCCCCACAGTTGATTCCTAGGAAACCAATCGACTCCAGGAGGATGCAGCAATCCATAAACCTTAGCAATGGTAACTGCATCGGATGTGTCCCTTGCCCATTCAAAGAAATCTGGTAAAGTCCCCACAGAATGTCTGCACTGTGTGAGGACTCGCTTCCATGCTTTTCACAAATGAGAACTCGGCATGCACTTCATATTCAGACAATCGATTAAATCACCTTGATGAAGGTGATATTTGCATCTAAGAAAAATATCCCAGAGATCCGAAGATGACTCCAAATCACCGTTAAGAAATAAGAAGGCAGCGAGGAAAGCACATGCTTTATCATTGTAACCTGGCCTACTATGGACAGATATCTAGCCCTCTAAGAGCTTAATCGATGATGAATTGTTTCAATAACTTTTGTCCACGCCAGAGCACGCGGTTGAGCTACTTGTAACGACAACCCCAGGTAGGTGGTCGAAAACTCTTTCATCGAATAACCAAAAATCGTAGATGCTCCTGCTCGAGTGTCTCTATCGGCGTTGAATAGATAGATGAAACTTTTTCTTTCATTGATGTGCAGCCTTGAGATAGTAGCAAAAATCTTTAGAATGAGAAGCATCATGGTCATTTGTAGTAAAGAAACTTCTCCAAAAATGATAATATCATCTGCAAACTGAACCACATGCTCTAAAAAACCATTGAAGGGAAGGGGGTTCAGAAGTCATGCTTCCACTGCTCTGTGCATCAATACGACAAACCCCTCGACTGTAATATTAAAAAGCAATGGTGATAAGGGGCACCCTTGTCGGAGTCTGTGCTCCATCGAAAATGACCCTCCTCTTTTGCCATTCACCACTACCACTGCTTCTCTTTGATCCATCGTTGCCATCTTTGTCCAAATCACATAGCTTCTAGAGTCCGAAAGAAATAGGTCTATGACACTAAATCAAAGGCTCTGCAAATATCGAGCTTTAACATATAAAAAGTCCTTTGGCTACATTGCATAGAATGTGCCACCTCAGATGCAATGATATGGCCATGCATGATGCTTCTAGCTGAGATGAGTACCTTTCAGTCTCGTTGCCAATACCTTAGCAATGATCCTTCTTAAAGCACACATTATTGAGATCGGTCTGAAATGTGTTATGTTTGTTGATGCACCCTTCTTTGGGAACAGCTCCATCAAGAACCGATGGTAATCAAAGGGCAATCTTGTGTTTCGGTGAAACTCTGTAAAAGGAGCGTGAAGGTTTCGACCGACTGTCTCCCAATAAAATTTGTAAAAGTCAATCGAAAATCGGATAGTTTCCTAACAACCTGCTTGATTTCCTCTAAAGAAAATGGTACCTGCAATCGTTGAGCTCGGTGGGACGACAAAAAGCGAAAGTTGAGGGTGCCCATATCCCCACCCTCATTGACAGAAAGTGAAAAAAATCTGAGCATAATAATTGTTGATGGCCGACAACAGTTGATCCCCGGTGAAAATTCTCCCTTTGATTGACATAGATTGGATTATGCTCCCACAATAGCGCTCAGATGTTGTTTGATAAAAGAAAGAGGTATTGGCATCACCTAATGCCAACCATTGGATCTTCGATCTTTGTCTCCATTTGATCCCCTCCCCTAATTCTTCATTCAATGATCCGATTTGTAAGATCCCTCGTGCTTTCTTTGATGGCCTGTTGTTGTGTTTCAGGCATATTGGGGTTAGAGGTCAGGTAATCCTCTAGATTCGATAGCTCTCATTCTCATTCTTCCAAATGAGAAAGACGAGACGCCCCACTCTCTTTAATCCATCGAACAATTTCAGCCGTCAATCGTTTCAATTTGACACATAATATGATCACAGCCCTAGATGCTTGCATTGACTTCGTCCAGCTTCTTTGAACAGTAGAATTGAGCAGGGTTTAATTAGCGATCGATAAGGTTGATGGCCTAGGGAGGTGTCCTCCATTACACTTGGGAGGCGTGCCTTTCTACCATCTCCTCAAGTGGGTGAGTGGACGTCATAATTTATTGCATCAGGGGACTCGTTAGTGCGGCCACCAATGAGAGGAGTGAACCCAATGTAATGAAATAGATACTTTTTCTAATTTGTGTGTGCTCCACCTCATATTTTTGTGACGGGGCGGGGCGGGGAAAAGTGTACATCCATCCCCGCCTTCATGGATTTTAACCTTCGTCCCCGTCTCCATCCCCTTTTCATACCCTTCATCTCCGGTCCAAACAGGGTGAGGCCCGGCTTTCCCCCGGTCCACTGCCATCCCTAGTCTAGATGAAGGAGTTCCCATTACGGGTGTCAATGAATTAGATTTTATCCGGTGTCCTATCCAATTCTATTGGTTTAGTTGCATATCCAAATATAATTGAATGAGAATATGGTTTTTATTTTTTGGTATTGAATCTTATAAATATCTACGTGTAAACAGTAGATCTAGGATCAACTAGTTACCATCGTCACTCGATTAATCAGATAATTTCAACACGTCAGCATAGGGTTCTTCTTGAAGGTCTCTCTTGTTGACACGTAGCGGTAGTCTTGCACCGTCCTGCCTGTCATACTGCCATGTCACAACGATATCCTCGTTGTCCACCGCAAAAGCCAAAAGCAAGGAACGAAAATTGGCATCAAATTTATTTTGTTTTTTAGATGAGATCAGGTCAGAGTGTGCTTCTCTGGATGCCGTTGATCTCAAGATGAACGGCATCCAAAGCTTGTACGAATGTGATGCTCACCGCTTGAATGTGATCCACTCTTTTTTCCCATGTCGGATGGACGGCATCAGAAAGGTTTAAAATTAAAGGCTTACAATGAGCTTGTTCATTGTTTTTGATGGGTGTCGTTCATTTTTTTAGATGAACGACAGGCAAAGTGTCTCGGCGGTAACCTGATCCTCTCATTTTTTTTTTTTTTTAATTCTGCTGTTTTATGCTGCCCAAGGATGATCTACAACATGCCATGGGGCATAATGTTACTGGTTAGCAAGACTCACAAAATTATACGCCTCGAAGTGAAGTGAAATTTCAAAAACGCCACTCAACCTTAATGGGATTTTGTTTGTGTTCTTTTTTTAAGAGCCAAGAGGCAGGTTGATGGTTGATTGATTATCTTTTTTTTTTTTTTCTCCAAAAGTTATTAACAAATAACAAAAAAAAAATTTCAAGATCATGTTGGGAAACTCTAACCTCCATCTTATCTTATGAATACGACTCTTAAAATTTAAACTTGAGAATCCACATAAAAACGAACTAATTGCACCCCTGAATTGAAGTTTACCAATCTCTGAACGAACAGAGCTACAATTGGCCAAGCATTTTCCTTTAATGACACATCTTTATGTTAACAAAGAACCTACTACCTAGAATATGAAAACTGAAATATGAGCATTTTCAACACTTTTTTGTTTTTTTGCAAATCCAACCATGTGGATGTGCTTGGCATGGTGAATTTGCTAGGAATCACCTATTGGATAGCATATTTTCGATAAAAAAATAAATGTGTTTTTTAATGCTTTAATATGTATAAAGATTATGAGCTATTGATTTTAAAGCTTTAAAATAATCTGAATTATGCATCAAAATCAGATGATTCAAGAGCAGCTAGCTTCTTATAAAACTAAACATGTAGATCACATTACTAGGTTAGATTCAAGAGAAAAGAACAAAAATTTCATGAAAACCGTGGTTCACACATTAGTTCTCATATTCTAGTTACTCCTACTTAAATCATGATGAGTTGTAAACAATCTTAGTTGCCAAAGAGTGCCAACCCTTGCCTAAACACTTCTTCCTTCTAAAACTTCATATTAAAACGAGATATTTTAGGTACATATTTGAACAAGAAAAAACAAATGCATATCTTTCGCCTGACTTGAGGAGGTTGGGTTAGAGATCTTTGATCTAAGGACCCAACAGCAGATGGAGGGTGATCAGGTGCAGCAGCATATTAAAACTGCCCAACCACAGCCCCTCAACTATCTAATGGCATTTTCGTAGTTTTTAAAGCAATCATGTCTAAATACTCAGCTTCCCTCTCCTCCGTTCCCTATAAATAACCCGAGCAGCCTTCTCTTCGTGACATGCGAAACTTGCTTCTCCTTTCCCTCCATTTTCTGCTGTCTTTAACAAAAGAAAAAGAGAAGGGAAAAAACCTTTCACCCTCCGATCCCATCTTCGAGATATGCTTGGCCGTCTATCCCTCTAATTCCTATATTTACTCCAATATCTCGTCTATATATTTCCTTCTTCTTGGTGATTCTTATCTTTTATTGAATACATATATTCTTCCTGATTCGGATCACGAATTTCTGTGTTTTGATCGGGATTTTTGGGGTTTCGTTTTGCCAGAGAGGTTCGTTCTTTCTGGGGATTTCCTGAATTTTAGTGGTTTCCATCGGGATTTTGGGGTTTCGTTGTTCCAGAAAGCTTCGGTCTTTTCTGGGGGAGATTTCCTTAATTTGGTGGTTTGCGTCGGGTTTTTGGGGTTCTCGCTATTCTTCTCCAAAAGGGTTTCTCTTTTTCTGGATTTTTCCGGAAGTTTCTGAGCGAAATTCGGGTTTGGGAGTTCTTGTTGTGTTGGAAGGATTGGGTTTTCCAGGCTTTTTGAAGGAATCATGGAGGTTTCGGTGATCAGAAGCGGGCAATTTCCCGCCAGAAGAAAGAACTCCGTTTTTACGAAGTCGAATCTCGCCGGGTATTACAGAGAATTAGGGTTTTCGAGGAGGGGGCCGACCCGGATCGGGTTCGGTCTCGCGGCAGATGGGAGAAAGGGGATCAGGGCGGGAGTTCCTGCGATCGGCTCCACCGGAGCAGAGAGGGTTCTCGTCGGGAAGGAAGCCGGGAAGCGTTCTCAGGATAAGAAGGTAAAAAAAAAAAAAATAGTTCTTGATCATCGATCTCTTTGCCTTTCTTCTTGTTCTTTGTAGATCCGCGGACACGCAATGGTTTTTGGACGATCTATCTAAGCGAACCCCTTGATCCTCCTTGTTCTGCACGGAATTTCCCTCTTTTTCTTGGGTTTTTTTCCTTTTCGTTGTCTGCAGATCCTAAATTTCTTCTGGTTTTTTGCGAGAATTTCCCTTGTTTTCTAGTAATGATGTACCAAACCCTCGATTTTTTCTGGCTTTTTGCCAGGATTTCCCCTTTTTTCTGGTAATGATTAACCAAACCCTAGATTTCTTCTGGTTTTTTGCGAAATCTCCCTTGTTCTCGGAGTTTCTGTTATCCAAAACGAATAATTTTTTTCCAACGGTGAAAATTTTGTCTTTCTTTAGCTACCCGCCAAATTTTGAGATACACATGGATTGTGACAGTATTATCCTTTTTGACTGTTTAATGACCAAATTGCCCTTCAAACTTCTACGTTCTACGTTGATCGACACATGAGATTTGTCCTCTTGCCCATTTACTGAAACGCAAAGCTTCTTTTCTTTTTCCTCCTGTTTCCTTCCACAAGTTTTCTTTTTCTTTTTCTTTTTCTTTTTAGAAAACTCTTGTGGTGGTCCGTACTGGAGCTCTTTTGCTTCTTTTATTTATGAGTTGTCTTGGCTATGTGACTTTTTTGTTTTTTATGGATCCTCTTTATCTGCAAGACGTTTCAGTATTAATATATAGATTATAGAATCTGTCACCGATAATTACTTTTGAAATGAATTAAATCCCTTCTTAATGATGACACAAAATTGGGTTTCCTATCATTTCAAGATGGTCTTGAGATTTTACTGTAATCCATTTTGGGTGTTTCAAAACTTCAATTTATATGGATCTACCAACTTTTGGTAGTGGGTTGTCTGAAGTAGTGATGCCAGTTGTTTGGTGGTGGGTTGTCTGAAGTAGTGATGCCAGTTGTTTGTTGGTTGTATAATGTTTCTGGAGCACACCCTTCAAACAACAGATATTTGCTTTTCATTTCATCTGTTATATTGTTTTCTTCATTGTTTGTTTGGTAGTATATTGGATAGATTTTTGCGCTTTCTGTAACTATCATGGATGATATTCCATAATCCTGAAAATTGTTAGTTCTCTCTATTAGTGATCGCTTATCAAGGTGCAAAACTAGTTTGGTTGCATAACTTATCCTTGTCAAGGTTAAGTTGAAAGGGTTTAAAGAGTATTTTGGATCCTTTGAGGAAACACTTGTTTGTCGTTCCTACTGGCTGTGATACTGACCTTTTTGTTGGTTATAGTTACTGTCCTCTGCTGAGAGTGTGTAAAGCGCAAATAGCACAAATGATATAAAATATCCTTGTCTAAAAACCAGACCAAGTTGGCATAATCAAATTTTTAGGTCTTCTCCAACAACTAAGGGTGCGTTTGATACTCGAATTTCAAACTTGGATTTGAGATCCAAGCATTAGAGGTATGTGCATCTCAGGCCTGACCACGAATTATGAAACTGGGTATCCCTAATCTTAGCTATCATCTGTATAATCTTCCTTCACTAAATGTCTCTGATGAGTGATCTTCCGGAAGTTTGTTTCCGGCCTCTTACGAGAGAAGACCCTTTTCTGGACTGCAAGACCTGAGATCCCTTAGTATATGTGAGACAAGTTTCTCTGGCCGACACTGATGAAGCTTCTCTAAGAGGTGGATTCAGGTTATTCCTGAGATTTTTGTGGTGGAATGGTTATTCCTGATATTGTTGTAGGTGGAAACTTGCTTCCATGGGTTTTTTATAACTATTGAAAACACATTGTTATGGTCCACATGTTTGTTTCCCTAAGATTCTGTGATTCCCAGATTTAGGTTTTGTACTTCTGCAGCTTCTGCCTGCCCTTCCTGTCCACCAAATCCATCAATAGCTAATACAGGGTTGGACCTGGTAATAGAATGGTGCTGGTTCATAATTTTGAGCTAGGAACAACGGTTCAAACTTAAAACCAAAGGCTGGCTTTGAAAATTTAGTGGAGCAAAACCGACTCCCAAGTGTCATGTTAGGCTTGGTTTGGATTGAAGAACACACGTTTTCGTTAGAGTTAGAGAATCTGAAAACTCAAACTCGTTAGGGTTTGATTCTTTGATGGGTCCCTGACTTTCCTGAACATTGTGTGCAGAATGGCCGAGTTCCATTATACGTAGCACTTCCTCTTGATACAGTCTCCGATGACAACAACTTGAACCATATGAAGGCCATCTCCACCGGACTTAAGGCATTGAAGCTTCTTGGAGTTACAGGTGTGAGCGTTCCAGTAAGGTGGGGCATCATCGAGCATGAATCAGCTGGAAAATTCAACTGGTCTGCGTATCAATCTCTTGCAGAAGTGGTCCGTGACTCGGGGCTCAAACTCCGAGTTTGTCTCTGTTTCCATGGTAGATCAGGCATCTCGCTCCCTCCGTGGGTTGTTCAGATTGGAGAAAGAGAACCTGATATTTTCTTCAGGGACCGTGCTGGAAAACGGTACAAGAACTGCTTGTCGTTGGCAGTCGACGACCTTCCGGTGCTTTCCGGAAAGTCTCCCATGCAAGTCTTTGAAGAAATTCTCTCGGAATTCAAGTCATCATTCTCAAGCTTTCTAGGCACTACAATCACGGTAAAGATCATGCTCCTGCAATTTTTTAAGAGAACTGTGAACAGTCTCTCCTATCTGTGGATGCCCAACATCCATATATGGAAGAAACTACTCTCCGACTCTTAACGGCTGCTCTATTTGATTTTCTTACAGGATATCTCATTAAGCCTCGGTCCAGATGGTGAACTTAGGTACCCTTCTTTCCCTGAAAATCGCCTCAGCAAGATTCAGGGAGGTGGAGAGTTTCAGTGTTATGACAAATACATGCTTGCCAACCTCAAGCAACTTGCTGAAAGTTTTGGCCATGCCAATTGGGGTCATTCTGGCCCTCATGATGCGCTTAACTACAACCATTGGCCGCAGACAAACAACTTCTTCAAGGACTCCGGTGGGTCCTGGGAAACACCATACGGCGGTTTCTTCCTCACCTGGTACTCAGACCAGCTGATTATCCATGGTGATCGCATCCTCTCTCTTGCCTCAAGGGTTTTCAGTGATAGCCCAGTCACCATCTCCGGCAAGGTCCCGCTTGTGCATAGTTGGTACAAGACTCGGTCCCATGCTGCTGAACTAACTGCAGGATTCTACAACACTGACAAAAGAAACGGTTCCGATGCTGTTGCCAGAATGTTTGCTGCAAACTCAGCTACGTTGGTGTTACCAGGAATGGATCTCTCTGATGCCCATCAACCATCCGAAGCCTTATCGAGCCCGGAGTCACTAGTTTCGCAGATAAGAGCAGTGTGCCTCCAGCACGGAGTGCCAGTCTCAGGGGAGAACACATCAGTTTCCGGCATACCGGGCAATTTCAGGAGGATTGAAGAGAATCTAAAGAATGATGAATGGATGTTGGATTCATTCAACTACTGCAGGATGGGGGCATACTTCTTCTCGCCGGAGCACTGGCCGAAGTTTACCGAGTTCTTCCAGGGGCTCGAGTTGCCTGAAAAAGATTCTGATGACCTCCCAGACTATGAGGAGAGGCTCTCCTTCGTTAGTGCTGCTGAGCCCGAGAAGACATTACAGATGCAAGCATAAAGAGATTCTCATTTTGCTACTTCTTCCTCAATGTAAATATTTATGTATTGTACTTCAGTTGGGGGAATACTCGTGTGGCAGTTGTCTTGTAAGCGCCATAAGCTTGGGCCATAGGAAGTTATTTGTATACTGTCGAAAAATAATAATGTATCTGATAGTCCAATGTATGTATGACAATATAATCACATATACCTGAGCAGAACTTACAAAGAGGGGATTCTCTTATTCTCTGTACGCTAGTTTTTTTTTTTGTTTTCATCTTAAGAAAAGCAATATCTATGATACAGCTTGAGGAAAGGCTTATTAGCTTTGCCTAGGAACAAAAAGGTATTACCAAGCATTGAATTCTTTATATTTGGCGTCTCAATCACTCCCAATTCATGGTGTAGAGCTTCAAGTAGATATGTTATGGTGCATCTGCAACCATCATGTTTGTCGCCTGCCTCTTTAGACTCCATTTCCATTGAGAAATGGAATCATATGAATCAGAATCGCATGGGGCAGATGAAGAATGATTCTAATGGCAAATGAGAAATCGACTCCTTTGCAGAGGATGAGCAACAGACTCTCATGCCCCATTTTCTCATGTTTGATTAGACATGAGAAAATGGAGCAATGGGAGAATCATTCTCATGGGGGCTTAACAAACGTGCCCAAGAATCTGTGATCAATTAGAAAATGCTAAAAGGTCGATTCGCTACCAATGTTATGGTGATTCGCTACCAATATTTCTACAATACAAGCTGCCCCTATTAAATCCTTGTAAATAGTAACTAACAATCTTGAGCATTCTGTTTTTGCGGATGGCAAAATAGCAGGAGGGGATATGACCATATCATCAAAATGCTTCGGCTGCCTAGTCCACCTACTCAAGAATCTTTCCAAGTTTTTTTTTTTTTTTTTTTGAGGTAAGAATCTGACGAAAGTCTTATCCTGTGTGTGTACTGAGCCATCCCCACTTCTTTTTCCAAGTTGGGTATATATTTTGGTTTCTTTTCTTTTTCTTTTTGTGATTTCAGATTTTCAAAGATATTTTTTACCACACTTGAATGAGGATAAGCCCAAGACAAAACTCAAATATCACAAGCCAAATATCAAAAGTGGCGCCATTTTTGTCCAAACTTCCCAGGCTCAAAACCAGTGCAGGTTATTCCCCAACTTGCCTTTACCAAAGGCTCTTTTTGGGAGCCTTGAATTGGAGGTATGTGGTGGTTCTCTCCACTGTTCTCATGTTCTCTGCTGATTGGGAGCAGTAGTGTTGCCCAAACACTGAAACTATAAATGGAGTTGGCATTTCAACACCATTGGCAACTCCATCCTCAAGATCAATCTCATTCAAATCGCTTGAACAGATAAGCCTCACAAGCCCTGCAGCAGAAGCTGATGCTGTTAGAGGGTGGGTGCAGGAGGCGGACATATCCCTGTATTCACTGGTTATCTCATGTGCATAAGCCAAATCAACAGGTTTCCTGAGGGCAGGAGGACGGCCGCAGGGTTTTTACATCACTGGCTGCGAGAAGAGTAGTTTCAGCAGCACATCCAGCACGCCAGGTCTCCCAACCTGGTGCCAGTTTCATGAAAAGTTACCTTATCGTGAATCATATTCAAAAGCCACCTAATTTCACAGAAAATCTACTTTGCCAATGAGCACTCCAAGCTCAAAGAACAGAATCAGCAATCCATCAAATGGACAAAAACAGGAATAAAATAGAAATGCATTTCAAGTATAACTTACTATCGTCACAGTTCCGCAAAATAAAATGCATGAAACCTGCCCAACTGGACAGAAATAAAAGGGTACAGTTTGGAACTCCGGGAATTGCCAAACATGCTGATCACGGTCCATCATGAACATAGCCTGAGATAGGTGTGAAGGTTATGTACACTACAAACACAAACACATGCATGCACGCATGCACAAAAAATCAAGACATCATACATGATACAACCAACGGGTCAGCATCAACCGGGAGAACATCAGCCTCCTGCTGCAGTCCGCCATTCGCACCTCAGCGAGAGTTTTGAGCCCAAGAGCCAAAACCTTCAGGGAAAAGAAAGCTCACTAAGAGTAAGTACCAAAACCCAAAAAATGGTGATGGTGACAATGATGATAGTATTATTTTCCTCTAAAAAGATTATAACAATATTATAAAGCATCTGGAATATTTCTAAAGTGCTGTGTTCTCACAGCCACATTCATGTCCTGGGGGATCAATGTAGTGATATTCAAAATCCTGAAGAACAAAATATTTATTATGATTGTATTTGATTCTTGTTTTGGCTTTATCTTTTTTCTTCTCATTATAAGTTTTTGTTATTCGTCCTTGCTGTCTTTGAAGAAAGTGACCAAAAAATGATAAAGAATGTCAATTTTTTACACATCCTACAAAAGCAAAGGAACCTGCTGAAAAACAGGAATGAGTAATTAGTGAGAACAATTAGAAGAGCACAACTGGAAATAGTGATTGTATAACACATGATGCAATACGTGTTATCATTGATTGATTGAGTAATATATTACCAATTAACCCATCACTTATTTTTATATTATCATATTATAATTTATAAGCCTTATCAATATTATAACTCATATTACTGATAACTTTTTTAAAAATTCCAATATTTTATTATATATATATTATATTTTTAAGACCAATATTTTTCGAGATTTTCCCAAGAAAAACAAAAAAAAATTAAAATCTCTGAGATATTCCATTGCCGAGAACTTCTCGTCATTTGTGACTGTGTCTACAAATTCATTGTTTGTGTTAGCATGTCTAGCTGATGCAAAACGACCTTGGAAAAGGTCACAACGGTACACACATTGCCTGCAATCCAAGCAAATGGTAGAAAGAGGAAAATTGCTAATGGAGTAAATCACAGTTGATTGCGACTCAAAAATCTCACCATGCCAACCATGTACCTGAAGGGCCACCGTCGTTGCAAGAACTTTATCAAACAAGAACATAAGCACTTAACAGAAGAATAACATCTCAAAACACAAACTACAAGTCTACCACTCAAAGGAAGTTCTTCCATGGGAGGGCATGAAATACATGAATCAATCTTAACATCCTTTTATGATGTGGTTATGAAACACTTCCTTTGAAGCACTAGCTTCCAGTGAACATCACCAAACACATTAAAGAAGGTTTTATGAACTTACCTCCTAGTAGATATGAACTTTTTCCTCCTCAGACTAGCAGCTTGGACTTTGCCACCATATCGTAAGCCTTGAGGGTTGATAGCTCAAAACTAACATCTTTAACTCTGTTTACCAACTTTCTGTTGTGCTTAACCATTTTCTCGGTAGTCTGTTCTAAGCGGTGAAGAGGTCCTATCCTTGGTATTTTAAGATTCTTGGGAATGTATGGCCGCTAATTCTAATCCTAAAGTGATATAACTTCTTTTGGTGATACTAACTTAAGTGCCAGTCAGAACAGGGGTGTCAGTGGGTCGGGTTTGATCCAGACCAAACCCTATAGGGTCAGGGTTTGGTGATAAACAAGGATATCCAATTAGAATCTGGGTCAGACTCAAAGAGTCCGATTAATATATGGAGTCGGGTATGGTTTGTGAAATTTCAAACCAGACCTGAGCCCGACCTGAGTGCCGACTAAGATTTGCATTTTTTGAATGTAAAAAAGATATATATATATATATATATATATATATATATTATATTTTATCGGGTATGGTCAGGGTCTGGTTCATGTAATCCTTATAGGATCCGGGTATGATTTCTCTTATGGTGGGTCCAATTGGACCTGGTACCAGCATCTCAAATCAGCTCTAGTTTTGGTCCCACATGGGTCCGAACCAAACCCGGCCGTTTGACACCAGTCAGAAGCATTGAAAAGACTCATGTAGTATCCAGCTCACCCTTTAATCCCCTGTAGAGAGATTAACTTCACTGCCACAATGTATCCTCAGAAACAATCTCAGATTAGCATAATGCTGTTTTGCTTTACCCACTCCCTGAATTTGACATGCTTGTTCTATAGGATACAACTCAAAAAACACCAATTCCCAGAAAGGCAGAAAGAAGACAATGGTGAAAAAGAGAAGCTCTTGTTTTCCAATAAATTCATTTATATCCATTATAACTTGGTCATTCCTTAAGCAAACAGTAATGCCATGCTAGTATTATTTTGCAATGGAATCTACAGAAAATTGCCTTGAAAATTCCATAGCTAATGGATAAATGATGAACAATCCCGATATCTTAAAGCACAGGAGAATTTGGAGAAGTTTGAAAACAGGAACTACAGTTCAGGCTCACAAGATAGTTATATAACTTGATCTACCAACTCTTTTTTAGGAAAGATGACATTTTCTGCCATATTTCCATCTTCAGGTATGTAGAACAAGGTATACTTTGGTCCTCATCATCATAAAACCAGGGTGTTGACAAAATTTAATATAGGCAGGATCCATAATCTACAAGATTAGCAGAAGCAAAGAAAGATTTTCAATGGATATGTAAAGGACGTTGCTTTACCTTTCACTCACAAGCAATCTTGGTGTCAAAGCTGCTGAGGCATATTGCAAAGGCCTGAAAAGCAGAGAGAGGATACCTATAATCCATTGTGAATGAGTCCTTGGACACTTTTCCGAACTGCAGGAGAACCTTATCATGCTCGTGAATCACTTGTGTGTTTTCAGGTGCGGCAACAAGCTGGAAATTCTTCACAGAAGCAACAGTTACACGCCCACGAAAATTCAAGCACCAACATTGAAGTTGTTCATGCCATCTTGGTGCTTTATTTTTCAACACTAGCATTCCATCTTTTGCTCCATTTCGGCTTGATAGTGGCAATGAGAATGAACTTTCTGAGTGGGACTTAGATCGAGAAAAAGGATTTGATGTGAAGGAGTCGAGGCCATTGAGGAGGAACTCAGTCTGTGTTGGAGCAACACCTCCAGGCTCCATTGCTGTTGCTGGGATAGCATCCATAACACACTGCATTCTCCTTGGGCCCCTGGTTTTGGATGATGCACATATAAATGATTTCAAGAATGCTAACCAATGGCATAAATAACAACAAATCAGCTTTAGCAGGAAGCATAAGAGCGAACAACATTTTCAGCTACATATTAAATGTCGCAAAAAAGTTGTTGACTATGTGATTTCATCAGGAGAAAAAAGTTGAAGTGTAGAGGATGCAGCCAAAAGAAATGCAACATTTTTTCACATTGCAGAAGAGAGTGAAGAAAGACAGTACCAACCAGGATTATTATTTCCACTATAAAAATAATTGATAGGTAGGTCTTCTAGGTGGCAATTTTAGTTAAATAAATATACACTATACAAATGATGGTACCTGATTATCTTCTTGTCACGTTTTAAGTCAATAGCTGATGTGATAAAACACAGCCACATCAAAAAAACTCAGATAGACCTAAAAGGACATGGGACATGCTATTCTTGTCAGTGTCACATTTAGGGTAGTGTATAAGGAAAAATGGCAAGGGAGTAAATTGGAGTATCCTTGTGACATATCAACAAAATAGTTTGCATCCAGCAATTCAAAGAGGTATAAGTTATTGTCAAACCAATGAATAAGAGGAAAATTTTGTGAAACCTAGTAGTTTTTAAATAATCAACATCCTCCAATGCATAATGCAGAAAATATCAACAGCTTCTAGGCCGTTTATGACATGAAGGAATCAATATCTCAATTCCAGTATACAGATAGCTCTGCAAGTTAGTTTAATACCTGGCACCTAGGACGTTAAGCTCATATGAAATATGGGCAACAGTGTAATTTCCTGCAGGAACTCTTGGAGAGACTTGCTTCAAACCAACCAACCGGGTTGAGTGGCTCTTTGTCACTACGGCTCCAGCATGAGGAGGCTGTGCATCATACACAGTAAACTTTGTGCCCAAGAAGTTTGACCTATCAACATGAATGGAAGATATCATCTCAGCTTCACCAACAAGGACTTAGACGTGATAACACATACATGTATGGTAGAGAATGTAACAGCAAAATAGAGATGGACACCTCTTCCCAAATGTTTAAGCAAACTTTATATGCGTCAGCATGTACAAGCTATAACATGATTGTTTGTGTAACATCTTATGTACAACTGGCAGATTGCCTACATCAAACACAATGACCGCATGTTCCTTTACAAGAAACTAAAGAGGCACTTATGTATGCTGCAATACGTCCTTACATATGAAGCCAATACATAGCTCTTGGCAACTATAAAAAATCTGGTGAAAAGATAAAGGGTTGAAAATTGCATTACTTTTGACAGGACTAATCACACGCAAGAACGGAATATAATAGTATTATTTTCACATGGAATACTTTTACACTTCTTGTCATGATAAGATAAGACGAAACACATTCTATTGAAATAACAACAAATAATTATTATAATAAAACAAGAAAACAAGAAATCCAGGTCAATAATAGTGAGAGTTCTTCAAAGGAGAAAGTAGTCCAAACCGGCAAATGGATTCACATTGGAGTCCTTCAAAGGAGAAAGTAGTCCAAAACCTGCAAATGGATTCACATTGGTCTTCACTATACAAGGGATTTGGTATCCAGAACTCACCTCAACTTCCCTATATAGGTACCACTCCCCTTGGACATATCCCCAGCATCTAAACAAATAATGTAGTCAGTGTAGGTTGGACGCCGAACCCTTCGTGCAGCAAGAAGGAATTTACCATTTTCTGCCAGTGCTGCAAGAAGCAAATTTGACAGTCATTAACTACAATTGATTTCCCAAATATTTATGAGATATTCAAATTGCCAAGCACACCAGATATTATGAAGAAATACTCTGGGTTACAATTTACTGCAAACACATACATTCACCCTGTCCCAGACTGGACTAGATAAACAATCATTTGTAGCACAGGTACATCTTAGTGGACAATAACATTGCACCACACATCCTTTGGCAGCTCAGATCATGGGAAGCGAGAGCAAGAAGCAATGCAAGAAGTAGAAAGGAAGCAACAAATTTAAATTCTAAGAGAATCTGGAAAGCAAGAAACAAATAAAAAGCAACATGGGCAACCGCTTGAGAAGCAAAATGTGGAACCACTTGGGAAGCAACACGGGAATTGTTTGGGATGCTAAATAACATTGATGTGTGAAATAATGAGAAAACTAATGAAAACAAAGGTAAACAAAACCTTCTATGAAATCAAAATCATACTTAGTGAACCATATCAGGAAATATCTGGTAAACTATATCAGGAAATCTCTAAACCAGTTATTTTAAAAGAATGACATGAAAAAATACATGCAACAACACATTCTAAGACAATGATCATGCGTTGACATGAGAAACAAAAATCACATTTTTATGACTAGTAAGTTTACTAAAGCACCAAGTTGTTGAAAATAATAAAAAATTAAGCAGCAATTGATACATGTATTATAATGTCCATTACATGTGTAAATAATTTCTAATAAATATATTTTATAATGCTTATTATTCCTAAGAATTGTGATTCTTATTAGACATATTTTGTAATGCTTATTGAAATGTCCATTACTTGCGTGTTTATTTCTTAGATAATGTGTGAAGCTTGGGAATAACAAGATCAGAAACTATTTCCTAGTTTGCTCTTCTCCAGGAAAAATAAACAATGATAAAAACAGAATCTGGTTGCCCCCACATGGTTAAGACCAGAGTTACCAGTCGAGGAAGCGGGAGCGGGAAGCGATACGGGAAGCGGGAGCGGGAAGCGAGGCACTTTAAAAAATTTAGGAAGCGGGGAAGCGTGGGACCACTTAGAAGAAAATTCCGAACCGTCTCGGAAACGACCTAGGAAGCGAACCGGAAGCGACCTAGGAAGCGAACCGGAAGCGAGGGGAAGCGAAAAAAAATGAAAAAAATGGGGAAGCGAGGGGGAAGCGAAGGGGAAGCGTGGGGGAAGCGTGGGGGAAGCGTGGGGGAAGCGCGCTTCCCATTTATGGGAAGCGCGTTTCCCATAAAAGGGGGACGCGCTTCCCATAAAAGGGAAGCGCGCTTCCCAAAAAAGGGGGACGCTTCCCCTCACGCTTCGGAAGCGCGACGTTTCGCGCTTCCGAAGCGCGCTTCGGGGAAGCGCGCTTCCCCTTTTGCCTAGGCGCTTCCGGTAACTCTGGTTAAGACCATCAATAGTTAAAAGAGTCAAATTAGTTATTATAAGTTGTCTAAGTAATTAAAGTTAAATATTAAATATTAGGCAAACTTAAGCACTAGCTTGACTATTTGCTTTACAAAATGGAATGGAAAAGATTATTAGGAACTTAAGCCAGCATTGACAAGTCAAGGTCACAAGGTACTTAAGGCAAGAACACAAAAATACCATTACAACAGAAAAAACATTATCAAAATCAAACGCAACAATTTTAATGAAGTCAAGAAAGTAAAAGTGCCTGATAACATAAAAAAAGTTAACAGTAACTTACTTTGGGTCAGACCCAGGTAAAGATGATAAGCATGAGTAACATGATCCCTTTTTATATAACACTGCACCATTGTGTCTCTTGATCCAGGCTGCAAAATGCAAAACCACCAATTTCTTGAGCAAATATGAAATAACAAAGAAACGAACATAAAGTAACACTCATGCACCAGTACTTAATTTTCATTGATGATCATCAAACAACATTCTTGATAATTTGTAAACAGCAAGAGACCAAATGGAAAAATGTGTAGAGCTATTTATACACGATCATTACTCCAATACAACCTGCCTTTGCTGCAGCTTGAATAAAAAAAAGATTGACACACTGCTCAAAGACAGAAAATAAACTAATCTTTTGATACAATCTGAAAAATCATATTCTAAAAATCCTGAATTTCTAAAGAACTTTTGTGTATGGTGACAATATGAGTATTATACATATTCTAAAAATCCTGATCATTAGAGGACAAAGCAGTGTTATCAGTATCATATTGTATCGTACAATACGGATACGGCGTGTCACAGTATCATTGGTCCATGTGATACGATATACCCCCCCTGAATCTTTAATGAGATACAATATGATATTCAGTTATTTTAAATTTTATTTCATTGTTGTATTATGTAATTGTTATAATTTGTCTACTCAAAACCTTTTTCTTTTGTTTGTTATCTAATGTGACTGTTTAATAGTAAACCTTTTGTTTTTGTTAGTTGTTAGTTTGTTACAATATTGTTTCACATGTTATAGTAGTACATGTATATGTTTAATTGTTCATATTGCTTAAATTTGACTTATATTTTATTTGATTTTATGATTTTTTTTTGAATTTCTTTTTATGATTTTTTGTGTGTTTTTGTATTTTTTTAAATAAGATTTTTCTTGTTTCTTATGATATGGTACGAGACACCCGTATCGCTAGCCTTTTGATACGATAATTATATTGAGACAAAGCATATTGAAATTGATTGTCACTTTACAAGGAAGGCATATAAAAATGGAATCATTTTGTTAGAACATGTGAGCTCAAAGGAACAAGTTGCCGATGTGTTTACTAAGAGCTTAGCACCTTCACACTTTCAAACCTTTCTTTCCAAACTTGGGATGATACCATTAGCATCATCTCAAGTTTGAGAGAGAGTGTTGAAAAGTGTAATATGGTCATTGTATCATATGTAATGATAGTCTTGTGTTACCGTCTTTTCCTATGTACATAGATTATTTTATGAGCAGCATTTCTGTATTTTAGTAGGTGGCTGATGTTTAGGAATCAACAGTTTTTGTCCAGTTCTTGCTCAATCTCCATTTTTGCTTTTCTTCTGGCTTTGATAACTACCACTTCCATGCTATATCCAACACTCTTCCCCTAACATTTCCTAACAATTCACACTTCACACATAAAGGCATATTTTAACACTCACACTTTGCCTTGTTGTAGCCACTTCCTGTTCTGGTAACTAGAGGAAAACTGAAAAGCAAAAGGACATTTCAAATTCTGAAATTAAATATCTTACAAAGATCTCAAAAAATAATATAATGAGAAAGTTCAATAGATGATATTTTGAATTTCTCAGATACTTTTAAGACTGTCAAGAAAATGCTGCAAGAAAGGCAAAATATTGGCAATAACAATGACTAAGATTGAAAAATAGAAAACATAACAATCTCGGCTATTTTTTCACTTTGTTTCATTCTTTACCCTTGGTGTCTGCATTTGTGTGTGCCAATCATGAGCAGGAGCAATGGTGACAAATATCTGCAATATTTTAAAAACATTGCAGAAACATGTGATACAGTATCAGTCATTTCAAATGTTTAAATTATTCTGATATTTTGGAAATATTGCAATTCTTTCACTTAAATGAAAATATCACAATTTTATCACTATATTTATGTTTTTCTCAGCTAATATTTAAAATATATTTCTTCATATATTTCTATTTTTATTTTTTATTATATTTACATCTTAAACATGTCATTATGGAAGGAACTATCAACTAAAACAAGAGTTAAAAAGAAAAAGTCAAAAACCATCCAATACATCAATAAATTGGAGAACTTTGGGTTTTTTTATGCCAACATTTTCCTTAATACTGTAGCTCAATTTGGATAAAACACTTAAAAAGTGATATTCAATAATCTTAAGAAATGGATTTTCAAAACAAACAAGAATCCTCAACCATCTAAATAATGGCTTCATTCTCCATCACCTATAACATGTGCAACCAGATGGAAAGCATATGTGTTCATATTTACCATTTTGTGTGGATAAAACACTCTTAAATTTCATGACTTAGAGATACTACATGGTTTTCATGTACGTTGTCATAGTGGAAAGGAATAGAATGAGGGACATGAAACATCAACTTCCTAACATATTTCCTTTTTTGTGGTTCTATATTGGGTGATAGCTCCTGGTGTAATTCAAATTTGCAAAAAATAGAGGGAGGTGCAGAGCATCATTTCATACGTGTATTTTTTGACTCAAATGAGAAAAAAAAACCTCCACTAATCTCTATTTTTGTCCCTGAAGTGACAATGTAAGAGGGGCAGCTTGAAGTCATTTACTGCTTCCATGTTATAGAGTTTCAGTGAGTACTATTTCCCATGTGAATTATGAGCTGACAAATGGAAAAATAGCAACTGACTTGGAGAACATGTTATAAAGGATTGGAGGTACTAGGAGAACATGTACAGCTAATGCAAAATGTAGATAACCTTTTCAGTAAGTTATTCTAAACCTTAGATATCGCAAAGCAAAGGGCATCCCATTGAGGAACCGAGCACTAGGGAGACAGCCACAACTTGGCATCTAATTGCAGAAACTATGTTTTCCTAGTCACATAGATTAAAATAAGAAATGCTCCAAGCATAGCATTTTCCTACATATGGAGATATAGAACAGAGATATAGCTTTCAGACGAGCAAATAAAAATTCAGCACATAAGGAATCTTCTAAAGGGTAAAGGTCCTAAAGGAACGTTGGATATCAGTATGCACTTTCATGAACGGTAAAAAGTGCAAGTATGGTACTGTTTCATAAACCCAAGAAATAGAAGAGCAAATGGGCATGAGATAAAACGAAGATTTGGTCAAACCATCCATATCAAAACGCTAAACTTCAAAACGAAACATGGACAAAGCAGCAATTACATCAAGTAGTAAAAAAGTGTAACAAGTATAAACTATCCGATACAAAAGCAACCAAAACACCTCAATGTTGCTTACCGCAACAAACTATAAGAATAAAAAACAGCAACCAAATTCTTAAAAAGGAAAAAAATACACAAACGTTTCCACTAACCTGCTTCAACGAGATTGGAAAAGTCAGTTTCCCTGACAACTCTGGTGTCTTGACGATTTCCTTGGTTATCTCCCTCCAACTCCTGCAGACCCCAGCGCAGGCGATCACGTGTTTCCTCGGCGGCCATGTATCCTCAGCTGCCTCAACCCTGAAGATCACATCCCTCAGCAGTTCCGGCGGCATATTAGCCCAGCAGCTCTGCTTATTAGAGCCCTCATTCGTCTCATGGGCAGCCTCTCCACCACATCCTGTGTTCCCAACATGCGACCTAGATCTTGACCCATATCCTAACCTTACTTCAAACCCCTTCTTCGACGTACCACTTTCACCCTTCATTTCTTGAATTATACTCCTAAAAGACATCTCCAACTCCCTCTTCCACTTCCGTCCTAATCGAATTCTCCTCCAAAATGCCCCAAAACAACTTCAAATTGCCACATTTATCTATCACTCCATCCCAGCATCCCTATTTACACATAAAATCCACAAACATTCCCCATTCCCCAGGATCAACTCTAAGGTGATGAAAAAATACTACCTCAAGGAGAATACACATTCGGCGAATGATAACCCATTCGCCGAATAAAGGAAGCCATCTGGATTTTCCTAACGTTTCGCAACAAATCCTTCTGGTTCACCTAAAATTCACAAGACCCTAATCTTCCCAAACCAAAGGCAAAGAGAAACGACCAATCCTTTCATCAATTCCAGCAGCAAAAACCCCTACACCACCTCCATTTTTCGCATCGGATCAAACGCTCCAATCAGGATTTCACCTCGATCCCTTCATCCCGGATCCGAACGAAAAAACGCCGAAACCCAATCGGCAAGAAGAAGAAAACACTCGCACAGACTCAGATCCTCAACTCAAAACTCTCCCGATTTCAACCAGAAAACAACCCGAAAAAAACATTCAGACATAATCTTCCTCGAATGTCCACATCTCCCCATGGATTACTCCGTAAAGGAGCAACCCATCATCAAAATTCCTCCTCGATCAACAGAACAAGAAACAAAAGCAGCCGAATCCGAGCTCATTCTTCACATCACTCCACAGAGACTTCAATGAGATTGTACCGCAGAATCAACAAGATATATATATATATATATAGAGAGAGAGAGAGAGAGAGAGATTCTTAGGGTTTCGACCAACCTCAGATTATTGCGCGCATCTCTTTTTGCTCGTCTCCTCCACTCGGCGACCAAAAAAGACAACGGAATCGATGGGAGTTTGTGATAACACTGTCATTAATTGTCATTTAACGGACCATTTAAAAACTTGTTGTCTGTAATTACGTTCTTACCCATAACTTTTTCCTGAATAGCGACAATGTCCCAATTTTTTCGTAACTATCTAGATTCTAGGGCTGCAAACGGATCGGATATGGTAGGATACCCGATCCAAATCCGGCATATTTTTTCCGAATATGGATCTTTTAAGTATGATTTTAATGTCCATACGGATCTGATTCGGATCTATTCAGTCAGATTACTTTAGGATTCCGGTCTGATTCAGTTCGGCATTTTAAGTCATATCTAGAATGGATCTGATTCAAAATCTGACCCGATTACATTGTTTACATGTAAATTGCTTGTTTTTCAGTTTTTATTCATTTTTTTTCGGATACATTGGCATGCATTTGGGATTTGGATTCAACCTTACCTCATCGGATCTGATTCCGATCTGGATTCCGATTCAGACTACCATTTGCATTTTGGACTATTTGATAAGACCTGGACCGAGTCTGACCCGTTTACACACCTAGTTCTATCCAATGTCTCGAATTTTCGATTCTGGGAAAATCTCGGAATATTGTGAAAAGTGTGGTTTTGAAGAAATGAAAATTATTGGCGTATATGAAAAATCATAAAAAATAAGAAAGATATATTAGTTTAAATAAAATATAATATTGT
Source organism: Nuphar pumila (assembly GCF_984573655.1). Taxonomy (NCBI): domain Eukaryota; kingdom Viridiplantae; phylum Streptophyta; class Magnoliopsida; order Nymphaeales; family Nymphaeaceae; genus Nuphar; species Nuphar pumila. The sequence continues at coordinate 101,138,376 of NC_143250.1, read as the reverse complement.
GAAATTTACTTACGATTTAAAATGTGATGTTTTTAAAAGGTAGATGATCCGTTGAAAATATCGTGCTTTTTTTGCTGTTATATTGGCCTAAGAAAATAACGTGATGATCGGTGATATTTGTGATACAGGTCCTATATGGGTCAAGTAGGGCTCAATCCTGTTGATTTGGTTCTTTCCTCCTTGACTGGACAGATTGGTTAGGCAATTGGGATAATGGTCGATCCGGTTTCTTGGGTGACCCGGTTTGTTCCAGGCATGGCTGTGGAATGGATCTTGGAGCAGTTGGTCTTCTGGATAATGAATAATGAAGGCTGTCTGGCTGTCAATGTTATCCTATGGATTGACTGGATTTTGGAGGCTGTTATTGGGTTCACCTTAGTACATCAAAAGATGGATCTGGATCAGCTTTGATGGTTACCTGCTTATGACATGTTTGCAATTATTTTAGCATAAGATGTCCCCCACAAGCTTAGAATGATTTTATAATGGATTACGATTGTCCTCAGCCGAACTTTCAAAACGAGGGCATAGGAAGTGCAAAGCTCTATTGAGTAGAAAATACATGGAGTGTACAAACAATGACTACTCATTGGCTTGATAGGGTGATGTGCGGTAGTAGACGGTATTGTCATTGGTTAAGGCGGCACAGACGTGGAGTGTTGTTTAGTTTAATAGTGTCAACGGATGCGTTTGAAGATTTGGTTAAGAATCTCTCGACTTTAATTAGTTTCTCACGCGTAATGTTTAGAAGCATGAAGTGTGTAGGTGAAAGCCAATTCTTCTAGGGATCACCTTAAGTGGTTTCAACCGAATGTATTGACTCAGGGCTAGGCGAGTGAATGTTTAGGAGCCGACGAACAAGTCTGAGTAATGCTTTTCGTTATGACATACAATCATTAATTGGCCTTCAGATTGGGATTGAAAGGCCTTATTCCTTCTATGACGAGGTTATATTAGGGTGTGCTCATAGGGTCGTGATACACTCTATGACACATGAAGCTAAGGCGTTTGTGTGTTGTTTGGAGGTGCTAGCCGGTATGGGACGACTATGCATGTAAGCGACATGAATCAGGTAAAATACGCATTTGGAGATGCGCTTGATCAGTTTTCGCTAAAAGTTGTACACGATGTGGTGCACATGGCCAATAAAATGATTGAGCATATGAAAAAGTTTTAATGTGCGGCCTTTGGCCGTTAGGCAGTCTGTCGCATTGCAAGTTTGCAAAATAATCTAGACTTGTGATAGTCATAGTGGGTAAACTTAATTTGAGATCATTATCCAACAATATAAACCTTAGTTGGATTCAGATCCAAACCAACCCAGATCATGGTTTTGTACATGTAAAACCAGGTATATCCGATCTTGGTTGGCCTTTCTCGTTAACCACAAGTCATCCACATATGTTGACATAAGATCCTTCTCTTGATTATTTTGGATCTCAAGTTTCCTATTGCACCATCCCTTGTGAAGGTCTAGATAATAGTAGATCTACATCCAAACCCAAAAATTATGTAAAGATCTGAGTCCTGACATGAATCTAAATTAGGTCTAATATAACATAGTTGAATCTAGGGGTGTCAACGGATCAGGTTTAGTTTGAACCCAGGTGGCACCAGACCTGGCCTTGATATTTGGGTATGGTATCGGGTCTGGACCTGGGTCTAATCAGACCCACCATAAGAGAAGTCATGCCTGTATCCAATAAGAACTACATGAACCAGACCCGAGCCATACTCGGTAAAATAATATTTTTTATCATTTTTATATTGAAAATTTGTGGGTCTTAATTGGAACTCAGGTCGGGCTCGGGTCTGGTATAGAATTTCACAAACTATACCCGGATCCATGCATTAATCAGACATTTGGGTCTGGATCTGGGTCTTAATTGGGTCTTCTTATTGATCATCATACCCGGACCCTATAGGATTTGGTACGGGTTGGGTCCAGGTAAACCCAACCCGTTGATAACCCTAGTTGAATCCAGTTCCGATTTTAAAAAATGGTAAAAAAAATGGGTTCTTACATATTAAAAAATTGCGATGGGATCTGTTATAACTCTGATCCAAATAGAGATCCAGAGATAAAATGTTGACATAAATCTAATTTTGGATGTAGTTTCAGATCTTATTTCAAAACCCAAATACCAGAATAATGTGTCAGAATCGGATCCAATGTCCAATCCATTCCCATGATAAACCCACGGTTACTACCCTCTTCTTTGCTGGTCAAGCTCTTAGATGGACCCGGGGGAGGTCCGAACCCGAGAGTATTTGGTTAAGTTTTGGAGTGGACTTTCACACCATCCAATGGCCCCACATACAGTACCCATCTTTTTTGTGGCAATTAAAAGGTTTATGCCAACAGTTGGGCGTTCGGATTCCTGCTTTTGTTGTATTATTGGTGCATGGCGCACAACACCAACAATGTTTAAATTATTTTTTTTATTTTAATGATGAATAATTCTCGGCCAAGCAAAAAAAAAAAAACCTCGGGCGTGGCCCCCACAACCACGTGGTCCATCTCTGAAAGCCACGGACATACCCATGCGCCAGCGGGGCTCGCGCTTTCATCTGATAGGGTAGCACCCTCTCATGCAACCACCCCACCAATGTTTAAATGACTCAGGGGAGTTGGATGTTCACTCCCACTACTTGAATCCAAACACGTTCTTTGTGGAAATGCACCACAGCCAAAGGAGGAGAATTTTGTCTTTTCAAAGCTAGCTACGTGGTTATGCGTTGGACCAATGCTATTGGCTCATAGTGATAGATTATGCTTGAAGAGCCCATACTGTAATATATAAATATATATTGCTGGTATAAAGATAGTAATAGAAGAAAAAGAACGTTTGGTTAGATCACATGAGATTCATTTTCTCATACACTTTAGAAAGTGAATCTCATTTGCTTTTTTTTGCAAAAGCAAGTGGGATGGGGCCTACACCGGTAGGCAGGCGGTCTAGGTTTAAATCTCATGCGCCTCACCCTTTGCGCAAGTCCGAAGTTTGGTGATTCTTTGGGACAACGGGGTAAGCCCACAAAGTTTTATGTTGCGATTAAGTTCCTTATCTTTGGGGGTGGTTTCTTTATGTAAATATGAAATAAAAAGTACTCTCATGAGAAAGTGAATCTCATTTGCTTTTGCAAATAAGAGTTTTTTTTTTTTATAAAGTGAATCTCATTTGTGTGAGATATCGAATCTAATGAGACTTCATGAGATTTAGAAAGTGAATCTCATTTGCACATTACCCCCCACAAGCAACCAAAGGTACCTTTAATGTGTGTTTGTTATAATAAATCCCTTGCTTTTTTTCTCACATGCATTTGTAATACCCATAAAATGACATTTTTATGCTTTCCTTGTTAAATTCACCTTACGCCCATCTTATGCTTTCTTTTTAAAATTCGCCTTATGTCATCTTATGCTTTCTTTTTTAAATTCACTTTATGTCATCATATGCTCTTTTGAAGTTCTTGTTAAACAGATGAATAATTAAGGCATTTTAGTTACTTTGTTTGATTAACAGAGTTTAATTGAATGAATCATTTTAGGGCTAAGTGTGTATTGGAAACATAAACAATCTTTTCTATGGAGAAAGCTGGGTTAGGCATACCCTACCAGTTATACAACCATATACCATTGGGATTCGAACTTGCAATGTCTCAACACAAGGTGACGTGCACTCACTGCTCCTACCAGAAAAGCATAGCTCTGTGGGTTCCAAACATAAACTATTAATGCATGCAGCTTTCTGTAATTGCTGATTAGTGTTTGGGAAAGGGGATACAATCATTTGAAATAGGTTTTGAGGGTTTTTTTTTACCATACTGATATGATCTACATGCTTGACTTCATAGAGGTTGGCTCTTAAATTATCTGATTCTCAACACTTGGATATTTTATAGGGTTTAAAAATAATTGATCTAATTTTTTTTTTTTGAATTTTTAAAACTCAATGACCTTGCATGAGCCCTTCAGTGGACTGTTAAACTTAAAACTCTTAATCAAATATAGAAAGAAACATGCATGTCTTGCTAAAGGTCAACACATATGGACCATTCTATTAAAATGAGAGATAGGGATGGCAGTGGACCTGGAAAAAAAGGGCCCCGCTCCATTTTGCCCCGTTTGGATCGGGGATGGAGGACATGAAACAAGGATGGAGGTTAAAATCAAAACCCATGGGGATGGACTTACGATTTTTCCAGACCCGATCCCCGATCCTTGTTAATAAAATAACTAAAATACCTTTAATGATTTAATAAAATTTCATGTAACTTCCTTTTATATATTCTTAATTTCTAACCCATAAGATAAAATGATCCTCTCCTTTTTTGGGTTGACGTGGTTGACCCTTCAATGGTTTGACCTCTTTCTTTAGGGATGGCAGTAGATCGAGATGAAATGGGGCCCCGCCCCGCCTCACTCCATTTGGACCGGGGATAGAGGACATGAAACGGGGATGGAGGTTAAAATCAAGACCCGTGTGAGGACGAAGGCGGAGATGGAGGGCAGAATTTTGAAACGGAGTGGGAGTGATGACGTTGTCCCCCACATATGCTCTAGTCCACTGCCATCCCTAATCAGAGGGTCCACTGCTAACGAGGGGCACATGATTACTGATCTTACTTAATGCCATTTCTTTTTCCCCGCCTTTTTTTTTAAATTTATAATACAAAAAAAAAACTGCACCTGATATGAAGACCTGGTTGTGATGGTTGAGCCTGCCATACCTATGGTTGTAAAACTCTGAAGCTAGGACCGCTGCCCCTGAGGACTATGCTATGCATTGTGTTGCACAAAGGGGTGACGCCCATGAGAATCGAACCTAGACCCCTGTCTAGCAGTCAAGCCCTCCACCCCACTACGCCAACCCCCATTGGGCTCCTTTTCCCACTTAGTCTTCAGGTTGCATTTTTGCTCGTGAATGCATTAAAACCAAGGAATTGCACTACACTACAAGATTGTTGGTCACTATGGCATTAAAAAAACTGCTAGTTGCTATTTGTATAGTTTCCCTCAAAAATGCATTTAATTCACAATGGGGCTTGCTAGTTAAGTGTGAAGAAGGAGTGGCATCAAAGAAAGCAACAACTTTCATGATGGGTCTGGTTTGGTCTGAGTCTGAACCCGGTGCCATAATCTCAAATCAGGTTTGGGTCTGGTTCTACTTGAGTTTGAACTAAACCTGGCCCGTTGACACTAACACATGTAGACAAAGAATAAGGCCATAGGTATCGCTCATCTCACAGGGGCAACTTGTAAATGTCACCGAGTCAAGTGTAACCCCTAGTGAGCAAGGGGTGTTATGCCAAGAAAGACAATGAATGAGGTGGTTTCTAATTGGTTATATTAGAGAGGGAGAGAGAGTAGACAAGAGTACCATTTCAAAAGGCTACATTTGCACCATAGCAACATGCAGTTTAACTTCTTCCTTCATACTTCACCATAGCACCATAGTATCACATATGGTCAGGGTCTGGTTCAAGTAATCCTTATAGGATTCGAATATAGTTTCTCTTATGGTGGGTTCAATTTGACTCGAGTCTGAACCCGATACCATAATCTTAAATCAGGTTTTGGGTCTGGTTTCAACTGAATCCGAACCAAACCTGACCCGTTGGCACCCCCAACACATGTAGACAAGAATATGGCCCCAGGCATGATCACTCATCAACTTCCAAACTTTTGAAATGTATCTCCTGCAGTTTAACTTTTCCCTTCATACTGTTTTGCTTTGGTAATGAGATTATGCATTGATCACAATAAAAACTTTATTTATTACATTTAGCTGTTTGCTTTAATAATTTATGTATTAAAGATGCACTTGGTCCTAAAAAGCATTCGCTTGAACTTTATTTAGTCAAACAATGCGACTAAGATGCCCTCGTTGTTGGTTTGTTTCACACAAGACCATACGATGTGGTAGGCTGAGTAGGTTTTGCAAAATAGAAAAGGGCAAAAATGTCGCTTTATAATAACTCAGGTGATTTGAAATGCATTTCGATAAAGTAGGCAGTTGAATGTAAAAAAACTCAAATGTTGGTAAATTTTTGCAAATAGTTGATAAGTTTGGGTGGCTGTTTGTAGTTTACTTGATTTCGGACGCCTTAGCAATTTTTGTGAAAAGAATAAACTGTAAAGAAATAAAAACAAATATTTTTCTTTTTTTTTGTATAAATAGTTTACCCTTTTTTTCGTTCCATATATCACAAGAAAAACTTAGGAGTTTTTTTTAATGCCCCCCCAATTCAGACGTGTCCAGTTGCCGTAAACTTTTTATAATAGCAATTTTGAATAAATAAATAAATAAATCTTTATTCTTTTCTTTTTTCACAGAGCAAGTCAAGACTTCAGAGTAGGGATGTAAATGGATCGCATCTAGGCATTACTGAGTCCAACCTAATCGGATTCAGATTTGGATGGAAAAAGATGAAACCAAACCCGGATCCGACAAGCTTAAAACCTGGTATTTACACTTAATTGTTTCAGGGTTTTAGTAGGATTCGGATTCGGATTCGGGTTTGAATGAAAAACTTAATAGCAAACATGGATCCAATTATTAATCATATCCAGATTTGGCTACCAAACCCGACCAATCGGATTTGGATTTGGATTCGGGTCAGATGTTGGATTACATCTGACCCGTTGACACCCTACTCCGGATTTATTTTTAACTCATGGGAACTCCTGCTATGTTAAATAAGCCATGATGCTGGCTCAGATCCAGACGGTGGATCGGATAAAGATCAGAGAAAAATCATATTCGGGATTACCAGAATCAATCATACAGCATGGACAAGGATCCATATATAGGCTTAGGTCAGGTCTCAATTGGGTGGAAGTGAGACCGAGTCTATAAAAAGTGTACAATACGACAGGTCCAGCTCTAGGGTTTCAGTTGAAAACAGCTTGGTCCAAAGTTCTATTGGGCCCGCATATTCCTCAGCCAGATCATAAATAAATAAACTGCACAGTCTAGTTCTTAGTTTTCACAGTAGAAAACTTGAAACCCGGTTGGCATAGGAATTGGATCCGGATCTGATGTGTATTACTGAACCGTATTTGATCAAAGCAGGTCATATCCCACACCTTAACCATTTTGTTGAACAGGATCAAATCCTAATCCAAACCAACAATAAAAAACAAAAATAACACTAATTTATAACCATGTGCAATATATCAGGCCACATAATTTGCCTCTACACATTTGAGACGAGAGAAACCAAAGCATGCTTACTAAAAGAAAAATGTTAATTAGCGACGAAAATTAGCGACGAATTATTTCCATCGCAAAGTTGCGACGGATTAGCAAGAGAAAAGTAGTCATCACTAAAATTAAAATTTGCTGCGGAATTAACGACGGAAACATTCCATCTCAAACTCTGCCGCTAATTAGTGACGAAAAAGTTTTGTGTCAAACTTCGTCCCAATTTAGCGACAAAATTTTTTCGTCTCTACTTAGCGACGGATTTTGACACAAAACTTTTCCATCACTATTTTTCGATATAAGCCCGTCTAAGGCACGAAATTCTTTCTCTCTCTCTCTCTCTCTCTCTCTCTCTAATTACCCCCAAATCGGGTTCTCAGTTAAAGAACCCTAACCCTCCACCTTTGCCTCCACCGACTTCTTAGCCTATGTCGACCCCTTTGCCTCCGCCAACCCTCCCTTTATCCAGCTACCTGTCGCCGGTAGCCCAGACTAAATCCACCCCGCCGTTGTTCCCTTCCCTGAGCCACAATCCTTGCCTCACCGAAAGTCACCCGACACCAAAACCCCCGTGCGCCATCTGCTGCTGGCGACACCCTCTGCCTTCCGGCCCCCCTTAGGTCTCTCTCTCTCTCTCTCTCTCTCTCTCTCTCTCTCTCTCTCTCTCTCTCTCTCTCTCTCTCTCTCTCTCTTCGTCTCGTTTTGCTTTTCGGTCGACATACAGAGGATGCCTGTCCTCTATTTTTTTTTTTTGCTGACAGGCAGAGGCTGCACCCCAGCTTGTCTCCCTTTTTCGACCGGCAAGCAGGGACACCCCTGCCAGTTTTTCTGACAGGTCGGCAAGGGAGACACCCCCTGCCGCCTGTGACAAAGAACGAGGTAGGGGCTTTGGGCACCTCCCTCGTTCCTTTCGGCTGGCAGAGGCTTTGCCCCTACTGCATGGGTGTTTCTGACATGCGGGGGCAAGGCTCTTGCCCCACCCGTTCCTTCTTTTTCGCCAAGGAGGGGTCGAGTTTTCTCCCTATCTTCTTTTTCTTAGGTTTTGAGGAAGGGGCTCAACCCCCTCCCAGTTCTCCTTCTTCGTAAGGGAGGGGCTGAGACCCACTCTCTGTTGCTTGTGTTACAAGGGAGGGGTTCGACCCCGACTGCACCTCCCCTCTCATCGTCGCCCTCGTCTCTCTTCGTCATATATAAATATGCTTTGCAATATATAAATATGCATTGTAGGTACGTAGATGAGCTAATTGCATGATGATTAGTGCTAAGCATCGCATGTAGCTAAAAATGCAATGCAAAAAGAAATAAGAAAAAAATGTAAAGGCAAAAGTAATGCAAATCGGGTAAATACCCGTGGTGAGTAAGTGATGTAAGCGCATCACATATTATTTACTTTCTTGGATGCAATACTTTCCTGTTCACACACTCACTTAGTTGTGGATATCTAGGATTGCTTTGTTGGAGTTCGGAGATCATGTTGAGCATGATTTGAATGTGTGAAAATAAAAGTACTCTTATTTTTGTAGTTCAGAATCTATGCTAGTCATGGTAGTAGTTAGCGGGATATTGGAATGTGTTTGTTATAGGTACATGTTTGACATTATTGTGATATGAATGATGAATGTATTGCAATGTTTAACGTAACTGTATTCATGCTTGCATAAAGTTATTTTTGAATTAATTATGCCCTTCATATGAAATTGTATTAGGAAAATGTGCTTAAATTGAATGTATTGTGTTTATGAATGTGATTTCATCTTTCTAAATATCTTTGTGATATATATATATATATATATATATATATATATATATATATATATATATATATATATATATGTGTGTGTGTGTGTGTGTGTGTGTGTGTGTCGTGTATCCATGTTTGCATGAAGTTATTTTCGAATTAAATATGCCCTCCATATGAAATTGTATTATGAAAACATGCTTAAATTGAATGTATCGTGTTTATGAATATAATTTCATTTTTCTAAATATCTTTGTGATTATATATATACATATATATATATATGTGTGTGTGTGTGTGCTTGTGTGTATCGTGTATCGTATATCCATGTTTGCATGAAGTTATTTTTGAATTAATTATACCCTTCATGTGAAATTGTTTTATGAAAACATGCTTAAATTGAATGTATCATGTTCATGAATGCGATTTCATCTTTCTAAATATTTTTGTGATATATATATATATATATATATATATCCAACAATACATGATAAATTTGATATTTTTTTTATCGACACATTATTATGATTCACTTTTAACTGGTCAAGATAATATTTGTAACATTATAGGATAAAATGACTGCAAACCATGAATGGATGTACTGTAGGATAGTTGATAATGAGGTGTCGCTTGAATATATGGATGGTGTTGACAGCTTTATTAAATTTGCAACAACAAGTGTCAGTACAGTGGATCCCATAGGTCGGATCAAGTGCCTCTGCACGATATGTAAGAACAATCGATTTATACAACCTCATGACGTTAGACATCACCTATACAGGAAGGGTTTTCTTAGTGGTTATCAGAATTAAACGCTTTATGGTGAAGAATTTTGGAATAATTTTGACATACTGGTGAATGTGGTGTACGATAATCCATATGTGGATTTGATATTTGATGCTGCACGACCAGAATTGGGTTCTGCTATAGGTCCTAGTGATGTACAAACTGGGGTAGAGGAAGAAGCACCAAACAATGCAGCTAGTAGATTTTATGACTTACTTAGAGATGCTGATGAGCCACTATGGAATGGTTGCGAGAGTCATACTATCTTGTCTGTAGTTTTTCAACTACTGAATTTGAAGTTAGAGTATAATTTGAGCCAATCATGTTTTTATCGTCTGTGTTTTATTGTGAAGATTATGTTGCCCAAAGATGAGAAATTGCCACAAAATTTCTATTGTGCAAAGGTTGTGGTCAATGCTCTAGGTTTGAGGTATCAAAAGATAAATGTTTGTCCAAATCACTACATGTTGTTTTTTAAAGATCAAGAAAATAGCAGATCATGTTCGTCATGTGGGCATACTCGGTTCAAGCCAAAGACAAGAGACAATGGTAGTACGAGGTCAAAAGAAGTGTCATACAAGTCATTCTGCTATTTTCCGTTCACCCCTAGATTGCAATGATTGTATATGTCTTCGAGGATAACTAAACACATGAGATGACATGCAAATAAAGTTTGACATGATGAAAACAAGATCACGCATCATGTTGACGCAGAAGCTTGGAAGCACTTTGATCGTACTCATCAGACCTTCGTAATGGAAGTGAAAAATGTTAGGCTAGGTTTATGTTCAAATGGATTTAATCCATTTGGGGGTAGATCAACCCCATACTCGTGTTAGCCAGTATTTATCACCCTATACAACCTTCCTCAAAGCTTATGTATGAAGCATCAAAATCTTTTTTTGTCTCTATTGATCCATAGTTCGACCTCTCCGGACCAAAATCTTGGGCCGCATGTAATTCAAACTACCAATTAAAAAGATTTTTGCTAGAAGTCGGGTCTGAGCCCAAGTCAGAGAGGTAGGACTTGGAAAGTATTCAGACTTTTTCTTTTTAGGGAATAGGGAATTTTATTAAAACAGAAAAAAGACTGACAAAAAGCAATCATAAATATCAATGTGGTCCATAGCGTAGCGTGTGATACATATCGTTACTTTTTAGAAAAATAATACGATATACACTTGTATGTATCATGATACAAGTGTGCATTTTGTCTGTATCGTACGATATGGGTCTGTATCATATTGCATCGTATGATATAGACCGTATTATACAATATTGTGTCGGTGCACTTTAAAAGGGGCCGAAAAGTAATTTTGCATTTTTAGGTTTTAAACATCTCTTCAGAGCTGACTCCCTCATTTGTATAGAAACCATTAGAGAGGTATTCACACACTCTAGGAGCCGTGAGAGCGATTTGAGGGTCGATCCATGTGCAAGGGAGAGGGCTTTTGCAATTTCATCAAGAGTGCATTTTCACCATTTTTTCACTCAATAAATTGGGATAAAGTAACAAAAACCATATTAATATTTTGCATTATTCTTGTAAGATAGTTGATGATTGATGATGTCTTATGTAGCTCATAGAAACATAAATGCTTCATATATGATTTTATGTTGCATTTTGTGTATTTCATCATTGTTTTGTGTGATACTTTTTTAGATTTTTTCCTATTTTTTCTATTTTTTAATTTTTTTCAAAAGTTATGATTTTTTAGGATATGATACAATACTATCTTATTTTGGGTCTGACTGATACGAATTACGATACAATACTTACAACCTTGACAAATATCAGTCTCAGCCATATCTCAACAAGGCAATTTCTTGCAATAATATAGTTTTAGTTGATAAATCTCACAAAATCTCAAAAAATTTCATCACCTAAAAGTTTTAAAAACTATAAAAATAAGACAAATAAGCAAGAAAATAACATGATTAGATAATAAAATATGCATATAATCAAAGAAATAAGTAAAAATATAAAAAATAAGTAAAAATATAAAAAATAAGAAAATACGCATTTAAGATATAGAAAAGAAGTAAAAGAGTATTTGATGACATTGTGATAATATCACAATATGTGCAAGTTTTAAAAATTTCAAAATATCGTGAGATTCTGCCTTTAATATCCTTTTATAAATTTAAGGCAATAGTATCACAATATGTTCAAATATCACCTATATTTGTGATTATTATGAAAAGTCACAAGTAAAAAGAATGAAGGAAATGAATCCTATATTGGCCCCTCTCAGTATTACACTACAAAGAATCCAATCTATTGTCACCCCCATTTGTTCCCAGCAAATAGACAAATAGCTTGCTGGAAATTGTGGTGCACAGCCAACAAATCTAAAACTTGATAATAAAAAATTCTTCTATTATGCTCAAGGTTATAAGTAACGTATCGTTACCCATATCGGTCGAGCCAATAGTAACACCATATCGTATTGTATCATATCGTAAACGTATTGTATATTTTTAATAAAAAAATTCAAAAAAATCAAGAAAATAAAAAAATAGTAAAAATTCTAAAAAATCATATCACATAAAATCATGATGAATTGCACAAAATACAACCATAAAATCACATATGAAGCATTTATGTCTCTATGAGTTGCATAAAATATCATCAAACATCAACTATCTCACAAGAACAATGCAAAATATTAAATATCTTGCAATTAAGAACATGCCACAAGACTCATACTTTCATACTACATAAACAAAAATATTATGACAATAGTTTCAATCGGTTTCTTTTCATTACTTGAGTGCCCCATTGCCATATCAGATCATCTGATGCCATCTTTGTTGGAGGAGTGTGGAGCTTGATTTCTACCTTGATATAAATGCACTTCTAATAGCCTCTAGATAAATGGAGAAGTTGGCCTTCAAAAGGTATTTAAAACCCAAAATGAAAAAAAAAATATTTTGCCTTTTTAAAGTGTGCTGACGGTGTATCTTACGATATGCTCTGTATCATACGATACGACACGATACAAGGGTGTATCGTATGATACACACTCGTATCACGATAACCCAAGCTGACCACAATCTTGTCCTCAAGGTCTCCAAAAGATTCATGCAACCCTTCCAAACATCTAAACTAGTTTTCCATAGGTCTTATTCTTCCAATTCCACAACCAACCCTGTAAAGCATACTTGTGTTTAGCAAGCCTTGCCCACCACTCATCGTTGTGGCAAAGCTGCCACCACCATTTTACAATAAATGCCTTGTTCATTTCCCAGTGGTCCATCACATAAAAGCACTCTATCCTTTAAGCTATCATCAACATTGAAATAATGACTGTGCTTTCCCAGAATTAATTTTCAGACCCAAGACTTCTTCAAACACCTTCATAATCAGTCAGATCTCCCAGATTTCCATGTGTTCTGACCCACCCATAAGTAGCAAATTATCTAAAACTAGTTGAGCAAACTTGCCTTGGAACTTGTGCACATGCAATGATAGACATTAGAGAAGAATAAGGCAGAAGAAAAAGGTCTGGGACCATCAAAATTGTCCAATGTACCCTTAGAGTTGGACATCTCATTCATATATATATATATATTCACCGATATCAATGATATTTTAAAATATCATGAGTTTTTTTGAGAAATTTAGCTAGCCGATATTATGGAAAAAATCTCATGATAATTTTGAAATATTGCCAAAATAAAACTATCACGATAATATCATGATATTTATGATTTTTTCTTATTTTATATGTTTTAAGCTATTTTTCTGTAATTTCTGTTTCTTTTGTATTTTAAATACTTTCCAAACATATTTCCTTATATTTTGCAAAAAAAATTGATATAAAACCTATTATGTTTTAATCTTTCTTCTTATTAATTTTTTTATCTTTCTTATTATTGCTTTGATTTGAATATTGTTTTCAAATCTCGGTGCTTTTTGACATCAACTTGTCTTTATTAGAGTATATTTGGCTATCTTGCTTGCTTCACTCTTTCCTCTTATTTGCGTGTTTTTTTTATAAGAGATTTTTGTTTATTAGTTTTACAACCATGGTTGTGGTGAGTTATGTGCACTCATAGCTGATGTTGTTGTTTGCAGTTTAATAATCGTTTATAAAGTGAGGGATGTGCACTTCTTGTGGTCGTAGTTAGTTTGTATTGCCAGATAGCTAGTATTGTTGGTGCATGGTCACTGATATAGTTATTGCTGACATTTGTGTTTGATCTCTTGTCCTATGCACTAATTAATATACTTGAAATTTGAGGTTTTTGGATTGGAGATCATAGAGGTGGTTGCTTGTTGTGAGCAAATTGTGGTTGAGATTCACAAATATCATTCATTTTGTTATAATTTGTTGAATATGGGATTTTTAAATTCTCTCCATGAACTTTCTATTTTTTTCTGTTGTTCATTTTTCTTGTATGAAAAATGTTTGTTTATTGAAAAATTTTCATGCATTATTATGTATATTGAATATGCTTTAATTGCATATTGGATATATATGTTGAAGATATTTAGATTTGTTCTATGTTGGTTATCTTGCATTTTTTTGTTGAATTTAATTAATTCTTCATTTTTGTGAGCTCCTTTGAGTTCTTATATTTAATACATTTGTTGTCATATGAGTTGTATTTTATTTGAAATACTCGAGCCTTTAGGACTTTATTGCTAAATTGCTTATATCTTATTGGTATTTTATGTCTAATATATGTTCAGAATTTATGTTTTCTTGAAAAATATGTTGCTCTTATGATTATGGTTGTCTAATTGTGGAATTCTTAAAAATTAATTTTAAAATATATTTCTTGTGTTTATCCTTAATGGCTATTATACCTTGATTTAATTATTATTAATGTTTCTAAAATCTTAAAATTATTGATAAAAAATATGGATCTGGATATGGTCCAGGATCCATATTGACTAATGCTTATGAATATACAATGGCTGAAATCCACATGGATCTGGACTTGGGTCATGGGTTCAACCAAGACCCACAGTCCATCCATAAGTTTTTAAAATAAAGAAGAATTTAAAACTTTAACTAAAAAGAATATATATATATATATATACATATATTAAAAGAGGATAAGTTAGGGAAGAGTTCTATGTTTAATAGAGCACTATCCCAAAAAAAACAAAGAGGGGCCCGTCACCTCCTAAAGAGGAGTCCCTCTTATGTTATAACCCAAAAACGTCAGAGAGAGAGAGAGAGAGAGAGAGAGAGAGAGAGAGAGAGAGAGAGAGAGAGAGAGAGAGATCACCTTCTCCACTTTTCTTCTTCTTTAAATTTTTGCGTATTTTCAATAAGAAGGTACGTGTTTTATTTCTTTTTCCCATAGAACGGGGATTTAACATGGCCTAAATCACATGGGTTTAAGTAGAAATTATGTCTGCAATTTTTTGTATGCATAATACATATATTTTTAGTGTTCTTGATGCTTAAATATAATTTTCTGCATACTTGAACATGTCTACAATTTTTTGAATGTATAAAACATGTATTTCCAGTGTTCTTGATGCTTAAATCTAATTTTCTGCATACCTGAACATGTTTGCAATTTTTTGCATGTATAAAACATATATTTTCAATGTTCTTGAGGCTTAAATCTAATTTTTTGTGTACCTAAATATGTTTGTAATTTTTTGTATGTATAAAACATGTATTTTCAGCATTCTTGATGCTTAAATCTAATTTTCTGCATACTTGAATATGTTTGTAATTTTTTGCTTATAAAAAACATGTATTTTCAGTGTTCTTGATGCTTAAATCTAATTTTTTGCCTACCTGAACATGTTTGCAATTTTTTACATGTATTTTCAGCGTTCTGATTGCTTAAATCTAATTTTATGTATACCTGAACATATCTGCAAATTTCTGCATGTATTAAACATGTATTTTCAATATTCTTGATGCTTAAATCTATTTTTTTGCATACCTAAACATGTTTATATTTTTTTCATGTATTAAACAAGTATTTTCAGTATTTTTGTTGCTTAAATCTAATTTCCTGCATACTTGAACAATCCTGCAATTTTTTGCATGTATTTTCAGTGTTCTTGATGCTTAAATCTAATTTTCTGCACACCTGAACATGTCTGCAATTTTTTGCATGTATTAAATATGTATTTTCAATGTTCTTGATGCTTGAATATAATTTTCTGCATTCTTGTATATGCCTGCGATTTTTGGTATGTATAAAATATGTATTTGTTTGCATTCTTGAACAGGTTTGCAACAAAATATATGTGTATGATGTCGGTGTTCTTGAGACAGATTAGTGGCAGAAGATATATATATATATATATATATATATATATATATATATATATATATATGTGTGTGTGTGTGTGTGTGTGTGTGTGTGTGTGTGTGATGTCTGCATTCTTGAACAGATTCGTAGCATAAAACATATATATATATATACATGTATTTGTGATCTTGGTAGAGTTTGCAGTAGAAGTATATTGTGGACAATTATTCATCTATGGATTTTTAACTGTTTTGACTTCTTTGACAATACACTAAGATTGTTTTGATTTTGCATGGTTTAGTATTCATTCATTAAATTGTCGTGATTGTATCATGAATTGTGTTGTGCACATGAAAATTTTATTATTTATGTGTATTTCATGTTCACTGAAAAATCTTGCAATGCTACCTGATTGTGGTAATTCTTGAATCATTGATGGGCCTTTTAAAGTCATGAGTATGTGTTGTTTATGAAATATAAATTGTAAATTGCATTATAAAGATTTTGTTTAAAAATTTGGTTTTGAAATAATTACACTATTGATGTGACAGAGCAAGAGCCTTAAGTTGTTAGTGCATGTGGATTTACATAAATATTCTTATGTAAAGAACTTTGAATTAATTAAGATGGTAAAAAAAACCAAACAGTGTAATAATTTTCTTTCCTGGTTTTCCTCTAAAAGGTTAAGAACCTTGGATGGTGGTCATGGGGGACCATGAGGATACTAAACATCATATGCATTTGTTGTCCCTAAGAACCCGATGTGTGGTTCATGTTTTCAGTTGTAGAGAACTTTCAACCACTTTATCTGTGGGTGTTGTTGTTGACTCAGTTATAGTTATTGGTATACTAATAAAGTTGCATCAATGGATGTGGATTTCCTTGATGTCCCGACATTAAGCGTGGAACCCTAATATTTCAATTGATGGTATGGATTCCTCATATTGATCGGAGAACAAGTATAGAACCTAGTAAATAAAACAAAAATTAAGTGATAAGCTACTACTGAAAACTGCTTTGAACCTCGAAAACTTTGCTCATTTTGAGTATTTGTGGGTTGTTAAGCAAGTGAACATTAAAATTTTGAATATGCATTAAGTAGTGACATACATGCAAAAGAAAATATCGATTAATGAACTTAAAAGATATTCATGTATGTTGCACCAATTTATGCATCTTTAAATGTTTAATTTAACATAAAATTTTTATTTGCTTGTTTGAACTGCTTATATGATAAGTTTGTTCTGATAATATGTTACTTGTGAAACTTCTTAAACTGGTGTTTGATTTACTTTATGCTATTTTCTTACTGTTAAAAATTTAGTGGGTCTCGTACGAGAACTTCAGTTATTACTTGATTTCTATAAATATTTTTTAGGTACTGAGACTCCGTGACGAAGGAACTAGCTAGCTGGAGGACATGAGTATTACGTTCTGGTGACCCGGGTTCTGACGTCCACTAGATAGCTAGATTTGATTTTAAAAAATTTGGAGCTTTATTGACATTATTTGATTAAGTAAATGCAATTTCAGTTCATGGTTTAAATTTATTCTATGTGGTTGATCGGTTGTAAATATTAAATATGTAATATGCCCTTAGTCTTTGAGAGGTTTTCTATAATTATTAAAAAAAAATCTGCATTTTTCGAGGGTCGGTTTGAAGTCGTTACAAAATTTGGTTGGGCCTTTAGGGAGGTAGCCTTTTGAAGGGCCAATCCTAGCCAAGCCGACTCACCCTGGCTCGTATTGGCTAGAATGGAGGTGTGGCCCATGAGATCTACTCTTAACAAATTTAGTGGTTCCCGTTGGCCACGTGGGAGGAGGACAAGGACAAAAAATGTGGTTGCTTGCTGACCACCTGACAAGAAGGCTAATGAGATTCAAGCATCCTTATTACCCCCAAACTCTCCAAAAACACGAATCAAGGAAAGATGCAACTTTTTGGCTATTCTAAAAAAAAAAAAAAACTGAGAAAGGAAAATCGACTTTGGGCTTGTTGGTCTTCTTCATTGTGAAAATCATGGAAGCTGGCTGGTTTGGTCTTCTGCATTGAAGGAGAAAATGTGAACTTGAAGAACTTCATGAACTTGTGGGCTGTTGTTCTTGGGGAGCTTGCACAAAGTGATTTTGTTAAATTCTGGAGTGTGAGAACTGTTTGGGCATGACCCCCTTCTAGTCCTTCCTCTTTGGCGTGAAATCTTCATGGACAAGCTTGGGGCGACATTGCGAGGACGTTGTTGTCTTCAAGACCATCGTTGTTGGTTCGTGGCTGTTTAGGCGTGGAAAAGACTACTGCATAATCTGTTCAATGCCCAGTGTGGTGGTCATTGTTTACCATCTGAACTTGTCGTGCGGTTGTTGAGAACCCTGCATAAACGTGGTGTGGTGGAGCTGACATGGACGTCGATGCTGCAATTCTTCCTACTGTTTGGAATACTTGAACTGTCATAGTTAGATTTCTGTTATGCTGAGTTTTTTGCGAACTCTTGAAATTTGATTATAAATATCAAATTGTGTGTTTGACGTTTGAAACTTCCTGTTTGCAAACTCGTGAATGTTGTTTAAAAATTCTCTGAGATTAGAGTTTGATTGATGCCCAAACTATAATCATTGTTGTGTGCATTTGATTCCCTACCGGAACCTTGGTGTTAAGAAGAATCAATTTTTGTGGATTGGTGTCGTTGATTGAAATCCGAGAATCGTCTGCCAATTGTTTGTTGTTTACATCTATTTTTTCTGACTGTGTTAAAGACTTTACTCGTCACCAATAATTAATTCTTGATCAGTCTAGCTGACGACATCGTATTGCACTGTTACTTGCATTTCTGAAATCGTTACCATATTAGAAAATGTTGGTTTCATTTTCATGAACTGTAGTGCTTGTTCACATCACACATGTGTTCTTTTGATTCAGCCCCCCTGAGTGTGCTGTGTGCACAGGTCTTGTGATCCATTGTGTTGGGTCTGGATGTGACCCCAACTGGATACCATCCCCAAGCATGTGTATAGATTTGTTGGACTGTTGTGTGTCCAATCCCTTTGGGCCGACCTGCTGGACCGAGTTCGATGCCACTTAGTGGGTCTGATCCAATATTTTATCATTGGAAACTTCCCTACCTGATTTGCCATACTCGCTGTTTGTATTGCTTGTTTGACTGAAATACTTGTTTAAGATAATTGCAGAATCTGTTCAAGATAATTGTTTAAATTGATATTGAAGTGACAAACGTATTTGTAAAATTGAAGTTCGATGGGAGTTGAAGTGTGGAATATTGGAGTGCAGGGCACATTAGTTAATATATATAGATATAGCGGTTAGGCCACCTGCATGCAATTAGATTCGCTCCTTACAATGAATCTGAAATTATTTTTTTTCAAAAATTTGCACCTTGTTTTCAAACTTAAACCGCTTCCGCATTAGACTCCAGAGGCTTCTCGCATGGCTTGTCGATGGTAAGATGATTAGATTCTTGATCTATACTCTGATGGGATTTGTTCTTCTATGCTTTCATGTTTTTGTCAACTGGTACTTTGAGATCACATATGACTGGATCACCTTTATCCTTTTTTGATGATTTATTTGTGGAAGAAGGATCATCAACATTACTGTCACATTTTCTTTTCTTTCCAGACGGTTTTCTACTTTTAACACTGTCATCTTTTGAACCATAAATTTCAGCATTTAGTCCAAGCCTCTCCTCTTCTGCTGATGGATAAGGGCAGCTAATTTTGGCACCTTCAACATCATCACTTGAATCTTCCGAACTAGAAATAAATTTGATATGTGACAGAGGAAAATGACTTGATACGTTCAGACATGGCATTGAACTGTTCATCAAGTATTTGTTTCTGTAACTGGATATACTGCAAAGGTTGTCTCCTCTTCTCAACCTTCCTAGTTCATGCATCAAAGTTTTGTTTCAACGTATAAAGGAATTTTTTATATGCAGCTCTTTCTGTTTTTCTTTCTTCTTGAATCAAGGCAACATACAACCTCAAAGATCAAATTTACAGTTAATAAGATAAAAGGACAGTAAATGATAGAATATGTTTAAAAAGTATTCAATAAAAAAAGTGTTGGGTTGGGTACTGGGTCCGCCCATAATGGGCGAGATCTGGACCCGGCCCACCATTTGAGAAAGGGGCGGTTTGATAACCGCCCATTATCCCCTCTTCTAGGGATTTTTGATTCCTGATATGCGTAGAGAGCATAAGGGAATACAAAAGAAGAAAAACTCACATAGAGTGTGAGACGCACAGAGAGAAAAGGCTGGGCCTTTGTGTGCTTAAGAGAGAAGAGAGAGGGTGTGCGACACATAAGAAAGAGACAAAGGCTAGGCCTTTGTGTGCTGCAATGAGAGGAAATAGAGGCAGAGAGTGAAAGAACAGAGTGCTATGTTCTCGTATGCCTGAAAGAAATTTCAACAGTAAAAAGTTGTGCATAGTGGGTGCTTAAGATCTCAATAGAGAGATCTTTGTGCACAGTGTCTGTAGTGAAAAGAAAGAAAAAGACAGTGTGTCTTTGTGGTGAATCAACATAGTGAGCACTTGGATCATGGATTTGTCATTCTCTCCAAGTGAAGGCACGTATCTGTTGAGCAAAAGCAAGCATATGCGATCCTCTTACGCTTCCGCGACAAGAAAAAGGTATGTATCGAAAACCTATATTGGTATCAGAGGATCGTTTATTTATGCTATTTTTGCTTGCGGATATATCCTCGTATACACGTGGTCAGGACCATTGTGCGTTCATGGTGGACGCACGCTGTGGGGCCGCTATAAGGCATGCCCGATATAGTACCGCAGGTCTATGGGCTGAGCCATAGAGCCGACCTTGGACCCATGTATGATGTGGTAGGGCTGCAAAGTGGGTCTCCTGTCAGGCGGGCCACTGCAGCCACAAGCCCAACGACTAGGTCGCAGACCTGGGTTGCAGCCAGGTGGGCTGCTGCAGTGCAGGTCCGGCCTCGGGCCAGATCCTGCGACACAGGCCGCAGGCCAAAACCCAACCAGGTGGGTTGCTGCGGCGCAGGCCCGACCTCAAACCCGACCCTGCGGCACAGGCACAGGCCGCAGGCCAAGCCTCAACCCTGCGGCACAGGCCGCAGGCCTAGCCCCTGGCCCTACGGCACAAGCCGCAGGCCTGGCCCCACCGGCCACGGGCTAGGGTATTGCGACAAGGCCGCAAATTTTTTTTAGGGGCCGAACTCTATCATGGCCAGGGTCCATGTGGGTCGAGGCCAATGGCCAGCGACTGGAGCCGTAAACTCCCTTGGTTAAGCCACTTCTAGGCCGGGGATACCCGGATCCATATAATATAATATTTTTTTCCTGAATTTGGATGAACGTGATATAATCATATTGATTATATAAGGAGATAGAAGTACTTTGGAAGTACTTACTCTATGTGTTGATATCTTATTTATACAATCATAATACAGTTTAGATAAATATAATTATCTTAGAAAAAGTGAGAGATAATTGTGAATGTAGTGAGTTTCGATTCTACGCCCAGAGAGAAATTATATCTTATCTAATCATGTGATTATGACTGCATATAGATGTGCTAGTGATTAGATTATAACATGCTTGAATAACATATTTGCGCATTTTTTTTCACTCTTATTTTAAAAGGACATGGTCGCACCAAGTAAATCCATAATGGATTTAGCACGAATTGAGAAACTGAATGGTGATAACTATGATATATGGCATAGAAAGATTCAGTTTACACTGAAAGAGGCTGAGGCCTTGGAGGCTCTCAACCATACTATGAATCAACCTGAAATTGGTAATGGGGCACAATCTCGTAGGGACATAGAGACCTATGAAAAATGAAAGCGCATGAATACTGTTGCGCGTGTCACCATGTTATGTTCTATGCAAGATGACATAATGTGCCAATTTGAGCATTATAAGACTGCTCAACAGATGTGGATGACCCTTAAAGATAAGTTTGGGGGAACATCAGCTACAAAGCTAAGAAGGCTGACCATCAAGTTCGATTCATACAAGAAGTCCCCTCAGTATACTATGAGCCAGCATTTTAGGGAAATGACAAATATGATAAGAGAGCTTAATAGTGCAGGACATACCTTTACAAATGAGCAGCAGGTCCAGGCTGTGATTCGGTCTCTGCCACATAGTTGGGAGCATATGAAAATAAATATGATTTATAATGAAAGTATTAAGACTTTCGATGATATCGTCCATCATGTAGAGCTAGAAAATGATCGCCTCGAAGCGACTCAATCATCTAGCATGAAGGCATATGTGGTGGAAAGCTCTAAAAGGCCAAAATCTTTTAAGAAGAATTTTTATGGACCAAGAAGGTTCAAGAAGGGACAAGACAAAGAGCAAAAAAAAAGTCTTATCAGTGCTCTGGGAAGCGTGGTGGCAAGAAAAATAAGGCAAATGCAAAATGTTTTAAGTGTGGCAATTTGAGTCACTATGCTCGTGAATGTCATGAGAAGGAGAAGGTGCATTCTCTCATAACTCCTGTTTTAAGTGCAAATGTTTGTAGTTGTGCACTAATTATTGAATCTAATCCTATGTGAATTGTAGACTCAGAAGCCACCAACCATGTGATCAAAGACCGCACAAACTTTATCGAATACAAGAAGATGTCATCTGGTTCGAAGTGGTTGTTTCTGGGAAACAACACCAGAGCAGAAGTCAAAGGGATCGGGACCTGCAAATTGGATTTGCGAGGAGGACAATCTTTATTATTATATGATGTTCTGCATGTTCCAGAGATTCAACGAATTTTGATTTCAGTTTATGCTCTGTCTATGTTAAACTATAAACTTGTATTTGGAGATGTCAATGTTGACATCAATTGTTGACAAACATTAGTTGCTTCTGGTTTCTTGATGAATGGTTTCTATGTGTTGGACACAGAACTTATAAGTTTGAATATTCGTGTTGAATGTTTTTCTGTTGTTTCAACTGCTAATAATATGGATGTGGATGTATCTGTATGGCATGCTCGACTTGGACATATAGGGCAAAAGAGAATGGATAGGCTTGCACAAAAGGGTCTTTTGGAATCCCATGCGAAGATTGAAATGCCTATATGTGAGCATTGCCTTGCTGGAAAAGTAACATGATTGCCTTTTGGAAAGGCAATTAGAGCAACCTATCATCTTCAATTAATTCATTCCGATATATGTGGGCCAATGAATGTGGCAACGAGGCATGGAGCCTCTTATTTCATCACTTTTATTGATGATTATACACGATTTAGTCATGTGTATTTAATTACACATAAATCTGAAGCATTAGATTGCTTTAGATCCTTTATGAACATGGTAGAGAATCAACTTGATCGTAGGATCAAGGCTTTAGGAATAGATTGTGAACGTGAATATCTATCCGAACAATTCAAGGAATTATGTGATGATAAAGGGATAGATAGACAATTAATTACTCGTCGAACTCCGCAATAAAATGGTGTTGCAGAAAGAAGGAGTAGTACCCTCTTAGAGATGGTCATGTCTATGATGACGCAGGCAAATTTATCCATTTCTTTTTGGGGGTGATTGTTTGTTGACTGTCGCTCATGTATTAAATCGTGTACTATCTAAATCTATTTCTTCAACTCCCTACGAATTATAGAAAGCCAGAAAGTCAGATTTGGCTTATCTCAGACCCTGGGGGTCTACTGCATATGTCCATAATCTTTCCCATCAATATAGAAAATTGTGTCCTAGGGAAAAGAAGTGTATCTTTATAAGATACTGTGAACATTCAAAATGATATGTGTTCTTAGGAGAGAATACATATGGGAGTATTTCTGAGATAAATTCTAGAGATGCCACGTTTATTGAAGGTGACTTTCTTAAAAGAGGAGAGATAGAGCGTCACTTTCAGTTCTATGAATTGGATGATGTAGAGATTGATCATCACGTTTTAGAGAAACAAGAGGATGTGTCTATACCACTATTGGATAGTTGGAGTAACACTTAAGTGGATATCGATTTTGATGAAGATCTGGCAACTTGAAAGAGTTCAAGGAAGAGAATTCCTCGTCAGAGATTCTAAATCAAAGGGAAAACCTTTGTGGTTATGCCCCAAGATGATAAGATACCTAAAAGTGTTAGAGATGCTCTATCTTGTTCTAAAAGGGATGAATGACGCAAGGCAATGAAAGAGAAAATTAAATCCATGGCATCCAACAAGGTCTGGGATCTTGTTAATCTTCCAAAAGGAAGAAAACCTATTGGGAGCAAATGAGTTTTCAATATTAAGAGGAATGCTGATAGATCTATCGAGCGATACAAGGCTCGTTTGGTTGCTAAAGGATACACACAGATGGCAGAGATAGACTATGAAGAGGCATTCTCTCATGTTGTCAAATTGACCTATATTCATCTTTTGTTAGCCATAGTGTCACATATGGATTTAAAATTACATCAGATGGACGTTAAGACTGCATTCCTAAATGGAAAACTGGATGAAGAAATATATATGGAACAACTCGAGGGGTTTGTTACTACTGGCTTTGAGCGCAAAGTATGCAAGCTCAAATGATCCATTTATGGATTAAAGCAGTCATTCAGACACTGGTATTTAAAGTTTCATGAGACCATCATGAGCAATGACTTTGCTATGATTGATGAGGACCACTGTGTTTATCTTAAGCGTCAAGGTCCAAAATTTATAATTTTAACTCTATATGTAGATATTTTATTGGCTAGTAATGATTTAGAGTTTCTAAAAACCATTAAAGAATGGTTGTCTATTCATTTTGGAATAAAAGTTATGGGTGAAGCATGCTTTATGCTGGGCATAGAGATTAAAAGAGATCGTTCAAAAA
Organism: Nuphar pumila; assembly: GCF_984573655.1. Classification (NCBI taxonomy): domain Eukaryota; kingdom Viridiplantae; phylum Streptophyta; class Magnoliopsida; order Nymphaeales; family Nymphaeaceae; genus Nuphar; species Nuphar pumila. Next base: position 101,113,589 of record NC_143250.1, on the reverse strand, counting down.
GACTTCTTTCTCTTTCACAAGAGTTATATATAAAGAAGGTCTTAGAATGATTTCATATGTAAGATTGTAAACCCATAGATACTCCTGTTGCAAAAGGGAATGATTTAAATCTTAAGATGTGTCCAAAAGAATCTAAAGAAATAGAAGTTATGTTTAAAGTACCTTCCTCCAATGCAGTAGGCAGCCTTATGTACCTTATGATGTACACCCGACCTGACATATGTTATGCAGTAGGGTTGGTGAGTAGATATCAAGCTAATCCAGGATAAGCCCATTGGAAGGCTGTCAAGAGGATTATGAGATATCTTAAAGGCACATCGAATTCAGTTTTTTGTTACTATGGTGGTAACATGAATGTGGTAGGCTATACGAATGCAGATTGGGGTGGGGACCCTGATGAGCGTAAGTCTACGTCTGGCTATGTGTTCTTGATGAATAATGGTGTTATATCTTGGTGTAGCAAGAAGCAAACGTGTGTAGACTTGTCCACAATGAAAACTGAATTTGTTGTAAGCTCGTTCGTAGTGCAAGAATGTGTTTGGTTAAGAAGATTCATCAAACATTTGAGACTCACTTCTGAAGCAAAATTGCCAGTGACTTTATTCTGCGATAATCAAGCGACAATTGCGTTTGCTAAGGATCCCAAGTTTCAGAATAGAACCAAACATATAGACACGAGATGCAAGTATATGCGCAACATTGTATCTAAAGGCAAGGTTGCCTTGGCATATGTTAATACCCAAAATATGGTGGCAAATCCCTTTACTAAGTCGATTAATAGGGATTCTTATGTTAAACATGTAAAATTTATGGGTATTTGTAAGATTTGATATGCTAATGTTATTCATATTTCTTTCTATAATCATTGTATAGCATATTGCACATCTATATGAGTATGCTACCAGGTTTGAGATAAATTTTCTCACACAGATTTATCGCCTCAAACGCTGCTTGTAGGCGGGCTGAGATGAGATGTAACAAAATCTAGGATTGTTGAATTAAGAAGCATATCGGATTTTGGAGATATCATGTGATAGTAACTCAAAAGAGTGGGAGTACAATGAGTTATGATATTCTTCATATATACGTATATAGGATACATCGCCCTAACTGGGTTAGGATGAGGTCTCGTGTATATTTAACTATATGGAGAGACCGACCATGCTATTTAAATGTCAAGGGTAACCTGGTTGACCAGATATGAGGACTTGGATAGACATTGTATGGGAATGTGCATCCTAAAGGACTCAAGTTAGTTTCTCGGGGCGGAACTGAACTAGTAAAGATCTGTATGACAAAAAATTAATGTTGTATGCATACACTCACTGGAGTGAGAAAATCTTGCCGTAATACGTGAGTCATACTACGTATGTCGCACTATAGCTATAATTCGACTACAAAAGGAAATGAAGAATGATCCATGTTTCTTCATTGCCGTAATAACTTGATATTGTTCAGTTTTTCGATATCATGCCAAAATAGTGTCTGGATTCTTCTAAATTTTCAAACATTTTGGAAACAAATCACTCATAAAAAAATAGTTGTATGATATTAGCTCAGACAGCTTGTACTAGTCATATGCATTTAAATGCTTGTCAAAATCATTTGCGTAGAAGTAATTCAAAAAGCTAAATTATAATATGTATGGGCACAAATCATTCAAAAAGCTGAATCATAATAAAAAAAGCAAAGAAAACCATGTTTCAAATAAATGATTCAAAACCTTGCAATGCACAATTACCATGGCTGGCCTAAAAGATTGTCAACCAGCGATGCAAATGTCAAGAAGAACAAACCCTAATAAATAACTTATTCCTCAGACACAAATATGCTAAATCGATATGACAATTTGTTGCAGTGCTCTTTGGTAGAATGGGGACATGTATCTAGGAGGAGTTGAAAAGATGGTTAAGTAGAAAGGTGCAAAACAAAAAAAGAAAAGATAAGTTGCAACATTACCTTCATCACCATGTTGGCCTATTTGCAAAATCAAACCGAATTAGCATACGTGTAGGTGCTCAGCGTTCTCCTCAGCCTATCGACACCTACGATGAGCCCATGCCTTCAAGCCGATGGTGAGCAGGACCATGAACCCAAATAAAAATTAAGAGTATATGGGCAATAGGTTAAGTTTCTGGCTCTCTCATCATACAGCCTAGCTTTCCCTTTTATAATGAAAGATAAGGGATGGTTACTCTCCATATTCATGTAACTTCCACTCCACTCACTCTCATTAAGAGCTCACTAGCAGTCTCATAATCTTCCTCATAGTGTCAAATCGGATTACACTATGGGTTGGATCCAAACCTATAATGTTTAACATTCTTTTACTTGACCCATTGACCCTAAAAGGGTACTAAATCGAGGTTTATATTATTATCTTGACTTAATTATTTATATGAGTTTACATGATATCCTGTATTATAAAAATGAATCATACCTTTTTATGAAATGTCATATTTTCATGTATTACAATATAATTTATTTTCAATACTTTAACATGTTAAGATTATCTTTATGTAGCATGGGGGTCGCTCTCAATCTTGAAAAGATGAATACCTTGATTTGATTGGCACCCTTTAATGTACCCATGAATTTTTGTAAATGTAAAGTTAACTTATACTAGTAGCAAGAGTCTGCCAAACCTTAAGTTTGTTATAAAAAAAAAAAAAAAGTAGAATCAGCCCATTATTCTATAGAGAGAGAAAAGGAGTCACTAGAATAGAATATGAGAACCATTGTTTTATGGATTATTTTTATTTATTTTTTCACTTGAATCATGTTTGGTTTTATAAGAACCCACTATTGAATCATTCAATTTGATGCTTAAACAAGATTTTTTTTTAAGGCTTTAAAATCAACAACTCATAATCTTCATAAATATTCAAGTATTAAAAAATCATAAGTTTTTTTTATCCACTATCCTATGGTTGATTTTTAGCAAATTCACCGTGCCTATCAAATTCACTTGGATTTGCCAAAAAAAGTATTGGAGATGCCCATATTTCTAGTTATGCTCAAAAACTTTTTTTGGCCGTTGGATCTGATTTAGATCCAACGGAGATAAAGAAAGGTATTTAATAGCTCTTTTTTCCCACCCGTGACCTTCGCACCCCCATTTCGCTCTTCTCTCGCCCTCTCCTTCCCTGCTGTTGGAGGACGCTGGACCGTCGCTCGACTATCCTTCTCTGCACCGACGAAGGATTCACGTCCCTGCAACGATCTCCCTCTCCCTCGCTCTCCTGCTACGATCTCCTCCTCACTCTCTCTCTCTGTCGGAGAGACTTTCCTGCAACTATCTGAGAGACGTCACCGGGTATGCCCTTTCCCCTTTCTCTGTCGATTTTGGGTTTATGCATCTTGCTCTATCGATTTCTTGAATATCTTTCTTGGGTTTGAGTTGTTTGTGGGAGATCGGGCATTGATTTTCTGTTTCTGTTCTTTTTTCGATCCGATAATATGTTTCTATTCAAGATTTGTTCCACCCTCCCGTACATGGCTCTTCCTCTCCTTGGATCCTCTGGTGAGAAGCCTGGCCCAACCTCCAGATCAGGAGTTGCTTCACGCTCCCGTACTCGATCGATCCTGTTTGCCGGAGGTTGCTGCACGCTCCCCCCTCCAAAGGTTTACCCATCGACTGGGATTTCTTTGATGGGTTTTAGGGTTTTTACAAAATATGACATGTTTGCATTCTGGTTGGGTTTTATTTGAGGGGTTTTAGGTTTTTTTTATCTTAGATTGTGTTAGGGTTTTTATCTCAGATTGTATATGCATTTATTTTGTTTTTTTGGTTTGTGTGGTTCTTACCGCTGCTATGCCCCATCCACCCGTCAGCACTCAAAATCTAGAATGCCCCTCACATCCCATTCACCTGGTCTGCAATGCCCACTTGCTTGCTTGCTAAGACACCTCACCTGCCTACCCTGCGACTAAGAGATCATTCGACACCATCAGACCAGCATGCCTGCTTCTTAGATTAAAAGTCTATTTGACTAAGACTTCCTTGGTTTGTTCTTAATTTTCTTCTCTAGACTTGTTTTAAAAACTTAAATTTTGCTTTTTGTATTTTTTTTGAGGATTTTATCTAAGAACCTGAATCTGAATTTTGTTAGGCTCTGGGCTGCTACCAACTTCTCTCTCTCTCTCTCTGTCTGTCTGTCTGTCTCTCTCTCTCTCTCTCTCTCTCTCTCTCTCTCTCTCTCTCTCTATATATATATATATATATATATATATATATATATATATATATATATATATATATATATATATATATATATATAAAAGAACCAGAATATGAGAACTAGAAATGTGGGCATTTCCAACATTTTTTTTTGCAAATCCAACTATGTGGATGTGCTTGGCATGGTGAATTTGCTAGGAATCAACCATTGGATCATGTATTTTCTATGAAAAAATAAAATTTTTGAATGCTTGAATATTTATGAAGATTATGAGCCATTGATTTTAAAACCTTAAAAAAGTCACGTTTATGCATCAAAATGGGATGATTCAAGAGTGGGTTCTTATAAATCCAATCATGTAGATCACATCCAGATTCAAGAGAAAAGAAAAAAAAATCCATGAAAATAGCAGTTCACACATTAGTTCTCATTTTCACTTCTCATATTCTAGTGATTATATATATATATATGTTCAGTAAGGTTCTATTCTTGTTATTTTTCTTCTGCTTAGTTCTTTGCTTGCAGGAGCATTAGGTCTTGGGTAAGAAATGAAGGTGGAGGAGGTGAGTCGTTGCCAAATACAAGAGTGGTACCCCAGCTTCAAATCCATCTCCATCAAGACCATCATCCACCAACTCCCTGAGCCCTTCGTTCGCTACCTCCTCCAAGATTCGGGTCCCCTCCTCCTCCCCACTTCTGTCTCTGGGGAGGATGCTCTCCCCAACAGAATCTGCCCCCAATTCCCTGATCTCCAAGCCGAAGACTACCACCCTTGGGACAAAGAAGAAGAAGATCCCCAATTGGAAGAAGAGGAATATTTTTTGCCACCATCCTTCCCGGTACTTGAATTGAAGGTGAAGGAATCGATCGAACAACTTGGTGGTTCTGTGTTTCCCAAGCTCAATTGGAGCGCCCCAAAGGATGCCGCATGGATTAGCCCGAATGGTACTCTCAGATGCACCTCCTTCAGTGAGATAGTTCTTCTCTTGAAGTCTTCAGATAGTCTGGTTCACGACCTCTGCCATGCCTTTGATTCCTGTGAGGATAAATTGGATGATAGGCCTCCCCAATTCTATCTCGCCTTGCGAAAATGGTACCAGGGTATGAGGCCGGAGATGGAGTTTAGGTGCTTCGTTCGCGGCGATTCGCTCATGGGGATCTCGCAACGGGAGGTGACAATGTTCTACCCGGCTCTACTGGAGCAGAAAGCACAAATTGGGTCGAGAATTTGCGTTTTTTTTCGAGATAATTTGATGGGGAAGTTCAGGTCCGACGACTATGTGTTTGATGTTTATGTGACTAGAGATGGGCAAGTGAAGGTTTTGGATTTTAATCCTTGGGGAGCATTCACACTGCCACTTTTGTTTACTTGGGAAGAATTGGAAGGAAGTTCTGTGGCATTGGCAACTGATTCTGATGATATGGTTGAGTTCAGGATTGTCGAGAGTAAGTGCGGAGTTCGCCCCGGATTGAAAACTGCAGTTCCTTACGATTACATTGACATGAGTGCTGGAAGTGGTTGGGATCAGTTCTTGAGGAGAGCAGATGAAGAAATGAGAAAGCAATCCGAATTTTCGGAGGCAGGAGCTTAGTGCCTTGTTCATACTTGAATGAATTTGTGCTGGCTCTCCTCATTGAAAAGAAAGTTTAGAGGTCTCCATATGCTCTTCTTTTCTCCTGTAATCTAATATGATTGTCAAAATGCTTGTGATGCAGTTGGATTGATGATGTAGGTCAGTCTTTTGTACGTGTATTGTGTTTTTTCCTATAACAAAGGATGGGTAGTGCTGCATAGATTGTAGTTCCTTACTGACAATGTTTCAGAAAACATTTTTAATCAGGCAGATTTATGATTGCTAGTTAATGCATAGCTGGTTTTGAGTGGATCCATCTATTATGTCCTATTCTTCTTAGAGCTATTAATTCTTGATGTTTGGTGAAATGGTCCCTTTGTTTAGTTAGCATTGTAGATCATCATTTAAGCTATTTTACACTGATAGTACTGGGCGCTGCTAATAATTATTTGATTTGTTGATAGAACATTTGGTTCTTGGTGTTTGAAAACTGTTTTGTAATACTAGAATGTGCTAGGTCTTTGTCTTGTCTGAAGTCTGTACTCAACAATATGCTTACAAAATGATATTGAAATGACTGGTTGTTTGAATAGGTCTAGGAGACAATTATTAGCTTCAGTATTGCTTGTACCCTCCAAAGGAAATGTGAACAAAAGTGTTATGTTTGTTTGTCAAATGGATGAACAAGTCGTAGCCTGTCTGGTACAAAATCCAGTGACATTTAATTATACTAGTCATACACCATGTCATTTGCATCCTCATGATATGTATATGAAGGTCTCTCCACACCAGAAAGAGTTTCAATGTACTCTTTACACCTGAGGTGTGTTCAACAAAGTCAAAAGTACACCTTCAGTAAGTTCCCACTTTAACAATCTTAGCAAACCCTGATGTTTATGTTTCATCCATGGCTACTAAAGAATGTTCTGAATTACTTGTATCTCAATCTCAACAACTAACCTCATCAGCTATTTCTTACCATGATTCTTGACTTGGGCTTTCACGACTTCAGTTACACAGGGATTCTCAAAAATTCACATCAAGTTTAGGAATTTCATTGACACTTGATGTTCCTAAGGCCAAACAGTTGTATTATCATCTCATGATATTATTACCTACTTTACACAGTTCATCGAGCATATAGTACAAAATGAAGCCAAAGTCCAAACACATTTGGCTCTTTTTTTTTTCTGTCAAAGATAATATAAAAGGTTCCATTCCTGCATTATGATGTCATGCTGCTTCAAGAATTAGTTTGTCATTCTTGTGACAGAAATTCCTTGTTTTTAACTACTAAGCATCATTTCTTGGCACCAATCCATGCACTTCAAGCCATGAATACAAAGCACTCCCACAAAGTGGGAACATTTTCCTGAAGCAAGAAGCCTATTGCTTCCCAAAAGGGTAGGAAGAACTGCAGAACCAAACATGTTGCTCTTGGAAATTGTGCTTACTCAAGATGTATGATTCTTAAGTCATGGTTATTTCCTTGCATTGAAAGCTAAAGAATTCCCTTGATATGGGAAATCATAGTTCCTGTAAAACCTCCTTTAACATATCTAATTGAAAAAAACAAAGGCACAACGGCATCAAAAATTTATGTTAGGATTTATTGACACAGCTTGCAGATTGTGCTGTCCATTGCTTTTGAAAAAAAAAAAATCTGCTGCACCCTCATTTCCATCAGTTAGGGCTATCAAGAGTGCGCTCTAGCCAGACCCAGTGCCTCTGGAACTTGACTCCAATTTCAACCCACCACGATCCACTGCCATCCCTAATTATGAGATAGTTGGACGAAGAAAGACAACAATGTAAAAAAGGTGATCGAAACTTGCACAATATTGGTTTTTTTTTTTTAAATGCAAACTGGGTTTAGGCAGACCCATACCTGTTAAACACAACTGTACCATTGGGTTTTGAACCTGCAACGTCAGCCCAAGGACAGTGAAAAGGGGAAGTGTAGAATACTTCATTAGTGATCTTTTTGTTAAATTTCAAGCATATTTGCTTGGTAGATATATCATACTCATACAGTATATAAAAGCAGCAGGGGTATTGGAAGCCAAGATTTTGATTCTTTATGATCTTTTTTTAAATGACATTTTGGTCATGTGCTTTTGGTATGTAATTATAAATTTGTTGGGACATTTGTATTTTTTTTAAAAGGCGAGTGTTGCGTAATTTTTTCAAACAGTACAAGAGTTACCATTTAACTAGGTATAACAGTTGCCATTTAACCAGGTATATCAACTTCACACTCATGCCATGTGCCTAAAATAAAATAAAAAAATAAGTACTCAGGAACAAAACAAGCATACCATGACCTATAAAACACAAAAGCCAATATGTGAACTGGCAAATGATCGTCAATGAATTGTGTTAACAAATAAATATGAGGAACCAAAGACCGTGCAAATAGATAGAGGGGCCTTGTAAAGTTGGCGTAGGGGGATATAAAGAGAGGGAGGGAGGGAAATGTAGAGTGGGTGCTAATGAGAGAGAGAGAGAGAGAGAGAGATTTTTTTTTTTTTTTTTTATGATTGGGAACCCACAGCCACCTTACCTTACGTGGCCTACCAATGAAAGCTATGGACACACCCCTGTACCAGTGGTGCTTGATCAGGTGCCTTCATCTCAGCATCCTCACAACTACCCTACTGGCCACGCGGGCATACCACACATTTCATTTCAATAACCGATGTCACCAATCCAGAGAAAGTACACAAGACTAACTGCTTGAAGGGGACACAGTGGCGGAACCACATTGGGGCCAGTGTGGGAACGTGTCCACCCTGACCCAGTGCCCAACCTAACCCAACTGCCCACCCATTGAATGATCAAGTCAGGGCGGGCATCACCAGACCCGACCTCTTTTGGTGCCCCCCTCACCGCAACTCTTTCTCTCTCTCTCTCTCTCTCATGTTTCTGCATAAGCTAAAACTGAGGGACTTCTTGTTTTTTAACTGTTTCCATTGTGCAGCTGCTTAGAATGGTTGGGTGGTTGTTGGCGTGGAGCACAAAATGATGAGAACGGGGAACATTTGCTTCCTGTTTCTCCGTTCACAGAGAACAACTCTGGAGTTCCTTGTAGAGACATGTCATTGCAACACCTTAGAACAAAGACATGTGAGAGTCTCTTTTCCGAGTTACCCATCAAGATTCTAGGTAATTTACAAATTACCGTCTTTTCCCCTTAAAGTTTACAGGAGTTAACCAGGAATAAGAAGAAATAATTGTTTCCAATGGGATGGGTAATTTTGCAGGATTCATGGCCTAGCTTTCCAATGTGATGGGTTGGTTTTCCCTTGGAATCCAAAAAAAAAAAATTTAAGAAAATGTGTTTCAAACGGTCAGCCAAAGAGGACGCATTTTTTAGCTGAAGTTTTGAAAGAGACGCCGCTCTCCTCGTTTTCTCACATTTTCAGGTTTTTTTAGAAAAAAAAAGCTGTATAAATGGTCGTTTTGCTAACTATGGGCCAAACTGGCCCAAGTAGCAAATAGGACAGGTTCGGGAAGGGGTTTAAGGGTGTGTTTCAATCACCAACACATGTAGACAGGATGCATCGGGATGTCCATGAAGAGGACAGGGCACACTGTCCTGTCCTGTCCATACACAGAAAAAGTGGTAGCTGTGCAACCCTTAGGTGTTCAACTATTGGCGGGCCAATCACGGGCACGATAGATGCTCAATGTCAATTTCCGCAAAAAGACCTTTATTAGCGCACTAAAAGTATAAGGTTTGAAACCTGTAGCATGTTGGATCCTTATATGAATCCAGTGTAATCAAATGAGTCTCACATAGAATTCAATGACCACCTGATGGGTCATTGAGCATCTAATGAGACAGTTAGGCTGGATAACGGTTACCCATGGGAGGTTAAATTCTTCAGCCCCCTGCCTCTACAGAACTATCTAAAAAAGGTTCAATGATCTCCCTGATGCAAGCCATTAATCTCTTTCCTAAATCCTCCTTCTCCTTGAGTCATTCAGTGCACACCCCGATCCTACTATCCTGGACCTTTACTTGCACACATTTTTAATGCGTCAGTAAAGGTTTTTTTGTGAAAATTGATGTTGAGCGTCCATCACACCGCATGATAGACTCTCAACGTCATCTTGCTGGCATTGCGCTCTTAGTGATTGCGCAGCAATATATATATATATATATATATATATATATATATATATATATATATATATAGAGAGAGAGAGAGAGAGAGAGAGAGAGAGAGAGAGAGATTGGGCAGCTCCTAGGCCTCGTTGCCCCCTTTAGGATTCAAAAAGTCGGGCCAAGCCCGCGACCCATTGCCCACCCGAAGTGTTTACAGTCTTGTGTGCTAACGTGGCTAAGCTAATTCCATATGCCAAAATCACTTTATGACACTTATTTGGTGTCAAGCCCAAGAAACATTCTTGTTAAAACTTTGGTCTTATGCTGTTCTTACAAGTTATTTCCCATTTATATATACATAAAATTTGCCAAACTGTTGCATGTGTACATCTGCTGGGGCACATGCATGCATGGCTAAACTCAGTTTTGGGTGCCGTATGGCTAATAGAATGATACGATGTGCAAGATACCAAAAATTAAACCCATATTTTAGCGGTCATGATGAAAAAAGCTTTAAACATGACAGCTCAGTTTTGTTATTTTTATAAATTTTCAAGTTTTTAAACACATAATTTTTCAAATATACCAATTCGATCTGATTCCGGGAAAATTCTCTGATTTTTTTCAAAAAATACATTGCCAATGTGAGTGCACTCACTGATCATAAGCATCTCTGCCATACAAAAGATTGCTGGTTACGTTGCCCACATTTTTTTTGGATTTTATAACCCGAAGGAACCATGCCCAGCATGAAGACCTGGTTGCCCTGGCTCAGCCTGCCATACCTACGGTCGTCGTGCCGGCAGCATAAAACTTCGAAGCTAAGACCGCCGCTCCCAAGGCCTATGCTACATGTTGGCTTGTGCAGAGAGGCAATGCCCATGAGAATCGAACCATGCATGTCTGCCTGTCTAGCAGCCAAGGCCCCACCAAACTGGTCGGGTTTGGTTCCAACCCAGGTGGAACCAGATCCAACCTGATTTGAGATGGTTGTAACCAGTCCGAACCCAAGTCTAATCAGACCCACTTTAAGAGAAACCATACCTGAATCTTATAAGAATTACATGAACCAGACCCGGACCATTCCCAAAAAAAAATGACATTTTTTTCATTTTTAGATTGAAAAATTGCGGATCTTAATTGAAACTCGGGTCACACCCGGGTCTGGTATAAAATTTCACAAATCATACCCAGATCCATATATTAATCGGACCCTTCAGGTCTGACCCGAATTGTAATTGGGTCTTCTTATTTATTACCAAACCCTGACCCTATAGGGTTTGGTATGGGTTGGGTCTGGGTCAAACCCGACCCATTGACACCCCTAACGCCAGGGAATCCAACTCCCATAAATTTAGCCGAGAAGTACTGCAATGCCAAGGCTGCCTGTGCAGGCTTAATTGGGAGGCACCGGTCAGGGATTTCTTGGCACTTTTGTTCAGGCATAACAATAAGTGACCGCAAGGAGTGTGATGCAACTTCATAGCCCGTTACTTTTTCCATTTTAACGTTAAAATCAGTTGAAACAGACAGTTTTGATCACACCAGTCATCCTCCTGCATTAAAGATTTGCCAAACTCATTTTCTTCATTTCACCTAAAGACAAGGAACTAAAGCTTTCTTCTCCTTGTCTGCACGCATCACATGAGTTGTGATTTGTGGCTTGTGACTAAATGTTGGTGCCACAAGAAAAATCCTGAATATCTATATTTAGACACCTGTTAAAGTTTATGCAAGTGCAGTTCGGTGCAAAACAAGCTTAATTTCTTATACAAGTAATTTTCTAATAATAGAAAAAAATTGATTCTAGAGCAGAATCTATTTTTTGCCTCTCTGGTTTAGAGATATATTTGTGGACCTGTGGAATGTAACGAGCACATCGACTCAAAAGAGAGAGAGAGAGAGAGATAAATAGTCCCTTAGCTTTTAAGGGAAAATAATTATTATACATAATTGTACCAAATATTAGGATACAAAAAAAAAGGGTTAATATTTACTACCCTCGTGGGAAGGGAACCCCTTAGTAAAAAAAACTATAATTCTTTTTAACTTTTAACTTTTTTTTTCAACATCAGACCCTCCATGTGTGATCTACATGTTTGGATTTTCTACCTTTGGTCATATATATATATATATATATATATATATATGTGTGTGTGTGTGTGTGTGTGTGTGTGTATATAGTAGAAAACATTACTCTTTAAAAAAAATTCTTTTTTTTTTGTGAATCTAACCTTATAGATCGATGGTATCTACATAGTATGTTTAGTAGAAAATAAAGATTTCAAATCATGTATTTGCATATAAGCATGTTTTTCAGTGGCTTCAAAGATCAACGGCCCACAATGTGTTAAACTCTGACGAATAAAAAAAATCATATTTTTTGTCGAAAAAATATGATGTAAATTGTGCTTGCTAGCAAACAAAACATGTTAAACACATCTATGAGGTCAGATAAAATTGATAAATCTTGCACATATGACTTCCCAACTAGGCAGTGCGCGTATTGTATGCAGTAGCAAATATTTATTTATACGTGGGTGTGATCCTACCAGCACCGGATTCCATTTGAACTCCGAAGTTGAGAGTGCTTGGGCGAAAGTAGCTCTATAAAAAAAACTTTTATTCATATATAACACTTCAATTAAGGGTTGCTCTGATCTTGAGGGCGGTTTCTCCTTGTAAATACGAAAAAAAAAATGTAAATATTTTTTTTTTTTAAAAAAGGGTGGACCCGGTGGGGAGGGTGAGTCCGGGTGTATATTATTACTAGACTCTTGTCGTTGGCCAAACAGGGTTCACGTGCTGCGGTTGAAAAAGATATGCATGCACGTGTTTGCAAGGCCCCCTAACACCCTCAATCGTTATCTCGTAAATCGTGCATCAATTTACTCTTCATTTTCAACCATATGACCAAATCACTCTTGCTCTTATTACTACGCCCGCTCAAGGCGTCTTTGGCTTGAGATGACAGGGTATTCTAGTCATTTATCGCATCCCAACCAGGTTGAAATGCAACTCCCTTCAGGCCGGAAGCAGATCAGGTCATGCTGAACATGAGCGTTTTTGCTCATGCTGACATCGTGGCCATCCGATTTGCATTTTAAAAAGCTAAAAAGTCAACAAAACCACGTGGCATTCATCCAAAATGCAAACAGACGGCCACGATGTCGGCATGAGCAAAAACGCTCATCTTCAGCATGACCTGATCTGCTTCGTGTCCCTGCTCGGGTGTTGTCCTGCATTTGATACACAGGAATCAAGCTGCCCTGGTAAAGACCGCTTGCTTTCCACCCGTATATTTCAGTAGGGAGCGTGGAACTTAAGTCATGGACAAAGGGCTTCTGGTTCATCCAGGTGGCGTTTGTCCAGTGAATCAAATGCACTCTTAGGGGCGTTTGATTCCCCGTATAAGTTAGGACAGATCAAAAGGCACAAGACGGACAAGACAATGTTTCTGTCCAGGATACACTGTCCAGTTTGTTCTGAACAGTTTTTTTTATTAAGTATACTGTTCCAAGGGGTCGGTACAAAAAGTAGTGTTCCACGCATCCTGCAGATGCCCGGAACGTTGCCTCAGCGCATCCTGTGGACTTACAAAACGATGCGTCCATGCATCTTGTGAACGCCGAAACGCTGTGTCTGCACGTCCGCTGCTTGATAGACGGCGCGTGACACAAATGCACCTTTGAATCATATCGGTTCTACTCATTCTCAAAGTCATCCCTATCTTAATATATACCCTCCTTAGGATTTCATTGATGCAAGTTGTTTTCATCAAATTGGACTCCATAAATGTGATTTGTATCACTCATTAAATGAAGATCAACACTTAAATCACTGAAATCTGACTTGTGTGCTGGAGTTTTTGGTGATTTAAAAAATCAACCTTTGACAAAATACAAGATTTTGTGATTTAAAAAATTACAAATTTTCATAAAAAAATATGATCCAAAGGCCTATTCTTATTAAATAAATCATGTAGAATCCATATATAAGGTCAGATTTAATCCATCTTAAGATTTAAGAAGGGTATGAAGATGGGGGATGAATGGAATCGAACTGACTGAATGCCTTGCATTTTTGGCCCCAACAGGTTGCTGACATAGCCATGTGACATGAACTAAATGGAGGAGAGTATCCTATTGATCTCAATAGGTTGTGGACATGAACCAAACAGCAAACCCGGTCCAAATAATTATCAAGGGCAGTTTGGGAATAAAAAAACCAAAGGAACCGCATTCACATTAAATAGTTTACACTGTGACCGCCACCACCATTGTTTTTTTGATATATATATTTCAAGGCAAGCTGGGGTTACGCAGATCCGTACCAGTTAACTATACCATTGGGTTTTGAACCTGTAGCGTCCCAACACAAGGTGACGTCCGCTGCTCTTACCAGACAAGCGGAGGCCCCTGTTGCTTTTTTGATATTTACAACCACTTCAGAATCAGAGACCTAGCGGCGCTGTCTTTGATTGTGGTATTTACTGTCACCGTCTTGCAGCCTAAAATTTCGTGGGCCCGTTTGTTGGTCTCCAAAAATGAAAAAGACCAATTCGCCCTTCCCTTTACATGCCAACTGTAAACCCATGTTCTCCCCATCCACAATACCCACGTGGCATCTCCACAACCGTCGGATGAAACCCCTCACTCTCTGCACCCTCATTTTTTATACAGCACCCATCCATCATCAACCCATCATTCACCACTCATCAAACTTTCTCTCCTTCTAAAAAAGAAGAGAGAAAAGGGGCGGGGGTGAAAAAAATCTGGCATGGCAACAATGGCCGTGAAGGCGGTGGCTGTCTTACTAGCCGTTATCTCAACGGTTAGTTTTTCACTCTCGGCGCAGCCGACGATCTCCGCCATCTCGGCGTCGCCGTCGTCCCTCCCGACCTCCCCGCCGGAGATCTCTCCGGCCGCCGAACCTAGCCTCTCCCCCGAAATCACCCCCCAGCTCCCCACTCCCGGAGCTGGTGGCAGTGGTGGCGGTGGTGGTAGTCCTTCTTCCGGTGAGCTGCCGACGATCCCTTCCACCCTCAGCCCGCCCAACCCCGATGCCGTGGGCTCGCCGGAGCTCAACCTGGCCGGATCTCCGGCGTCTTCTCCTGCGAAGATGTCGTCCGACGCCGTCAGGTTGGTGGGTCCCACTTGCGTTATTTGGGTAGTCTCCGTCTTGCTGTTCCAGGTTCGGCTAGTTTGAGAGTTTTTGAGTTGTACCTTTTGTTTTCTAAAGTTTTTCAACAATTTTCTTCTTTTTTGAGGGTTGATGTGATGTAATTAGTGTGATTAGTTTGTTAAATTGTGATTTGGGAGTCTGGGGAGTCCAATTTGTTTGTTGGAGTTTTTTTTTTTTAAGACCTTGTAGGTGTTTATTCTTCTGGGGTAATTATGTACATTGTTTTGTTATTATTGGTGAATAATAATGTATGGGTTTCTTTTTTCTAAGTCGTTTTCCTATGTAAAGATTTTCCTGGGTGAGATTTGTTGGCCTCTTGGATTATCCATGGTCCATGGCAAGTGCCTACAAATACCCATGTTTGGCATGGATATGCTAAGGTTCGACCCATACATTTTTTATAAGGCAAAATATCCTGGTATAAAATTAGGTGTTTACACTATTTTAAGTAAATTAAAAATTAATTTTAATTCATTTTAATTTTGTACTTTAAATTTTAAAGTGTGATACTAAAAAGAAAAAGAATGGAAAGAGGTATTCAATTTAGATTCAATTAAGTTCAAGTTTCAATCCAAATTCAATTTATTTTTAAATTAAATTCAGATCCAAATTCAAATGTCATATCCAATTGTGCTTCTTTTTCCACCTTCCATAGTTTTTTTTTTTTTTAACTTGAGAAAAACCACCTCGTTTACCAAACTGATCAATGTAAAACAAAAGGTCCCTTCTTGGCCACGAGAGAAGCATACCTAACTTTGGCCTCGAGGTAAAGGACACAGATGCGTGGGTTTTGAACTCGTGACGTCCCTTCAACTTAGTAACATTCACTGGTCATGAGTGGTCACCGTTACTAGCTAGGTAGAGCCGTTGAGGGCGTTCGAGGCGGTAGCTTTGAATATGGATTTGGATACGCATCAATGGATTCTTGGGGGTCCGGAATCTTGTAGCAGTATCACTTTTTAATTGCATGGTTGTAAGCAAGTTTGGGATGGATCTATTCAGATATGGATCAAGTATCCATGTCCAAGGGCATGCATTTTTTTTACTACGACTTGGCACACATTTGACCGCGCCAACTGGCTAGGAAGGCTCCAACAAATCAGTGTGGGCCCCACCACTCGCATCATGCTGCGGAGGCGCACAAAAGACCCAACTGCTCCCATTGAGAGGCTGCGTAACCCATGTGAACCTTCTTTATCAATATTGTCTCAAGTGAATCGTTCTGAATCGGCAAATTTTTTTTTAATATTATGTGTCAATCAGAACGTGACACGTGTTAAATCTATTAAAATAGTATTAAAAAATAATTTTAAGTATTTTTTATATTTATTAAAAAATAGCCAATTCAGGAGTAATGTGTATCGATTTTCTGCCGATACCATACGTATCACAGCCGATACACACCGATACTGACAACATTTTCTTTATAATCTTTTGGCCTCATTACAGAACTGGGTTCATGAGTAGTGATCCAAACTTTATCGAGCTTAAGCTTGGCTTGGTTTGAACTATGGGTCATCAATATATATATATATATATATATATATATATATATATATATATATATATATAATGATAAGTACTTACTCCCACCTCATAGAAGTTTTAGATTTTTAAATTTTTAAATTTTTTTCCTTGATCAAACCTAGTTTTAGTAGAAAACAAGTTGGGATCATGTGATTATAGCATACATGTAAGTTTTTTAAGACCTTTTAAATCAACAGACTTACAATGTATCAAAATTTCATGACTTATGTCTAAAAAACATTATAAGCATGATTTCTATCAAATAAACTGCTTTGAATAATATATAAAGTCTGATAGAGAAGATGCAACCTATAACTATAATTTCTAGTATGTAGGAATAGGTGCTCCTGGAGCACCTACAACATTACTCTCTCTCTATCTCTCAACCTATATATATATATATATATATATATATATATATATATATATATATATATATATATATATATATATATATATATATATATATATATATATATATATATATATATATATATATATATATATATATATATATATATAGTGATTGGTTCTGCCAACGGCAGGAGGGCATGTAGTGTCAATTTTTTGGTTTTTTTCAATACTTCTGTAGAATCTAACTTTACAGATGTGGTCTACATCTGGTTAGTTTAGTAATCATCCGATTATGAGATGTAAGCAGAATTTTATAATGATTAAAAAATCAATGGCTTAAAATTTTTATGGGTTTGAAAGTTCAGAAAATCATATTTTTTTTAATCAACAGAACATGAGTTAATGCCTAACAAACAAATCATGCTAAATGCATCTGTGGGATCAGATTTACCAAAAAATAACTTGAAACATAAAAAAAATCAATGCTCCAAGTTTAAGTTGGGAAATGGTTAAAATTGTACTGAAACTTTGAATGCCAGTGTTTGTCATTTTGGACAGTGCTAGGCATGGAATAATCTCTTTGGTTTTGGCAGCTTCTCACTATCATAATTGAGTAAAACTTGGAACAACTCTGATTTGGTATCAAAATCATTAAATGAGTTGTGGGTTAAAGATGACTTAATGTTAATTTAAAAGGATCATATATCTCTCCTTCTCTATCTCTCTCCAAGATTTACCTCTTACAAAAGCATTCTTTCTTGCATGCCATGATGGAGAGTGGAGACAGCTAGGGTGAAATTATGTCAAAAAAAATAACTAAAAAATATTATGTCAATCAGAACGTTTCATGTGTTAAATCTATTTAAAATGATATTAAAAAAATTTAGTATTTTTTTTTACATTTATTAAAAAAATAACCGATTCAAGGGGTGAAGAAGCATATCAATTTTCTGCTGCTGATAACAGGCCCATATGCACCTATACTGACAACATTGGTGTGACATGACTCCAGTTTGGCGTTAACCAGTTGTACCCTTCAGTTGGTTAAAATATTCTCAAAGAGAAGCAGTGAGCGTTCATACACTAATGGAGGAGGAGTTCATCCTTCTTTACACCCACTCGTGGTGGAGAATGATAGGTCACCATGATGGGACAGAAGGCACCGGAGTTTTTTTTTTTATGACGAGAAACCCTCGCCGGTGCAAGAAAAACTTTCACTGGTAAGCCCTGCTCTGCTCATCTAGACGTAAGCCCTGGTACAAGCACGATCAACTTTCACTGGTAAATTGAGTGGTAGGGGTGCAAAGTGGTTGAATTAGGGTGGGATCCTGTCAGATCCAATCTGAAATGCAAATAGTAGATCCGAATCCAGATCTTAATCTGAATCAGAACCGATATGGTTAGTTTGAATCTGAATCCGAAATACATGTGGTAATATTCGATCCAGAAAACAAAAATATAAAAAAACAAGCTATTTACATGTAAAAAAAATGGGTTCGTGTTAGATTTTGATTCAGATCAACTTTAGATCCGACTTAAAATGCTTATCCAAATCTGAATCTGATCCGATTCTGAAAGTGATCTTATTGAACAGTTCTGAATCCATTCAGATTTTACTTAAGGGTTCATATCTGAAAAAAATGTGGGATTTGGATCGGATATCCGACCATACCCAAACCTTTTGCAGCCCTAATGAGTTGTTCTCCAGCCCTACTTACAGTACCCTCATATATATATATATATATATATATATATATATATATATATATATATATATATATATATATATATATATATATATATATATATATATATATATATATATATATATATATATATATATATATATATATTGATTGGTAGCTGCGAAATCTATAGGTACTAAATATGTGGTCAATCGTGCTAACTGTCTATCATGCGCGTTGATGAACGGCCAGCACAAACCAAAATAAAAAATCATGTTTTTGACAAATTTTTCTTCCAAAGGGGAATTAGCGACGAAATTGCCACCGCTAATGCTTTGGGCGGAAAAATGAGTATTAGCAGCAACAAAAATTGCTGCTAATGACCTTTAGCATTGATTTTTGTCACTGTTAATACCCTTTTGGCAAAAAAAAAAAAAAACTTGTCATTTTGATGCTATTTTTTTTGCGCATAACCGTTCATCAACATGCATGATGACCAGCGTGATTGACCACCAATTTAGTACCAAAGCATTTAGTAGCTACCAATTTTTTTTCTTTCTCTCTCTATATATAGAGAGAGCACATGGTAGGCCCACTGAGCTAGAACAATAACCCCAATGAATCATAAGCACAAAAATGGAAATATATAAAGGGATAGACTATAGAAAATCATTAGCTTAATCATTGAAAAGAACGAGGCCATCCTTAACTCCATCATTTCTGTATATAAGAATAACTCCAAAGGTTGCCTACCAATCTAAAGTGCCCCTTGTACATCTTAAAAACCAACCTAAAAGTGTCCCAACTTTTTTTTTATATGTATTTGTAGTAAAAAGTAGGCTTATGAAATTATAAGAATTCGGTTTTGAGATTATATTTTCTTGACCCAGCAAAACCTGAACACAAACTTGAATCCGAAAACTTGTTATTTAAGCGAGTTCGGGTACAGACCCTGATGGGTTGGATACCCGACCCCTTGACATCCCTAGGTCAATCTTAGATAAAGGACAGGGAGAGTTTTGGTAATTTTGGTATCTCAAGGTGTTTGAAATGGCGAGGGGACAACTCCAGATCCAATGGATGAAATGATTTTTTGGGTGTCAATAGTTCGGGTTTAACCCAGACCTATCCCATACCAATTCAATCTTATAGGATTAGGGTTTGGTGATAAAGAAAAAGGTTCGATTAGAACCTGGGTCAGACCATAAGGGTCCAGTTAGAATACGAAGTCGGGTATGGTTTGTAAAATTTTATATCAAACCCATGTCTGACCAGAGTTTCGATTAAGAACCGTGATTTTTTCATCGTAAAACACATTAAAAATATAATTTTACTGGGTATGGACCAGGTCTGATTCGTGTAATATTTATAGTATTTGGGTATGGTTTTTCTTATAGTGGACCTGACTAGACTCGAGTACAGACCGGGTACGAGCACCCCAAAGTCAGATCTAGGTTTGGACTACTTGGGTCTGAACCAGATACAACCCGTTGACACACGTAATTACACACCAACTATCAATTACTAAGTCTTGAAGTCTTAATGAGGGCATGCAATCGTTGGAAGTCACATTTATGTGGTTTGAGACCAATGTTGTCAGTATCCGTGCGTATCGGCCGATACCAATAGTATCGGCAGAAAATTGATATGAATCACCCAGAACGGGCTATTTTTTAATAAATGTAAAAAATACTAATTTTTTTTTTAATATTTTAAATATTATTTTAATGGTTTTAACACGTCATGTTTTGATTGTCACGTAATGTTTTTTATTATTTTTTAGTAGATACAGAATCGATTCACTTGAGTATCGGCAGATATAGCTGAATCGTTGGCCAAACGATTCAGGGCCGATACCGATAGTGACCACATTGTGTTCGAACCTTTCCGGCAATCTCATGTGATAAAAATTGAGGTATCTACATGCACGTAAATAATGTGTGATGGCAGTTTTATTTTTATTTTTTTTAATTAATTGAAATTTGTTTACAAAGGGGGGATCCAGTCAGGATCCAAATCAGGCCCCGGACTTATATCGACTTGGGGAACGTGATGGGGCACCCTCATGTTGGACAGAGATCCGGCCAGCTGAGAACTGAAACCCAGGCGGTACAGGGGAGCTTGGTTCCAAGATCTTCTATCTGCCTTTCACTGGGTCCACCAGCGCACGATGAGAATATGCACTGATGGTATTGGGGCCCATCTGACTTGGCAACAGCCACGTCAGATGGAACGACGTGGGGTCAGTTACTAACCTGGTTCTTCGCTGACGGAGAACCAGCAGCCGGCAGAGTCCGATGAAGAGGAGGTGGACAGCTCGTGAACACCCTTCTGCTTTCCTTTGTTGTTCTTAGCTAAGGCTCTGCTTGGGAGCATGTTATTGGAGTATTTGTAGTGTAATTGGAGACGGTTATCTGAGGGAGACTAAAACTCCTCAAAATACCCTTTTAAACTCTTCTTAAAAACAGGACGTACCTTGAATCACAAGGATTCTGGTAAGTTACTAAATTTTTGATGGTTCAAAATTTGTATTCTATTGACCTAAGTAAATCTTATATTTACCTGTTTTACCTTAATAAACAAGTCTCAATAAATCTTTTATATATATATATATATATATATATA
This sequence comes from Nuphar pumila, assembly GCF_984573655.1. Taxonomy (NCBI): domain Eukaryota; kingdom Viridiplantae; phylum Streptophyta; class Magnoliopsida; order Nymphaeales; family Nymphaeaceae; genus Nuphar; species Nuphar pumila. The sequence goes on along the minus strand of NC_143250.1, from coordinate 101,092,348 downwards.
TATATATATATATATATATATAGTGGTAGATGTCAACTCTTAAGTGCGACCGATGGGATGACGTTGAGCGTGATGGATGGTCAACATTTTTTTTCTGCCAAAAGACCTTTAGCAACAACAAAAGTCATGGCCAAAATACTTCATTTTATTTTTCCAAGTGACGTCATTTTTTGTAGGAACCAACTTTTGGATCACCAGATTATGACGTGTATAAGTTTCCTGATGATACAAAGATCAAAGCTTGCACATCTTTTGATTTTTTCTAACTAAAAAAACATATTTTTTGTCAAAAATATATGATCCAAGGATTGATTTCTACCAACTATGTAACGCCCCAAAAATTTTAACTTTAATTATACTTCAAATATTGAAATTTCGACACCAATTTTTTTTTATAAGTAAATCAGATCTTATAATGCAGAAATGATTTTTAAAAACGGTTAAGACTTTGAACGCGGTTACACTAAAGATAACAATCAAATCAAAATATACGGGATATACACATTTCAAACCACGTATAATATAAGATTGAAATATGAAGAGTTTTAATTTCATTTCAAATTAGAGTATGAAAACAATACTTCAGTCTCTACATGATCAAGTACTTAAAATGAAAAGATCATGAATACCAAGATCGCAAGGTAAGAGTAGACCCTCGAGGATGCTGCTCGACCAGCCCTTCGCTCCAACTACTCATCATATTTTACCTGTATTACCTGTCCCCCATAAAACGTGGTCAGACTCGATAAAGTCTGCCAAAGCAACCCAAACTCAAACTTAAAGAAAACATATCAAGCATTTAAAGGTAAAGATATATTATTCATCCATCGTCAAATGATAGACAAGGGAACAACATCTTATAAGTCATTCATTTCAAGCATTCAAACATAAAACATTTAAAAGCATTTTATCACTGAATATTTTATTCAACCTTAACTCACGTAATAAAACATAATCTATATGCATTCAAGTCATACAAGTCATCACACACACACACACGCACACACACACACACACATATATATATATATATATATATATATATATATATATATATATATATATATATATATATATATATATAAGTCATTTGGATCATAGCATCATTTTCATACGCATTCATAATTCTGATAAACATTAAGTGAAATCACATTTGACCATTCCAACACGAAACACACGCACATACCTTATAAGTAATTTAGTTAGATATTCATGATACACATCAATCATGATACATAGGTGTGATATATTTACTCAGACAATCATAATGCAATCATTTGCAATGAAATTATTTAGGTGTGATGTATCATTCACCTAATAAGTCAAAACTAGTCATTTGAAGGCGTGAAGTGTCATTCACATATATGCTAACGTAAGCATCACAATCATAACCTCATATCAAGATCTAAAATCAATAAGAATCTGATTATCATATCTGAGTTCAATATATAATTTTGCTATAATAGAAAAGCCAATTCTATATATTTATAACTGGCTATCTTAATCAACTCAAAAGATCATCACAATTCATCATAACATTTCATTTATTCATAATAAAGATTTACAAAATCCACGCTGGATCACCTGGTCTGGGAAATATGCAACCTCACAAGGAGTTACCGCCCTAGACGGATGGTCTGTCTGGTCTTGGACAATGCACTTTCTCACAGGAATATACCATCTTCGCGGGCTACCTGCTCTTAGACAATGCATTACCTCAAAGCGACTTACTGCTCTAGCCAGATTACCTGATCTGGTCATGCACACCCTCACAGAGAATCCTTTGAGAACAATTCCTCAACGGGTACCATGCATCAATACAATTGACCACTCTCAAGGTCGATAGCCATCAACACGGGCATAAGCATGTATACAATCAAAGCATCACATCATATATCACTTTATATGGCATTAAACTTATAAAATCACACATTTAACCACTAAGGATTTTTGAACCAAAGTTCACTATTGAACTTAAACATTTATCGCATGCATTTATAATTTCATTTCACATGGAATTTAAATCATATCATACATAAGCATATTATCCTACACATCATATCATTGTCATAAAAAATATTGCACTTCGTAAATTAAACCTTGAAGCATGTGTAAACAAAACATGAGTTCTATGCATGCATACATGAACATGAATTTTTCATAATACGAAGCAACTAAACCTCAACATACATAACTCCTACGTAGTTTGAGATTTGCATACACAATAAAAGTCATATGCATTTTTCACCACATGAATCGATATATCACCTTAGATATAATTGTATAAGGGTTGGTCAAAATCTCATTGATCATCCTACCGTGCATCATATGCATATATTTCTTAAGCAAACAAGACATAGAAGTTCAAAACAATTTATAACATTCGTATGCATTCTTCTATACAAGAATAAATAAGTCTATTATATGACAAGACAATATATATAACTTCCACAGTATGCATCGAACACGACTTATACATATCCATAGTAGTTATATATGCACCATGTATCAAATTCATACAAACACACAAAGCAATATAGTATGCACAAACCAACATATGATGACACACATTGCGTACATATTTTACATTCATAAGTGCACAGGCATTCAAACCCACATAGGTGTACCCATAGCAAACACACTCCATATTTCGCTAACTACAATCATGACAAGCATGATCTCGGAACTACAATCACAAGAGTCCTAAATATCCACAACTAAATGAAGTGTGTGAGCATAACTTGTATTTGCAATTCATTTAGATATTCAGTGCAACATCATGCTTACAAAATTAGTGCCTAAACATGCTCTTTATAAGTTCACTTAAGGTATCTTACCTTAATAATGTGAAAAATAATGAATCGAAACTCAAAAGACGAAAGAGTTTCGAAGTTCGCAAAGACCGCTACCCAAGCAATACAATGAACCCTTCGTATGCGATCACAAATGTCAAAAACTCAAAAAATGCCAATTACAATAAGATTAGCCAAAAATAATAAATTATCCTATAAATCATTACTAAGAGTCAAATAACACACAAATATACTCCAATAATTTACAAACTCTATCAAATATACATATAGTGATTTATAGCCTAAAATAGATTTATAAATGCAAATTATACCCTGATTGGCTTGAATGAACTACTGAATATGTAATAAATAAATAAATGAAATTCAAAAGCTAGAAACACATTTCTAATTTGAAGATTAAAAATGAGTTCTTTATTTATTAATAATCCTTAAAAAATATGGGTTTTACATCATACCCCTTAAAAGAAATTTCGTCCTCAAAATTTATACAATCATTTAAACAGGTGGGAGTATTTATCAAGTCATTGACCCTTCTTACCCAAACCATCTGGTGAAAAAAACATCACAAAATAAATATGAGTCTTGGGTATATTTTTAAGTTAATATCAACAACATTTCAAACATCACAAATCATACAGGTCTTTTACATTTAATATTGACACCTTTCATATATGCGCATCTACTGGATTTAAAAATAAATACCTTACTTGCGATGGTCGTCTTTCTCGCATCTCGTGGCCACTGTTAACAAACTGCTCTGATACCAATTGTAACGCCTCAAAAAATTTAACCTTAATTATAGTTCAAATATTGAAATTTTTAGACTAATTTTTTTTAATAAGTATAAGTAAATCAAATCTTATAATGCGGAAACGATTTTTAGAAATGGTTAAGACTTTGGGCACGGTTACACTAAAGATAACAATCAAATCAAAATGTACGAGATATACACATTTCAAACTACGTACAATATAAGACTGAAATATGAAGAGTTTTAATTTCATTTCAAATCAGAGTATGAAAAAAATACTTCAGACTCTACCTGATCAAATACTTAGAACGAAAAGATCATGAATACCAAGATCGTAAGGTAAGAGTAGACCCTCGAGGATGCTACTCAACCAGCCCTTCGCTCCAACTACTCATCATACTTTACCTGCCTGTCCCCCATAAAATGGGGTCAGACTCGCTAAAGTCTGGTAAAGCAACCCAAACTCAAACTTAAAGAAAACATATCAAGCATTTAAAGGTAAAGATATATTATTCATTCATCGTCAAATGATAGACAAGGGAACAACGTCCTATGAGTCATTTATTTCAAGCATTCAAATATAAATCATTTAAAACCATTTCATCACTTAATATTCAATTCAACCTTAACACACGTAATAAAGCATAATCTATATTCATTCAAGTCATACAAGTCATCGCATAATATATATGCATATATATATATATATATATATATATATGCATCTAAGATATTCAAATCATTGCATCATTTTTATATGCATTCACAATTCTTATAAACAATAAGTCAAATCACATTTGACCATTCTAACGTAAAACACACACATACCTTATAATTAATTTAGTTAGATATTCATGATACACATCAATCATGATACATAGGTGTGATATATTTACTCAGACAATCATAATGCAATCATTTGTAATAAAACTATATAGGCGTGATGTATCATTCATCTAATAAGTCAAAACTAGTCATTTGTAGGTGTAATGTGTCATTCACCCATACGCTAATATAAGCATAACAATCATAACCGCATATCAAGATCTAAAATCAATAAGAATCTGATTATCATATCTGACTTCAGTATATAATCATGCTATAATAGAAAAGCCAAATCTATAGATTCATAACTGGCTATCTCAATCAACTCAAAAGATTATCACAATTCATCATAACATTTCATTTATTCATAATAAAGATTTACAAAATCCACGCTGTATCACCTAGTCTGGGAAATATGCAACCTCACAAGGAGTTACCGCCCTAGACGGATGGTCTTCCTGGTCTTGGACAATGCACTTTCTCACAGGAATATACCATCTTCACGGGCTACCCGCTCTTAGACAATGCACTCGTTCACAGCGACTTACCGCTCTAGCCAGATTACCTGATCTGGTCATACACACCCTCACAGAGAATCCTTTGAGAACAATTCCTCAATGGGTACCATATCCAGTGAAAACTATTGTGATACATGCATCAATATAATTGACCACTCTCAAGGTCGATAGTCATCAATACGGGCATAAACATGTATACAATCAAAGCATCATATCATACATCACTTCTTATAGCATTAAAATTATAAAATCACACATTTAACGAATAAGGCTTTATGAACCAAAGTTTATTATTGAACTTAAACATTTATCGTATGCATTTATAATTTTATTTCACGTGACATTTAAATCATATCATACATAAGCATATTATTCTACGCATCATATCATTGTCACAAAGAGTATTACACTTCATAAATTGAACCTCAAAGCATGTGTAAACAAAATATGAGTTATACGCATGCATACGTGAACATGCACATTTCATAATATGAAGCAACTAAACCTCAACATATATAACTCCTACGTAGTTCGAGATTTGCACACACGATAAAAGTCATATGCATTTTTCACCACATGAATCGATATATCACTTTAGATATAATTGTATAAGAGTTGGTCAAAATCTCATTGACCATCCTACCGTACATTATACACATATATTTCTCAAGCAAACAAGACATACAAGTTTAAAACAATTTATAACATGCGCATGCATTCTTCTATACAAGAATAAATGAGTTTGTCATATGACAAGACAATATATATAACATCCACAGTATGCATCGAACATGACTTATACATATTCATATTAGTTATATGTGCATCATGTATCAAATTCATACAAACACACAAAACAACATAGTATGCTCAAACCAAAGTATGATGACACACATTGCGTACATATTATACATTCATAAGTGCACAAGCATTCAAACCCACACACAGGCGTACCTGTAGCAAACACACTCCATATTCCGCTAACTACAATCATGACAAGCATGATCTCCGAACTACAATCACAAGAGTCCTAAATATCCACAACTAAGTGAAGTGTGTGAGCATAACTTGTATTTGCAATTCATTTAGATATTCAGTGCAACATCATCCTTACATAATTAGTGGCTAAACATGCTCTCTATACGTTCAGTTAAGGTATCTTACCTTAATAATGTGAAGAACAATGAATCAAAACTCAAAAGACCGCAGAGTTACAAAGTTCGCAAATACCGCTACCCAAGCAATACAATGAACCCTTCGTGTATGATCGCAAATGCCAAAAACTCAAAAAATGCTAATTATAACAAGGTTAGCCAAAAATAGCGAATTACCCTATAAATCATTACCAAGAGCCAAATAACACACAAATACACTCCAATAATTTACAAACTCTATAAAAAATATATTTAAATATAATATATATATATATAAATAGTGATTTATAGCCCAAAATAGTTATATATGTGCAAATTATACCCTGATTGACTTGAATGAACAAATGAATATGTAATAAATAAATAAATAAAATTCAAAAGCTAGAAACATATTTCTAATTTGGAGATAAAAAAAATAAGTTCTTCATTTATTAATGATCTTTAAAAATTATGGGTTTTACAAACTAGACCATACTAAGCATATCTTCAAGGTTAGATGAATACAGTAGCCAAAAACAAGATTTTTGAAAAAGTGAGATCCCAAGCCTAAAAGTAAGTTCTTAAGATCGGTATCTTTAAAACTTCAATCATCCACGAACTGAGTTTGTGTGCAATATAGTCCCCAAGATATAACTAAGTTTGGGCATCAAGAGCAATGTTGTCATAATCGGTATCTGCCATGAATTGTTGGGTCACCAATTCAGCTGTATCGGTTGATACCGATACTCAATTGAATTGTTCTGTATCGGCCAAAAAATAATAATAAATTATTAGTGTCAAACATAATGTGACACATGTTAAAACCATTAAAATAAATATAAATTATATTAAAAAATAATTTTTGTATTTTTATAATTATTAAAAATAGTCAATTCAAGCTTGCAGCGAATCAAATATTTGTCGATACTAAGCATATCGGCTGATACAGGCTGATATGCACTGATACTAATAACATTGATCAAGAGTGTCACTATTTTGCAAGACCAAGTGACCACTGTCGTATCCGAACTTGCAAGCCAAAAGGATAGAAAGAAAGAAAAGTTTAAGAATCAGATAATCAAATTGTCAAAAAGAAGAAAATGAAGGATTTTAACAATGTTTTGGGTGATAAATGAGATTGAATGGCTATAAATCTAACGTTTAAAAAATTAAACAAAAATAACTCTAAACGGTCACCCACTTTTATCCAAAGGTCAAGGACCACTAAAAGTCACCTATCAGTTACAACGACTCATAATCACCAAAGCTCTCAAACCCGCCAAATCAATGCGAGAAACGAAAAGTCAAACTTGATTTGGTAAAAAAGTCAATTTAGGCTTCGTACAATAAAAATGGACCCAGTCGCCTTGCACCACTGCAAAGCGCAAAGTGTGTCATTAAAGCACCACATTGTGCCCAAACGCACACATGTGTGTACATGATTGGCACGTCAGTTCTTGCGTGTTGTGCAATAACGTACACAAGTCACCCTAAGACACAAGGGTTCACAAAGTATTAAAAAAAAGACTATTTAAACCACCAAAATTTTCTCTCCTTCAATACGAGAACACTTTCAAAGGTATTTTGGTAAGAAACAATAAATGAACCAAATGTTCATAAATAGGGGTGCCAACGAGCCTAGTTTACCCGAACCCGACCCGAACCAAACCTTATAGGGTCTGGGTATGGTGATAAATAAGAAAACCCGATTAAGACCCGAAGGTCCGATTAATACATGAACCGAGATATAGTTTGTGAAATTTTATACCAGACCCGAGTTATGATTAAGACTCACAATTTTTCAATGAAAAAATGATAAAAAAATATGGTTTTATTGGGTATAATCCGGGTTTGGTTCATGTAGTTCTTATCGGGTTTGGGGTATGGTTTTTCTTATGGTGGACCTGATTAGACCCGGGTCCTGACCCGATGCCATACCCGAAAATCTGATCAAGTCTGATTGCACTGAGTCCAAACCAAACTCGACCTGTTACAACCCTATTTGTAAAAAACAAGTGATAAGTACATTCCCATCATAGAAAACAATTTATTTTGAAACTTTTTCCTACATGTTTCCACTCCTATAAAAGGCATAGAGAAAGTTGGGGCGGCATGGTTCACGGAATGTATGTTTTAAAGGAGCATTTGGATGACATGTACCCAAAACTTGTGTTTCCTTGATCCAGGTAAATCTTGTTTTTTTCTCTTTTTGGGTCTTTCAATCATAGTCACGAATCTCGTTATTGTGATTTTCTCGGTAAAGAAAAATCGCACCATAAATTAAAAACATGTGTTTTCTAAAAAAAATCTTGAAAATATTGGTATATTTAAATTTTAAAAATATATACGCAATATATAACAATATAAGAAAACATTAAATAAATATATAATAAATAAATAGTGTTAATAATGTAACAATAACACGATAAAAACATGATATTTTCCAAAATAGGCAATATTTTAAAAATATCACATTTTTTGGAATCATAATTGATTTTGAAATCTTTGAGGTCCACCATGACCCACGACTGTCCTCCCAGCTTTGGTCTTCTGGCAAAGGATGTCCACCTCATGTATCGAACTTGCGTTGTCCTTCAACTTGGATGCTTTTTTGCCAACCCCACCTAGCCAAGTGTATGGAGCCTTCGGGCGGGGCTTGATATAGTAAATATAAATAGGACTGGTAATGGATCGGTTTGGAATGGGGTTAGTCTAACCTGAAAATGTGGATCTCCAGTTGGGCAGGGTAAGCTTAATTGGACCCTACAAAACCCATTGGGGTTTGGGCTAGCTTGAGTTGGAACTTGGACTCAGTTTAGATCATGCCAAACTGCCGTCTCTTGGGTCCGGTTGCATGGTTTTACCTGTAATAAGTATCTAACCTCTCATTTGACTTATATATGGGAAAACTTTTTAACGTTTTAATAAGCTTACATATTTTTAATCTAAATATTAATTATCTAACTTTTTAATATCATATAGTCACAAATAAAGTTGTTGGTTTATATAGGGTTATACAAAATCGTAGATGTATTTAAAACAACCGTGCCTGGCTTTATGGGGAATCGGGTCGGGTCGCCCAAACTCAAAACTTTGGTGGTCCTATATTTTGAACTGGTACTCAACCCGATACCAACTAGGTTGGGGTCTTAAATAAGGTTATGTAGATTATCAAAATAATCAAAAAGAATTATTTGAAAAAGTCTGCAACAATTTTACTCATGCTAACAAGTAAATTGTCCCACTTCTTTTTTCCCAACTATGTAGTTAGAAATTATTTTCCTATGTACCTTGACTGATTGGGTTGTTTTAGCACCTTGCCTGAAATTTCTGCACTAAAACTGATGCAGAAGTAGGGATGGCAGTGGACTGTGGGGAAATTGATACAGTACAGTACAGGGCTGATTCGGATTATTTTTAAAATTTTAAAAAAATAATTAAAATATTTTCAAATATTATTTTAATATTTTTGTGACACTTGGCCGATTCACCTTGGAACCGCAATTGGCCGATACACCTGAAATATTTTCAAAACATTGAGTAATAAAAGAGCTGTACTAGACGTGCTTGTGGCCAGCAGAGATGAGCTCAGGCTCATGATGAGCCGAGTCCGAGCTCAAGCTGGCTCATTTGAAAAAAAAATTACATTGTTTCAACGCTAGAAGCAATGGGATTTGAACTCTACACCTATTGAGCCGAGCTCAAGCCATTGGTTCAAAGGTGGAAGCAATAGGATTTGCGTTCTAACATATTGCTTGACAGCCAATGACATGAGCCCAGGGTTGCAAACGGTTCGGATTTCAGATCAGAAAATACACTAGGGAGTCGGTTTGGTTTCGGATCTGGCAAAATCAGCATCCAACATCCGAACATTTTGCAAACCCTACATGAGCCACTTGTTCTACACTATAGTATGCGATCCAATAAATGAGCCAGGTTGAACATCTGTTGTTCATGCTGGGTCACCAAGCCTATATTATGAGTTTGAACTAGCTCTATACGAGACAAGAGTGAACCATGAGTCGGTGCTCTCATTGCTGTGCCCTAGGGCTGGGAAACGAAACATGCTGCTCATCACTTGGCTTGTGTTTGGCTCATAAAGAGCTTATTTGAACTCATGAAACAGGCTCCGCATGCCTAACACAAACAAACATGCTTGGCTCATATAGATCGTTAAGTAGTAATAAATAGATAGAGTGAGGGGTAGGTGCTTAATGATAATGCTTAATGGGGTTTTCAGGTTTTTTTAGTTTTACTTTTAAATTCTGACCCTAGAGATGTGATCTATGTACTTGATCTTATAGAGATCAGCTCTTGAAGTGTTCTATTCTGACACATGGGTGGGTTTTATAAGGTTAAAAAAATCAACCAAAATCTTTGTAAATTTTTTTAGGCTCCAAATATCATTTTTTTCATCGAAAACACATGATACAGGTGTGGATTCCTCGTCAATCGACCATGCCGAACACATTTATGGGGTCAGAACTGCGAAAAAAAACACTGGAAGAGCAGAAAAACCCATTAAGCATGTATCATTAAGCATATTTCATTAACCACCTACCCAATTCTCTCTCTCGCTATATATATATATATATATAATCATGGAGCATAGATGAAGTGTTTGGCTAGCAAGCAATAAACTTAGAGTTCAAATCCTGTGGCCTACGACTTTGAAATAATACAGTTATTTTTTAAATGAGCCAATTTGAGCTTCAATTAATAGGTTTAGAGTCTAAATTTCATTATTTTTAATTTAAAAAACATAATTTATTTGTAAATGAATTGCTTCGAACTCGCCTATTTTAACTCAAGCTTGCCATGAGCTCGAGCTCAGCTCGTCTCGCCATAAAAAGCAAGCCAAGCCAAGATAGATGCTTATGGTCAAACCAACCATGTTCTCCTAACCAATTGTTCATATTATAGTGATGCATGCTAAAACATCATCAGACTAAATTCTACATGCCTTTTTTCATCCTGATCAACACACTGGACTATATGTTAGGACAGAACAACAATTGGTAAATTTGAACTGAAGGTGGTAATTCTCGATAACATTTCAGCACAGAAATCTATTGCAAAGAAGCATACATATTTGTTCATGAAGAGTGGACAATAAGTCAAAGAAATAGGTACCAAATAGGATAGCAAAGACTTTATAAAACTGTTATAGGATCTTAAACATATTTCACCCTACTTTCTTTGCCACAAGATCCTCAATAAGGTCTGCTGCATCCTGCACAGTGACTATGTTTTGAGCACTATCTTCTCCCACACTAATTCCAAATTCCTCCTCCAGACCCATCACAATCTCCACCTAAAATGGACCCCATGAAACACAGTCAAACATGCAAGGCAATATCAATGAATACGAATCATACTAATTATAATTTATGCTAATATACAATGAACTAGCTGCAGCAAAGGATACAGTTATTTTGTGGCTTATAAATAATGTTATGAGAAGCAACCGTATCAAGAGAATCAGCACCAAGTGCAGAGAACTTCGAATCAGGAGTTACAGCTGAGGCATCTGGTAATGCCAATTGCTTCTTCACTATTTCACAGACTTTTTCTACTGTTTCTCGTTTGGCCTGCACAAACAAACAATCTCAATGAGATCATCTTTTTGAAAATTATCAGCCATGTGAGTGTAGTTTATAGCTGAGCCCATGTAATTGAGATATGGTTTCATATAGATGATGGCGGTGGTGTGCATGTTTGTTAAAATGTAAAACTGTACATATATGTATATATAATAATATTATATTATTATATATATAAATACATTTTTAATTTCTTTCTTTTCTGTATTTTTTTCCTTTATTTTTATTTTTTGTCTTTATGTCATCTAGTTCAGTTTGAACTAGAATGACTGTTGCTAGTCAAGTCCTGTCCAGACTTGACTAGCAATAGAGTTGTTGCTCTTAATAGAGCTGTTGGACTGACACATTCCAACAACTCTAAATAGAGCTGTTGGACTATGCCCAACAGCTCTATTGAGTCCTCTTTCAGCTGTGTATATAAAGGGGTGCAGCCCCTCTTGTATTTCACTCCAATGCTTCTTAAGCAATTGGTTTTTCATATCAATAAAGAATACATTTTTATTTTTATTTTGTTTCCAGTTATACCCTTTTTAAGGGTTATGCTTTAGTGTCATTCTTGACACTTGCTCTTGTTAATCAAAGCTCGTGTTTCGAAGATCCCCATTTCATTTCATGGTATCAGAGCCGCGGAAGTACTAAATCTTGAGGAAAAGCTGTCTCGGTTTCCGTGCCCGTTTGCAAAAGTGTTCGCCACTTGAAGAGAAGTGTTTTATCACTTCATTGGAGAAGATTTCACATCTTGTTGTATTGTTTTTTTTTTTCTTTCTTTCTCATTTTCCTTCTTGTTTCTCTTCTATCCCTATTCTTTCTCTCCTTGTAATCGATGGATGACAATGATAAAGTCACCATCATGCCTATGAAACTAAGCGATACGAACTATGTAACATGGGCTTCAATCATGAAGCACCATATATGGGGAAAAGGCTTATGGGGGATTGTGGATGGTTCCGATTCGGAACCTAAGCTATCTCTTACTAAAAAGGAGGGAGATAACGACGTCCCTCTATCGGAAGAAGAGAAAATCAAGGCTATTGCCTCATACGAGAAGAAATGGAAAGAATGGAGAATATCTCATGCGAAGATAATGTCATGGCTTATCAATAGCGTTGACATTAAAAAATGCTCAAGTCTTGCCAAATTTGATCATGCCGATAAGGCATGGGAATACCTTAAGAATATGTATTCCCTTAAAGATATTGCACACGTGTGCAACCTCCAAGAAAAAGTTCGAATGATGACACAAGGAGACAAAACTATTCGTGAATATTACAATGGGTTGTCCGAACTTTGGGAAGAACTTTCCCTTTTAGAACCAAAGTGGCATTGTGCCGAAGACATCGAGCTTCGTCAGAAACAACTCGATGTTGAACATTTTTACCAGTTTATCACTGGATTAAGGCCGGAATTTGAAACCACTAAATCGGCCCTACTTCACCGGGGAAAAATTCCTTCTATTGTGGAAACTATTGAAGAGTTAACAATGGAAGAAAATCGTCTCCGGAAAGGTTCTTTAAAAATTGAAGATGATTCCGTTTTAGCCGTGTCTAGACCAAGGAATCATGTTCGATCATATAGGCCTCCTCACTTTAACCGACAAAATGGTGACTATGATAAGAAGAAAGTTATTTGTCATCAGTGTCATGAACCGGGACACTACAGGCCACAATGTCCCAAACTTAAGGAGCTGAGAGAAAAAAGAGCTGCAATTGCTGGATCGGAGCCTAAAGATCAGGATGCACCAGTTTCCCTGGCCCAACTAATGGAGATCCTTCAGCCTCTCATCAAAGGTGCCTCTTCCTCATCTGAAGCTTCAACCGGCGCAGCAGCCTCATCTTTTTCTGATTTAGGTAAAATTTCTTGGCTTCTTGACTCTGGTGCATCTTTTCATATGACCCCAAATAATCAAAGTATATCCAAATGTGTTAAAAATAAAACAAGTGTGTCAAAGGTCTTTACTGCTGATGGGACTTCTCTTGAAATAGAAGGAATAGGAGATTTTGAAAAAATTTATAAAACAAAAAATTTTTTTATTCCAGAAATTAGACATGTTCCCAAATTAAATTTAAATCTTTTATCTGTATCTCAAATTTCTGATTATGGGTGTAATATTTCTTTTTCTTCTCATGGTTGTTGGGTACAGGATCGCCAGTCAGGCAAGCTGATTGGGGAAGGCCATAGAGAAGGAGGACTCTATTACATGGATTTTTTAGAAATGCCGAAGAAAGCTTTTTGTTATAATATTCAAAAAATAGAGTTGGAACTGTGGCATAAGAGACTTGGTCACCCACATATAGCCAAAATCCAACATTTTCCAAATCTAGGAAAATTTTGTAACTCTGAATCATTTGATTGTAAAGATTGTATTCTCGGCAAAATGAAAAGATTACCATTTCAGAACAGAACCTTTTTCTCTTCAAGACCACTTGAATTAATACACTCGGATGTTTGGGGTCCTGCACCAGTAATTTCTAAAGGAGGATTTTTTACTATGTTATTTTTGTCGATGATTTCTCCCGACATACGTGGATGTACTTTCTCAAACATAAGTCTGAAGTATTTTCATACTTTCAAACTTTTCATAATATGGTTAAAAACAAATTTCAAAATGATATTACTATTTTTCGCACAGATTCAGGGGGAGAGTTTTTATCCACAGATTTTCAAAATTATCTTAAATTGCATGGCATCACACATCAAAGATCTTGTCCTTATACACCTCAACAAAATGGACTGGCAGAACGAAAACATCGCCATATTATAGAAACCACTAGAACTTTATTAATAGCAAATCAAGTCCCTAAAGACTTTTGGGCAGAAGCTGCCTTAACTGCCACCTATCTCATTAATAGGATGCCATCTTCTTCGTTACAAAATATCACTCCCATTGAAAAACTTATGAACATTTCTCCAGACTACTCTAGATTAAGAATATTTGGGTGCAAATGTTTCATATTTACTGACAAAAATGATAAACTTTCCCCTCGTGCGATTCCCTGTGCCTTTTTAGGATATGCTGAAAACCAGAAAGGTTATAGATGTTTTGACTTCAAAAATAATAAACTATATGTGTCTAGAAATGTTTTCTTTCTTGAAAAGGAGAGCTTCTTTGATTTTAGAAAATTAAAAGACGTCACTGAGTACTCCTTTTTGCTAGATCTAACATCAACATCTGATGAATATGACCTTGATTGTAACTTTGATGATGATCCAAGAATTATTGATCTTAATGTTGAAAATGAAGAAGTTCATAGAGATACTAGTATTCAATATTCCAGGCGACAAGAGTCTAATACTCCATGTGCACTTGAGAAATATTCTAACATTCCAACTAGACAATCATCCCGAATCTCGAGGCCTCCAGAAAAGTTTGTATCATACGAGTCTTTCTCACCCACATATAGGGCAGTTATTGCATTAATTCACTCATATGAAGAACCATCCACATATTTTCAAGCAAAAAATGATATCAAATGGATAGAAGCCATGAAAGTTGAATTAGATGCACTTGAAAAGGCTTCTACATGGAATATTCAAGATCTTCCTCCAGGGAAGAAAACTATAGGATGTCGATGGGTTTATAAAATTAAAACCAAGAGTGATGGTACTCTTGAAAGATATAAAGCCCGTTTAGTAGCCAAAGGTTATGCCCAAGAATATGGGATTGATTATGAAGAAACCTTTGCTCCGGTGGCTCGTATTACTACTGTCCGAACCTTAATTGCCTTAGCTTCTATCAAAAAATGGTCTATTTTTCAAATGGATGTCAAAAATGTTTTTTTAAATGGAAAGCTAGTTGAAGAAGTATATATGGAACCCCCTCCTGGTCTAAATATTCCTAAGGGTACTCCTTCGCTTAGAAAAAGCTCTTTATGGACTTAAATAAGCACCAAAAGCTTGGTATGATAGGTTTAGTCGTGTTATGATTGATATTGGTTTTCAATTCTGTTTAACTGACACTGCTTTGTTTATTAAGAATTCTGATGCAGGAATCATTGTGCTTCTTCTTTATGTGGATGATATGATCATCACCGGAAGCGATAAACAGGGAGTTGAAACAATCAAAACACTTCTTAAATCTCATTTTGAAATGACTGATTTGGGCTTGTTGAGATATTTTTTAGGCATTGAAGTTGCTTATTCTCCTAGAGAATATTTATTATCTCAGACTAAATTTGCTTTTGATATTGTTTTCAGGTCTGGTATTACTGATGATAAGAAAGTTGACACTCCAGAAGTTGTTAATGTTAAAATGAAGATTGATGATGGAGAACTTCTTGCAGACCCTACTGCTTACAGACAGCTTGTCGGGGCACTTTCCTATCTATCCATTACCAGACCAGATATAGCACATGCTGTTCATACAGCAAGTCAATTTCAACATGCTCCTACTTCTGTTCATATGGGAGCAGTCATGCGTATTATCAGATACATCAAGTCCTCTCTTTCACGAGGACTTTTCTTATCTTCCTCCTCTTCTCTTGATTTAATTGCATATACTGATGCTGATTGGGGAGGTGATCCCAATAACAGACACTCAACCACTGGCTTTTGTGTCTTTTTAGGGGAATCATTAATCTCGTGGAGGTGTAAAAAGCAGCAGAAGGTATCTCTCTCATCCACCGAAGCTGAATACAGAGCCATGGCAACCACGACCATGGAAGTAGTTTGGCTCCGACGACTGCTTGCTGACATGGGAGTTGAAGCAACAAAGGCTTCACAAATGTGTTGTGACAACAAAAGTGCGATCTACATTGCCAGTAACAGAACATTCCACGAACGCACCAAACACATCGAAATGGATTGTCACTACGTCAGAGAAGAATATCTACACGGGATAATTGATCTGCCATATGTCACTTCAGAATATCAGTTAGCAGACCTCTTTACAAAGCCTCTCGCTGCTCCCGGATTTCACTTTCTCTTAGACAAACTTTCGCTCATTGTACCGTAAGTTTGAGGGGGAGTGTTAAAATGTAAAACTGTACATATATGTATATATAATAATATTATATTATTATATATATAAATACATTTTTAATTTATTTCTTTTCTGTATTTTTTTTCCTTTATTTTTATTTTTTGTCTTTATGTCATCTAGTTCAGTTTGAACTAGAATGACTGTTGCTAGTCAAGTCCTGTCCAGACTTGACTAGCAATAGAGCTGTTGGACTGACACATTCCAACAACTCTAAATAGAGCTGTTGGACTGTGCCCAACAGCTCTATTGAGTCCTCTTTCAGCTGTGTATATAAAGGGGTGCAGCCCCTCTTGTATTTCACTCCAATGCTTCTTAAGCAATTGGTTTTTCATATCAATAAAGAATACATTTTTATTTTTATTTTGTTTCCAGTTATACCCTTTTTAAGGGTTATGCTTTAGTGTCATTCTTGACACTTGCTCTTGTTAATCAAAGCTCGTGTTTCGAAGATCCCCATTTCATTTCATAGTGTATGCCACAATTTTACAAGATTGAATTACCAATTATCAGTTGTAGTTTATAAAAAAACCAGTGATATGGTGACAGAAAATAGCATCCAAAACCCTGTTGCTGTGCTATACGACTATTTCAGGAGTATTTGGAATAAATAAAAAAGGAGACATTAGAAAAGCTCCCTTCAGTTGTCATTGGTTTTCCATTATTACATGCTGTAATGACTAAGTATAATCAGAAACTATTCCCCATTCACCAACAGTCACTTTAGGCAATCCAAAGAATGCTTGTAAAGTCTACTACTGTGACCATTATATACTTGCAACAAAAGAGAAACTGTAAACAATGGGTTGTCGGACATACAGCACAGATAACTTGGAAGCGTAAAGGCCTTTGTGTCAAGTGCAGGGATCGAAACTTGTTCTTTGGACTGCAAAGAGAGATTGAACTGCTTCCATAATGTTTGCTTTCCACCTATAATATTAGCATTATCACATAAAATCATTTCAGACTCCAGATACAGCAGAAACTGAAACCAGACAAAGGTAACTCAAGAAACTAATAGTAACTGTTCTCAGTTAGAACTTTCTGTTCCTGATCTCACATAATAAACTGTACTGCTAATGCATAAATATTACCAGCACCATTAAAATCGACAAAAATCTTTCAAAACAAAAAATATGAAATTTGAAACAGACTACATGATAAAAAAAACCCTCTCTCTCTCATGGAAACAGCAAGACAATTACCAAAATATATAATGTAGGATGAGTGTGAGCTTTGTTACATGCCCATAAGGCTTAAGCAAGTTCAGTTCTCAAAAGCATTCTGCAATGTCATAACATCAAGGCCTATATTAATCTCAATCTTGAGTTTGGTCCAAACTCTAGGATTCATACAGGACATAAATGACAGTTTTCCCAAGAATAGGGTTAATAATTTATTGCTATGTGGAAATAAAAAGTATCTTGGTAATTGTGAATGCCCATTTTGAGTTCCATATAGTCCCATTGGATTCTATTGGAACCATTGGATCTACTTCCAATCAGGTGGTTCTTATCAGTGTCAGTTCAAGAAATCCAGCTGCATCAGCTATACAAATGAAAGATCTTGCAAAAATCCAATATCATCTGTGTTTGCTGAACAAATTGGTTGCACAAAACGACAAATTTGGTGTACATCAATGGTAATGCTCAATAGGCATTGACAATTCTTATAAGCATAGAAAATTCTACGATCTAATATGCAGTGCTTTATTGCACATTCTTGACAAAAGTAAGTGTTATCATAGTTGAGATTTTAATCCTGTATATCACGAGTAAAGCTTGTCTGATCAATGAGAAGTTGGTTCACATTCCTGCAGTGCTTAAGGAGAGTTGCCTAAACAGTGGTCATTAATTTCGCCATAATGGTTCTATTCATATCTCTCAACAAACAAAACATGCTCATTTGATCACTTAATATTGCTGAACTGAGCACTGCCTAGGTTGAAGTCATACATCAGATCATTAGGGTTGTTCAAATTCTGGATCATGGAAAAAAGCCAGTGGCTATCTCAATTGATCAAATGTCTAAAACATGATCAATATCTCAACTAAGGCAGGGTTACAAAATGATTTCTTTGATACATATGGTTTCATCAATCCCTCTGTGTTATAAGATTGCTATCTGTGTTGCAGATAGAATTGGGACCAGACCCAGATAGCATCTTACCATGACTATTCAACTTCCTGCTCTATCATCTCTTGTAACTACTAACAAATCCTTCTAAACCAAATTTACACTGCCTAACAACATTGAGATAGGAAGGCGTCCTTCTTGTGCACAGAGCTTTGTCTATTATTTGCATCTTTGCAAAATTACTTGGCAAAATGTTGTTCTCTTCAAGCAATTTACGCACAAAATTAGCTTGTACGCATGAGAAAAGAAACACCAAATCATAAAATGAGTTCAAAATGAATCCCCAGATTGCACAACCACTCCTTACAATAAAGTCAAGAATCTCCAAAAGTCTCCTTTTTTTAGTCTGAACTCCCTCTTCTCTATTCTTCTCCATGTCTTGATTCTCATTTTCTTCATGCACATAAGAGAGGCTTGTGCTTCAGTTGGTTCGTTAAGGACGGTTTATAGATCATCAAATTCCCACAAATGGAATGAGAAGTGGGTCCATGTAAATGATCCAGACCTCGCAAACAACAACACGCCAAACCCATATGTAGTTCAGAACCCAAAGGCAATCGTTGACTGAAATATATCTTCTTCGTGTTAGTTGACCTAAGCCACACCATTACTGCTAGGGTGGGGCTCGGCCTAACACGATGTATAGAGTCTGACACCTGCCCAATGCTGGAAGGTCGGAAGGAGAAGCAATACAAGCTTTGAATGGAAGCCCCTGATAAATGGCTGCAGTAACTCTAACTGTCCTAAGGTAGTGAAATTCCTTGTCACATAAGTAGCAACAAGAAAGAGAGTCGCCACTTACTATACTAAAAACACTATAAAAAATATAGGCGATGGTTTTTTTATCCAATTTATCATGTCGAAGAAAGAGAGCTACTATTCTTATATATGCAATAGGGAAGCATGGAAATTTGATGAGGGGGGGTGTCCCCACACGCATGCCGATGACCAATGACCGATGTCCTTCCAACACATTTAATAGCCACACAACCTCCATGTGATTGGAAACTTGCGATCCAAATTTTCTGCATAATGGGCTCCAGAAGGTTAGCAAGAGGAACTAGCCAAATTCACATCTAAAATCTAGGCAGGGTTATGAAGAAACTGCCATCTCAAGAAATGATAGTGAGTGCAACTAATACAATGTAAAGTCCTCTTAACACAGCAAACATGACATGAATTATCCATCTTGATTCCTTTATGAGATGATCATTTCTTTCTTTTTTTTTGGATGACAACGATCCTTCCTAGGGACATGGACACTAAATGGGCCCACCCTCCTATGAAGTAAACCCCGGGTAGTCCACCGAACCCCCCATCTGTTTGTGCATAACCTTTACAGGGAAATTATTTGATTAGATCCAATCTCAGATACAACATACCTATTATGCATAATTTAGAAAAGTTACTATCTAATATTTGCTCTGTGTAACTAGGTCCTGAATATGGCCAGAAACCACCCATCATCAATAACAATAAAGGTTTCAATAGAAACAACCTCCTTGCAGGAAAAATCTCCCAGTTGCCCATTCCCAAAGTTTTGATCCAATAATTAACAAGAGACAGCTTAAATCTTTCCATTGGTTCTCAACAAGTTGTAATAAACATGATCAAATCACCAGGTCTAGATATGCTCAATTCCCATAATCTTTCTGATTCATTCTAAATGGCAACCCTGCCACCCTAATATTTGCGATTCTGGTCACTGGACTGCAACCTATGTGCATCCCAGGTATTTGTCCTTGCAGAATGCAGAACTAGCACTCAGACACTACCTGAAGAAGGGAAACAGGGAAAACACAATTTTCATCAAACCCACTAAGTACAATATACCCTGATTCTTTTCATTTTAATCTCATCAGTACTATGAAATTTTCTTCAGCAGAAGACCGATAGGGATGTCATTATTTTAATATTAAAGCTAATTTGAAGGTAATTAGAACATCATCACAAGTCACTCCTGTGATGCAAACTATTATGTTTAACTCCCACGACTCTCTATAGCAAACATGAAATCACAATTTCCATATGCATGACATTAATAACCAATACAGTCATTGACATTTTCACAAGAAAACACCCCATTCTCGATCAACAATCACCACATTGAAGGATTAAGGCCTGGCCCTGGAAACAAGCGATCCAGTTTGAGGAACCTAGAGTGCACTAAGGACACATTTTTGTATTGGCAAAATGCCTTGAGAAAATACTCTGTTCTAGATCTTCTGATCTAATATGCTTTTGCAAATGCATGCCAAAATGTCAAGACTTTCAAAGAGTGAAGGTGCTCCACTTTTGCTACTACTACAGGTTTCCTAAGTGGCTTATAGTACTAATCCACTTATCACGGAGAACAATCCTGATGAAGCAGATTTTGAAGGCGTGTGATACCAAATCAACAGTTGTAATAATTCCCAAAAAAGTAAGATATTAAAAAGGTAAATAAAAAAAGAAAAAGAAAACAAAACAAGGAACCTGGTAGGTTGTCCTAACTGCAAACAGTTCATGTTCTGAAAAGGATCACTAAATTCTCGTACAATTTAATTCGAGGATCATAAATTAACTCATATAGAGAAATGGGGATTAAAATAAAATAACACAAAGATAACACCAATAACAGATACTCAATTCAGAAGAAATTTTTGATCAATCTAATGTATAAACACATTCAACCTTTAGGGGCAGTCTTAAAAAGACAGGATTAACTAAAATGCGCATGAGCGCTTTCACACATGCATGTTCTTAGGCTAATCCTACGCTCATGCATAAGAGCTTGTAAAATCAGTCATTGCATCTGTCAGCATCTGGTCATGTACATGTAAATGTACATCTACAAGAGCTTGCATCTACATCTGCATGCACCATGTTTATGAAAGATGATCCATGCCCCATTGAGTGTATGCATGCACATAGATGGATGGATGTTAAAATGGGCACATAAACAACCCCACCCGTCCATGGGTCTGATCATGCATGAGATCCATGTGCCAGTGTATGTTCAAATGTATGCATGTAAGAATTGACAAAAGAGTCATGCGTGCATATATCAACATGGTAGAGAGAGAGAGAGAGAGAGAGGGACCTTGGTTGATGAAAAGTTGATACAGTTAGCAGCCATTGTTTCCTGTATTCTTTCTGTGAATTCTGTTCCCTGGGCCTTCTTTGAATCCACACAAGGAACAGAAGGGAGGAATTCTCTGAAGCTCTTTTTGAACAAGGGTAAACAGAGGAAAGACGTCGGTAGTAAAAGGAAGAGCAAAGCGGAGAACACGAAGCGCGTGACACCAAGGAATTATTAATACGTTCCAACTAAAACCCCCCACCATCCTTGTTTTAAATGTAACGGGGTGGAATGGTAAAACACCGTTCCATTTTATGACCCAATGAGTATGAGTAGGTAGTGTGCACATTATATTACCTGCAGCGACGTGCCTGACAGCCATACATCTTGCATTTCTCGAGATGGATGTGATTTTCATTTTGAGAAATGTTGAGATGGATGGTCAGCAGTAGGGGAGCCGCATGCTACGCACACAGCCCCCCTCATAGAAAATGATCCCGTGTAGGTATACTGGTTTTAGATCCCAACCATAGTGACAAATATCGTAATTCTCGTGAGAAATTGCTTGAAAATTTAAAATGATAATTTCCCACGAGATTTATAAAATATCATGAGATTTATGAAAAACCATAAATACTGCAATTTAAACACGATATTAATTTATGTTTTAAACGGCTATTTATCATGAAAAACCTTGCATTTTTATTTTTAAATAATTTTTATTAATATTTTCTTATAAAAAAATAATTTGTGTAATTTTTTATTTATTTTTTATTGCCAAGACTTTGCCGAAAAAATGTGAGATTTACGAAAAAAATTCAAATTCTCGCGAGTTTTAAAAAAAGAGATTTTGCCGTTTTTAACGTTTGCTACTATGATCCCAACACCAAGATTTAAAAATTTTATCTTGAGATTTGGGTACTGATAGTGATTTGACACATGTAAGGTTACTTGATAAAAAAAACCAAAGAATTTTTTCCTTGTCAACATCTTGGAGCTGATACCAAAGAAAATCCATGTTCTGCTGCATAAAGCAAAAAAGGAATTCCCAAAACTTTATGCTGCAAACTGTTATTCTTCTGAAGCCTCCCCCAAAACGATAATAACAATGTTTTTGGTGTCATTTGGTGGGGATAGGTTAAGAGGTGGAACAAACTTTAATGAGTTGAAGCACCCCAACTGGCTTATCAAGTATTGGGCATGACCATTCTCTCTTGGTAACAACCCCACAATAGGCATGGTAGAAAGTAGAAACAGAGAGGGTGTGGCTCCTATACTCCACCTTCTGCTATCTGTTTTTCTCAGTTTGAAGGTAAATTACAGGTAAGGTAAAGAAGAGAGGAGTAACCAAGAAGGAAGATAATGTCTGGTGAGATTGCTAGATAGGTGAGCAAATACCAAGTTGGGTGTTTTGTTGTTGGAATCAGTTGAACCACAATGAAGGAAGAGTGCCAACAATTAAAAGAAAATAACCTATCAAAGCCCATTTCACATGGCACTGTCAAGTGTAATGTATTGCATGGACAAACATAAGGGGAGTAGGTTGTGGAGGTTATCTACCAGCTTTAAAAGTTTATCACAGGGGGGCCACTCACTTGCTTAGGATAATGTGCGATGGTTAGGGCTGTCAGCGGGTTGGATCAGGGCGAACTCAAATTTGACCCGGACCTACCCATATAACTAATAACCTAGTTCCGATTTTCTCAGGTCACCAAAATAAAATCTCAAACTCTGACCCATATATATATATATATATATATATATAATACTCAAGTCAGGTCAGTACCTAAGAAAGAGGCCAGGTCAGATTGGGTACCTAGCAAAAATCATGACCCAAACTCGGCCCGCATATTGCTCAAGTTGGGTTCAGGTCGACCCGAATATTATTCAGGTTGACACTTTCCATGCCCATACCCAAGAATTCTGGTTAGGTCAGATGGGGTACCCGATGCAAACTGGGCCTGTTGACAGCCCTAACGGTGGTTCATACTTTTCTGGACATTTTATGAATGATTCCCCTGTTCTCACTGGCATATTACCGCCCAAGGAAGTGCTTTCCTAAAAGGCATGAATTGATCCTACACTCTAACAGGTTTTCCTTTGATTATTTAAAGAGGCCATTTTTTTTTTGCAGCATCGCTGCATGCTTATCATGCAGCTTTGTTACTGCTGACCATCCATCTCAACATTTCTTAAGATGGACAACGCACCCATCTTGGATGATTGTTAGGCAGGTTGTTGCATGTCCACCATGCAGCCATGCTGCATATACTATAAAGTTGATTAGCAATGTCAACAAGCCAGATATGGTTCCAACATACACTTATTAGTCAGATTACAAAAAGATGCATTTTAAAAAATGCCTTACAATTTACCAAATTCGTCAAACTGACAATATCATTGGTTCTTAATTTTTTTCTTTATGCTTTTATCTCTCCTAGGTGCAATTTTTTTATTTGTGCCGGTCATAATGCAAAAATAATACACTCACGGAACTCATTAACAAAATTGTATCTAAGGTTGCGATTTTTCAAAAAATATTATGAAATTTCAAACAATTTGTAAAACTCATAATAAGTTTTGCATGATCACTTGCGAAAATCATAAAATTTGTGAAAGTCCAATAATTGCAAAATTACGGATGAGTATTGCATGAAGTATTGCAAAATTCTAAAAATATTTGCAAAAGTCCAATATTGCAATTTTTTTTATTTGCATCACACCTATATTACGAAATTTATTTTTCATGCAAAAATTTGAATCATATAAATACGTGTTTAAGTTTTCTTTTTTTTCTCGTTTGTATTTGGAAAGAGCTGTAGCCCAATCCTTCCTCCTCTAGAACCCCAACCCTTTCGACGATTTCTGTGAAAGTTGTTCGTTTCACCTCGTGCAAGGTTGTGGCATCTTTCTTCTCCACTTCTCTTGATTAACTATTAAGGTTGTTGTATCTTTTTATTTTTTTTGTTTATCGTTTAGGGTTTACGAGCGTTAGGAATTTTTGTATATAGTTACTTATTTTTGTCTGTTTTGCTTGTCAATATTTGGTGATTTTTATCAATATTTATCTCTATTTGATTGGGGCTAGGGTTTACAAATTTTATGATTTTCATAAGTGATCGCATGAAACTCGTCATGAGTTTTGCAAATTATTTGAAATTTTGCAATCTTTTTGAAAAATCATGACCTCATATGCAATTTTATTGACGAGTTTCATGCGTGCATTATTTTAGCGTCATAATGTGCAAAAATAAAAAATTTGCACCCTCTAGAGGTAAAAGTGTAAAGAAAAAATTAAGAACCTACAATATTGTTCATTCGATGGATTTGGTAAAGTGTGAGGCATTTTTTAAAATGTATCATTTTTGGCATTCTCTACCGTCATTTTTAGTGAGCCCCATTTGGTTTGAATATTTTACATCCAAATATGAATCAAAATCCAAAGTTCATTAATATTTGATCATAAATGTATCCATTTGGGTAAATAGCCTAGTTCTTAACGGCTTGGGTTTGAAAAACAACCCATGATCCAGCCCATTGGCCCAATGAGCCATGTTCAGAGGGTCTATCCAGCCTGGACAAAACTCATTTGTAGGTTATTTTTTAATGAAGTTCATAAATCAATTCTTATTATATAAAAAACAATGAATTAAATGAAAGATTAATGCACCCAGCTAATTATCTTTTTATTTTTCATATAATCAATACAACTAATTAGGTAAACAATAATAGTTATGAAGTTACTATGCAACCGGCTACTAAAATATTAATTAGGTATTTTATGTTCATTGGGTCGGCCCGGTAGTCTGTGGCTGACCCGAGCCTAGCCCATGTATATATCGGGCCGGGTTTCGGCCCGGTAGCTAACTGGTCAGAGCCTAAAACCTTGACGCAAACCTGGCAAACTGCCCACCCCTAATGGGAAGAGTGACCTGGCCATGACAGAATAAAATACAGGCATATAAAAAGTTAAAAAGATAGGAAAATATATAAAATGTACAAAAGGAATATCGTAAAGTTAATAAGTTCTTATTAGCAAAAAAAAAAAAATGGTATGATAGTTGGGGTTCCGGGGCAGCACCCCCGAAAAAAAAATGAGATAAAATAAAAAATGGCTACAATTATTAATAAAAAACTATTTCATATGGATAAATCAAACTATTTGCTGCAGTCAGGGCTGGGCTGGGCTGGGCTAGGACTGAGGGCTGGGCTAGGACTGGGCTTTTTTAAAAAGATATTAAAAAACTAATTTTAAGTATTTTTTATATTTATAAAAAAATAGCAGATTCACGAGTGATTTTCTACCGATACGATACGTAGCTCACCGATACTGACAACATTGGCAAAACCACATAGAAGTCAATCTCAAGATAGGAGCTTTCCCTGTTTCAAAGTATATATGTGCAGTGGTATTAATAAAGCAGTTTTGACATAGATGGTTATAAGCATGATATCATTTAGTTAATTATTCTAATGCACTGACGTGGATTACGTCTGTGAACAGGTTGGAATATGGACAGCTTGAATCTAGTTAATATAAACCGTTTAGATTAGGGTCTGATGTAGCCAATCCAAATCTGACTAATTGGATATTGGCTAATTCGGATTCAGATGGAAAAAAAGCTATACTGAATCCTAAAAAAGCTAATACTGATCCTAGATATACACGCCCTTCATTTGGTTTCCTTGGATATCGTCAAAAGGAGGATTTTGGAGCAGAGAAGTATCTTCCATGGAAACATTTTCCTACAAAATTCTTACAAATGCTTAGTGTTTAACTAGTCAAAGTTTTGCAAAGTGAAAGTGCTAACAAGCCCACAAGGGCTCGTCCAATTGGTTAGGGAGAGCCTAGGGATGTCCGGAGGCCCTAGATGTCACAAGTCTGATTTTTTGTTGGAAACAAAGCCAATACGGGTGGGCATTGGGCTTTGAGCATGACCCAGCCCGGAAACTTCCTGGCCCATTGAGTAATCCTGAGTTTAGGCCAGCTTCTTAATGGGGTTAAGTTTGGAAAGCAACCCATGATCCGGCCCATCCGCTTAATGGGCCAATGTTCAGTGGATCGGTCCAGCTCAGCGCAAACCAATTTGTTTTAGATAAATGTATGCATGGTAATGCATAGTCGTATTAATGCATCTAATTAGGTAAATAGTAATATTTAGCAACTTACCATGCACCCAACTAATCGTTTGTTATGAGTTGTTAGTGCACGCCACCTTCACCTTGTGTTGAGACGTTGCAGAATAAAGTCAACAGGGACAACTCTTTAACTGCGACAAAAGTCACTGTTATTGACTAGCATTAACGAAGAACTTTAGATATCCCCGTGAATGCCTTGGCTATGCACAAATGTCATCGTTAAAGACATGTCTATAATGGCACCTTTATATATCATCGTTATAAGTATGTTTATAATGGCTGCATTATTTGCCCATTAAATATATCACTGTTATAAACATACCTATAACGGCACATTTAGATATCGCCGTTATAGACATGTCTATAACGGTGACATTATATGGCCGTTAATTATTGTTGATAAAAAACTTATACGATAATATTTGACGGGCATATAATATTGCCGCTATTGATATATAACGGCGAGATATAAATCTCGTTGTTATAGCCTCATCTATAACGGCAACATTATATGGTCGTTAATTATTGCCGTTAAAAGTTTTTTACAGTAATATTTAATAGGCATATAATATCGCCTCTACTGATATATAACAACGAGATAAAAAAGCTCGTCGTTATAGCTTTTCTTTCTAACAACGACATGTTTGTTGTTGTTATAGCCTTTCTCTCTGACGACATGTTTGTTGTCATTATAGCCTTTCTCTATAACAACGACATTTATGTCACCATTATAGCCTATTATTTTAAAAGGGCCCAACAAACCTTTTCTCTCTCTCTCTCTCTCTGATCTCTCTGCACTCTTGTCGAACCAACATTGACTGTTGTCGGAGTGCCTGCTCTCTCCTCTCTCTCTCTATGATCTCTCTGCACTCTCTTCGAACCGGTGTCAGAGTGCCGACTCTCTCTCTCTCTCTCTCTCTCTCTCTCTCTCTCTCTCTCTCTCTCTCTCTCTCTCTCTCCTTCTTCTTCTTCTTCCTCCTTGGCCTCCTCCTTCTCTTGTCTTTCTGAGAGGGCCCAATAAACCGGGTTGAAAACCTCAGAGGGCCCTAGTTTTGTTAGTTTGAGATGATGAGAATGACACTAGGTACCGCTTGCACAAATTTCAAACAGATGTGCTAAAAAGTTCAATTGGGGAAGAGGAATCACTCTTCTGTTTGTTCATAAACTGTTAACTAAATATTTTCTTCCATTTTTAAGCCTCCAACATCTGGGGATTACTTTCACTAAGGCTTGCAGACGACAAGATATTACCCTTCAATTATCAAACTACACTTCATTTTAGGGGCATTTTTTTAGAATTTTAGGACCATTTTATAAAATTTTAAAAATTTGTGTTTTTATCTATAAATGCCACTAATCAAAGGTTCTTTTGTTGAATATAGTGGGGTCGCCGTCTATGAATATGGATCAATCATGGATACACATTCATAACATAAGTTTTGAATCTTATACATCTGGAATTGATCGATTCATTGAAGCATCACGTGCTTATATCGATTCCATTGGTAGAATGTGATGCCCATGTCAGGATTGCAAGAATAAAAAATATAAAGTTCTACCATTGATTAAGATGCACTTGACTGGACGCGATTCTACCATAAAATATATTCGGTTTCATATGAATGTGTCTCAAACCCATGTAGATGCAGTACATGTATATCATGATGAGAGCAAGGATACGATAGAGGTTCATTATCAGGTCGAAGAAATGTTAAACGACATTATTATGGGGACAACATTGGATCCAACTTCAGACGATGAGACTCCCTCAAGACTTAACGATGATGGCGAACGATGTTCTTATTCTCTAAGTTTATTTTTTTCATATAGTATAATGTTTATTATGATGACTCTAATAGATTCTGAATTTTTTGTTTGCAAACTGAATTACATGGACAGGAACCGATGATGAGTGTATCCTATAAAGTAGTGGATCATTTTTGTACCTCCAGAACTGTAACATTCCTAAAAAATCTAACCTTTTAAAAACTTTTTCAAATCTCAAATTTTGAGAAAAATTTAAGACTTTCTTTTTATTATAAAGTTTCGTATGATTCTCGAGATTAATGTATCAACGAGTTTATCTATGACCATATTCCAATCATTTCAAATACTAGACGGCCCGTTTGAGCGCAAGCGCGAACGTATATTAGCCTCTCAGTATCAGATATAGTACAAAATCATCTATAGACACAACTCGGTTGAGGTTATTACTTTAAGGATCTTCACACGTAAGAAAATACAGAAGACAAAATTCATTTAAGGTTTAAGATATTTGAGGAGTTACGTAAAGATTTGAGATTTTAGAGTCATACACGCAATTATCGCATACGGAAAGACAACATTCATAAGGATTCAATACTCAATTCATACATATTTGTACAAGCATAATTAAGTCAAATCACATTTGACAGTGTTCAGTATGAAACACATGCACATGCTTCTCAAATAATTCAGGATATTAGAGTCCCTCACAACATAGCATATGTTTCTAAAAGAATGCATATTATAAATAGGTCAAAGTCTCATTCAACCATCTCAGCGTACTTGATATGCACATGCTTTCAAGTGTAATAAGACATAACAGTCTATAAAAAAACTAAGCATTCACAAATTTTTTCTCGAAAGAGCATACTCATGTCCAACTTATGACTATGATATGCATTCCTTCAATCATCAAATTATTAGGTTCATTCTCAGGACATCATTGCACTCTTGTATTTTAAGATATATAAGAAACAAGCCATAACTTGGCATTTTCCATATATATCACACACACAAGCACCTCACATGCATCAACAAGCCTGTGACTTACATCAACAAGCCAATCACATGACCATAAACATGTCTTTTTCATTTACATATGAAATTCATATGCAATGACATATGCAAACCTTAGTGGTCACTACATGTTCACATCTGTATGTTTATGCATATGATAGCAGTAATTTTAAAAATCTAATTCATTATTTCTTTTGTTTATTTAGACACATCTGGTACAAAAGAGTGTATAGATATTGAGAAACAATCATAGGAGTATTTATTATTCTATATATTTTATTTGCCCTACTATGGCTTAATTGGTTCTTTTTCGAGCGATTCAATCATGCAATACAGTGGTTGAGAAAATAGATTCATGATCTCAAGTTTTGGCATACGCTAAACCAAAATCATTAACTAAAATCGAGCATGCATCTCTAACTCTGCAAAGTTGTGGTAGTACCACCTAGGACTCATTGGTAGACATGTCTCCTAACCTCCGTGAGATGGGGACAAGAGACGTCATCAACCCTCTAAAACTCAATATGTCTCATGAGGCTTGCACCACCCTTTCCTTTCTTATGAAGACAAAGTGATCAAGACGGACCCAGCCATCTCATGAGATCGGGATAAAAATCAGTCATTTTTTAGAGCCTGACTTCACAGGCGCCTCAAATGGACCCATGATTCAGTGTTATCTTTATTATTAAGTCATAGGTCACATTCTAGTGCCATTATCTCAAAGGATGACCCTCTAATACCTTCATGCATGACTAATCAGTTCATGTTATATGCATAACTTATTCTTACATGCTCTCATGCATACTATATGTCATCTTATAACTATGCCCTCATGTATACATGATATATTCATTTTTACTTTCATGCATGATCCTATCATGTCATGATTCATATACACGTGCTCTCATGCATAATCCTATTATGTCATGATTCATCTACATATATTCTCCTACATGATTCAACTATAACATACTTTCATGCATGATTTAGTCACAACATGCCTTATGCATGATTCAACTATATATGTTTTTACGCATGAAATATGTCACAGGTAATTCAATTTCTCATATATAATATATATCACATCATAATTCAATACACAAATAGGATACATGTTAGGACTTATTCATGTTGACACACATAATTCATTCATTTCAAAGTATACATTTGGGATACATACTTTACATATATGATATGTTTTATAAAATTATTGTTTTATATAAGCATTCACAATAGTCATGTCAATTACATCAATCATGCAATATTCATTTTACGCAAATGCATGCTCAAACATATACCTGCAACAAACACACTTCATATTCTACTATCTAAAATCATGACAAACATGATCTCCTGAACCACAACAAGAAAAATACTTTTATTCTCTTACATTCAAATCATGCTCAGCATAATCTCCAAAATACAATCACAATGGCCCTAGATATCCACAACTAAGTGGTGTGTGTGAGCATAAAGGTGTTGCATATAATAAAATAAACTCACTCTGGGATGCATTTGCACCTTATATATTTACCATAGATATTTATCAGATTTGCATTTTGCATTGTATTTAATGCACATGTCTTTTCTAACTGCAAGCGATAGTTAACAATAAGTATCATTTTATTTTAATTTTATACCTGCAAATCAATTAGCACCTAGAAAATACATAAAATTCTAAGCATTTATGCTATTACAACTAAATTAATAAGTACTTCTAAGCACATTTCATTTGCGAACACAAACTATGCACGTGCACCCGCAAAGACCACATTAGCAATGTGCATGTTAGCATGGTTAACTACGCACATTTGTGCACACTCAAATGCATGTTTATGACATAAAATTACAAAATCAAAAGCATATTTATAACTTGTATAAAACTCATTTTGAATTGAAGTTTCAAACATGCATATCTGACTTTTGAAACACTTTTAAAACCTTGTTCGAAAACCA
This sequence comes from Nuphar pumila, assembly GCF_984573655.1. Taxonomy (NCBI): domain Eukaryota; kingdom Viridiplantae; phylum Streptophyta; class Magnoliopsida; order Nymphaeales; family Nymphaeaceae; genus Nuphar; species Nuphar pumila. The sequence continues at coordinate 101,060,657 of NC_143250.1, read as the reverse complement.
CATTCAAACCCGAAATATGGTCTCACTTAGGCATTTCATCGAACACTTAGCGTGCAGTGAAATTCCCAAGGCATAATCTAAATTTCTGAATCATAAAGCATGTTTAACAATGTTAATGCGCTAAACTAATCATGTTAAAAATATAATCAATGCATTTGCTAATTTATTTTATGCAAAACCATCAAATTAGGCATTTATAAACCTAATTCATTAAATATGACAATATGCTACGATATTTAAGCAACATAACATTAAAACACACCAGATTAATACCAAACAAAAAGAATGTATATTCTATAAATTTAATTTAGAAATCCTACCTTTGTAAATTGACAAAAATATGTACTGAAACCCAAAAAGTCAAAGGCCTCACAAAACCATAATGAATTTGTCGCTTAGGCAAATCACTAAATACTTGGTGTGCGACATGAAACACCAAGCAACCCACAAGAATAGGGTTAGCTGGGCATCCTCTCACAGTGGAAAAGTGCTCCAACACTACACACATAACGATACACTTGTCAGAATATGCTTTCGCACAAAAACAATAAAAAATACAACACAAATCGGTAATCCGATTATCAAAAAACCACAAAACAATATACCAAAAATCTAAGCATGTTGTCCAATGCACACCCATAAGGCAACCAATTCCAAGAAAAATATTGAATTCCCTTGGAAATTTGATCTGAAACAGAAATTTTGAAGGAATTGGTGGCTAAACGAAAGAGACTCACACTGTCATGGCTGACAGGGGTGTCATCAGCAGCCAGACATGATTCTCAATGCTAAGAATCGGGCATGTAAAACGAGGAAACCAAAATGAATGAAAACATGGCAAGAAAAATAGTAAAACAACGAAAAATCACTAGATAAAATAGATGTAATGAACATAACATACCTATGCACGCTATCAGATGGGAAACAAGTCCAACCTTCTGGGCATATATTCGAATGTAAGGAAACACATACAATAACCAAATAAGCTTGATTAGGCAAAATGGCCTAGAGAAATCGACCCTAAAAATTGATGAAATTAGAAAGAACAAGGGAATGGGGTAGAGACTCACCAAAATAGGGCATCGATGGTGGTTGTGTATGTAGCGTGAAACCAAAAAAAAAAAGGGGCATTCAAGGGTTGCCAATGGCTTGGATAATGGAAATTGAAGACTACGATCTGATGAAGAATGCAACTTTTGTAGAACATCCCTAAGAGAGTTGAGTTTAGAAGAGTGAACATTAGGAAATCAAAATCCAAAAACGAAAAAAAAAATAGTGAAAAGGGAATTTTAGCTGCGTTTGAAAAGGAGAGTAAAGAGGGTCAGCTCGGGTTTGCTAAAATTAAACACAAGGCCAAAAAAATAAAACGAAGGAGAAGGGATTAACCTCTCAAAAAAATTGAAACAGAAAATGAAAAAGGAGAGAAGGAGATGGAACTCACCTTCATGCGTTCGGTTGTTTGGGAGAAGAAGGAAGAGATGAGGGTGGCCAGCCTCCACTTGCAACTGGTCCTCACGGAAATTCGATAGAAAGAGAGTGGTCTCCAGCAAGCAAGAGGAGGGCGGCAGTTGTTGGTTGTGCGGCTCTCAGCATGGATGGTGAGTGTCGCCCCTTTTGAGGAAGGGGATTGAAGAGGAGAGGGAGCTTCTTAATCATGCTAAGGAAATCTAAGAGAGAGTAGCACCCCCTACAAAAGTTGAGGCGAATGACGACTTTGCTTTCATTGGCATTGATGATGGCAACACACCACCTGCACTGAGCAGAGTGAAAAGAAAGGAGGGTTGTTCGGTTGTGGTGAGGAATAAGAAAAAAAGGAAACACTAGGGTGCCAACCAAATGGGAAAGTAAGGGAGGTCAGGTGCCCTAGTAGCCCCGCCTAGGACCCACCCTTACGCGCCTTTCTTATTCGGGTCACATTTGGATCTATTTGGGTTCAAATGAACCAAAACACAATTGGTCATCTCTAATATGTGTGTGTGTGTGTGTGTGTTATACTTATCTCAATATCGTCTAAAAATAAATCTATAACTAACTATAATTTTTTTTACTACTTAAACCCCCTAAACATCAAGTTTGGTTCGATCCATTTAGGTCTAACTTGTATAGATTTCGGGTCCATTCTAAAATTTATATTTTTTTCTAAAAGTTTAATTTTCTTATCTTATTAACACCAAAATGGATATACTAATTCTAAATAGTTCATGGTTTTAGTACTTTCTAAAATACTAGTTTATTCGATTAAAATATTTCTTATATATTATTTTATGACCAAAATGCCCTTCATTAGAATTTCTTTTGAAAACCACCAAAATGCATCTAGTTGGGTTCAAAACACTTTGGTAACACATTGATGAGTCATAATTCACTAAAATAAATATTTTTTATGATAATTTTAATATCTTAACAGTATTTTATTTAAAATAATTTTTGAAATAACTATTTTACCCTTATTGGTTAGAAAATAATAATTGAGCATGTAAAATACCTATAATTAGTATTTAAAAGATAGAAACACATTTCTAACTCAAAAATAAAGTTAATCTCTTTATTTATTTATAATATCAAAATTTTACAGGTTTATAAGAGCTATCGTACGAGGGTAAGTTTTTTATTTCGTAAGTTTATTTTTTTTTCATATAGTATAGTGCTAAATATGTTTGATCTAATAGATTCTTAATTTGTTGTTTGCAGACTGAAATAGATGAACAAAAACTGACTGTGGGTGCGTTCTATAAATTAGTAGATTGTCTTCGTACCTCAAAAAATATCATACGAAGGTAATTTTTTTATTCTCTAAGTTTATTTTTGTATATAGTATAGTGTTAAATATGTTGGATCTAATAAATTCTTAATTTGTTATTTGCATACTGAAAGAAATAGATGGACAAAAGCACTAGAGTATATTTATATTTGAATTGATGTTTGAAGTATATGTTTATATTTGAATGAATGTATATTTGAGGATGTTTGAAATGTATATTTGAATAGATGTATATATGTTTGAAGATGTTTGGCCTGTATTAATTTTTATCATAATAAGACGATGGCATTAGTGTAAAACTGATTATATATTTATTTATTTATTAAATTAATCCAGGTTGACATGTCCCGACCCATGGTGAGACAGGTTGGCATGAACCACTGGGGCCGCCCAATGCATTGCCCACCCCCTAAAGGTCATGGCAGGCACGGAGCAGTCACTCTCTTGGTTTTACCGCTATAGGGTGGAGCCAATTAAGGTTAATCTTTGTAGATTCCTCATTAAAAAGAGAAGAAGGGCCAACAAGATCTGAAGGATCTCAATCTGTGCTGATGGTGGGAAATAATACACTTTCCATGATGCCTATTCTGGATAACAATTATGCCTATTCTTGATAACAGTGTAGAGTTTCAATAATAGTATTTATCAGATCAGTAAGATATTGGGTATATAATATGCATTAAATAAAGTTGGTTATCTTTAGTTTTCACTGAATAGGCTTCATCCAAACATAAAACAAAAATGAAAACTGTTTTTTTTTGGTAAGGCGTCATTTTCTCACAGTTACAAGGCATAAAATATGGCCAAACAAGCCTTAGCAGCAACAGCTGCAACACTACATCATGGGTTACCATGTGATATACACAATACTGTTGTCACTCTACTGGGACCCACAGTTGGCACTCCCACATAGAGAGAGTCAAATAGTTTATGCTTCAATGCATAAAAAGACAACCGACTGCATGAGCTGTGGACAGAAGAGAGCCCCTAGCTAGCCATTTGTCATGTACTTGAAGAAGATACTAGAAATTCAAAATTAGTGGCATAACACAGGGTCACTTTTATTTTCTTAAAGAATAGGATGGTCCATTAATGGGCTAGAATTTACTAGGGGTGCACATGGGGATCAAATTGAGGCTTGACAAAGATTAAGCTTAGACAAATCCAAAATCTATGCTGTATAAGACCTTATAGAGATCAACAAAAGACCTAGTCCTGATCCATTTATGTCAAAGGGTAGGGCTGATTAGTTCACTTTGTGCTTGTAATTAACAAGGATCAAGTCTGACATTGACTCTACAAGTCTGATAAGAAACTAGGGGAGTTCTGTGGGGAAGGTTGAACCAGTGAAAGGTCTACTGTGAATCTAGTGGAAGCTTGGCCAACTCTTCTCTAGTTAAGCCTAGGTCTTTAACTAGGAAGCTGCCCCTCTCCCAGCTAAAGACTGCATTTGATTCAGTCGGTCTGATCCTTGACAAGACTATAAAATGAGTTTGCAGAATGGATTTTTCTTTTTCTTTTTACGACCAAGAAAAAACTTCACCGAGAACCAGGTCACTTAATGGGTCTGCTTCCCAGCCTTACATGCCCCCAACTGTGACAAAGCAACAACAACAACCCCCATACGCCGGCAGGTTTCTATCCTGGGCCTTCAGCTTGACGCAGGACCCCGGGTAACCACCACAGTGGTGAATGGATTTGATTATTCATATGGTAAAGCTCAACCAAGCTTAAGAGTTGAACAAGTTTTGCCACTTCTATCCACCAACTTGATTTGATTGTTTTCTCCTAAATCATCATTTTATACACACCTTATTCTACTAATCAGACTCATGGAATTAAGGCTGTGGATGAAGTTCTTATAATCACATCAATTTGGACGTAATGAGACCCAAAGTCCAATTAAACTGAGAGTGGGTGTATGGGTGTCAACGGGTCGGGTTTGGCTTGGATTCAAGTGGAACTAGACTCAAATCAGATTTGAGATGATGGTACCAGCTGGTTTGGACCCGGGTATAATCGAATCAACCATAAGAGAAACCATACCTGAATCCTATAAGGACTACATGAACCAGACCCAGGCCATACCTGGTAAAATAATAATTTTTATCATTTTTACATTGAAAAATTATGGATCTTAATCAGAACTCAGGTCGGTCTCGGGTCTGATATAAAATTTCACAAACCATGCCCGGCTCCATGTATTTAATCGGACCCTTAGGGTCTTCTTATTTATCACCAAACCCTGAGGGTTTGGTAGAGATCAGGTCTGGGTCAAACCCGATCCGTTGACACCCCTAAGTGGGTGTGGATACACTTCAACATGGAACCTTCCTACCTTGGGTTTAACCAATTTCACACTTAGTTTTGGAGCAACAAACAAGAAATTCATCAAAATGTGGTCATTGGCTTAAGCTACAACGTGACTTAGGGACCATATTGTAAGGCTCTAGTCCAACTTGAGTCTGACCAACCACAAGGGTACATGCAATGTCTAAAATCTTTGCATCGGAGGAGAAAATCTCGCTATAAATTGAGGATATTTATTTTATCTCAAAAATCATAGGGAAATATCAGCAAATATAGAAAATGTAGATTTTCTCTCAAGATTAGTGATGACTTACCTTGAGAGATGCTCGGACTTTGGATCTTCTCCTCTGACCAAAAGATTGAGACAACCCATCATTTAATAAATAAGATTAAAAATAAACAAAACAAGAGAGAGAGAGAGAGAGATTTATAATAAAAGATATTAAATAACACAATGAGAGAGAGAGAGAGATTTATAACAAAATAAGAGAGCGATTTATAATAAAAGATATTAAATAACACAAGGAGAGAGATGGAGAAATATTAAAGAACAAAATAAGAGAGAGATTTATAATAAAAGATATTAAATAACACGATGAGAGAGAGAAATGAAGGGGTTTATGAGCATGTTGGTGAGTGGTGCATAGTCGGTTAGTCCTAGTCGTGGCCTCCACTACGAGCCAGAGCTGAAGCTAAGCCAGCCACCTGACGTTGACTATCGTGTTTTAATACTTCTCTCATGAGTCACGACTCCTAAGCCGAGCCGCTTAGCCTCTCATGAGTCACGACTCCTAAGCCGAGCCGCTTAGCCGGCCGCGTCGGTTTGTGCAAGTGCAACCGCCCACCAACACAACTAACTGTCTTTCCTGAAGAGTCAAGGGAACTCAGAGAGAGAGAGAGAGACAGCAACAACACACAAAAACTCTGCTCTTGATTTCAAGGGTTGGGTGTCTCCCATCTTCTTCTTTCCATTGAAAGAAACAAAGGAAATTTCTGGTTGGTCTTTGGATTCTGCAGATTTCTAGTCAGGTAAAACCTCTTGGACTAAACCCACCTCTCTCTCTCTCTCTCTCTCTCTCTCTCTCTCTCTCTCTCTCTCGTCTCCTTTGTCTTTTTGGGTTCCAAGTTTGAGAAAGTAGAAGCATTTGTGTTCTCTGCTATATAGAGTTTGTTCGATATCTCTCTCTTTTTGTTGTGGTCCTGATCCGATTTCGTAGCGTTTTGGAGGTTCACTTTTCGTTTTTTACTTGATCATGAGGAGGAGTTTTGAAGTTAATAGTGGTATCTTCCTTTGGTTCTTTCTTGGACGCGCTGCTGTTGGGTGTTGTAAAATGTGAAGACATGGTGATGGGTTCTGTTTTTACTGGTAGTTTAGATTATTTGATTTTGTGGGTCGTCGTTATTTTTGTGTTTTTGATGGTCTCCATGATGGTGATGTTTGTTTGATTTTGTGGTCTCATTGTTTCTTTTCTTTTGTGATTAAAAAGAGATTTTCTGCTGTCATTCAGTGGGTTTGTTTCTTGCTGTGGTGGAAGATCTTGATTTGGAGTAGTTCGTTTGGTTTCTTGAAATTGTATCAGTTTGTCCGGGGCAATCTTCATTTCCGAATTCGAACCGTTTGGTTGAGTTGGCTTGTCCTTTTGCGAATACAACTTGAATATTGGGTATGACTCTTGTCTATACTGAATACCCTGTTTCTGAGATGTATAAATCTCTGGTTGTACAGATAAGGATTGGTTTGTATCTAAATGTGAATTTGATCGGCTTTAGTAAGAAAATAATTGGTTGTTCATCTGTAAGAGTGCCATCTTTGATAAGGTTTCCATTGATCTAGAGGTTATTTGCTTTTTTCTTAAGTTGGTCTTCTGAATTTCATAAATCAGGGTGAAGGTGGACTTAAGGCACATATTCACCGTTTGGATATGAGCTTTTGTATTGAGTTCACTGGATCAAGATGACTCTTTTTTGGTTGGTTGTGAATCAGATGGCTTTATTGTTAACTAAGGGGAATTACGTTGGTTTCCGTCCACATGTTTGACACCTAGCTTTGGCTGGAGCGGATCTAACTTTTTTTTGGTGTTCCTCCTTTTTCTTGTGTCATTGATCTTTTTGTGCAGGTCAAGGTAATTTCAATTCCTACACTAGCCAGATTTTTCTCTCTGAGGCTGTTGTTGATCTAAGAACCATGACTAGGGAGCTGGTTGACATTCAACCGACTGTACTCAAATTTATGTGTATGTATTTCGACCATATATTCTGATTCGTTAATTGTTATTTCCATCCATCTTAAAGAATGGTTTCTGAATGACTTGCAACAAGTTTCTTTGTTTTTTCCTCCCTTTTTCTTCTCTTTTGTCTTGCATGGCATGATTAGCAAGATGACATTTGAATTAAAAAAAAACTTCACTTTCTGAATTTCAGTGTATGTACCTGTACTTAAGACCTGTGGTAGCACCGCAAGTTATTTGCTAAATTTCATCTTTTCTATGATATTTCTAGTTGAATTAGCTTTTTGTACTAGAAAATGAGAATAAGAATTTTGCCTATGTAACCTTTGGGAAAATATTTTCAGTAGGCATGTAGCTTCAGCAAATGTTCTATTTACATGCAAAAGAAGTCCAAGAAAAATTTTCAAGTTATGTAATGCTTGTGATGTTCAATTGATCAGTATTGTTCCCATAGGTAGTACATGAAGGTCTGGGTTGCCTGCAGATATGATTTGTTTAATGTTAAACATTTATTGGTATTAAATGGTGAACTGAGTGCAGTTTGACATTACTGAGGCAAATGTAGTTTACTTTATCCATATGTTTGTGATAAATCCTTCAAGATTTATATTGAAGCATTTTGCAGCATTCTAGTTGCATGATACCGTGGTATGTTATTGAAACTCCAGATGGCCAGTCTCATGTAGATTGCATTTTCTGAGGGAAGCTAGTCTCCAGAAACAGAGATTCTTGCCAATGTCAAGTTTTCTCTGGTTGAAGAGTTTAACTTAGTAAGGAAGTTTGATTGCCCTTTCCAATGGGGGCTCCGCTTGTCTAGTAGGAGCAGCTAGTGCATAGTCACTTGTATTGTTAAAGGTAATTTCTCGGCGAGGGTATTTCTCGGAGAGATTTTCAAAAGTTTATAAATCTCGGGAATACCTCGGAAGTTTAAAAATTTGAAAAAATATAAATAACAACAAAAAAGCTGAGAAAGTAATAAGTTTTGTATTATTTTTCTTCCAAAAATATAAAGAAACATGTTTTAAAGGTTTTGGAATATAAAAGAAACAAACAAATAGGAAATGAAAACTTAAAACTAAACCCGGGTGCGGGGGTGCGGCAAATATATATATATATATATATATAAAGTCCAAAAGTTGGACATAAATGACCTTGGGTGTGTTGACTGCACCCAGGGTCAGGTTGACCGCATCGGGTGCGGGTGCAGCACCTAGTTGGAGAATCCCTGTGACATATTAAAAAAAAAATCTTGGCAATTTTTTTTAAGTCTGGAAAATTGGACCAAAATGACCCTAGGTGCGTTGACTGCACCCAGGGTCGGGTTGACCGCACCCGGTGCCGCACCCTCACCCACGTCGCGTCACGTCGACGCAGGTGTGGCACCCTGCTAGCCGAATCCCTGTGACATAGCTTAAAATAAATAAAAAAGAGTTTTCCCCCAAAATATCATGATATTATCGTGATAATATCGCAATATTTTGTCTTCTGGTGATATTTTGAAAATATCATGAGATATTACCTTTAATACCGGCTGCCTTAAAATATTGGTATTTCTCGCGATATTTTCAAAATATCTCCGATATCGGTGACAGTGGCTTTTAGACACTTGGAACATCTTTTTTTTTTTTACTGCATGGGGAGGTCATCCATCAATATTCTTGATTTCTTTAAGGCCCTTGCAAATGATTCCACATGAGTGCACAGATAATCAGTACCACCACCATTGATATATCATCAAATCATGTTCTAAAAACAAAATTTGCTTCATAGATGAGAATCACTTCCTCTGTTCTTGGTCAAACTAGTTCAACTGGCTCTTCTCATCTATGAGCAAAAGGGTTTGTTCTTCCAATGTGATTTATTTCATCTCTTTTTTAATGTGGAATCAATTTTGAAATTCTATATTTCTTTTATTTAATGAACAAATAAGTATCTTATGTTCTGCATTTCTTGTAAATATGTAACCTTGAAGTTAATTTTATGTATGAAGTATGAAAATACCTTGAGGATTTTTTTTTTGTAAGAAAGTCAAGTCTCTTTACAATGTGGCTTGTCTGTCAATTTCATTGAACTTTCTTGCCCAACTCATAGACTATTTTTTTACTTTGATCCCTATAACCAAATTAGTCCTAAATTTTGTCTCATTTGTACAGTTGATCCAAAGAAACAAAGTTCGTGCTCTGTTCAGCTGTTCAACAATTCTGACCAATGTGTTGCATACAAGGTTAGAACTCTCATTTAGTTTCCAATTATATTTACGGGGTTGGAACAGTAAAATTTTTTCTCATCAAAATGTGAGTTTGGTGTATTTGTGTCTGCATCTTTACTGTATCATAACAAAATTATTTTGTCCTCTCTCTCTCTCTCTCTCTCTCTCTCTCTCTCTCTCTCTCTCTCTCTCTCTCTCTCTCTCTCTCTCTCTCGTACACTGAGTACTCTTAACCATAATCTGTCTTCGCAGGTCAAAACTACAGCTCCAAAGAAATACTGTGTGCGTCCAAATATTGGCATCATCTCTCCAAACTCACCTTGTGAAATGATAGGTAGGCTTTGGCATTAAACCATTTGAGTGTTGAAAGATGTACGGATGGTAGGCTGTTGCCAGCTTGTTGTGCATGATGATCCATTATGCCACCTTACACACCTTGTTGTGTGTTTCTCGTAAGACTTCCTCTTTGTGCACATTGCAACATTACGAGTTTACTTCTTCCAGGTGGCAGGATGGCCCAGTATTCACCATCTTTGGTCTCTTTTTCTCCCCTTGTATGCTTCAATGAAATCATTGCTTCTTTGTTTCCTGCATTGACCTTTGCTTTCAATCTTTGTTTTTAGTTACAATGCAATCTCAGCGCACTGCTCCACCTGATATGCAGTGCAGGGACAAGTTCCTTGTTCAAAGTACGGTAGTCCCAGATGGCACCACTGTGGAAAAAATTTCCATGGATTTGGTGAGTTTCACATATAATCTTTTGAATTACCATCTTGCATTTTTCATATTTTGTGAATTTTACACCATTATTTTTGCAGTTTGTAAAAGAAATTGGCAGAGTTATTGAAGAAAAAAAGTTGAGAGTGGCCCTTGTCAGCCCTCCCCACTCACCAGTCTTGCAACCTATGGATGGTTTAGTAAGGCTGGAACCTATTCATGAAGCTTCAAAGCCAGAGGAACAAGTACGTTCTCCTAGAGAAAACAGTCAACCTTCAAAGCCAGAGGAACAAGTACATTCTCTTAGTGAAGACAGTCAACCTCTATCTCAGACTGTAAGATGTTCATTCCCTTTCTTATCATGATTGGAAGGGGGAATGTATGCTTGGTATTTTTGATGCCCATATGTTAGTATTTTAAAGTAACTATCTTTTGTCTTAGGCTTCTGCATTATTCGTTTCATTAAACATTAAAACATTCCATAGAAACAAAAAGTTTTCATACTTGGAGAAGCTTCTTACTTTTGTTATTCTGGTTCAAACCACTGATTCTATTAATGCTGATTTATTCTCTTTATAGATATGGTTGTGAGTAAGACTCATTGAGCAATCTTGACTTGTATCCTGTCAGGTTGCGAAGGATGTTGAGGAACTCAAAGCCAAGCTCAATGAGGTCACTTGTAGTTGAATTTCCTTTTCATTTATTGATGGCTTTATTGATTTTTTTTATTCTGTTTCCAGCAAAACTCTCTACAAAGTATTTGATAAAACTGTTTAGTTTCTTAGAAGTATCAGAAATGTAAAACTTTTGTTTGAATCTTTCTTGAAGAAAAAAGCCTTGGAACAATTAGCAACTCCCTCTGATCTCTTCTTTCTGTCAATCTTCTGGTTTCTCTTCAATATGTTGACATTTTTCACTTATCACAGATCTATATCTTATCTAGAAACAATCTTCTTAAAACAGTGTTCTTTTTTTACGTTACAGCCGTGTGTTTTTGTTCTTCTTCGGCTCCTTTGACTCTTCAGTGGCATTAGATTGAGATGCAATTGGAATCTTGCAGGCTGAAAACATAATCACATGCCTGAGAGAAGAAAGAAGTGCCATAATTCAGCAACACGAAATGTTGCAATTAGATCTTGTTAGTAACTTCATTTATTGTCTCCCTTCTCTAAGTTCTTTATTCTTTCAATCATTGTCCATGGATTTTTTTTTTGACATAATTTTTTTTTCTCTAGGTGCTAGCAAAGCGAAGGAGAGTTCAAATTCGAGTAGGTTATCCATTTCTGTTTGTTTGTTTTGTTGGCCTTGTTGGATTAATGTCTGGATGCATGTTACGTGCGTAATATGTTTTCCCTCCAATTTTCTCTCTGCAAAAAACTGAATTTGGTAGAGTTTTGTGTTCGCAGAAGAGCCCTTCCATGGTAAATACAGATCAGGTTATAATTCGGCTGTAGATATATAACAATGATTTTTCTGTGTGTGATTGGCTGAGGCTCTTTAAACAAAAAAAAAAGCAGAATATCTGCAATTTGGAGAATAAGAAATTAGAGGAAGGTTTTAAGAGTTGTGACTGGATCTTGTTTTGCTATCTATTGCCAACTTGCCTCTAAATATGGTTGTGCTTTATTTATTTATAGTAAGAAAATGTAAAGGCATAAATGGCCTGTTTTCCTATGCTTTTCAAGTTCAAGTCTGATTTGGTCCGAAAGATTGTCTTAGAAAATATGAATTTGTTTAACTTGGCTTATTGCAACTCATCTGCTACATGGGAGTGCTTGATTTATGAGAAGCTGCTCATGCATTCAGTTGGCTTGCTAAGCCTTACATTTGGGTTAAGTCAACCTTGAGGATTTCCTATACACCACCAGCATGGAAATCCGTTAGCAGTGGAATACCATGGCTATGGTATAGTCGCCGTCTCTGTTAGGGCGCAAGTTGACTGACATCTAGTAGAGGCAACTTGTGAATGTCACCAAGTTGACGAGATGTCACAAGATCGAAACCCATGGGGGCTGTCTCTTGCTGCAAGTTCGAAGCTAGTTGTACTTTCTGGTGAGGTGAGCAGGGGCCACATCAAGGGTTTCATCAACTGGAGGCCTGCCAATGTGCGGTCAGTGAAGGGGTTTTCCCTTGGCCTAGACAAAAATGGGTGCAAGTAGGTCTAATCAGGATGAGGCCTCAGAGTGTAGAAAATAGGTTGGTTTGCATATGAGTTTGGGATCTGAATTTACATGGATGTTATTAGATCCAGACCAGGATTGAAGTAGGTATGCTAGTCTAGTCAAGATCAAAATTATCCATTTTAAGTCAAGTGTTAAAACCTTGTTGTCAACACCATTTTTGCTCAGGCTACTACACCATTACAAGGACAAAATCCGTATCTTTTTTTTTTCCTAAATCCAACTCGTCATCTGGGCCAGGCTCGAACATGCTGCACCAAAATTAGTTTCTGGTTCAGAACTTTCCTTGGATTTGAGAAGCGAAAGATCTCTGGTATGACCCTTGGAGCTGGCTGCGGGGCAATGTTGTCAAAATCGGTCTGAATGATCTAATCAGCCCAAAGAGGATCCAAAAGGGGCTGATTTGATTCATTTCTTTAATTTTTTTGAGGTTAAATATTTTTTTACATTTTTTTAATGACGTCATCTGAAGGTAGAAAAGGGTCGATTTAGAATTTTTCATTTTTTCAGAAACCGAATCACTTGGTGAACTGATTTTAACATTGGTGCAGTTCTATACCACATGAGAAACCGAATGAACTGAACGTGGGTCGTTCAGGCTCAGCTCATTTACAGCCAGATGCTGTTTACGCTCAGCTCATTTGACTCGTGCAAGCTTGTGAGCTCAAGCTCGTTTAAATTTTAAAAAAAGTCCCTTTGTATATAAAGAGTTCATAATGAGAATGAAACTCAAATCTGCCCAACAGGTCGAGTTAACAAATTATTTTGTAACATTATGCATAAGTTCTATATCAGCTCATTTAAATAATCCTAAACAAATGCGCTGAACACCCATTGTTCATGCTCAGCTTGCTTACCCTCCATCAGCTGCTCATTGCTCAAGTCACCGAGCTCATTTGATGAATCCAAACAAGCTTTAATGAAGCTGATCCAAGCCAAGCTGCAAACAGCTCGGTTCGTTCACCAACATCTGCATCACAAGGATACACCGCTATCCCCAAACACGAATGGAACACTCATCCATGATGACATGACTCAACAACTAAAGACGAAACATTTTACCGCTTCGAATCAGCTTTATGGCACGTTTGAAAGTGAGAAAGATGTAGGAAAAGTGATGCAAAATGGAAAACCTATGTGAATTTTCAGATCCTTCCAAACGAGAGACTTTTTGGCTAAGATATTTTTTTTCTAAAAAGTACACTTTTTGATAGAAAACATTACTTCGTGGGAGTAGAAGAATGTTTCCTACCAAGAAAAAAATTATTTTTACATTCCCCACCACCTATCTCACCACCACCCTCCTCCTCTCTCTCATTTTTTACATTTTCCCATTCTTTTTTTCTCATTCTGCACAAACAAGCAAAAAACTTTTTTTTTTTAACTTTTCATATCAAAAACTCTCATAAAGCAAAACTTTCTTTTCCTATGAGTTTTCCTCTCTTCCAAACCTGAATGAAATCAGCTTTACAAAACATTTTACAGCTTTGAATGAGCTTTAGGGAATGGAATCAGCTTTACTAAACATTTTACATCTTACATAAAGCATTATTAGATGAAAGAACTTATTGAATAACATAAAAGGCCAAATATACTAGAGCAAGAAGGTACAGTGCAATAGAAATGGGAAGTACAGTGCAATAGAGGGGGGGGGGGGGGGGGGGGGGGACATTCCGGCGGGGAGGAGAATGGCCACCGCCGGACAGGAGAAAGGTAGAGAGAGGAAGGCTGGCAATCATTGAGGGCAACGATATCGGCCTAACAGAACCACCATCGAGCCATTCATGGGACAAAGGAATGGTGCAGCAGGAGCAGGCTTTGGAGATTCTTAAGGCTAGCCAGAACCATAACCGACCACGGGTTAAAATTACAACTGCAAGGTACTATCAAATGCTGGAACCGATGAAGCCGGTGGGCGCACGAGAGGGTGTCTCGCTCTCAAACTTCAAAGATGGCCTTTTTCTCATAACGGCGGGAAATGGAGAACAGTTACATGAAAGGGGCATGGCGAGTGGCGGGACGCACCCTCGTTACTAACCCGTGGAAGCCCGTCATGCCGATGAAATTGGAGGTTCAGACCTTGGTTTAGTTCTCATCTAGATACGGTTGCCGGAGTTCTCTGTCGAACTATTGAAAGGACGAAGCAGAGGCTTCAATACGCCCGCATGAAGATCGAGGTGTCGCTGGGCTTCCAATCAGTTGCTGAGTCATCGACTTTGAGATTGAAAACGGCCGAGTAATCCAGCTGAAGATCGTATATGAAAGCAGCATTAAGTATGTTGCGCTCACTGTAGGGCAATCACGCACACAACGGAGCGGTGTCGAGAAAGGCTGCCGGGTCTGCAGCAGCAGGAGGAAGGGTTGCACCAAGTTAGAATGACTAGCAAACAACCCAGGAAAGGGCGGGATGGGCCACGGCAGCGGCCGACAAACTGCTACGAGCCCCTGTCGGCACACATGGAAGAAGACACCGGAAACTGGTGAGGGGAGTAATGTTTCAGGTGAGAATCGAGATCTGAGCAGCGCAGTAGCCATGGGAAAGAAGGTGGGTCACATGGTGACCAGATATGGGAGGAGAACCGACCCCAAGGAGGTCAGATCACAGGCGCCGGCGATCGGGTCCAAAACAGCGAGCGACACGATCGTGTCCTGCAGAGATGGGTCAGGGTGAGCAAGCAGGGCGGGGGGCACACTCCAACGTCGGGCGGGCATCCGCATGCAGTGGATGGAACAAGGCAGGCAGGTGGCGACAGCCAGCAGCAGGCACCGTTCAGCGTGCTATCTGACGGTGTTCAGCCCCTTTCACCATAAACCTGATTGAGATGGGTCTGGATCCGAACCTGAGACCCAATCCAATCCAATCGATCCCTAGCAGAAATAAAAGGAAAAAATCAGGTATGGTGAAAGAAACTAAAAGGGTTCTTAACGGGTTTAAACCAAGTTTAAAAAAAACTACATGCAAAACCGGCAAGTGGTGTTGAAAGACTAAGAATACAAGTGGGAGAACTTTTCTCCCGCAACAAACAGAGCTTATATGAAAAATGGAAGAAGAGATTCAAGAAAATGAAGAAAAACATCCAATAGAGAGAAAGCTCGATGAGGAAGGAGACTTCATGGTCGACCCAAAGGTAGCACAAATCCCCCAAACCTGTTCATGAAGATTATGGTTTTGTTAGAAGTCTGAGAAGGAGGTGGGCCCCCGAGCATACAACAGGGAAGTTTATCAGAGAGAGAGACCGGATGAATCTATTTCATAAAATGTCACAAGTTATTGAAGAAAGAGGCCAAGATAACAAAACCCATCCAATGATATAAGCCACACAAAACCCTTTCAATGATATAAGCCACAGAATAATAATGCATGAGGCTTTGCAACCACCCCAACATGTACAGTATAAATTCAGAAACATATACCTGCATCTTATGAATAAACAGAAAATGAACATAATCAGGAAACAAACATGGTGCAGAAACATTATATGGACTGTCAGCCTCCAACACAAATGAACCATATTGCTAGGAGCCGCACTATGAACAGCAAGCATCATAAACAAACATACCACCAACTGTGCATGAGTATATCCAATGCGCTGGAAATACTAATGCAAGATCACTCGGATTATGTTAGGAAATACTGTTCTCTACAAAACCTCCATAAACACCATCAATAAGAATATATTATCTCAAAAAACCAAAAGAAAAAAGAACAAATATACATGAAAAATAGAGAACTTTTTAATTAAAAACTATAAACAAAGATATATTAGAAATAGTACACTGGACCAAAACTTATAGCTCCTAGCAAATACCATATCACGGGAGCCCATCGCATGCCAAGAACACGACTTAGGCATCTGCCAACAAAATATACGTGAATCTGCATTTTCCTCTTCACTGAAAATAGTTATCATGATGATTGTTGCTCTGTTCTGTTGGAGAACCAGGCACAAATGGTGCAAAACCACGCCCTCCAAACATAGGACGCATGTAAGCATCATCAAATTTACGCCAGTAGTAATGCACAGTGTGAGTTGGTTTGGTCCAAAGCAAGCGAAGACTGGTTGGCCTCCTAAAACTCAGAGGACCTGCTTCTGGATCCTGTGTATCTTCAAGGAATGGTATAAGGAAGGATTTCGGAGTTGATGGCTCTGATGAACCATTCATTGCGCTTGCATTATGGGGTAACAAAAGCCAAACTAATGGTTTTGTCATCAGACCAAAGACCTGAAACATACACACTAATCAATTAGATTCCATTATCATATAATGAAAGGACAACATTGAGTAGATTCTGGTAGTATTATGGTCTAAAACCAAAGAACACATGCAAACGCACCCACAACCAAAATGTGCTTGTTTTGCATGGAAAAATGGCATGCACGCATCTACATGCAAACACACACAAAGGCATGCCTTCTTGCCAGAATACAAAGTGGGCTGCATGAACATGCACTTAGACGTGTTGCCATATAACTCAATGCATGGGCATACACATGTTCCTTATCTGAAAAGTGAAAACAGAAGCAGCATATCTTAGTTTACTCTAATCATATTATTTGGGATTCCATTTGAATATGGTTCTAAAATGTGGGAACAGGGTAGTGTAACTAGTGTGCATCATATACCAACTATATTTCTAGGGGTATTACAGAAGAATACAACTATTTAACTGTAAAAAGGATCGGCATAGAGAGAAAAAATTTCCTATAAAAATCAATATTTCTTCTGCATTTATTTTGTACAGGTTAAGTATTCTAGTAAAATGTAAGTCAAACTACAAGAAAAATAGCAGATTGGTTTCTAGACACACCCTTTAATTGTTGATTTATAGCAAAATAATGAAAGACAAAACCACTGCCATTATTTATGGCCAAAAACAAATAACTGATAAAAATCATGCAGCTACTTACCATTGTGCTGAAAAGAACTACTGATATGGTGCAAGTAATCATGATTGCATTGCCCTGCAACTGAGTATGGCCAGAACGGGTAAACTGCAAATGCATGTCAAGAAATGAGAGAAGTGAGATTAAGACCACACATCACAAAATTAGTTGTAGCCACAGTATATGAAACAGATGCACAATATCATTAATGATGAAAACAACTCATGATGCCATGAGAGGCTAAACAGTTTATGGAACTCCAGAACCCCAAACACCTGCAAAAGCTGCAATCTCGGAGGATTTCATGGGAAGTCATCTTGGTTGAACTTCATGGCATGGTCATTTGCCTGTAGAAAAGCAGCCATGATTCTGAAACCATACAATTCTAAAGCATATCATCATGCTAGTCTAAGACCCTACAATGTCTTCCTCTGAGAATATGCTATGCCTCACAATATTTGTTTTCTAGCTTCTGCAAGACCAAAAGTATGCACCATTTTTATTTATGGAAATTACTACATCTACTGACAAGGATTGAGGTGATTCTGCCAGAATCAAGAGTCCCCTAAACCTACATCCTCTGTGTTTAACATTGCAAGAAACAAGATGTCTCAATGGCTATTCAGAAAGAAAAAAATTCTTTCTTCAATAAAACACCCAGTTTAACACCATAAAAACCAAGAATTCCTTAATTAATTTTAACATCACCAGTTTACCTGATTATAGGCAAGTGCGATTGAGACTGCTCCACGCATCAGACCAGCCCACCAAATGGTAACCTGGAACAAATTGTTAAAATTGCACTAAAAGATCTCTCCTCCAGTTACTATGCTTCAGCAGAAATAAAAATTAAAACTCACTTGCTGCTTAAAGTTGATCTTCTCACTTGGTAATTTTTTGGTTAAGTTGGTCAAGAATGACAGTGGGAACACAAAAGCTGCTCTTCCTACCATAATGAATCCAACCAACATTGAACTAAAACCAACTGATTTTCCTGGACTGGAAGACCAAATACTAGTCAGCAAATAAACCAGAAATTTGAAGGCAAGAGAGACAACATCAAAGGCATAAATAAAACATACATATAGAAAATCCATCCCAGACCATGCACACTGATAAATCGGCCAGAGTATCTTAATCTCTTTGTAATTAGTAATACAAATTGCTCACACCTGTTAAAAAAATAATAACCTGAAAATAACTGTACCAAATAATGTACATGATTAAGTGCTAATGATACTTCAAATTTAATTTGATGATTATGTAGTTTCTTCAAAATCATGAACCAATACAATAACTAACAGTCTAGTAATACAAAAAAATCCAGAGTGCACACTGTTGTATATCCCTACCGTGACTTCATTCCAAGTTTCCAACTCATCAATAAAGACAACATCCTACACGAAAATGATTGCAAAACATGACTTCTTCATGTCCGCATGTAAGAGAATGAAAAATGAGTGCTCTAAGTGATTGATGTGTAGTCTTCAGAGGTAGGAATGTAAACGGGTCGGATTAACTTTGGATCCAGGTCATACCAAATCCAATTAATCACCAGATTCATATCCGGAGTCTGATGTAAAATCATGCAAACTGAATCCAAATTCAGATATTTAAATAAGATTCAAATCTGACCAAAATTTGATCAAATAATTGGATTTTGGTCGGATCCAAATAGGTGTCACATCTGAAAAATTACTCATGCATGTCATCACAATGGCTTTTTGAATAATTTATTGCAGCTAAACATTATTTGACATGTGGCAAGACTTAGTTAATGTTTTTTATGATGCATTTATTGTATTGTGGACAGCATTAGACCAAGGTTGCCAAACTAGGAAGCGGAAGCAGGAAACGATACGGGAAGCGGAAGCGAGAAGCGAGAAGCGAGGCATTTTAAAATTTATACGAAGCGGGAAGCGAAGTTTCAATTTAAAAGCAAAATATGAATAAAAAATGAAGCAATATGGAATCAAACAAAAAACAAATAAAAACTAAAATAAAATTGATCATTCTTATATTTCATGATTTTTTTTGTAAAAAAGTTAAATTTTTTGTTAAAATCTAATAATGATGGTTACCAATTTAAAGAAAGTACATGGAAAGTGAGTGAAAGCGTGAGAGAAAATACATGAAAAAGATTAAAAGAAATGTAAGAAAAGTATATAGTATGCATAGACCATGTGTACGAGAAGCATAGAAGAAGCGTGGGGGAATCGAGCTTCCCATGAAGTTTCGAAAGCGAGGAGTATCATGCTTCCAAAGCGAGTTTTCGGGAAGCAAGCTTCCCACCTACCTAAGAAGCTTCTGGTAACTCTGCATTAGACACGCTGGCAGCTTTTGGAAAAGTGTGTGGTATAAGTTACAACCATTTATGAAAATGATTTATTCAATGCATACTATGTTTTCCAACGTTTAGTTTTAAAATGCTAAGGATCCAATTGGATTTATATATAAATTCAGATTTGAATCCGAATCCAATCAGATTTCATTATATCATATTGAACCCGGCCCGATAACGTAATCGGATGTTTTATTTTATACCAAACCTGAATAAACGGATTCAGATTGGTCGGACATCCAACCCAAACCCAAACTGAACCCAACCCGACATCGTAATCAGATGTTTCATACCAAACCCAACCCGATAACACAATCGGATGTTTTATTTTATACCAAACCTGACTAAACAGACTCGGATCGGTCGGATATCCGACCCAAACCTCAACCATTGACATCCTTATTCAGATGATCTACAGTGGCTCGTAAAATTGAGGTTGCAGATACTAGAAAAATGAGTGTAGAAAAGTCTCAATCAAGACAATGTATTGCTAACAATATGGAGCAATTAAACAGCATATCTTTTGTTCTTCGATTTATTATGTCAAAGATAAGATGCTCCTCCAATTAAAAAGGATAACTTACATTATTCTGATATGAATCATAGTAACAAATCTTGCCGATATTTTGAATTTATCGCAAAAAAGTCGCAACATTTTGATCGGACGAGATATTACCGATAAAAATGAGACATTCAATTTATCGCCTAAATTGAATATGTCCCGATTTTATTACGAATAAAAAAAGGGGGGGAAGGGGGAAATGCCCAGTTGTGTTCCATGCATCACTTTTAAGGGAGGAAGGCAACCCAGGTTTACCGAAAGCGCCTATAGGAGTGGGGAAGCATGCTTCAAAAGCACAAAATGTGCTGCTTCCGAAACGCGCAAGGAAGCGCCAAATTTGAATAGGAAATGTGCTTCCCAATAAAGGGAAGTTCGCTTCCCAAAATAGAGCAGCGAGTTTTTTTAATGGTTTGGACAGTTTTACCTCCTTATTAAGCCTCTTTTATCAAATAAAAAAAAAACATGTTTTCTACGAGGTCAAAATGGTAATTTTTTGTGAAAAAAAAAATCACATAGGGTTTGTTTTTCATTCACAACGCATCTCTCTCTCTCTCTCTCTCTCTCTCTCTCTCTCTCTCTCTCTCTCTCTCTCTCTCTCTCTCTCTCTCTCTCTCTCTGAAGTCTGAACCTATCATTACATGTGGAGATGTATGCATTATGCACACACGAGAATGAGCTTCCATGTGAGTTTTTTTTTTAATTAAGAAAATTGCTTAGAAGTTAGAACTCTTTATAGTTACAAATGTGATTAGTTTATACTTTATAGATTTGTGGTTGCTTCACACAAACACAGATATTTGTTTACTTTATGTGGTTCCGTTCACCATCATTTAGATTTCATCAATAATTATGTGTACTTATTTGTTTATGTTACTAACATTTCATGAATATAATGCAAACTGGGAATTGATTCATCGATGCATATATGTTCAAGTCGATGATCCAACAAGAAATTTTTTTAATTAAGAAAATTGCTTGAAGTTAGAAAATTGTTTTGTGCATTTAAAATTTTAATCATATATTCATGTAATCTTTTAGTTTATTGATCTTTCTATCTTGCAGAGATCACAACCTCAAATAACAAGTCATTTGATTTATTTCTTGAAAAAGGTATGCTTCTTAATCAAATTTATTAGTTTTATTGATGTATTATTTATTAAATGTTTGCAACATGATGCATTTGTTAAATGGTTGCAACAAGAATCTGAATTATGATTTTTTCTTGATGTATTATTTATTAAATGGTTGCACCAGGATGCATTTGTTAAATGGTTGCAACTTGCAACTGGAATATGAATTATGAATTCTTTTTGATGTATTATTTATTAAATGCTCACAACATGACATATTTGTTAGATGGTTACAACAAAAATATGAATTATGAATTTTTCTTGATGTATTATTTATTAAATTCTTGTAATAGGATGCATTTGTTAAATGGTTGCAACTTGTAACTGAAATATGAATTATAAATTTTTCTTGATGTATTAATTATTAAATGCTTGCAACAAGCTGCATTTGTTAAATGGTTTCACTTGTATATATAATTCAGTTTTAAGATTAATAGATCAGCTATAATATTGTATACTCATATTTATTTTGTTAATGATAATATAAATCTTATATTTTGGTAAATTATAAAAAATATAATTATATTTTCACTTCCCTTTCGATTTTTATCCGCTTCCCACTCGAATCCTAGGTCGCTTCCATCTTTGTTTCCCCTTCGAATCCTGGTTCTTTTCCTAGGTCGCTTCTGGTTCGCTTTTCTTCTCGCTTCCGAGACTCCCGGTTCGCTTATAAGTCATTCTGCACTTCTCGCTTCTTAAAATTTTAGAAGTGCCTCATTTTTCGCTCCCACTTCCTCGACTGACAACTCTGAGGTAACCTTTTAATGCAGGGTTATTTCTCAATGCAACCCTTTTCTTATCAAGGCCATCATTTAATGTTGCCTCCTGGGGCCAAGAAATTATGCACGGTAAGTTGCAAGGTACCTTCCTTTTATAACTCGTGGAAGGGAACTCTTTCTTCCACTCCCTATGATACAGAACTATTTCATGGTTGCATAAAATGCAATAACTATTATGTTAGGTATAATATTTAAAATGTTATGTATCCACTTCCATGAAGTGTAATATATCCTCACGATATTAATGTATCGTATTTCCACTTCATCGAGTTTTACAAAGCTTCTTGGTCCAAACCAGCCTCTCTCTCTCAATATATTTATGTTTTGTTTTTTAACCCAAGACTTTCCTGAATTTTTTCCGAGAAAAACTTGTTTTCTGAAAATCTCCCAAGACATTCCTTTACCAAGAATATCCAGAGAACAAGATTTGTGACTATGATATGAATATTGAAGAGGATCATCTTTTCATACGTCTGTGAAGGAAGCCAAGTATGCAGGCTTCAAAAATACCATGCCAGGTACGGAATGCACAAGTAGGCAAGTGAACAGGTACGGCGAGGAAGATGATAAGCAGCTAAAGCTATTCCATGCATAGATTTTAGGGGAAGATTCTCTTACAGAAGTTAATAACTCTATGACAAGAACTCTAGGGTAAGGCAGACAAGGAGAGTGTGATTCCAAAGATGCAGGCTCACATTTGATTACCAATAACCTGAACATGGCCCCCAATATGTTAATGTAATGGAGATTTTCCCTAGAAAATGGCATCCATATCATGTAGGATAGTATGAATAACTAAGTCTTGCAGTTCGTCAGCTGGCACATTAAAATAAAAAAGGCCCTAAAACAAGGGCTTCTGATTTGTTAGAAAATGACTTTGGCACAAGACCTGACAGGGATGATATTTTTGACATCATAACTGATTGTGAGGGTCATCTTTCATGGTATTGCAACTGGAAGCCATAGCCCTAAGATGAAGATCAAATGGTGGAAGCATGTTCCTTGCTTCCTACCTAATAGATGATTGACACTGTTAAAAATATATATACACGTGTATATATATATATATATATATTATGTAATTCATTTGTAATACCCGATAGGGGTAAAACAGTCTTTTCACCATTTCTCACATATTCATTCATTTGAATATGTTTTTCTTTCTTTTGGATTTTTTTAATTTTTATTTTTCTTTTCCTCCTTTTTGCTTAAAGCATTGGGGGCCCCAACATAGAGTTGTTGGGGCCCCCAACAGTCATAAATATGACCGTTGGGGGCTCCCAACGACTCCATGTGGGAGCCCCCAATGGTCTCTCATGTGTCCCTTTTGTGTATAAATATGGGGTTATCCCCCTTGTATTTCCTATGCCTTTCAAGGCTCTCTTCAATAAAGATTCCATTATTTTTATGTTTGTGTAGCCTTTTTAGGCTTTTATATTGTCCCTTTGTGGACCTCTTGTTTGTACGCCATAGTGCTTGTCCATTATTGGACTTTGTGAATGCTTTGGGTTACACTTTCGCCTATTTCCTTACATGGTATCAGAGTATATATCACATACTTTTTAAAAGGTGTCTCTTGTGTTATTTATCTCATGCATTGTGCATGAGAAAACACTTATTTTCTTTATTTTTATTATTATTATATATATAATTATATATATGGATACATTTGCTATTTTCTTTGGATTCTCTACTTTAAATATTCATGGTATGCATTTGAAAATGTATTTAAAATATAGTAGCCTTTTGCTAAATATGTTAAAAATGAATAACTCTTTAAAGAAATTATTAAATCTTGTGTGTAAGCATATCTCCATAAAATATTTGTTTTAATTATGCATATTGTCATAGAAATTATATTTTACAAGAATATATGGTTTTGCTTTAAATCTTAAAGATTATGCTTTTCATATTGCTAATTCCCTTGTTATATGCATTTGGTTTTATCATAATAATTATTGGTAATCATTATGAATTTTATGATTTCTTTGAAATTTTAAGAAATTTGTATGAAGTACACTTGCGTCATCATGTTTTTCTTTAATATCATGGATATCTTTGCATACTCATATGATTTCAACGATTCTTTCATTTTCCTTCAATAATATTCTTCTTTTTCTTTTTAGCATTTAACTCTTAGTAGGTTTTTTGTGTATTTTGCATTTATGTGCTTGTGAGATTTGGTTCTTTGTGAAATCCTCTTGTGTTATCCCTTGTAATTTCTATTTTCAATGGATAACTTTAAGATGTTTTTCTCGTTATGCAAAACTAATTCTTTGAAAAACATTCTCGATTGATTATGCTTGAGAATGATCTTCGATATTTGTGATTTGACCTTTATATAAAAAGTAAATCTTGTATTAGATGCTTTGAATGCATTTTTTGGTATAATTTCATAGCTTCTATATAACCCATGTGGCTATGAGTTATTAGATCATCTTAATGCTTCAAAGTATTCATGATCGATAGTAATTATGTCTACTTTTGAGATTGTAAGAGGTTCTTCTAAAAACTTTATATGTATTATTTCCTTAATATGTTACATGTTTCGTTTGTCTCATGGTAGATTTTTTATTTAAAAGAATTTCTTTTAAAGACAATATGTTCTTGTCCTCTCTTTAAAATTATTAGTTCTTTTGAATATAGCGAGCTCTAGTGCATCTACTCCTTGATTGGAAATGATTATGTTAAGCATGATTCATGTTTATTCAAAAGGTTGTCATGAAACATATTGTTATGAATATGATTGCACTTTTTCTAAGATTTGTCATCTACCATTATTGGTTTTTGTTTCAATTTGAAATTATCTTTTCATATCGGTTCCTTTTATGAACTCACTTATTTGGAAAATGATTTCCGTGAGTGTTCATTGCCTTTTTTATGGCATTTGTGTTGTCCATCATAGACTTTTATATGATGCATCAATCTTCTTGGCCTTATTATTGTTGAATCAGATATGTTTGTTGGGGTGAGTTGTGTGCACCTCATTTTATGTCATTTTAGATTGTCAAGTTATAATTTGACTCTAACTGACAGTTATAGAATCTCTAATTGAGAGTATATTGGATCACTCATTTGTTTTTTGGCCATTGTTTTTATTATGAATGTTTTTAATTATGTGTATCTGTGATGGATATCTAATTTTTTGAAACCATGGTGTTTTGAAATATGGTCAAAATTGATATTTCTTAATTACATTAGTGTTTCTATTATAAGCTTTCCTAACTCGGTTGTCTTTTCTTTTTTATGCCTCTTATCTAAGTGTCATTATATGTAGACAAGAGATATTGATTCACACCTTCGTGTGGTTTTAAGCCCATTGTTGGCTTTGTACTCTTGCTTTAGTAGCTGATACACTTATTTTAAGTGTCATTATATGTAGATAAGAGATGTTGATTCACACCTTCGTGTGTGGTTTTTTAGCCCATGGTTGGCTTTGTACTCTTGCTCTAGTAGCCGATACACTTGATTTTGAGTGTCACTATATTTAGACAAGAGACATTTGTTCACACTTTTGTGTATGATTTTTAGCCCTTTGTTGACTTTGTGCTCTTGTTCTAGTCATTGATACACTCATTTCAAGTGTCACTGTATGTAGACAAGAGGAGTTTTTACTAGAGTTGTCAGTCAAAGAAGTAGGAGCGGGAAGCTATACGGGAAGCGGGAAGTGAGGCACTTCTAAAATTTTAGGAAGCGAAAAGCGCAAGACGACTTAGGAGCAAACTAAGAAGCGGCTCGAAAGCGACCTAGGAAGCGAACCGGAAGCGACCTACGAAGCGAAGAAGGAAGCGACATAGGATTCAAATGAGAAACGAAAGGGAAGCGAAAATGTAATTATATATTTTTATTTTATTAAAAAATAAGATTTATATCATCATTGACAAAATAAAACATGTATCTAAGACAATAAATAATATAAGTTGCAATTATCTAACAAATGCATCATTTGCAACTTTCAAGCATTAAAAAAAATACATCAAGAGAAGATCATAATTCACATTCATGTTGCAACCATTTAACAAATGCATGGAAACACTAAATAATACATTAAGAAAACTAATAAATTTGATTAAAAAGCATATATTTTTCAATGAAAGAATCAAATGACTTGATTGTTGTAAATCTTGTAATCTTTGCAACATAGAAAATGAGAAATCAATAAACTCAAAGATTACATAGAAATATGGTTAAATTTTTAAGCTATAAAGTTCTAAACTGTAAATTATAAGCTATAAAGTTCTAAACTATAAACTTAAATTTAACATAATCCACTACTTCACTTCATCATGCAAGGTTCAAAATAAAAGTACATATTAAATCAACAAAATATTACAAGACCATGGCAAAAAAAGTAACATAAAAGTTTCTAAGTTGGACTACTCCAACTACGTCATCAAATGAATAATTAAGAATTCAATAGTTCATTAATCTGTCATCTTTTTCTTCTCCTTCAAGTCAGCAATAGATCGAGAACTTTCTGCATCATCGCGTGCTTTTTGTCCTTCACGACCATGCCTTCTGCTCCTTCATTTCCTATAATAAATATATTAAAAAATGAAAATGTCCAAAAACCTTAATTTAAAATATAAAAAATACATATATAGAAAAAAATAAAAATAAAAAATACAAGATCAACATACCTTGCCTAAGTCTCCTGCTAAATAAACGATCAATCCGTCCTTGAGGAACTAATGGTCGCTCTTATATTTCTGCAGTTCTACTAGCTCTGTTGGATTGATTTGTATTCTCTTCAACTTCATTTGTGTGTATGATTATTGGAGATAATGGAGCTCTTGGTTGTGCATCTTTGGGTTTGGATTTGGAAATAGTGTTTGATTGTTGTGCACTATCATCCAAATCTCTCAAACGCATGTTCTCTAATCTCAACGTATTTTCTTCTACGATAAGAAGTTCTGGATTGATATCTCATTTTCGACTAGGTCCTTCTTTGTAGTGATTATTGCACATTTTTATAACAACAACTACGCCTTCATCCCAAAACAATTGGGGTCGGCGATATGAACCAACAAAGAAAATCATTATAGGTCTTCCACATGAATCCTTCTCCTTCATTCATTTCTATCCAATGTCATGTCCTCGGTGAGGTTCAAAGCATTCATATCCTTTCTTATCACCTCCATCCATGTCTTCCTAGGCCTACCCCGACCTCTTTTAACTAATATATTTTCCCATTTCTCCATCCTTCTAACTGGAGCATCATTAGGCCTTCGTCGAATATGTCCAAACCACCGTAAATGATTCTCTCTCATCTTATTTTCAATGGGTGCAACGCCTACCTTCTTACGTATCTCCTCGTTCCAAATCTTATCTTTTATTGTATTTCCACACATCCATCTCAGCATACGCATCTCAGCTACACTCATTTTTTGAATATGATGTCTCTTGGCAGCCCAACATTCCGTACTATATAGTAAAGCGGGCCTAATAGTCGTCCTATAAAACTTTCCCTTCAACCGCAATGGCATTCTACGATCGCACAACACTCCAGTTGCACTCTTCCATTTCATCCACCCAACCTTTATCCTATGATTTACATCTCCATCAATTTCTCCATACTTTTGAATGATAGATCCCAAATATTTGAAAGAATCATCCACCGATATTTCGTGCTCACCAAGCTTCACTACACTCCCATCACTACTTCGTTGCTTACTAAAACGACATTCCATGTATTCTGTCTTACTCTTACTCAACTTAAAACCTCTTGCTTCCAATGTCTGTCTCCATAATTCTAACTTAGCATTAACCCCAGCTCTAGACTCATCAATCAAAACAATATCATCAGCAAACAACATACACCACGACACATTTTCTTGAATTGATCTCGTAAGCTTATCCATCACTATAGCAAATAGGAAAGGGCTTAAAGCAGATCCTTGATGTAACCCAACCGTTATAGGAAAATTGGTTGTCACCCCTCCACAAGTGCGAACATTGGTTACTACTCCTTCATACATATCTTTAATTATACTAATGTACTTGAGAGAAACACCTTTCTTCATCATTGTCCACCAGAGAACGTCCCTAGGTACTCTATCGTAAGCCTTCTCCAAATCAATAAAAACCATATGCAAATCTTTGTTCCTCTCTCTATTTCTCTCAATAAGTTGTCTAAGAAGATGTATAGCTTCCATAGTTGATCTTCCAGGCATAAAACCAAATTGATTCTCCGATATCATGACAATCTTCCTCAACCTAGACTCAATCACCCTCTCCCAAAGTTTCATAGTATGACTCATGAGTTTTATACCACGATAGTTTGTGCAATCTTGTATATCACCCTTATTCTTATATAGAGGCACCAAAGTACTCTTCCTCCACTCATTAGGCATCTTATTTGCCCGCCAAATCTTGTTAAAAAGATTTGTCAATCATTTTAAACCTTTCTCTCTCAAGCATTTCCAAGCCTCGATAGGTATACCATCTGGGCCAACTGCCCTTCTTGATTTCATTTTCTTCAAAGCCTCTGCAATTTCTTTCTTTTGAATCTTGCGCATGAAGTCACGATTCATCTCATGAAAAGGAATTGAAAAGTCTCCAAGATCCTGAGCATGACTTTCATTAAATAGCTTATTAAAATAATCTTTCCATCTCTCCTTAATCTCCTCATCTTTGACTAAAACCCTTTGCGTTTCATCTTTGATACATCTAACCATACCCAGATCCCTCGATTTCCTATCTCTCATTTTTGCAAGCCTATAAATATCCTTCTCGCCCTCTTTGGTATCCAACTTGTCATAAACCTCCTTATATACCTTATCCCTCGCATTCCGAACTACTTTTTTAGCTTCTTTCTTTGCTATCATATAATTCTCCAAATTCTCATTATCACGACTCTTACTTAGATTTTTATAACACTGTCTTTTACATTTAATAGCTAATTTGACATCCTCGTTCCACCACGATGAATCCTTACCTAGCGGTGCACCGCCTTTAGACTCACCCAATACCTCCTTAGCCACCTTTCTCATGCCACCCGCTATCTTATTCCACATTGATTCTGAATCCTCCTCGAGACACCAATCAACTTCATTAACTACCTGCTCTACAAACATTCTTTGTTTAGCTTCTTTCAGTGCCTACCACTTAATTCTAGGATCTATTCTATGTCTATCCTTTTTGCGACATTGTTTAATTCTAAGATCTAAAATTAAGACTCTATATCGTGTAGCTACACTTTCTCCCGATATAACCTTACAATCGATGCAACAACCCCTATCTCTCTTTCTAAGTAGGAAAAAATCTATCTGACTCATATTAACACCACTTTTAAATGTTATTAGGTGAGACTCCCTCTTCCTAAACCAAGTGTTTGCTAAGATCATATCATAGGACAAACCAAAATCTAAATCCTTTCTCCACTTTCGTTTCTTTCTCCTATACCATAGCCTCCATGGATACTCTCAAAACCATCCCTACTAATGCCTACATGCCCATTAAGGTCACCGCCGATGAAAAGCCTTTCTCCATAAGATATCCCTTGTACTACTCAATCTAAATCTTCCTAAAATTGACGCTTAATGGAATCATCTAAACGTACTTGAGGTGCATAAACACTAATAATATTAATAATATTCGTACCTAATACTAATTTAATAAGTAAAATCCTATCACCCTTCCTACGGACCTCAACTACATTATCTATAAACTCACGACTCATAACAATCCCTACTCCATTCCTATTCCTATTTATTCCTGTATACCAAATCTTATATCCCCAAGGTTCTATCACTTTTGCTTTCTCACCTACCCATTTGGTCTCTTGTAGACATAAAATATCAATCTTTCTCCTACACATAACATCTACTAACTCTACCAACTTACCAGTTAAAGATCCTATGTTCCAAGTGGCTAACCTAATTTTATGGTCTTGGACTAACTTCTTTACCCCCACCCGTCCAACAAAGTGAGGGAACCCTTGCCTATTTGACACCACACTCGGGCGCCGGTGTGACGCGTCGCTTCCGGGCGACGACCTAGCAACCCTTGCCCATTTATCACTGCCTCCGGGCCTATAGAGTACAGCGCGTCGCTCAGTAGGGAATGCCCCAACGAAATTCTCATATTGGTTCATATTCATAGGGTATGACTAAGTTTTTATGTTGGTTGTCACAGGCCTACCGCAACCCTCCTCCTTTATCCGGGCTTGGGACCGGCAGTGTATAACTAAACAGTTATACACAGGCGGAGTTAAAGAGAGTGCAACACGAGGACTTCTCAGGAGGTCACCCATCCCAGTACTACTATCGCCCAAGCACGCTTAACTTCGGAGTTCTGAGGGGATCTGGTGCTTTAGTGCTGGTATGATCGCACATTTTTATAACAAGAATATAAAATATGAATACTAATAAACAATCAATGATAGAAAAATAGAAAAAAAATACCAAAACAAAAGTACAACACAGTTTAATTATACATATCAATCAATGAATATACACCAAGGTATCAACACGATCTTCATTGAGCTTATTTCTTTTAACATTGTGAATATAAATATAGGTGCTCCACACTCTTTTTGCAGAAGATGTGGTAATAGGTTAAGATAAAACCTTAATGTCTAATGCTCTCAACTCTGGTGTATCACCACCATAAAAACACCACCAATTACGCACCGACATTGTAGGATTCAATGCATCTATTCTTGCTGCATTTCAGCTAAATCTTTCACTTCTTAATGCAAAAGCCACAAGTTGTGACCTATAAAGTGTAGAGAGATCTTCATTTCTAGTAGATATGACTTCAAGCGCGAGCATTGCACCGTCTAAGATATCATTATCCTTTTCTGCAAAAAAAATTATGTTTAATAACTATAACAAGAGAATGCAAATGAAATAATAAAATAATTAAATCATTAAACTTTAAACTTTATTAAATAGATAGAATAAAATTTTTACGAGGAGAAACTCGTTTGACCCCTCCTGCTGCTGGGATCTTGAGATACTCTGACTCGTAATATTTTGGAGTAATCATGTGGGCTAGACATGGAGAGACACATTCATTCTATCTCGTCTAATTGAAACAATCTTATGAATCTTTTCATACGAATCTGGTTGTCCTTTTAGATTGTCTTTGATTTCCCCCAACATGTTGTCCATGCCTTCATACACTTCACCAATTGTAGGGCCTTCCTGATCACAAAATTTAATCATCTTATATATGGGTTTTGTAATCAATAATGTTAAACGTACATAATCCCAATATTCTTCATCAAGAACAGTTGTTTTTGTTATAATAGCCCTTTTTTCATAGTTTCATCCATGCATGATTGCTTTCACTCGCTCTATCTATCTGAAATTACTGTGAGCCTCAAGCTCTCCCTCACACCAAGCAAGTGTTTCAA
Organism: Nuphar pumila; assembly: GCF_984573655.1. NCBI lineage: Eukaryota > Viridiplantae > Streptophyta > Magnoliopsida > Nymphaeales > Nymphaeaceae > Nuphar > Nuphar pumila. The sequence continues at coordinate 101,029,193 of NC_143250.1, read as the reverse complement.
AGTAGTACAATGTGAAGCAAACCTTGTTTTTGCAATCTTTATTAGCTCTAATTTTCCATTGCTTATAAAGATTACTAGTGCTTTTGAATGATTTGTGATATACTTCATAATTTCTTTACTCTGCAAATATGTTTCTCTCAATCAATGAAACTCATGTGTCAAATCCTTAAAGATCAAATTAAGTGTGTGCACAACACAAGGTGACCAAAAAATATACTTATACGTTTGTTTTAATTCTTCACCTGCTAACTTGCAATTTATTGCATTGTCTATAATCACTTGCACTATGTTAAGGCCGCACAAGTTTAAATCCCGTCTTCAAAAACTCGGTAATGTTTGCAGCTGACTGTTGCACATTAGAAAAATCGTTTGCATATAAGAACATCGAGCCAAAACAGTTTGATGCAAGTATATTTATCAAGTGTTTGTTCTTGATATTTGTCCAACCGTCTGAGACAATGGAAACTCCAAACTCCTCAAACTTTTTTCGAAATTCATTTAACTCCCTGTGAACACACTCCTTCTCACTATCAAGCAACGTTGTTCGCGCTTTTTCATATGACGGGGGTTTATATTTAGACACTTTACTAAATGCAGATATCATCTCTTCCCAATATGGTGATCGAAGCACATTGAAAGGTATGTCATTTGCACACAAAAATCTGATAATTTTATGATCAATGTCTACCTTTTTAAAGGTATCACGAATATCAACTGTGTTTTGGCTTCCACTAGATGATGCAGGCATACTAATAGGCTTCTTCGGTTTATCAATTCTTGATCTCCTCAACTCAAATGCACTTGATGAAACCCCCACTCGTCGAACTTACCTCTTAATTTTTCTTGCCAATTCTGCATTTTTTGCAACTAAAGGACAAAAGGCAATCCCAACACTTTGTCCCTTTAGAGATCCCATGAGATATGCAAAAACTTGAGTACATGACCCATGATAAATATTTTTTCAGTGTCTGCACATAAAAACATGGGTTCGACATTGCTTTTCTTACCCACTCTTCTTTTGTTTCAATACATGACGCCATTGGACAATTGTTTTATGCATGCTAGGTGGTTCATTATTTTGGACATCTTCGGAATAGTAGTCATCCAAGTCATATTCTTCTTCATCTTCCTCGTCAAAACAATTTTCTTTTTTGTCCTCAAATTATGGACAATCAGAAGACACATTGCCCTTTCTTGCATTGTCATTCCCAACACCACTGGACGATTTATGCTTCAAGTCAAAATTGTACAAAGAATCATCATCGTCATCATAATTATCATGATTATAGCTTCTAATGGTCATTAATGAAGCAAAGAACAGACAAATATACTTGCATCATAAAAGTATAAGAATCAACCTAAAACACTTTAAAATTTTAAATAAGCATCATTCATAGAGATGAAAGATCTATCTATAATATACTATGATGAAGCAGACAAAATTAAAAAAAGAAAAAGAAAAAAAGAAAGGAAGTTCTTTCAAAAGATTGGATTTATAAAAAATTGTTAAACAAAGACAACATCATAATGAAGAAAGACAAAATTCAGATTGACACTGAATGGGAATTGGGTGAGGTAAATGTAATCTGAGAGAGAAATATGCATTTCAGATTCCCAAGTCTCAACAGATTAAGACCATTAAAACATATATGGTTCTCTTTATACTGAGACAAGTTCACAAGGACAAATGGATGACGATAAAAAAGAATGTAGATAACAAAAGAGCTCAATTATGCAGCACATCAAGTACCAGTTCTTACTACCCATGGACAAGTTACCTTGAGCCTAATACTTGTAGTAATTAAATTGAAGTCATTTTTTATTCTAAACACATAAAGTGAAAACTCAAATGGCTCAACAAATACATTTTTGCCAATTTAGAAATCTAGACACACTAAAAAACTAAGTAGTGGTCATCATTTTTCACTTAACTCCATGTAATATGGAAAGAATTCAACTTCTGAAATTTCAAGAGTCAAAAGAATTATGCAAAGGATAGGAATCAGCCTAACAACAACAACTACGCCTTCATCCCAAAACAATTGGGGTCAGCGATATGAACCAAAAAAAGAAATTCATTTTGGGTCTTCCACATGAATCCTTTTCCTCCAATCATTTCTATCCAATGCCATGTCCTCGGTGAGGTTCAAAGCATTCATATCCTTTCCTATCATCTCCATCCAAGTCTTCCTAGGCCTACCCCGACCTCTTTTAACTAATATATTTTCCCATTTCTCCAACCTTCTAACTGGAGCATCATTAGGCCTTCGCCGAATATGTCCAAACCACCGTTAACGATTCTCTCGCATCTTATTTTCAATGGGTGCAACACCTACCTTCTTACGTATCTCCTTGTTCTGAATCTTATCTTTTATTGTATTTCCACACATCCATCTAAGCATCCGCATCTCAACTACACTCATTTTTTGAATATGATGTCTCTTGGCAGCCCAACATTCTGTACCATATAGTAAAGCGAGCCTAATAGTTGTCCTATAAAACTTTCCCTTCAACTGCAATGGCATTTTACGATCGCACAGCACTCCAGTTGCACTTTTCCATTTCATCCACCCAACCTTTATCCTATGATTTACATCTCCATCAATTTCTCCATACTTTTGAATGATGGATCCCAAATATTTGAAATAATCATTCATCGGTATTTCTTGCTCACCAAGCTTCACTACACTCTCATCACTACTTCGTTGCTTACTAAACCGACATTCCATATATTCAGTCTTACTCTTACTCAACTTAAAACCTCTAGCTTCCAATGTCTGTCTCCATAATTCTAACTTAGCATTAACCCCAGCTCTAGACTCATCAATCAAAACAATATCATCAGCAAACAACATACACCACGGTACATTTTCTTGAATTCATCTCGTAAACTCATCCATCACTGTCACAAACAGAAAAGGGCTTAAAACAGATCCTTGATGTAACCCAACCGTTATCGGAAAATTGGTTGTCACCCCTCCACAAGTGCGGACATTGGTTACTACTCCTTCATACATATCTTTAATTATACTAATGTACTTGAGAGAAACACCTTTCTTCATCATTGTCCACCAGAGAACGTCCCTAGGTATTCTATCGTATGCCTTCTCTAAATCAATAAAAACCATATGCAAATCTTTGTTCCTCTCTCTATATCTTTCAATAAGTTGTCTAAGAAGATGTATAGCTTCCATAGTTGATCTTCCAGGCATAAAACCAAATTGATTCTCCGATATCATGACAACCTTCTGAAAAGAAGAAGTCATTTGTATATGTCTGACCCGATCCATTTATATAATGGATCGGGTCCAGACCCAATAAGTGTAGAATGTACATTAACTCTTTTTTAAAGGGTATTTTCGTACCCTAGTTTATACACTAATTGTATTAATAGAATGAGGGGGCAGTCACGATGGACTGACCCCCTTTTCTCTTGATATCTCTTTCTCTTTCTCCCTCTCTCTCTCTCTCCTCTCTCTGCCGATGACAGGACCATACAGGGAATAACGAGCGTTCTTTCTCACATGGTATCAGAGCTATCATCTGGGAACGTAAGGCATCAGGTGCGTGAATCTGTGTGGTTGGCCTAAACGAGGCTGGTTGATCTCGGTCTGGATCTGCGTGGGCTGCATCGTTTCCTGTCCATCAACGTAAATCTGGGAACGTAAGGCATCAGCGTGAATCTGGAACGTAAGGCACAAGTTCCCTCTTTACTATTTCTGAAAAACTCGACTGAGGCATCAACGTGAATCAGGGAACGTAAGGCACAGGTGAGTGGATCTGTGTGGATCTAAAAGAGGTTGGTTGATGTCGGTTTCACGATAACAGGTTTCCTCTTTCCTATTTCTGAAACTCGATACCCTTTTCCTTTTCCTTTGAGATTCTACCATCGTGATTCTGTTTTTCATTTCAGATTACTGTGTTTTCCTTTTCTGTTAATCTGATTTTCTTTTGTTAATCCCTGCTGTTTTCTGTTTTCGTTGGCTCGAAAAGAAGTGTCTGCTAATCATTGTTGCTCTCTCTGTCGACATCTGTCAGCCGAGTATTCTCCTTTTCTGTTAATCTGATTTTCCTTTGTTAATCCCTGCTGTTTTCTGTTTTCGTTGGCCCTGAAAAGAAGTGTCTGCTAATCACTGTTGCTCTCTCTGTTGACATCTGTCAGCCGAGTATTCTCACTGGTCGAGTGCTCAAAGCAGTTTTTTGTTTTGTTTTTTTTTATATATACCTAAGTGTCAGTTCAATCAAATGGATTTTACTCATGGGAATTCATGCCTGTCCTCAAGTTTCCTCGGCCAACTAGTCTCTGAAAAACTGAATAACTGTAACTTCTTAACCTGAAAAAGACAGATCATCCCGTTTATAAAGAGTCAGGACCTCTCTGGTCATCTGGATGGATCGATTCCACCACCTCCAGAATTCCTTTCACAAGAAAAAGCCGATGATAAAGGAGAACAATCTGTTGTTCTTCACAAGAATCCAGAATATGTTGCTTGGATGAAGAGGGATCAATCGTTAGTGGCGTATATTACCTCAACTCTTTCACAGGAGGTCCTTATTGCTCTTCCTGATGATTGTTCGGCAAAGGAACTGTGGGATATGTTAGTTCAAACATATTCACAAATCTCTGAGGCAAGAATTATGTTTCTTAAGCGAGAATTTCAGATGTTGAAGAAAGATTCCATGTCTATTATGGAATATCTGAATAAAATGAAAGGCATCACAGATCAGTTGGTTGTTGTTGGGTGTCTTGACAGTGAAAAAGATAAAGTACAACAAACCTTGAGTGGATTGGGGCCAGATTATCATGTTATGACGACAACCTTACTATGTTTACCAGAACTTCCAAAGTTTGAAGATCTTCGTGCAAAACTGTTGCAATATGAGATGAATCTGAAAGGTTCCTCTGAAGCCTTTCATGGGAATTCTGGAACACAAGATGTGCTGGCTATGGGAATGAGTTATGGTCGAGGTAGAGGAAGTTCTTTTCGAGGAAAAGGAGGACAAGGGAGAAATAACTATGGAGGTCGTGGCATACTTCCAACACCCAATGTCCAGGGACAAAGACCCATTCCCACCTGTTTCCTATGCAACAAGAAAGGGCACATTAAAGCGAACTGTTGGTTTAATCCTCAAAACAAAGGGAAAGCTCCACAAGCAGAGGCTAGAAAGGATGGAGAAGTAAAAGAGTTGTTGTTGGCAGCCTTGGCAGGATTGAATATGAAACAAAATGACAAAGGAACTTGGTATGTCGACTCCGGAGCAGCTACTCATGTTACAGGTGATGTAGGTAAACTCTTGACTCTTACACCTTATGTTGGAAAGAATAGCATTGTCACAGGAGATGGATCACATCATGCCATCTCACATACTGGAAATGCCATTATACACATGTCAAAGTCCTCTCTTAAACTTCCAAGTGTCATCCATGCTCCTAATATTCAAAAGAACATTGTTTCTGTCTCAAAGCTTGTTGATGATGCAAATGCTTCAGTTGAATTTACTCCTTCTTCTGTTTATGTCAAGGATCTTCGCACGAGGAGGACATTCGCTGAAGGAAAACGATGGGGCAACATGTACATCTTCCAAGAAGATCCTTCCTTCATTCATCCCAACTATTCATCCTTGAAGCCTCACCAAGTCTTTGATTCTGATTTTTTATTTAATGTTTCTGAAAGTAATAAGCCAAGACTTTGGCATAGTCGTCTTGGCCATTGTGGTCGCCATTTTATTGAAAAACTTGTCATGAATAATCTTATTCCTAAGTCCAGTCTGAGTTCAGAAGTCGTTGATACAAAATGTTCTAGTTGTCATCTATGTAAGAGTCATGTCTTACCTTTTGCTTCCATTAATAAAAGAGCTTCAAGGCCATTTGAGGTCATTTGTTCAGATGTTTGGGGTCCTGCTCCAATTACTTCTTTTTCTGACAGTAAATACTATCTTATTTTCGTTGATAGTTACTCACGTTATACTTGGATATTCTTTATGAAGCACAAATCAGAAGTTTTTTTATTGTTCCAGAAATTCCACTCTTTCGTTCAAAATCATTTCTCTACCAACATTCTTAATTTCCAGTGTGATGGAGGAGGTGAATTCTCCTCGAGTGATTTTGTTAATTTCCTTCAACATAATGGGATAAAGAGAAGAGTGTCTTGCCCTCATACACCTCAACAAAATGGGATTGCTGAGAGGAAGCATCGACATATTGTTGAGACTGCAATGAGCATGATGCACGGGAGCAATCTCCCTACATCATTATGGACTGAGGCCTTCCACTCCACAGTTCATGTGATAAATCGCTTGCCCATGAATATCTTAGAAAATAAGTCACCATACTTCTCTCTTTTTGGCATACAACCTGATTATCATGAATTACGTGTGTTTGGGTCTGTTTGTTATGTGCACATTGATAGCTCACTCAGGCACAAGTTCCAAGATAAAGCTTTGAAATGCAGGTTTATAGGATATGCCGAAGATTACAAAGGGTACAGGTGTTATGATCCCCTGAGTAAGCGTGTCAAAATATCAAGGAATGTTATTTTCGATGAAATGAACTTTGCTGATCAGGATAATAATTCAACTATGGTGGATACTGATAACTCAAGCTCCAGCATTGAGTTATACTACCCATGGTTAAATTCAGAACTCTTCTCCAATGGTACAGTAGAATGTCTAGAAAATTGCAGTCAGAATGAGCCACATGAGGATTCAGCCAATGAGACCCAAACGGAGGAAACTGTCACATATGACTTGGAGCCAACAAGGTATAAGGGTATTGTATACACTCGGCGAGAGAAAGAACCCTCATCCATTCCTTGTATGAACACGGATCCTTCTGGATCATCTGTTTCGCAGCAAATGGATATCAGAAGATCTTCACGGATTCGACATCCGCTTGACAGGTGGGTAAGTTATAAAAAATTTCATTGGACTTTCAGCTATTCTTGACATCCATATGTAAAGAGGATGAGCCTCTTATGTTCTATCAAGCTGCGAGCTCTAGAAGATGGGTAGAAGCAATGAATGAAGAAATGGAGGCCTTACATGAATGTGGCACATGGGAGATTGTGCCTAGACCACTGAACAGAAATGTCGTTGGGTCAAAATGGGTGTACAAAATAAAATATAAACCAGATGGGAGCATCGAAAGGTACAAAGCTCGACTTGTAGCCAAGGGATTCACACAAGAGGAAGGCCAAGACTTTGATGAAACTTTTAGTCCTGTAGTTAAAATGGGGATCATTCGTATTGTGTTGAGTCTAGCCATTAAACATGGATGGACATTGAGCCAGCTGGATGTAAAAAATGTCTTTCTACACGGGGATTTAAAAGAATAGGTCTACATGGAACAACCCACTGGATATGCAGAACGAGACGCCAAAAAATATGTATGCAAATTAAAGAGAGCACTCTATGGTTTGAAACAAGCTTCTCGTTCCTGGTTCGACAGTTTTTCTCTAGAAATACAACGGTATGGCTTCTCTCGGTCTCTTTTGGATCACTCATTATTTATTCACAATGAACAAGGAGTCACTACTCTTCTGTTGATATATGTTGATGACATCATCATCACAGGGAACTGTAAAAGTCACATTGAGCAGGTGAAGAAGTTATTAAATCAGAGATTTAAGATGAAAGATTTGGGAGAGCTGCGATATTTTCTTGGGGTAGAAGTTGATAACAGAAATGATACCCTTATCCTTACTCAACACAAATATACGTTGGACATTCTCGGCAGAGCAGGCATGACAGATTGTAAGCCGTTAACCACTCCAAGTGTCATTCATCAGAAATTGAGGTCACAGGAAGGGGATATATATGAAGATCCCACTAAGTATCGCAGCTTAGTTGGCATGTTGCAATACCTGACCTTTACTAGACCTGACATAGTATATTCGGTTAATCAAGTATCCCAGTTTATGCATGAACCTCGTATGTCACATATGGAGGCAGTCAAACGTATACTTCGTTACCTGAAGGGTACAGTTGGTGATGGGTTGGTATACAAGAAAAGAGAATTAGATCCAGGCGGGGGCCATGAGATCGTCACTTATGCTGATGCTGATTGGGCAGGTGATCCAGACGAACGACGATCAGTATCCGGTTATTGCAGCTTCATTGGGCCAAACTTGGTATCCTGGAGCAGTAGAAAACAAAAGGTTGTTGCTAGATCAAGCACCGAGGCTGAATACAGATCGATGGCCACTGCCACGGCCGAGGGCACATGGATTAGACATCTCCTGACAGAAATGGGAGAACCGATTGCTCGGTCACTGTTGTTGTGTGACAATCAAAGTGCCATCAGCATGTCATTCAATCCCATCCACCATAGTCGAGCAAAGCACATTGAAATAGATCAACATTTTATTAGGAAAAAGGTTGAAGACAAGGAGATTGAGCCTATGTATGTGCCAACTGAAGAACAGGTTGCTGACATCCTCACTAAAGGCTTGACAAAGGATAGATTTTGGTTTCTGAAGAACAAGTTGTTCATGGTCCAACACCATGCACAACTTGAGGGAGGGTGAAAAGAAAAAGTCATTTGTATATGTCTGATCCGATCCATTTATATAATGGATCGGGTCCAGACCCAATAAGTGTAGAATGTACATTAACTCTTTTTTAAAGGGTATTTTTGTTAGAAAATGACATATATATGTATATACTTGAATATATATATATATATTTATATATATATATACATACTTTTCGTAATACAAGAGTATGTATATGTATATATATATATATATGTATATAACTATATATTTAAAGTATATACTTATATTCTTGTAATACTTTTTTATTTATTTATTTTTGTAATTTTATTTCTTTCTTATTTTTTGTCTTTTTGTCAAACAGTCATAATTGACTAGAGTTGTTGGACTGTCAAAACAGCCAACAGCCTTTTTGTCAGGTTCTGTCAAACAGTCAAAATGTTGACTGTTTGAATAGAGTTGTTGGGCTACTCCCAACGGCTCTAATTAGAGCTGTTGGGAGTAGCCCAACAGCTATTTTAATAGCTCCTCTCATGTAACCTCTCTATAAATAAGGGCATGCTGCCCATTGTAATTAATATACAAAGGTAGAGGGTTTTACCTCTTACATATTCAGATTCAAGTGCATTTATGCACTATTCTTATGTTTGTGCTGTGGAGCATTTTGTATGCTATTTTGGTTTACCATATTGGGTGAATATATGTTTTGTCAAGTTGTTTGTAGACTTGATTGTGTGAAAGACTCTTTACATGGTATCAGAGCTTGGTGTATGATCAACCGTGCATTGGTGAGCTGCCTCGTAAAGCGTGCCTTCTTTCTTTCGTGATTGGTGGTTCCTTTTTTTCTTTGGATTCATCATGGGTGAATTTTTTCCGCACAATACAAGCAACTCCAACTTCATTCTGCCATTCAAACTTGAAGGAAGCAACTATAACATTTGGGCGGGACACTTGGAGACATTCATCAAGGGTCAAGGTTTGTGGGGATTTGTAAGAGGTACTATTCTTGAACCCACTCCCAAAATTACATTAGGTGAAAATGACGTTGAGACTAGTCTTGAAGAAAAAAACAAAGCCATGGAAGAATACTACAAAAAATTAGATGAATGGGAAATGAAAAATGCCAAAATTCTTTCATGGATGCTTAGTGGAGTTGAGACAAAAATTGCCTCAAACCTTTGGTGTTACAAAAAGGCAAATGAAGCATGGGAATATCTTAGAGGTATGTTTACCGAAAAAGATATGGCTCACAAGTATTATCTCCAAGAAAAAGTTAGAAACATTAAACAAGGAGATAAGAATATAAGAGATTATTTTATGGAGTTATCTTCCATTTGGACCCAACTTGCTCAATTTGAACCCAAATGGGAAGGAAAGTGTATAGAAATGCGGAGAGTTCAAGTTGAAGAAGAGAGACTTTTCGCTTTTCTCTATAGTTTGAGACCCGAGTTTGAACAAAGAAGGGTCTCCTTGCTATCATCTTCATCACCTCCTCCTATTCATGAGATTCTCACTAAACTTAGTGGAGAAGAGACTAGGCTAAACATGAGTAAAAATGTTAGTGTGCTTGCTACTTCTAGCAATGGTCAAGAAGAGTATTGCGCACTTGCCGCATCAAAACCAGGACACTATATCAAGCCATATAAACCTCCTCATTTTAATAAGAATCGAGGAGAATCAAAAATCATTTGCCATAATTGTAATGAGCCCGATCATATTAGGCCTCAATGTCCTAGATACAAATATAGGCCTCAAGAAAAGCGTGTTGCGGCTGCACCATCAAAATAAGATGAAGATACTTTGAATCTCAAAGACCTCACCAAATCATTATCTCAACTGACGGAGGCATTACAACCATTGCTTAAAGGATCTACCTCAGGAGCGGCCATTGCAACCTCTTCTACTCCTGGTATGTGCTCTTGGCTTCTTGATTCAGGAGCTTCTTTTCATATGACCCCACATAGATCTATATTATCCGAATGTCAACCTAATTCAAATGCATCATTTGTTTCCATTGCCGATGGTACTGCGTTGAAAATAGAGGGTGCTGGAATTTTTAAAAATGATTTGTCAAAACATAATAACTTTTATATTCCGAAAATAAGACTTATACCAAAACTTCATCTTAATCTACTTTCTGTTTCTCAAATCTTGGATCATGGATGTGATGTCATTTTCTCATCAAGTAAATGTTGGGTGCAGGATCGCCAGTCCAGGAAATTGATTGGGGAAGGTTCTAGGCAAGGAGATCTCTATTATATGGATTTCCTTTGTATTCCAAAGAAATCATTTTGCAACACTGCCCAAACAAAAGACATACGGACTTGGCATCATAGACTTGGGCATCCAAATATAAGAAAATTAAATTTTGTACCTATTACCAAGAATCTTTGTAAAGATAATTTTGAATGCAAAGAATGTTTACTTGGTAAAATGACAGTCTTGCCTTATGGTCAAAGAACTTTTTACTCCTCAATGCCTTTTGAATTAGTTCATTCGGATGTATGGGGTCCTGCTCCTGTAGCCTCTAAAGGCGGATTCTCCTACTATGTTGTGTTTATTGATGACTTCACTAGATATTGTTGGATTTACTTTCTTAAGTATAAATCAGATGTATTTGCAACCTTCAAAACATTCCATAACATGATTAAAAATCAATTTGAAAGTAAACTCAAAATTCTCAGAACTGACTCTGGAGGAGAATACTTGTCAAATGAGTTTAAACAATTTTTAGAAAATGAAAGAATTTTACATCAAAGATCATGTCCTAGAACCCCACAACAAAATGGAGTTTCAGAAAGGAAACACAGACATATTATGGAAACTACAAGAACTCTTCTTATTGCTAAAAATGTTCCAAAAAATCTTTGGGCTGAAGTTGCATTAACCTCAGTATATCTTATAAATAGAATGCCTTCCAAAACTTTATCTAATGAAATTCCTTTTGAAAAATTATTCAAATATCAACCTGACTATCAAAGACTGAGAATCTTTGGTTGCAAATGTTATGTTTTGAATGATAAAGGAGATAAACTATCTTCTAAAGCTATTTCCTGTGCGTTCATTGGTTATTCAGAAACACAAAAAGGATTTAAATGTTATGATACCAAAAATGATAAACTTCTCATTTCAAGGAATGTTAATTTTGTTGAAAATGAAAGTGGATTTGAAGAAAACATGTCGAAAGACATAAACTCTGATTATTCTTTCTTGTTCAAACTATTGTCTAATGATGAAAATATTTATGTAGAACCTCTTATTGAAAATAGAACAATAGTTGAACCAATAGTATACACTAGAAGAAATCGAAATGCATTCAATGAAGGTGTAAATCAAAGTAATCATGAAGCATTAGAAATTCCTTCAGAACAAACCACTATTCGTAGATCAGAACGAACCTCAAGAATCCCAAATAAATTTGTGTCTTATGATTCATTCTCTCCTAAACATAGAGCATGTCTTATAGCTATCCACTCATATTTTGAACCCTCATGTTACAATGAAGCAAAAAATTTACCTGAATGGATAAAAGCTATGCACATAGAATTAGAAGCTCTTAAATATGCTAACACTTGGGAAATTCTGGATTTACCTATAGGAAAAAAGACAATAGGTTGTAGATGGGTTTTTAAAGTAAAAACCAAAAGTGATGGATCCTTGGAAAGGCATAAAGCCAGATTAGTTGCCAAAGGATATTCTCAAGAATACGGAGTAGATTACGAAGAAACTTTTGCTCCTGTTGCCAGGATGACCATTGTTCGAATGCTTGTAGCTATTTCAGCTATTAAAAATTGGAATATATTTCAAATGGATGTTAAAAATGCATTTTTAAATGGGAATCTCAATGAGGAAGTATATATGGATATTCCACCTGGATTAATAATTCCTTCAGGTAAAGTGCTTAAATTAAAAAAGGCATTATATGGCCTCAAACAAGCACCTAAAGCTTGGTTTGATACTTTTAACAATGTTATTACAAGGTATGGTTTTAAACCATGCTATACTGATACAGCTTTGTTTATCAAAAACTCTTCTGTTGGTATTATAATTTTACTTTTATATGTTGATGATATGTTAATTACAGGTAGTGACAAGGAGGGAATCAAGAAAGTAAAACAATTTTTGAAAAATTCTTTTGAAATGACAGATCTTGGGTTTCTAACATACTTTCTTGGTATAGAAGTTTCATACTCTAACCGAGGATACATATTGTCACAAACAAAGTTTGCTTCAGATATTATTGATAGGTCAGGACTTTCAGATGATAAAGTTGTTGATACTCCAGAGATTGTTGGAATGAAAATGCGAGCCGATGATGGAGTTCCTTTGGACAATCCAACTCCCTTCAGACAGCTAGTGGGATCTCTTATGTATTTAAGTATTACAAGACCAGACATAGCCCATGCTGTACATATAGCCAGTCAATTTCAACATGCTCCAACATCAGCTCATATGAGTGCAGTCATGAGAATTATTAAATACATTAGAGGCACTATAAATAAGGGAGTCTTTCTGTCCTCTTCTTCCTCCTTAGATCTTATTGCATATTCTGATGCTAATTGGGGAGGAGATCCAAATAACAGGCGCTCAACAACTGGTTTTTGTATATTTCTAGGTGAATCTTTGATTTCATGGAGGTGCAAGAAACAACAAAAGGTATCATTATCATCTACAGAAGCTGAATATAGAGCAATGGCAACTACTACTATGGAAGTCGTGTGGCTCAAACAACTGATTTCAGATATGGGGATTCACCTTCAGAATCCTACAAGATTGTGCTGTGACAATAAGAGTTCGATATACATTGCTCGAAATCATACATTTCATGAAAGAACTAAGCATATAGAGATGGATTGCCATTTTGTTCGTGAAGAATATTTGAAGAAGACTATTGATCTTCCCTATGTGACATCAGAATATCAACTTGCTGACTTCTTCACCAAGGCACTATGCTCACCAAGATTCAACTTTTTACTTGACAAACTTTCGGTGATTTCACCATAAGTTTGAGGGAGACTGTTAGAAAATGACATATATATGTATATACTTGAATATATATATATATATATATATATATATATATATATATTATATATATATATATACATACTTTTCGTAATACAAGAGTATGTATATGTATATATATATATGTATATAACTATATATTTAAAGTATATACTTATATTCTTGTAATACTTTTTTATTTATTTATTTTTGTAATTTTATTTCTTTCTTATTTTTTGTCTTTTTGTCAAACAGTCATAATTGACTAGAGCTGTTGGACTGTCAAAACAGCCAACAGCCTTTTTGTCAGGTTCTGTCAAACAGTCAAAATGTTGACTGTTTGAATAGAGCTGTTGGGCTACTCCCAACGGCTCTAATTAGAGCTGTTGGGAGTAGCTCAACAGCTATCCCAACAGCTATTTTAATAGCTCCTCTCATGTAACCTCTCTATAAATAAGGGCATGCTGCCCATTGTAATTAATATACAAAGGTAGAGGGTTTTACCTCTTACATATTTAGATTCAAGTGCATTTATGCACTATTCTTATGTTTGTGCTGTGGAGCATTTTGTATGCTATTTTGGTTTACCATATTGGGTGAATGTATGTTTTGTCAAGTTGTTTGTAGACTTGATTGTGTGAAAGACTCTTTACAATTTTCGTACCCTAGTTTATACACTAATTGTATTAATAGAATGAGAGGGCAGTCACGATGGACTGACCCCCTTTTCTCTTGATATCTCTTTCTCTTTCTCCCTCTCTCTCTCTCTCTCCTCTCTCTGCCGATGACAGGACCATACAGGGAATAACGAGCGTTCTTTCTCACACCTTCCTCAACCTAGACTCAATCACCCTCTCCCAAAGTTTCATAGTATGACTCATGAGTTTTATACCACGATAGTTTGTGCAATCTTGTATATCACCCTTATTCTTATATAAAGGCACCAAAGTACTCTTCCTTCACTCATTAGGCATCTTATTTGTTCGCCAAATCAAGTTAAAAAGATTTGTCAACCATTCTAAACCTTTCTCTCTCAAGCATTTCCAAGCCTCGATAGGTATACCATCTAGGCCAACTGCCCTTCTTGATTTCATTTTCTTCAAAGCCTCTGCAATTTCTTTCTTTTGAATCTTGCACATGAAGTCACGATTTATCTCATGAAAAGGAATGGACAAGTCTTCAAGATCTTGAGCATGACTATCATTAAATAGCTTATCAAAATAATCTTTCCATCTCTCCTTAATCTCCTCATCTTTGACTAAAACCCTTTGCGTTTCATCTTTGATACATCTAACCATACCCAAATCCCTCGATTTCCTATCTCTCATCTTTGCAAGCCTATAAATATCCTTCTCGCCTTCTTTGGTATCCAACTTATCATAAACCTCCTTATATACCTTAGCCCTCGCGTTTCGAACTACTTTTTTAGCTTCCTTCTTTGCTATCATATACTTCTCCAAATTCTCATTATCACGACTCTTACTTAGATTTTTATAACACTGTCTTTTAACTTTAATAGCTAATTTGACATCCTCGTTCCACCACGATGTATCCTTACATAGCGGTGCACCGCCTTTAGACTCACCCAATACCTCCTTAGCCACCTTTCTCATGCCACCCGCTATCTTATTCCACATTGATTCTGAATCCTCCTCGAGACACCAATCAACTTCATTAACTACCTGCTCTACAAACATTCTTTGTTTAGCTTCTTTCAGTGCCTACCACTTAATTCTAGGATCTATTCTATGTCTATCCTTTTTGCGACATTGTTTAATTCTAAGATCTAAAATTAAGACTCTATATTGTGTAGCTACACTTTCTCCCGATATAACCTTACAATCGATGCAACAACCCCTATCTCTCTTTCTAAGTAGGAAAAAATCTATCTGACTCGTATTAACCCCACTTTTAAATGTTACTAGGTGAGACTCCCTCTTCCTAAACCAAGTGTTTGTTAAGATCATATCATAGGACAAACCAAAATCTAAAATCCTTTCTCCACTTTCGTTTCTTTCTCCTATACCATAGCCTCCATGGATACTCTCAAATTCATCCATATTAATGCCTACATGCCCATTAAGGTCACCGCCGATGAAAAGCCTTTCTCCATAAGATATCCCTTGTACTACTCAATCTAAATCTTCCCAAAATTGACGCTTAATGGAATCATCTAAACCTACTTGATGTGCATATTCAATGCTTCTTGAGCATTTTTGTCATAAATAAATGTTTACTTATTTTTATTGTGCTCCTCCACTTATACCCTTTTATGGGTTTTGTTTGAAGTATTTTTAATAAACACTCTTTTGAAGACATTCGTATGCTTTTTTTAAGACCACCATGTCATTTGAGATAATATTTATGCATATTTGATTATCTCTTCTTAATGAATCATATGTCTTTTAAGTAATCAAATCTTCTTATGATCAACGTTATGGTTTCTTGAAAAATAAATTGATTATGAGTTATTTCCATCTTTGAAGGATGTTTCTCTTGTCTTCCTTAATATTTAATGATTCAAAAAGTTGTTACTATTTTGTTTAAACTTTAAACCATTTTATTCTTGCTTTACAATATATTGTTTTTGCAACTCTTGGGCTAGAATATTGTTCTTTATGTTCTTGAAGTCTTCTTTTGGTTTGTTCTATCTTTTCAGGATCTTTAAGAAGTGGCACCGTCGATACATCATGGAGATAACCAATGAAGGTGCTTGGGGATGATCACCAATAAAGGCTTTTTTTAAACTTACATTTGCAAGAATTTTCTGAGATGTCATAAAGATGAAGATTTTCCTTGAAGACTTGGACTTCTTCCCAGGATTTTTTTTGTATTTTTCAAACTTTCGGGATAACCTTCCCCGTCAAATTTGAGAGGGGTGTTAAAAATATATACACATGTATATATATATACATACATATATATATACATGTCTATATATATAAATTATGTAATTCATTTGTAATACCCGATAGGGGTAAAATAGTCTTTTCACCATTTCTCGCATATTCATTATTTTGAATATGTTTTTCTTTCTTTTGTATTTTTTTTTTATTTTTTATTTTTCTTTTCCTCCCTTTTGATTAAAGCATTGGGGTCCCAACATAGAGTCGTTGGGGGCTCCCAACGATTCCATGTGGGAGCCCCCAATGGTCTCTCATGTGTCCCTTTTGTGTATAAATATGGGGTTATCCCCCTTGTATTTCCTATGCCTTTCAAGGCTCTCTTCAATAAAGATTCCATTATTTTTATGTTTGTGTAGCCTTTTTAGGCTTGTATATTGTCCCTTTATGGACCTCTTGTTTGTACGCCATAGTTGTTGTCCATTATTGGACTTTGTGAATGCTTGTGCATTCTTGGGTTACACTTCCGCCTATTTCCTTTCAAACACTCCTAAGGGTATTTCAGGAAGTCAAACAATTGGAGAATTAAAGGGGCTCTTCAGGTCAACATAAGCAATTTATTTAGAGGAATTAAATGATGGGAGAACAAAGCACAAAGTACATGTAAGATAAAAAGTGTGCAATGCAAGAAAAAAACAAAAAAAAAAACTCCAAGATGCAAAAGTGAAGAGATTGTATCACTACTGACATTACTTGTAATAATAGTAATACACCATGGACAATCTTAGTGATGTTATAGTGTTTACAGGCATTTTCTTGGTGTGCTAAAGCTGTAAATCTTTGTTCATAAGGAAAACCAAGGAAGTAGTTATTGATGCCATAAAAATTATTCATTGAATTTGAGAATGCTTTAGTGCAAACCATTTATAAGGACATAATATGGAAACGCAAGAACACAGGAAAAAGGTCGTAAAAAAAATGGGAGTGGATGCAAGATTAGAATTTAGACTTCAACTCTTTTGTACCATCATAACAATAATCACAAGCTCATCTCTAGCTAAATACTCATATGGTAATTCTTTTTTTTTTTGGATAACCTCTCATATGGTTATTCTTCAGAAGCAAAGGTTGCATGAAAAGTCAATTGAAACAGAAATTCTGGAAACAACACAATGAGTGGAATTCTTCCTCTCCGGAGACTCAGGGATACAAGTACAAAATCATTATGTCATGGACAACCATGATATTTTTTGAAGTAATTAGAGAAAATGATTTTTCAGTCTAATGTTATGATTGTTGGACACAAACTGTACCTGCTTTTCACAAGCCTCCACTTCTCGATGTCCAATGCATCCATACCAACATAAAGAAAGATAAATGTCTCAGCAATGAATGACATTGTAGCGAAGGCATGCCTGAAATGGACATAAGTAACAAGAGAGGAGACTGTAAATACTTTTAACCACAAGACAGTGATAAGAAAGAACATAATACAACATACATCCAAAATGTTTAATATTACTCAACCTACTTGGTGGTAACTCGTGAAGACTCTGTCACATTATGCCAGGTATAGTGTGACATCAAAATTCCACAAAAGAAAACTGTGAGAATGGCGCTTAGATTAAAAAACTGCAACAGAAAAAAAAGTTAAAATTGCAAATAAAGTTTCACTACAAAAGTTTCTTCTTTCAAAGCATAAAATTCACAAAGAAATGAGGAATCATATAAATAACAAGAAATGGAAGATTTAGCAGCTAGATAAAGAATTAACAGAGCCATACTTCTGCTAGTATATATGAAAGATAGGCCATTAATATCATTAATGCAACTTCACGATCTGTAGAATGCCTGAAAACAAATGGAACTTCTCGCATCAGATTTTACACAAAGAAAGACAAAAAAATCAAAGTTGTCCTTATTTAAGGATGACAGTAATGATAAAGACAAAAACTGCTTATAAAATTCAAGTTATAGGTTATAAAGACTTGTCTATTCACCTTCCAAAGTATAACTTTTTTATTACATACGCACTTAGAAGTCCAGCCTGCAAAATGTAAAAATGAAAGTTGCAAGAAATTACTGAAAGGAGACATCCTATGATAATTTTTTTCACATGAAGAAGAAAGGGTAACTGTAGTCATGCTAAACGGCATTGTGAAACTTACAACTACTCCAAGGAAAGTGCTCATCACAAATAAATAAAGGAAGTTAAGAACCAACTGCCCAGCAACAGCAGAGTTGATGTGATTAAGGTCAAAGTTTTGGATAGCGTTAAAGAGCACCACTGAAGTGGCATCATTCACTACGCCTTCACCAAAAACCAGGCTATAAAGTAGAGGTGTCTCATCCTGGTTAAGAATCTACAACAAAACAAATTTTATTTCAGATAGTATCATCAAGTATAATTACACAAAAGTATGACAGACCCTCTTTTACAGCAAATGGACCTGCAAAGTGCAAACAGAATCGGTTGCAGAAAAGATTGCTCCAATCGCTGCAAATTAAAAAAAAAATAGCATACAATGTAATTAGAAAAATTCTATAAAACTATCAATCACATCTCCACATGCATGACCACATGAGAGAGAGAGAGAGAGTGTGTGTGTGTGTGTGTGTGTGTGTGTGTGTGTGTGTGTGAGAGAGAGAGAGAGAGTACCAAGATAGTCTCCAATATCCAAGAGAGCTATATCATACCTCTTGAACAATAGTAGTGCTCCTGGAATAGGAATAAAAAGGCTAAGAAAAAAAAAAGGGCACCTACAACCTTGGCTTCAAAAACTGTCCTGAAAATTATTCTAAAAAAATAGAGAATGCAATTTCTCAAAAGACATGCAGTTCAGCAGATCAATCCAAGAACTAGTCAATATGATAGTTCTAGATAAAGTTTGATAATAGGTGAATATTCTGAATTAGCTTATATCAACACACATACATTTTCAAAATAAGAGCTTCAGTCAATTTCAATAAGCCTTACCAAAAGAGATAATGCCAAAAGATATCAATGTGCCAACTGCACCAAAGAGCACGATAGTCATGAAGTTACGAAAAAATTGCTTCTTTTTAACCTGAAACCTGAAATAAAAAAAGTTCTGAATCAGAATAAATGATAACGGGACATAATAGAAACATCCAATTATCTTTAGAAAAAAGTAACACAAGTTTGCTATTCTCAAATGCATAAAAAGGACATTATCTGTATAACTAGCATTAATTATCACTACATGCCAAATTTTGATTCACAATTTGAATTGACCAAGTGACCAGACGATGAAGATATATGATAGATATTTTTTTATGTAAATAGACCTACTAAAATTGTGCTACAAACAATTGTGGTAAAAATATTTCTTATTAAAGAAAACGCTGATAATAAGAAACTTTATTCTGCTCCATTTGTGGTGCATTGAAGGATATCTAAATCTATAAACAATAGTTCTAAGAGTAATGCTTCATTTTATTGGTAATTGACATAATGCTAATTAATCATCACAAATTTGTGGGTCCTCAAGAAATTAAAGAATAATGATGTCCATCACTATGAAGAGTATATTGTCCCTGCTTCAGCAAGTAGCCTAAATTGAAAAGGCCTTTTCTCCATGAAATGGGATCCAGGGAGCGGTTTAGTGCCTGTATATGTTACACAGTTAATCACATGAGTGGACCCCATGCAATGCTGTCATGTGATTGGCTAGTGTCACATAGCCGGGCACTTAAGCTCTCCTTGGATCCCAACTCCTTTCTCCATCCATGATAATCATAATTTTGGCAGATCAACATTATCTGCCCAGTGATTCAAATTCAGAGAAGACAATCTGAACACCCAACCTAGTTTTAAAGCATTATGAAAAAAGAAAATAGACAATTAATTGCCCGACTCCAAAGTCGAGTTCAAGAACAAGTCACTACGAGGTTTTCCTGCCACCTGCAAAGCTATTCTTTTTGCCAAGAGTCACCTCAATCTAGAGAGAGGATCACCTCAGAGGCACCTCTGATGGTAACACCGTCGGAGGCGCCTTGGAAGCTCATAGTGAACCTATCATTTTAAACCATTCGAATCCATCCGAAATTCGAACGACATCGGAAAAAAAAAGAGTGGGACCCGTCCAAGTGATGGGCATCCCATTCGTACAGGATTTGGACGCAGTTCATCTTGAGATCACCGGCATCCAGAGGTGCTCTGACGGAATACCGCTAGAACACACTCTAACCTGATCCCCCCCCCCCACCCCCCCCCCACACACACACACAGCATCAGTTCAGCTTAAAAGGAAAATCAATCAAGAAACTTGGAAGGTAAGAGCATACCCTGCATTGAATATGATAGGCGGAAGAAGATAAATGAAGAAAAGATCCTCACTAAAGACCAAAAGATGCGAGCTTCTTCCTCCGGTGGTCACTAGAATAATGACTCCAGTGCACAACCCCTATCAAAAGCCACAAGAATCCCATCAGTGCCGCGTTCTTTGATGAAGATATATTCAAATGACCAATATGCGGTTGGTACTCACAATGATAAGAGCCGTAATCGATTCGTTCATCCATCTAGTCTCTTCCAGCAGGTGCCCAATGACAATGCAGGCACACAGGAGCGTAACGAATATGTTGATTGAAACCACAGAGGCATGATCGGACGTACTTAAAACGCCCAATTTCGTGAGAATCGAGTGAATGGAGCCCATGCTAACCATTGTCGGATTCGTTTCGAGAGCCATAGCACCAAAATTCGGTGAAAGGGAAAGCAAAAGACGCTTGGGAAAGCCAAATCACCGGAAAACTGAACACCTGGAAGATCGTGTGAATGATCAACAACGCTTCAATGATTAAACCAAAGTCTCCAAACACAATCCGCCTCAGAGTCTTCGCACTAAGTTATCATCCACAGCAACCAAATAAGAATCGGTTTTTATCAAAAGGAAAACAACTCCCAAGATGCAGCCTGTCAAGCCAGCAGAACAAAACAACCCATCTCAGAACACACGCCCATGAATTCATTGAAAATTTGAAAGTACCTACGTCACATGGGTGCACCAGGTGCGGTATGGACTGGGTCGGGCCCGGACCCGATCCAGCATACCTTTTTTTTTTTGCTGCCTCCGATCTTCCCACCACTCACTGTCAGCGGCAGAGGAAGGAAGAGGAGGAGAAAGAGTAAAGAAGAAGAAAGAAAGAAAGAAAAGGACGAGGGAGACCCGATGGGGAAAGAGAGAGAGAGAGAGAGAGGGAGGGGAAGAGGAAAAAGGAAGGAGAGAAAGAGGGAAAGAAAGAAAGAAAAGGATGAAGAGGAGAGAGAGAGATTGGGGAGGGAGACGCACCTGCCTCTTCTTCTTCTTGGCCTTCGTCTTCCTCTCAGAGAGAGAGAGAGAGAGAGTTTGGAAGCTAAATCCTTTCCACCTCCTTCCTCTCTTTAATACCCACTAGTAGCGTCGAAGACACGGGCACCAATGACCTTGATAGCCACCTGAAACAAGCGCTTCAAGGCAGAGGTGTCGTAAATTCTATGTACATCATTTGGTGAAAGAGTTTTTGTACAGTAGACATAGAATGCAGATAGCTAAAGCTTGTTTTTGTACAGTAGACATAGAATACAGATAGCTAAAGCTTGTAACATGGGTGGTTTTTTGGCCAGACACCTAGCTAAACTGGCGAGGTCGAGGATGACCAAAATTCGGAAAAATCATTCCCTATAGTTGTCCAAATTTATAAATTTTAAGCTAGCCTAACTCTAGCTTGGTGTTAAAAAAAAATTACACGAAAGTCTTAGAATCCCTTTTTTTTTATATTAACACTGATAAACCACCTCTACGAACAGAGACCTGATTGCACTGGCTTTATCTATCTGCCGTACTTGTTATGACAGCGTAAAACTGTGTGAGCTTACTCCTTGACTTTAAGGAGTAGCTTATGTAAGAGGTGTCGCTAATAAAATTTGAACCCATACCACTTACCTGGAGGCTTAGGTCCCATCCCATTAGGCCAAGCCCTTTTAGGGTCAGGAGTCCGTGTCGCCCAAGGCCTGACGGAGGGCAAATAGGTGCTTAATGCACAAATATTTGTGCAATCATATCACACCTGATCTTTTCACTTTGGGCCAGTCTTGAAATCCCTTGGGATATAAAAAAAAGTTTAAAAAATATATATTAATGGAAAACAAAAAAAGGTAAAACTTGTCAGATATTCACAAAAAGCTGCCCAATATTTTAACCATTCGATGGCCTCTTTTATATGAATACATTCGTACCACATACATAAAATGTAAAATGCCAATTTGTCTTTTACAGAAAAACATTCATTTAGTGTTTAATTTTCTATTAAACAAATTGACAATTAATGCTTTGAGTCACTGAGCAATAAACAATTAAATGGTCTTCGGATCATGTGTTTCTTATTGATTACAAATTTATTAAAAAGACTTTAAGAACAACAAAACAAACCTTTTATAAATGACAACAAAATATTAGGGTCTTCTCGTGCAGCTTATTCAGGGGGCCATGGATCCATGATGATACATGGGGTCCACCATATTATGCAGCCATGGAGCCATTAGCCTCATTGCTGATTTGTGTGTTATCAACTTAACCTGAGAGGGTGTTGCGTGTGCACCCCCAGAAGTGCATGTTTTGGGGTTCCCACTGAGCACCGCGTGGCGCTCAGTGGGGTGTACGGCTCCCCCTACACCATCGTACATCAGCCTACAAGATGTACGGTGGTGTACGGCTCCCCCTACACCCCACTGAACGCCACACGGTGCTCAGTGGGGACCCAGGAACACACACGGTAGCTGCAGTGCTTGTTTCTGGGGGGAACATATAACCTGCTCGCACTTAACCTACTATAAGAGCGCTTTTGGACAACGCGGATTGTGGAAATGCTTTTTGGAAAGAAGCATTGGATGTGACATGTCTACCGTGTCTTTGGAACGCCGTTTTCACCATTCCACCTCAGAAAAGAACAGGATGGAGGAATGTTGAAGTTAAAAAAAAAAACTAGAGAGAAACCCTCTCTCTCCTGTGCAGCGGTCGGGCAAGGCCACCGGCAGAGAGGACACTGGCAACCGGTGGATGGGCGAGGTCTTCTTTCTTCCCCTTCTTCTTCGGTCTTCATTCTTCTTCTTTATTCTTCTTTTTTTGTTCTTCATTTTTCTTCTTCTTCGTTGTTGTTGTTGTTCTTATTTTTCTTAGGAATTCTATTAAGTTTTTTTTATTAATTATGGTTTTTATTTGATTTTCATTAATTAAGGTTTTTTTATTTTTTTATTAGGGCTTTTTGTAGTTAATTTTATTAAGGTTTTTTTAAGATTAGGGCTTTGAATCAAATTTCTTAAATTAGAGCTTTTTGTAATTAATTTGATTAGGGTTTTTTATTTAATTTTATATGATTAGGGTTTTGAATTAATTTTCTTAAATTAGGGCTTTTATAGTTAATTTGATTAGGGCTTTTTATTTAATTTTTTATGATTAAAGTTTTGAATCAATTTTTTTTAATTAAGGCTTTTTATAGTTAATTTGATAAGAGATTTTCTTATATTTGATTATGGTTATTTTTTCTTCGATTAGTACTTAAATTAGGGTTTTTTTATTTAATTTTATGGTTTATTTTTCTTATAGTTTAGGGCTTTTTGGTATATTTATGATTTATTTTCTTATATTTTATGATTTTACGATTTAATAGGGTTTGCTAATTTGATTTTTATAGTTAATTTGATTTCAGGATTTGATGTTTTTATGATAAACTTTCGTAATATGACATTGATTAAATTATTTATAAATAAAAAAATATCAATTCTTATTTTTTCTCAAATTTTAAACATTTTTAGTTTTTAGATCCAGTATGAAATCCATATCTGAGGCTAAAATCCATAATGAACATGTTAAAATACTTACCATTCAAAACAAAGTTATCTGACCCATTATATGTGTGTTCATGTTGTCTGCACACAACTTAAAAACATTTGAAACAAGGACAACTTGTACAATTGAAACAAAAGTTAGCCTTAGTACAGTTGTTATAGAGTTCTGCTTATTATGTTTGTTTGTTCTATCCAATATTGGACAAGGCATCAAACAAGCCCTAATGTCACCATGGGACCCTGTTCGGGTCAAACCTTAAATGGTTCAGGATCTCAAATCCTACTTAATGTGTCCGCCACAGGTCATTGCGATTCGCAGCTACCTAAAAAGTCAATGAACTTTTTCAATCAGTATAGCCAATTGTATCATCCAGTGTAGATTTAGATCAGGATCTGGATTCAATAGATCCAGATCTGATTGTAACAGGCAGTCAAAAAAGATGATCCAAAGTGTCCTTTGCAAAAAGCACTCACGAGAGGCACATGAAAGACCGTTAGAAACCAAGTCCCTGTACAAAGCTTCCTTTCTTGACCCTTTTTTTTGGGTCGTTATTCGAAAAAACGATAGCTGGGTGGACGTGTCCTCATTAAGGGCCTGTTTGCTTGTCACAGAAAATGAGTGCTTTCCGCAAAAATGCATTCATGTGCATGCATTTTCACCGGCCCACAATTCCAAAACAAACATGGAAACACAGAAATGCATCGATGAGCATGCCGAAATACATGCTGGACCCCCTTTTTATGCGAAAAGCGTTCCCATGGTGATGGGGGTCCGATTCTATTTTTGCGGACTAAGTAACCTGTTTTTTGGTGAGGGTTTTCCTTCTTAATAAAAAAACCAAAAATGAATAGTGATTGGTTCCTAAATGACTCATGATTCAAACTCAAATATGTGGGCCGAGCTAGCCCACTCTCTTAAATTATTTTTGCATCGTCAAAACACTTACATTTGCATTTTTGGAATGAGTGTGTACCCAATGCAATAGGACGTTTAAGAACATAGCTTTGGCAATTGTGGGTGATGGGGAGGGTTTTGGCAGCTCCAAAACCCCCTCCAATGCAGTGATTCAACACCCACCTGGAGAGGTGGGCTTTGTGGATTCCATGCATTAGCTTCCTGCCCAGCACCCTACTCAATGCCCTAGTGATAAAAATCAAATTCTTGATTCGCGAGGAAACTAAGTTATGCGCATGAAAATTGAAAGAAAACGAGAAAATATGAAAAAATTATGTAAATTTTTAAAAAATAACAAGTTTAATCATCCGACTCTGAACTCCTCGTTTGCATAGCTCCTTCATCTAGATGAATTTTTTTAATTCTAATTCAAATAGACTTTCTAATATGATAACCCTTTAAAAGATGAAACTTATCAAATCTGAATATTAAATTCAATATATAATCCAATATCTATTACAAATGAACCAAATACTACTATCTAAATGACAAAAAAAAAATCTAAAATATAAATTGAATCCAAATGAATCTTCAGGAACCCGAGTATTTTTACCCCGTTCCTTGTCACCTAGGCAACCTCACCCCCTCACCTGCTCAATACCCTCACTATGCAACTCTCACCTTCTACTCGCCTCACTATTGTCTTTGACATTTCTAGTTGAAAAATGGTCAAAAACAACCACTAGCCTGAAAATGGTTGGGATGGTGTGAGCCCGACCATTTCTCGACCGGTGGGTGGCCGGGAAATGCCTAGCTGACGGACTCTTTATTTTTTGCATTTGTTGAGTGACCAGCCATTTTCCGGCCACCCACGAGCCGGTGGGTGGCCAGCTTTTGGCTCCTTTTTTCTCTCTTTTTGTTTTTTTTTTTCTATGATAAATATAAAAGGGTAAAGGTGATAAGCTTGTTTGGTAGCCAATACCAATTCCTTATACCGGTAAAACCATTTTGAAAGCAAAAGATAGTTCCCAGACAACTCATGGAATCAGCAGTACCATAATTTTCAAAAACCATGTTTTGTGCATGGAAACCACTTCGCCCATCTCAATTCAAGGTTCCCAAACACAGCCTTATTTGGTTTATAAGGTTGTTTTTATAACACTAAAATTAGCTCGATATTATTAAGCATTTAAGCTAGTGGTTAACATGATGGAGTGCACACTTCATATTCACTTTAGGATGGTGGCCCTCTACAATTGGAACAGTTTTATGGCTAACATTTATTGATCTCTAAAATCAACGGTTCCAAAGCATGGCAAACAACCAGTGGTGAATGATAGTGGCACTGAAATAAAAAACCAGGGAACCCTATGGGGTATGGGCATTATGCAAGCAGGAAAAGTAGGGTCCTGTCCCGCAAAGAGTGCAGTGTCTTACTGGGGGCGGACGTGCATCCACATGGGACCAGCTTGTGTGCCATGAGCATCAGGAAACACGGCCAAATCTATCCAGAGCTTGAGTCACATGCGCCACATGAATCATTGAACATGATTCTATCTTTTGGCCCACAGAAAACACAAAAGCACCACTGTGTACTGTCCTTGCAAAAAGGTCTACGGGCTAAATAAAGATGTCATCCCAACACCCTGGTATATATATAGAGAGAGAGAGACAAAAATATGAGAACTATATTAGAACTAAAAATATGGGCATTTTCAACGTTTTTTTTGCAAATCCAACCATGTGGATGTGCTTGGCATGGTGAATTTGCTAGGAATCAACCATTTGATCAAAAATATGATTTATGAAGGATTGAACATTTATGAAGATTATGAGCCATTTATTTTAAAGCATTAAAAAAAACTCGTTTATGCATCAAAATCGGATGATTCAAGAGCAGGTTCTTATATCACATCTGTATGGTTAGATTTAATAGAAAAGAACAAAAATTCATGAAAATTATGGTTCACACATTAGTTCTCATATTCTAGTGACTATATATATGGGTGTTTTGGTGGTACACACTTGATTTTATAGATCTAAGCTCCAAAAGCAATCTAATATTTCAATTATATTCAGCATGTTCTAGTGTGTTAAAGTTGACTCAAATATGATGTTTTATACCATTTCTAAACCACCCTAATTTTCATAAACTATGAACAAGTTGATTTTTTTACCATTTAAAAAATGAATCTTGTAGTGTATTAAATATGATAAAACCTTATAACATAATAAATAAATCATGTTAAACACAATTAGATCTATCATTTGGTGGCTAGATCCATACAAACAATATTGTGTACCACCACCACACCAACAGGGGCTCCATTTGTCTGGTAGGAGCAGCTAGTAAACATCCATCATCTTGTCTTGAGACATTGCAGGTTCAAAACCCAATGGTATAGTTGTATAACGGGTAGGGGTCTTCCTAACCCCAACTTGCCTTTCAAAAAAAAAATTTTAAAAAAAAAGAATGTGTACCAACATACTATATGGTGTCATGGTACAAAACCACTATATATATATATATATATATGATTTGCTCCTAACAGTTCATGTCCTAAACTGTTTAAACGCTTCTAAAAAAACGTAGCTGCATGTATTTTTTTACTTTATTGTAATCTGTAGATGCACACATCATTGCTTATTCACTAAAAGTCATACTTGGAGTGGAATCATTCAATTATAATCCTTGATTTCTATTTTACAAAGTTTTGGTGCAGTATGAGCTGTCGATTTTTTATTGTTTTATGTACTCATCTGAGACTAATCCAACACTCGAAACTGTCCTTTTGATACCGATTATGAGGGTTTAGGAGATAAGACTTTAAGAGCTACTTATCAATCACGTGTTTATTTATTTATTGAATTTAAGGATGGTGTTACTGCCTCCTTTTTCAAGATCCACTGATGTAAAATCCTGGCAAGGATACCACTCTTTGCCCACTACTCATCTTCCAAGAATAATTACCCGTTGGATCATACTAGTAGCTTGCCCAATAGGTGTTCTTTGTGAGCTAGGGCATTCACCCGGAAAGGGGAGGCATTAGGTGAACCCTGTTCCAAAGTAGGTTCCCCGCCCTAAAAAAAGATTTAAAAAATGAGGCCATAATTTGATACTTGAGCATTAAAATATGAAATAAAAATATGGCTATGTTTGATGATTTGAACTTAATGAAAAATTGATTTGAACTCATATCAATGGCGGATCATTTCACCTAAGGCTATGTTTGGGAGCCTTGAATCGGCGGTTGTGTTGTGGTTTCTGTCACCTCCCACACTCTCTTGCTGTTTGGGAGCAATGGAGTTGCTGAAACAATAAATTGGGACTGGTGTTGGCAAGCCCAAACATCACATTTCAACCAGTGTTTTCACTCAGCTCGTCGTTGAATGACTCGCGACTTGGCTGGGTCATGTTAACTTTATATTTTATATAAAATATATTATATATAATATACATTATATGATATTTTTATAATATATTTAATGTATAATTTTATTAATACATGTATAATTATATTTTTATATATAA
Organism: Nuphar pumila; assembly: GCF_984573655.1. Lineage (NCBI taxonomy): Eukaryota > Viridiplantae > Streptophyta > Magnoliopsida > Nymphaeales > Nymphaeaceae > Nuphar > Nuphar pumila. The sequence goes on along the minus strand of NC_143250.1, from coordinate 101,000,578 downwards.
TATACATAATATTTATATTATATTTAATATAATATATATATATGTGCATGAATAGCCTGTGCCACGGCTGACTCGCCCATGACTCGGCCGAGTTTTGTTAAAGTCGGGTTACACCTATTTTTTGACCCGATAACTGAGCAATCTAGGCTGAGTCGACCAAGTTATCGGGTCAACCGGACGACTTTTTAAACTATGATATGGACGCAATAAAAGGGATACAGGACACACCATTTCTATGAAGTTCTTTACAAAAAATAGTATATAAAAGGACATAACACGAGTCTAAACTGAAGTGTCTCTACGAAATAGACTTCAACCTAGGTGAAATCTCAGCTGGTTAGTGGGGGGTATACCTCAAATTATCAACTAATGCAGGAGCAGGGTAAAAACCCGGATCCATAAGGATCCATTTTTAGTTTGAATTTCTATTTTTGTTCTTGTGTTTAGGATTCATATTTTAAAGATAAATAATATCTTTTTAGAAGGTCATCTTAGGAAGAAGTTTGTTTTGAATTAAATTAGAAAATCTTCTTCAAAAAGGAGAATAGTTGTCATTGTTAAGCTAAAGTTGATATGAGAATCTCAAATAATTTTCTTTGTTTAAATTTTCAAATATTGCTATTTTTTTTATTTTTATTGCTTTTTTTAAACTTTTCCAAGATAATTGGTAGAGATAATCATAACTGGTAGTTTTCTATAAATCAAGCCCTCCCTATTTACATTATCTACTCATATTCAATTCATACAAATGTCTTTTTATACAAAACATCAACCATAAGTGGTAGCTGCTTGTCCACTTTCGTGCCTAACCAAGACAGATGGTGTTGCATCGCGATGGACGCCCAACAGAAAAATCTCGCTGAAATACTGCTGCTAAAGGTGCCAGATTTTTAGCAACGACTTTTGTCTGCGAGACTTTTAGCAGCGACAAAAATAACCACTAAAGACGTCAGACCTTTTGTGACTTTTTTCTCGCCACTAAAGGTGTTTCAGCGGGTTTTTTCTGCTGAGCGAAGCGCGCGTAGGTTTTGCTCAGGCAGCTACCACTCACTCATAACATCAAAAGCAAGTTTTATCAAACATATATCCAGTCGATATGAGTACTTTAATACGCAGAACATCAAAAGCAGGTTTACCAAACATGGGTAATGATTATATCCGACCCATTTGGGTCCTACCATACCATCCAATGTGGATAAACAACAAAGATCTTTAATTATAATAAATTATCAAATCATGTTGGTGATAAACTTGAAGACCAAAACCAACAATTATAAGTATGTAAACAGGTTGGACTCGGGTTGGATCTAAGCAATCCTGAGTCGGACCTAATCGGATTTCAATTTGAATTTGAAGTCAGACGAGATCAGTTAAAACCAAATCCGAATCTGACTAACTTAAAATCCAACATGATTGGTAGGTTGGGCCCGCGGACCACCAGCTCATTTTTTATTGGTATTATCATGGGCAGGGTCCATGTTGAACTAGGCTGTCCAGCTCATTGATGGTAACGGACAGGTTGACTGGCTAGTGGCCGTGAAGAGACTGGGCTGGGTCCCAAAAAACAGGCCATGATAGGGCTAGGGCAGCAAATGAATTGGATGTGGGCTGGATCTTGTTAGATCCAAACCTGAATGCATAATATACAATATAGATCTGAATATGAATCCAGATACAAATCAGATCTAAAACGATAGGATTGAATCTAGAACTGAAACATATGCGGTAATACTAAATCTGGTAAAAAAAACTACAAAAGCAAAACTCTTTACACACACAAAAAAGAATTTGGATTGGATTTTAATCCAAATCCAAATTAGATTCAACCTAGGTTACTGATCTGCATCCGAATGAAATCCGATTTAGCAATCCTAAATCCACATTCGGATCTTATTTTAATGATCCAAATCTGGTAATAATACATCAGATCAAACCAATGTTGTTAAGATCAGTTTCTTAAAAGAACCAAAGAATCAAATTGAATGGAATCGACAAATTTTTACCGTCAGATTGACACGTATCATTAAAAATTAAAATTATTTAAAAAATATCAAATAATTTTTTAACCCCCTTAAAATAATAGAAAATGAATTGAATTAGCTCCTTTTGAATCGTCAATGGACCGATTCGATATGAATAGGCCGATTCATAACGATTTTTAACATTGGATAAGATCAGATATCTAATCAATTAATTTTGTGATGAAAATGGTTTTGAGGACTCAAGTCCTACGTCACAAAGACATGAAGACAAGAGGACGAGTGACGCGGATTCGATGAGCAAGTCAAATTTTTTTTTGCAAAATAAGACACTATGGCACAAATATTTTTAATTTTTAATCAATGAAAAACTGTTTTTTGGATAGTTTAATACTAAAAAGTGAGATTTTTATTGAAATAATACTTCAAGTCATAACAAATATTAAAATATTCACTACACGTGTTAGTGTTTGTGTCTACGTTCTGAAAGTGTCCACTCGTGTCACGAGCCATGCCACTAAAGCGGTGTGTCCCTATGACATAGCTCTAAAGTCCAAACTAAAAGTTTTTGAAATTTTCAGAAAAGGTCTTCTAAATAGGTATGGCAATGTCCCAAGGGGATTGGCGTAGTGGGGTGGGGCCTTGGCTGCTAAACCGGCAGTCAAGATTCTATTCTCACCGCCCCTATGCGCAAGCCAACGCGTAGCATAGGCCCCGGGGGCAAGGGCCCTAGCCTCAACATTTTACTCTGCTGGCACGATGATCGTAGGTATGACAGGCTGAGCTGCACGATCAGGTCTTCGTGTCAATTGCAGTTAAAAAAACAAAAAAGGATTGTACTGTACATAAAAAATGACACATTTCCTGAAAGACTTTAAAATTTCATAAATATGTTTGCTTTCCAAAATCACAAATATTGTTATTTTTATGACCTTTTTAGCCTCACACCTATCATTTTTTATGTGAATTTCTTTCATATGCAAATTTTCTCCGTCTCCACTGAAAATGCCTTAGTTGCCGCCATTGTCGGCAATCACCACCTCAACTGACGCTTAATCTTCATCATCCTGTCAAAAACCAGTTTTTGATGGATCCCCTAGTGGTGCCAGTATGGCAGATTTTATCGCAACTGGAGGCGCCACCACTTGGCGGGAGAGAATGACCTAGTTTTTTTTTATGAAAACTCGAACCTCGAAACCTCGTAAATACCTGAGTTACTATACATTAAAAGTTTACCAAATTCACATAAAATAAGTGCGAGCAAATTTTTTTTTAAACTCAAAACGATAAACATCACAAATGCTTGAGTTACCTCACATAAAAAATGTAATAACATCACATAAAAAAATTATGAAATTTATTTTTAACTCGAACTGACAAACCTCGCAAATACTTGAGTTACCTCACATAAACAATTTATGAAATTCACATAAAATAAATGCAGAAAACTTTCTTTTAAACTCTCGAACCTCCAAACATCGCAAATACCTGAGTTACTTCACATAAAAAAATTCTAAATTCGCATAAAAATTTACAATTTTTTAAAACTCGAACTAACAAACAATGCAAATACGTGAGTTACTTCGCATGAAAAATATAATAGCATCACATAAAAAAATTACAAAATTTCTTTCAAACTCAAACCTCCAAATTGCATAAATAACCAAGTTATTTCGTATAACAAATTTAGAAATGCACATAAAAAACCTGCAAAATTTATTTTAAACTTGAACCTCCAAACCTCGCAAATAGTTGAGTTATCGAGCATAAATTTTTTATTAAATTCACATAAAATATGTGCGAGCAAACTTTCTTTTAAACTCGAACCTTCAAACATCGCAAATATCTGACTTACTTTGCATAAAAAAATATAGGCAATTCGAATAAAAAGTATGTGAACTATCTTTTAAACTCGATCCAACTCTTAGGCTCCTCTGTGTTATATAAATAGTAGCGGTCAAGACATCACATATTCCAATGCTCACATTCTAGTGTTATTCTCGCATAATCTAGGGTTTTCTCTATGGTTCTTGATCATGCATACATTTTGCACTTTTATTCATCTTATTTTATGCATGATCCATGTGAAAATCTATTTGAAAACCCATTTTTATTGTTAGTTTTGATAAACCGCATTGAAATTGAATTTATCAAAAAATCATGAATTTCAAGTTTTGCCCTGCGTTTTTAGTGCTTTTATTAGTTTAGGAATTTTCTTAATTGTATTTTAATTAGGTTAGGTTTTGATTAAATAATTTTAATTAGTTTTGGAAGTTTGATTTTCAGAAAATAAAACATGTTTTTCTAAACAGGGTCTTTTTGGAAATTATTGAAAACTTTTGGATTTATTTTGAAAAATCTGTTTTAACCTAATATTATATTACAAATAGTATAGTTCAGCAAAGAGCAGACATTTTTTCAGCCTAGGGAAACACGCCCCTTCCATCTTGCCTTTATCTTCTCTCTCTGAAAGTCGATTTCTCCTTCTCCCTTCTTCTCCTCTTCTTCTTCTTCTCCCTCTTTTTCATCAAGCTTTGGATCCTCTCTTCATTGGCAGCCTTTTCGTCTTCGTTAGGATCGTGTGCACGCAACTGGAATCACCACCCTCTTCTTCCCAATCCCTCTGTCGGAAGCAAATCACGGTTTGCCTCTTTCTCTGTCTCTCACTCCGTAGTTGCATAGTATTATTTGATTTTCTTTTTCATGATCCACATAGGTTATTTAGGTCTGCATACTTAGTTTTAAATTTGACATTTGAAAAAAAAAGGGGAAAAAATATATGTTGTTTTAATATTGTTAGCCTTTTTTATCTAAGCATTGAATAATTGTGTTTTATAGATAGATCGATAGATTTAGAATAGGATTTTGTATATTTTCATGTACTTGATTAAGTTTTTTTTTATTAGGTTTAGGTTAGATCTAGTTATAATAGATTGTTTCATGTTTTTCTATTTTGTTTTTTTAGATCTATTAGATAACATTTATTTATTTATTTATTTTAGCCGATATGCATTGTTTTCATCCATAACCGTTTTTCCTAGAATAGCCTAAATTAAATTTCATTTAGTTCTTTTATTAGTTAATCTGTTTTAATTCCAAAAGTTTTTTAGATTAAACAGTAGTTGTGTGATTTCTAGAGTTATCATTTTGAATCAGTCCAATTGATTTAGCTGAGTTTGAATGTTTTCATCAATATCATTTTTTTAAAGGTTTATTTATTGCTTAGGTGCATGTTTAATTTACGTCAGCAGCAACTAGATTAGTGTTAGTTTTGACTTAAGTATATTAGTTTATATAAGAATAGTTTATATTAGTTAGTTGCAAATTAATAGTAGTCAAATTATGACATTGTCTTACTTATCATTTTTTTTTTCTTCATAAACTAGTTTGTTATCATTGCTTACCTTCAATCATAGTGGTTACATATTAGTTTAGGTTATGCTGTTAGTAAGTCTAGTGTTAACTTAATTCACGTTAGTTCATTATTAGAATAGTTTTAGTGTTTACCATGCTTAGATTAATCAAATACCATAAGCCGGATTTATTTTGTTTTTACGCGTCATACATTAGATAGTTGTTATTCTGTTTTATGTTTTGATAATCAGATTGAAGTGTCGTACATCACCTTTGTCATTGATTTGTTATTGGGCTGTTAGTGGGCACATCAAATTTAAGGCAATTCTCGTAGTCGGTTATAGTTTTCTTTTGTCTTTTAGTTAGTTTGTGAGTTAGTAAAGTAGAAATTAATTGATTCTCATTAATTCAGCTAGTATTCTTTTGATTAGTTTAGATAGTTTAGTTAATTTTGTTTCAGATTTATTTAATTAGTTAGGCATTGTAGAGCAAGTTGTTAGTTAGTTGTTTTAGTCATAGGTTAGTTTTAATTGATTCTTAATGTTCGGTTACTCTACTTTCTTGCTTTTTTGAATTAGTTAGATCATTAGTTAGTTTGTTAAAAGTAGTTCTTGAATTCTTGTTAGTTAGGTAGTTTTACTATTTTATATTTTAGTGTAGGTAGTCACAAGTTAGTTAATAGTTAGTTCATGTTTATATTGTAGTTCATGTTAATTAGTTCATGTTTTTGTGATTTTTTGTCATATTTCCTATTGATTTTCTTGTAGATTTCTTTTTCTGTTTTTGTGTTTTGCAGAGAAGCGTTGGAACGTGTGGTAGAGCCTTTTTTGTGCCCTCACAGTATCCTCTGAGGTCCCCTCAAGCCCTCAAAAGTGCCCTTAGGGAGCCCTCAGAGGGACCACAAAGTCATATGCAAATAAGAAAAGCAGAAGAAGGGAACACAAGGGGACTAAGACTCAAGCACTGAAGACCTTTCTTTTAGTTTTAGATTATGCTTTTATATTTTTTTATTCAATTCAATTATTTTGGGTCTGTAATAAAACTAATTATTTTTTTTGTTTAAGCCCTCTGCATAGGGCAACACTCTCTTGTTTATTTATTTAGTTAATTAATTCTTTTATTTTGGCAATAAAGAGTAGTTTAGCTTGTGTGTTTGAATACAAGTATCTCCCGTTCCCTGAGATCAACCCAGACTCTACCACTCGTGCGAGCCAGTTTTTATTATTTGATGTCTGGCTTTCACACTTGTTTTATTAAAAATATTATTTTAAAAATTGTTTTCATAAAACTCACACCAAATTTTTGGCGTCATTGTCGGGGAACGACGATTAATACGAGTATTCACTTTATTGCCAAGTGTTTGTTCACGTTTTGATAGGTTGCTAGTTTCTTTTCTGTCTTTACTTAGGACTCTTTAGTTTCCTTTTTCCTATTCCTTAAATAGGATTGTGTAGTTTCTTTTCAACATTTAGGTTTAGAACCACATTCTTTGCAAACCTTAGATACCAGCTTACCTTTCCTGCACATCCCATTGATTAGGATACCCTTAGAGGTGACTGCGCATGATTGGTATCATGCTCATAGTTTATTTTTTCATAATATCTATTGGGTGCAAGTGCGTGGTGCTTGTTTACTGCTTTCTAGTTTTTTTTTACCTTCTCTGTGGTTTGTTGTGGTTTGAGCGCTTTGCATGTTAGATAGGTAGAAAACTAGTGTCTTAGGACGGTTGCTGCACTGGTCTACCCTAAGGTGCATGCAAGGGCGATGCTCGCTTGACCTCGAGCTTGTTTAGTTTGTTGAGGACCCCGAGTCCTTTATCAGGAGAGCCCATCGATCTGGCCCCATGACTCAAGATCAACAGTTGTCCTGTCTTCTTAGGGAGTACTTCACTCCCAATACTTACACTCCGACCTCCTGCATCACTAGACCCAATATAGGAGCGCCGCAGTTTGAGATAAAGGCCAGCATAGTCCAAATGCTTTCATCTTTTTATGGCCTGAGCAACGAAGACCCCTACCGTCATCTCGATGAATTTCTCGAGATCTGCTCTATTGTGCGGATCAACAATTTTGAGGATGACGCATTGAGGTTGACATTGTTCATGTTCTCCATCAAGGACAAAGCCAAGCACTGACTAAAGGCTCTCGATACAGTTCAGATTACCACTTGGGAACACATAAAAAGAGTTCCTCAAAAAATATTTCTCAGTTGGTAAGATAAACCAATATCGGAAACCCATCACCAGTTTCTCTCAGATTGAGGGAGAACAATTTCACGAGACCTAAGAGAGGATGAAAGATCTTCTCCGTAAGTGCCCCCACCACCAGGTGCCCCACTGGCAACTGGTGTAGTACTTTTACGATGGCTTGACCGAGAAGGATGGACAAATGATTGATTCTTCGTGTGGGGGTACGTTCATACTCAAGAGCAAGAATGAGGCATGGGCCCTATTCGACACATTGAGCGAAAATGCCATACACCATGCCCTGTCCTCGCATATTGATAGGATCACACTTGTTCCTAGTGATCCTAAGAAGGGAGAGATTTATGAAGTTGAGTCCGGACATGATTTGCAATTCAAAGTGGACCAGTTGACTAGCAAAGTAGATCAATTACTGGCCAACCCAGCTTCGATAAATAAAGTAGAAAAAATGTGCAAGCTATGCGCTAGCCCTGCACACGTTGTTTCTGAGTGTCCGGCAGCACCACTCTATCATGAATTCGTTCAGGAGCAAGTGAATGTTGCCCAAGGTTTCGCTAGACCGGTGCATGACCCTTATGCACCCACCTATAACTCGGGATGACAAAGTCATCCCAACTTCGCATAGAAAAATTCACACGAGCTACCCCACCAACCCTCCCAGACACAACACAGACAAGGTAACTTCTCACAAGGTTACCCGCGTCTCACACTTTCATAGGCCCACTCCCAGCTTAGCTTGTCCTCTCCTTAGGAGCCCACATCGAGCTCATCTTTTCAGGAGCAGTTGTTAGAGGCCTTCTCTGACATCAAGGTCACTCTCAACTCTCATACACAGTTGATAGCGAAGCTTAAGACTCAAATGAGACAATTGGCTGAAGCCTTGAGCAGGAGAAGCGAGGAAAGCCTCCCGAGTCACACTGTCGTCAACCCGAAAGGTAAGGAACCCATGTATCACGACCTACACCTCACAGATTTCCACTATGAGCAGGTCAACTCTGTTATGTCCCTTCAGAGTGGCAAGGCATTCCACCCTATTCAGGAGTCGATTGGCGAACCCACCACCACACCCATTGCTCAGCCGATCTCCTCCACCAGGCCTAAGGTGAATGGGCAGGACCTACGGCCTATGCCTTCTTCGTATATCCCCGCAACCCCTTTTTCTTAGGCCTTGGCTAAACCGATTGATTTTGGCAAGCAGGGGGTGTGCATGCTCGAAATGCTTGACATATTCAAGTAGGATCACATCAACCCCCCTTTGCTTGATGCTACTTATATTGATAGATGTTCGGTTCTTGGCTCTCCACCATTTGAGAATAGTCTCCACGTGAAGACTAAACTCCTTCCTTCTAGTCTAGAGAGTCATCGTAGGATGCATAGGGGTAGAGTTGGAGGAAACACAATGTGCAGTGTCACATATGACACTCTTTTCCTCAGAGCCCCTGATTGAGCACAACTTCACGTCTATTGATCTCATGGACAATAAAGTGTTTCTAGAGATTCGTTTGGCTGAGGATGTAAAACTTAGCGCTTTATGGGAGACAACTCATATTTGTGATGTATCATTAGTAGCTTTAGTAGTTGTTCTATTTTTAGATAGTTTTTCTTCATAAGCGTGAATGATAGATCATGTATGCATTACATCTTTGTGTATTTTTATGAGTTGCAAACTATGAGACGGGTGGAACTTCTGCAGAGTCATTCACATGTTGTATTTGCTAAGGTTCTATAGTGTGGATCATGCGACTTCTACCATTTTCTCCCATTCATTTTTGTTCTCATATGCATTCACTCAGTTTCATTAAAGCATAGGGGAGTGCCACTGAGAACAGTGTCATTCAAGCATGGGGAGGGTGTAGTAGCACACCCAAACTTTTTCTGTCTTTATACTTGCATTTTTTATGATAACTCATAAAAATTTGAGCTTTTAAGGAATGAGTTTGAACTTATATGACTGCTTTACAAAATCAAATATTTTTAGAGATTTTTTAAGCCCCATGAAAAAATTTTCTGACACTGATATAGAAAATCGTGGTTATTTATGTGGATTTCAAAGAAATGATAATAGATGCATGTTAGAGTTTACTTTGAATTACAAGTATGAATACGCACAGTTTTATTTTTTAAAACTAAGCAAATGAACAATATTGCAATTATGAGCTCAAAAGTGAAAAGAGCATACGTTTAGTTGTTTGATATCTTCGTATTCTCCAATAGCTGAGCTCAGACACAAGTTAAAGTGTTTGAGTTTCATGTCAAAAAAAGATAACTAAGGAAGTCACTTCTATGTCTAGCCTATTTGGCTTGAGCAAGTAGAGTCTGAGGGATGTTTACACCTAGTGCCCTAAAGCCATCCATCTCGAGAGCCACCGGCCCTAAAGTCAGCTACATGAACTTTATAAAGAGCCTAATAGATATTGACACTGCACATGACAGAAAAGCAGACTATACGTAAACTATGAAAATTAAAGGTCTAGTGACTCGAGCAATTAAGTCCGAGGGATACTTTGTATCTGGTGCCCTAATGTCATCTGGTCTGGGAGTCACTGACCCAAAGCTCGTTACACGAGTTATGAAAACTAAAAATTTTATATAGTGCTCAACAAAAGAAAAAAGAAAAAAGTGTGAAAAATTAAAAATCAAAGAAAAAAGAAAAAGAAAAGAGCGTAAAAGAAGAAAAAGTTCACTGCTTAGAAGCAAATATTGAGAAAACCTGTGCAGAAAATATATGAGTGAGGATTAGCAAATAATGACATGTACTTATTTGATTTTCTGAGAATAAAACATAAATGATTATGCTATTTAGAAAAGTGAAAGAAAATATTTTATTCTGTGGTGACCTATGAAAGACTCTAATTATATTTTGATAATGTAATGACATGAAATATTTGCTAAAACAAACTCCTTAATTGCCTAATACTTTTTGAAATTGAATTTTTATACATATATGATAGAGATGTTTATGGGTAACATCACTGCAAACCCTCATAAGGCCTTACTCATCCACTGAGGTAACTCAGGAGTTGAAAGGGCTTGTTGCATATGCTAAATGCAACCATGATTCCTACGAAAGTAAGTTAGGTTTTGATTAGTTTAATATTTGTGCTTTTTGCTTCAGTTTGTTTGAGGACTAGCAAACGATAAGCATGGGGGTATTTGATCATGCATACATTTTGCACTTTTATTCATCTTATTTTATGTATGATCCATGTGAAAATCGATTTAAAAACCCAATTTTATCATTAGTTTTGAGAAACTGCATTGAAATTGAATTTATCGAAAACTCATAAATTTCAAGCTTTGCCCTGTGTTTTTAGTGCTTTTATTAGTTTATGATTTTTCTTGATTATATTTTAATTAGGTTAGGTTTTGATTAAATAATTTTAATTAGTTTTGAAGGTTTGATTTTCAGAAAATAAAATATATTTTTCTAAACAGGGTCTTTTTGGAAATTATTGAAAACTTTTGGACTTGCTTTGAAAAAACTGTTTTAACCTAATATTATATTATAAATAGTATAGTTCAGCGAAGAGGAGACATTTTTCCAGCCTAGGGAAACATGCCCTCTCCATCTTGCCTTCCTCTTCTCTCTCTCTCTTGCCTTCTCTCCCTGAAAGCTGAATTCTCCTTCCCCCTTCTTCTCCTCTTCTTCTTCTCCCTCTTTTTCATCAAGCTTCAGACACTCTCTTCATCGACAACCTCTTATTCTTCGTTGGTTTCGTGTGCACGCAGTTGAAATCACCACCCTCTTCTTCCCAATCCCTCTGTCGGAAGCAAATCACGGTTTGCCTCTTTCTCCATCTCTCCCTCTGTAGTTGCATAGCATGGTATTATTTGATTTTCTTTTTCATGATCCACATAGGTTATTTAGGTCTGCATACTTAGTTTTAAATTTGACATATGGAAAAAGAAAAGGGAAAAAATATATGTTGTTTTAATATTGTTAGCCATTTTTTATCTAAGCATTGAATAATTGTGTTTTATAGATAGATCGATAGATTTAGAATAGGATTTTGTATATTTTCATGTTCTTGATTAAGTTTTTTTTTTATTAGGTTTAGGTTAGATCTAGTTATAATAGATTGTTTCATGTTTTGCTATTTTTTTTTAGATCTATTAGATAACATTTTTTTATTTGTTTTTTTAGCAGATATGGATTATTTTCATCCAAAATCGTTTTTCCTAGAATAGCCTAAATTAAATTTTGTTTAGTTCTTTTATCAGTCAAGTAGTTAATCTGTTATAATTCCAGAAGTTTTTTAGATTAAACAGTAGTTGTGTGATTTCTAGAATTATCATTTTGAATCAGTCCAATTGATTTAGCCGAGTTTGGTTGTTTTCATCAATATCATTTTTTTAAGGTTTATTTATTGCTTAGGTGCAGGTTTAATTTACGTCAGTAGCAACTAGATTAGTGTTAGTTTTGACAAGGATATTAGTTTAGATTATAATAGTTTATATTAGTTACTTGCAAATTAATAGTAGTCGAATTATGCCATTGTCTTACTTATCATTTTTTTTTCTTCATAAACTAGTTAGTTATCATTGCTTGCCTTCAATCATAGTAGTTACATATTAGTTTAGGTTGTGCTGTTAGTAAGTCTAGTGTTAACTTAATTCATGTTAGTTCATTATTAGAATAGTTTTAGTGTTTACAATGCTTAGATTAATCAAATACCATCAGCCGATTTTGTTTTGTTTTTACTCATCATACGTTAGATAGTTGTTATTCTGTTTTATGTTTTGATAATCAGGTTGAAGTGTCGTACATCACCTTTTGTCATTGATTTGTTATTGGGCTGTTAGTGAGCACATCAAATTTAAGGCAATTTTCGTAGTCGGTTATGGTTTTCTTTTGTCTTTTAGTTAGCTTGTTAGTAAAGTAGCAATTAATTGGTTCTCGTTAATTCAGCTAGTATTCTTTTGATTAGTTTAGATAGCTTAGTTAATTTTGTTTCAGATTTATCTAATTAGTTAGGCACTGTACAACAAGTTGTTAGTTAGTTGTTTTAGTCATAGGTTAGTTTTAATTGATTCTTAATGTTCAGTTACTCTACTTTCTTGTTGTTAGTTAGTTAGATCATTAGTTAGTTTGTTAAAAGTAGTTCTTGAATTCTTGTTAGTTAGGTAGTTTTTCTATTTTGTATTTTAGCGTAGGTTGTCACAAGTTAGTTAATAGTTAGTTCATGTTTATATTGTAGTTCATGTTAATTAGTTCATGTTTTTGTGATTTTTTGTCATATTTCCTGTTGATTTTCTCATAGATTTTTTCTTGCTTTTGTGTTTTGCAGGAAAGCATTGAAACATATGGTAGAGCCCTTTTCGTGCCCTCAAAGTACCCTCTGAGGTTCCCTCAAACCCTCAAAAGTGCCCTCAGAGAGCCCCCAGAGGGACCATAAAGTCATATGCAAATAAGACAAGCAGAAGAAGGGAATACAAGAGGACAAAGACTCAAGCACTGAAGACCTTTCTTTTAGTTTTAGATTAGATTTTTATATTTTTTTATTCAATTCAATTCATTTGGGTCCGTAATAAAACCAATTATTTCTTTTGTTTAAGCCCCCTGCATAGGGCAACACTCTCTTGTTTATTTATTTAGTTAATTAATTCTTTTATTTTGGTAATAAAGAGTAGTTTAGCTTGTATGTTTGAATACAAGTATCTCCCATTCCCTGAGATTGACCCGAACTCCACCACTCGTGCGAGTTGGTTTTTATTATTTGGTGTCTGGCTTTCACACTTGTTTTCATTAAAAATATTGTTTTAAAATTTGTTTTCATAAAACTCACACCAGTTCTCAAAATAATTCGGTAATTATTTTTGGCATTTCGACGACTTTTTTTCGACATCATGGCAACTGAGAACCCTGTGTCCATGAACTACATTGTCCTTCAACCATTGTACCGTAAAGTGTGTGAACATCTTGAAACTTGGAGAGAGAGGGCCATACCCTTACCGTCTTTGCCTCAATAGTGGCTGAATCAGAGGTTTTTAGACGTTTGCCATAGAAAATGCAAGTTGAAATTTTTGCCATTCTGTAAGAGGCGATCGCAAACACCAGCCAAAAAAATGGATAAAAGGGTTGTTGTCATAGTGATGTCTCGTATTCTGGAAGCATCTAAGGAGGGAGAGGTGGACAAGGACTCAGAGAAGGAGCATTTGTTTGAGTTATGCACTCACTCGGATGCTAGAGATGCAGCTGAGCTGTCTTCTCCCTTTGTTGAGAATATGGATGATAGAAGAGTAGAGGATGAACCTCAGCAAGTGAAGGACCGAGCTGCACAATGACCGGATGCTTCTCAACTAGTATTAGAGGCAATTATGCAACGGGAGGACGCTTCTCAATAAGGGGAGAAAGCAACTCAGTTGCATCTCCAGCATCTGAGTGAGCACATGGCTCAAATAAATGCTCCTTCGCAGAGTCACCCTCTACCTCCCCCTCCTTAGATGTTTCGAGAATAGGAAAAATCATTGTGACAATAACCCTTTCATCCATTTTTTCAACTGGTGTTTGTGGTTGCTTCTTACGGAGTGGCAGAAATTTCAGTTTGCATTTTCTGTGGTAAACGTCTAAAAACCTTTGTTCCGGTCACTGTTTCAAGATGTTCACATACTTTAAGGTACAATGGTTGAAGGATGATGTAGTTCATGCATATAGGATTCTCAGTCGCCATAACGCCAGAAAAAGGTCGACAGAACATAGAAAATAACAGCTAGATTATTTTGGAGACCATAAAAAATACCTTAGATTATGCGAGAATAGCGCTAGAATGCGGCCCTTAGAATATGCAATGTCTTGACTGCTACTATTTATATAACACAGAGGAGCTTAAGAGTCAGTTCGAGTTTAAAAGATAATTTGCATACTTTTTATGCAAATTGCCTATATTTTTTTATGCGAAGTAAAAGTATTTGCAATGTTTGGAGGTTCGAGTTTAAAAGAAAGTTTGCTTGCACATATTTTATGAGAATTTAATAAATTTTTTATGAGCGATAACTCAACTATTTGCGAGGTTTGAAGGTTTGAGTTTAAAAAAAAATTGCTATTTTTTTATGGGCGTTTCTGATTTTTTTATGCGAAGTAACTTAGGTATTTACGTAGTTTAGAGGTTTGAGTTTAAAAAAATTTCATAGATTTTTTATGCGACGTTATTACATTTTTATGCAAAGTAACGCAGGTATTTGTACAGTTTGTTGTTTTGAGTTTAAAAGAAATTTTATAATTTTGTTACGTGAATTTAAGAAATTTTTATGCAAAGTAACTTAAGTATTTTAGACGTTTGGAGGTTTGAGAGTTTAAAATAAAGTTCTCTCACACTTATTTTATGTAAATTTCATAAATTGTTTATGTAAGGTAACTCAAGTATTTGAGAGGTTTGTCGGTTTGAGTTAAAAATAAATTTGCAGATGTTTAGATGTTAGAGTTTTCGTAAGAAAACCTTCTAGGACATTCTCCACCGCTATGTTGTAGCTCTTAGGAGCTAAATCCGTCGTACCCGCACCACACAAAGATCTATTAATGACTAGTTTTTGATAAGGGTGACAGAGATTAACTATAGGCTGACAGCGATGATGGCGGTTAAGACGTTTTTACATTTTTGGTGTTGACGACATGTAGGAAATTCGCACCGCACCGCAAATGATTGATGTGAACGATCCTAAAAATGATAGTATTTACGAGTCTTTTATAAAATGTGTCATTTTCGCTGTAAGGTGCGGTCATTTTTTAGTAATAAAAAAAAAGTATAGCAGTGAACCGGGTAGGTGTTTAAAAATTTTGCAGTCCATCCTCGTCTCCATCGGTTTTGATTTTCACTTCTGTCTCTAAATTGGCGGGTTCGGACGGATCTCCGCTTCCCTCCGGTCCAATGCCATCCCTATTAAAAAAGTTGCATCAATGTCCTTCGGCAAAAGTTCTCTCTCTCGGTGCTATGCTCGTCTGGAATGGGGAGGATGGCTGCCATGGAGCGGCTTCTCGCCACCGGCAACTTCTCCGAGATCTCCGCTGGTACACTCTCTCTAGGGTTTCTCTTCTGGTGCGGAACCTCCGATCCTTTGGATCGCGATCGATCGATATTTTCTTCGAGTTTTTGGATCCTTATGTCTCCTTTTCGATGTTTGAATCGACGTAACTCGAGTCTCGATCGTGCGAATCTTGTGAGGAGGCGATCTTTCCTTCTTTGAGGTCGTTGTTGCGGCCGGATCGCGTGAAGATAGTGTCTGAGGCTTGTTTTTTGTTTGTTTCAGAGGAGGCTAATCGAGAGAAACTGGCTGCGAAGACGATACACAGGGAGCTGAACGAGGCGGACGAGGTGAATTTGCTGGAGGAAGCTGGTGATTTCTTCCTCTTTTTTTCTTCTTCTTCGTTGTTTCTGTTCGTTCGATTTTGCTAATTTGAGTCATGAATTGTTTATGACGATTTCGGGCTTTTCGAATCGGTGCTTTGTGTGGTTTCTACACGCCGACTTTGTGATCGGTTCTGTGTGTGCAAAGAGTTGATAGTTGTCCGTTTTGGATGTTGATCATGGCTCCTTTCTTGTGATCAAATTGTGTGTAATACCGTGGGATGGTGGTTGGGATTGGAAATGATAGGCATTTGAGTCATCTTCTCATGTCTGGCGAATTATGAGCATATTCATACTCATCAGTTGTTTAATATATGGCTGCCTATATACGTCGGTATTTTCCATTTTTGAAAGTCTCGATACTTGCACAATGCTGTATTCGGTAATGTCTTGCACTTTGTTTTGAGACTGTTGTTGAAAAGTGGCCAATTTGTTAGTGGCATCTATGTATTGACATGTACAGCATGTAGAGATTGTTTTTGTACCCTACATATACGTCTGCTGCGTCTTACTAAAATTCGAAATAGAGGTATTCTGAGTTCTGTCGGAAAACTGTAGGCAATAGCACTTCTTGTCTTATGAATAGCCTTCTTTTTCTGCTGCTGCTTCTTCTTCTTCTTAACATGCATTCACTTATCTTTCACCACAGCCATGAAGTATGGGAATGATGCAATGCTGCATGTGCATTTACAATAGTTTCACATATAGTTTCACGTTTAACCATAACCTATACACCGTGACCGTGGAAATTGATTTCTAGCTGGAAGATCTTGGGCTGAATGGATCTGAATGAGAGTGATGTTAGAGTTACTAGAATGTACATGTTCCTTGTGCCTACCACCTTTGATGTTTTAGTGACAAAGTTCTTTTTGGATTATTCGGCTATCTTCAGATGTTCCACTGTGTGTAATAATCAGTAAGGATAGATATGTGGAGTTCTCTGCTAGCCGAATTGCTGAAATATTTTTTTCGTTAGGTGACTATTGGATCAGTCTTTTGATTTGATGATCTTTTCTATGGCCTGATGCAAATGCACATGCAATAAGTTATTCAAATGTTTTTCATGTATTGAATTGCTTAAACCATTGCTGATCTAGTCACTTTAGTTGTGCGAGGTGCCTTAAATTGTCTTTAACTTTATTTTTATGTTTCTTTTTTTCAGTGATAATGTCATGACGTCAAATTTTAGATTTATCTCCATAAAATATCAGAAGAGACCATCTCTTTCGAATAGTTTTGTTTTAACTTTGGTTCCTTTATTTTGTTTGGCAGATATGCACGTCTTTGATTGCAAGCCAATGACTGATCCATTGCATTTGGTAATGGGAATTGGTCTATTTGATCTTTGTTTCTACTCATGAATATGGATCGCTATTGTAGCGTCTTGAATTTAATTAATCCATTTCAATATTGTATTGATACTAGTAGGGACTGGAAATATTATTGTGAAGTTTATTACACTAAG
Source organism: Nuphar pumila (assembly GCF_984573655.1). Lineage (NCBI taxonomy): Eukaryota > Viridiplantae > Streptophyta > Magnoliopsida > Nymphaeales > Nymphaeaceae > Nuphar > Nuphar pumila. The sequence goes on along the minus strand of NC_143250.1, from coordinate 100,983,235 downwards.
TTGTCATGTCTTTATTTTCCATTACAGATTCAATGACAACACTTTACCAAGTATTTTTTACTGAACTTTGTTATTTGTTCCTTCACAAAATTAGTATAATTCTTGGTTGCGGGTAGATTAGCTTACCTTTTTGTTCTAACTCTTGAATGAGAAAATATGTACCTTAGAGTCTTAGGCATGGAAATCTTAGATTCTGTTCATTCATTCTAGAAAGGGATCACTTCCCACCAGCCTTTTACACATTAAAATAAAAAATATTTTTTTACTAGCTATGATTTGGTAGGTGGTGATTTTTGTCAAATAGAAAGCACAATAGAGGGTATCTATCCTCTCTAATTCAATCACTCTTGGTCACTCTTAAGTTAGTGTTGCATAGTAATTCTACATGCTACGTTGACCACTCTATGCAATTGCCAACAGCTATGAACTTCCCATTGCTCCTCTTTCATGTGTCTTCAGAATTCTATACTTGGGGTCTTCACCTTAGTTAGCAACAAGTGTTCTTCAGTTCTCTTACCCATATGGTTTGGATACGGATATCCTCAAAGATGGTAATCTCGATGTTGAGGATATCAGTTAAGTACTCGTGATCACTGTATCTAGGGATGACACAATTGGCAACCTGAGTAAACTTATTCATTCAGTCTTAAAGACGAACCAGTTATGAGGGATAAGGTTTCTGATATGTGGGACATCATTGTTATGTTAATGTTTCATTGGAGTTCTTTTGTTATATTCTGTTATTGTAGCTTACCAAGTGCATTAACTGTAAATTGGCAATCCAACCATGCTAATGATGAATGATATAATGAGAGAGGACTTTTGTCATATTTTGTTATTGTAGTTTGGATTAACTGTAAGTGGGTAATCAGCCAATTCTAATAATGAATGATATGAGAATGGATTGACTGGGGTGTCTCCTTTGCTGAAGCCATGTGCCTCCTCTCTTCCTTCCTACTCTTCCAAATCTACTTTATGCGAGAAATAAAAATGATCATGGCATTAGATGTTGGAAAGTGAACTTGATGTGGTGTTTGTATTCTTGATTTCTTTGCCTCTACTTCTATGTAGTCAAACGTTCTAGGCAGCATCTAAAGACTCGGGCAGAATCTAGGCACTTTGGTGGCAACACATAGAAATCCAAATAGAAATACATTTCAATAAAAATTACGCAATTAAGCCATACATGCATATATACACATATATGAGCATTAATATGTATATTCTATGAGAGAGAGTCACAAATCTCGTTATTGGTTTTTTTTGCGATAAATGAAAAAATGCTTGTTTTTTTGGAAAAAACTCAGGAAAATATAAGTCCATTTAAAATTTAAAAATATATGACAAAACATAAGAAAAATCATAAAATATACAAGAAATATAGATACCGTGTTATTAATGCAATAATATCATGATAAAAACATGATCTTTTCAAATTAGGCAATATTTTGAAAATATTGCATTTTTTGAGATTGTATTGGCTCCTGAAAATCTCGCAATAAAATAACAAGATTTCCAAAAATCTGGTGATATTTGTGACTACAATGTGTGTGTACTTGTATATTTATGTAGATATGTACGGGTTACCCCTGGATGTTCAGCTAGTGTCTACCTTTCACTTAGGCACTAGCCAGATGCTGGATCGACATCTAGGTCACCTGGTTCGAGTTTTAACCACTTATCTCTCGATGCCATAATAAATATCATCATATGATAATTAGGGATCCATGCCCCTAACATAGGAACTATAAGGTGGTAAGAAAAAGCTGAATCAAGGATAGATAATTGGTTCTTCTTTCCTTAATCAAGTGGAAGATACATAGGTTATCGAAAAAAAGTGAAAGATACATAAATATTCCGAAGTCCATCTAAAACATCTGAGTAGTTGTATATGCTTACGTAGTGAATTGCTTGATTTGAAACTTTCATTCCCTCAAGTTATATAATTGGTTGGTCTTATGTGTGATTCTTCTTTCTGATGTAAACTATTGTGTTGCAGGTGTGTTGCAATGCATGCAAAAAACCAGTTAAAGCCAGTCAATATGCAGCCCATGCAGGTTTGTTTGATTCTATCTAAGTCCTCACTCAAACCTTTTTAGTGTTGCTTTTTATTTATTTACTATTTCTTACAGAAGCCTTAATGTTATATTGGATTTCTTAAGCAAACATTTATTTCTTTTGATCACTTGCTTTTTTACTTCCCCCAGTGTCTTGAGCAAAAGTGTATTGGTTTTTATACTTGTATCTCTATGCAGCATAAAGATATGCTCCCTGCTTCAGCTGAGATCCTGTAATGCATATGATTTGCTGGGATTAGTTGTTAAATTGTAATTGTAGTGATACAGTAAATATTCATTGAAATTGTTGCAGTAATTATATAAAGTTACAGGAAGCCAGGAACTCAGTGTAATTATAATTATGAGGATGCCACAAGGTCATTATCCATTAATGTTCGTTAATAGCTTAAAAGCTGCTTAGGTAGGCTATATGCTGTACATATCAATAAATGAAGCTTCAATAATGTTCATCTATTATAATGTCCTACTGCTTGCAGGTTGATATGGTTAATGGTAATGATTAGTGATTGTACTGTTTTTCCTTGTCTTTTGGAGGGGATTCAAAACAATTAATTTGTGATTCTTAATGCATATCTCAAAATTTTGACTATGCATCCTAGCAACTTGATCTCTTTTGAGCTCTGGTTGGGTAGTAGTAACATGGATATATCTCTTGACTGGTTCTGGATTTAGCGTAAGTTATGTATGGATTTGTAGTCTTATCTCTTGGTTCTAATTGGATTCAGTTAATTCTTGTACCAACTTGGCTAGGTTGCTATGCAGCTGGGGTCCAAATCTAGTCCCGTTTGAGTATATTGGGTCCCTCACTTGAATTTTACTCCATCTTGCTCCATTTTGTCTCTGCATCTGTTTTGTCTAATGTTTTATTTGGTCATGAGATGAAACATATGCCATACTTAGTAGATTGCTGTTTGCGTGGATGTATGTTTTTTGAATTTTGCAGAGAGATGTGCAGCATTGATTTCTGCAGAGGACTCTGGTTTGGAACTTGATGGTGGTGCCGGACATAAGAAGGCTCCAAGGAAGGGGCGAAAAAAGGTCCTTGTTTCTCAAGATAGTATCCTTTGTACTTTTGGTACCGATTGTAGCAATTGTTTGGATATTTAACACATATTTCTGGTCACCAGAAACATGTGGGATTGGTGTTCTCTTGTCAGGTTTCCATTTACTGACATCCAGCTTTGCCATTCCAAGGGAATGGTGGGAGCATGCACTTTCGGATGGATGCTGCCAGTATAGGTGGTCAGGTTGGTTTCAGTCTTGCATTCGACTTCTCAGTGAACCGTGTTTGACTGACATATTCTGGTACTGCTTTGGCTAGGAGCCTAGGAATTGTTTTTTATTTTTGGCCGTGAGGTGGGTGTGAAAGTACCATCTAGAGGCCCGTGGCCATGCTGGTTAAGGGGATCATTTGTTGGTTAAATCTAGATCTACCATTGACTCATCCACCTATCTTTGCAGCACCCATCAAAGCATTCTCTTGCCAATTTATCTGGGACAAGTACTTGAAGAGGGAGGTTAGCAGGATGACACCAGACCTATTGTTTGTTGGCCTAACCAAGGCTGAAACCTATAGAGAGTGTTGTTCCTCCCTTGTATACCAAGTGTGTGCGATCAAACTTATAATGCATGGATGCACATATGTCTGTGTATAGTCTAGAGTTAGAACTATACTATCCTTTTAAATCCTAAACTTAATCTAGACCAAGCTGCAACAACTTTGGAGCAGGAACGATCTGAGTCATTGGATGGGGATGACACTGCAGCTTCAGAGTCAGCTAACATGGATGACATGCACACTGGAATTGTTTCTTCTCTCTCAAGAGAATTAAAACGTAATGCTGCCTGTTATGCTTGTTCAAATAACAATATATCATTTGTTATTGCTTCAAGTGTCAGTGTTGGCCTTTGGATCATGGCTATTTTATGGCAGTTTGAAGCGTTATTTGTTCTTAGATTATTTCTAAAGTTTTCTTCTTGTGTACTTGCTGTGGTACCTTGTCAGCCATTGTCCATTTTTGTTTCTTTTTTGCTGTGTTCTAATAAATTTGTTTTTCCTTCAAAAACAAAAAGACCACACCTAGTATGTATTTGGGAGCCTGCTTACTCTTATTTTGGTTGTTTGAATTCTGTCATTCATGTATGTGAATATAGTATGCATGAAGTTGGTATGCTATGTGTAATGAAAGACTAAAGTGTGCACAAGTAAATGCCACTAAGGGCTACAAGAGTACAAAGTGTGCACAAATACAAAGCCGCACATGGCTAAAACAAAGGCCACCAATGGGAAAATACAAAGAGCCACAAAGGCACACACAAAACACTCACACAAGTAAATCAAAGAGAGCTCACAAGTGAAAAAATAATAATGTTTGTATTTCATACAATGCTTAAGCTAAGCACACTTCAAAGAGGGGACAAAAGCCCCTATATATAGACAATACAAGGGCTTTAGGAGGGCCCATATAGCCACTGAGGAGCTCCCAACAGCTATAAATATAGCCATTGGGGAGCTCCCAACGGCTCTATGGTCTTTTGACCAAAAACCCCAAACCTAAAATAAATAAGGAAAAATTGAAAAATAAAGAAAAACAAATCTGCCCCTAATGGGCAGTACCTATTACATATATGTAAAAAGATCAAAATGCCCCTAGATGGCATGACCTATTATGTTTTTACATACATATATATGTGTGTGTGTGTGTGTGTGTGTGTGTGTGTGTGTGCGCGCGCAACATGATTTAACACTATGTGCTTGAAAATTTTCTTCACATGTTCGCAAGGATTTATTTTATGCTCAAGATAATCTTGCATGCCTCAGGGAAGGAAATTTATTGTTTGTCTATTTTTGAATTTATTTCCTTCTGTTTTCCCTCTTTTTATTGCTGCTGGTGATGTTTTATTTATTTCTTTAATAGTTCTTATATGGCTGATTTGGTCGTTTTTAGGATCCTCACCTTCCATTGATGGGGCCTTAGGTGATGGTTCTGGAGTTAGTCCCGGAAGCACAAATCATTCTGCTGGTGTAATATCTCCACTGAAGCGTGCAAGGTTGTATGTTTGCTTCACCTCTGCAGCTGCATAATGGAATCATGAGTTATTTGTCCATGAGTTGCTTGCTTTCAACTGTATGCATTGGACAAATGTGCATTTGCATCTCTCTCTCTCTCTCTCTCTCGTGTGCACCCGCATGAGAGAGGTGAATACTGAAAACCGTCCTGTTGATATCTCACAAAGAAAAAACAATTTTAAAAACATTATCAAAACTGTTTTGTGCTATTTTATCTAGCTTTTATTGGATTGACAGTCATGCTGCTGAATTCTACTTAGAACTTTAATATCACAATCCTTGAATGTTGTTATTTTGACTTGTATATATTTGACATTCTTCTAATTTCTAAGTCAATGGAAAGTTAAGTCCTCTTAATAGTTGATACATTGTTTTGACTGCTACGGATTTGAGTCAGCTCATTTTTTCATTGTCACAGGGCACTTTCAGAATCCATGCCATTGTCTGATGGTTTAGAAACACAATGTGGTGTAACTACAGAAACAAGTACTTGCTGTCAAGGGATGCTTGCCTGTAAGATCTAATATGATATATATTAATCTTTCTTACCTTTACTTCTGTCCTTAGAATTGTGTGCACATGCAAGTTCACTAAATTTTTTTGTCCTGACGGATTTTAAAATACCATTCTTTTTTATTTCCATGCATTAATCAGCATTGGGTGCATTTTAAATACCATTCTTATTCCATTTGCATTATTGTCATTAGGGACAACTGGGTAATGTATAGAAAAAAAAGACGCTTTGTAATTGATGCTTTGGGAATGCAACACATTTTTTTGGTCGGTAATCCATTACTAAAGATGCTTCCATGTGATTATAAAATCTATTCATTGGCAAAAAGAATTGTGCTTGTTAACTTCCACTCAAGGTGATGAATTCTATAACACCTGTATATATGTAGATAGATAGATAGAGAGGGATTGGTCTGTTGACTCTGTCCTCCCTAATTTGAGTATGGACAAGAAAATTTTTGCTTAATCCGATTCAGTTGATACTTTTATCATCGTTGATTTACCAGAAGACATTCTTTACAATGAAAAATAAGTTGACTAGGTTGGGCAATAAGTGAAGCCTCTCAAGAGGCTTGTGCTTGGAATTCCTTTGTTTAGTAAAATTTAATCCCAATTTAGGGATCATTTGATTGAACTAGCCAAATTCAAGTATGAATATGCACTTGTCAAGGCTTTTAAGCTTGTTAAGTGATGCGTTGAAGCAAAAAGTCATAGAGCTTGTATAGTCTCAGCAGCAAGTAGGGATGGGGAATGAGACGAGCTGCTTGTGGGTTGGCTCATGCTCAGCTCATGAAGAGCTCATTTGAACTCGTAAAACAAGCTCAGAAAGCTAGCTCATTCAGTGGTAATAAATATATTTGGGTAAATTTTATAGCACATAATATAGTGTAACATGTTTTCTTGATGTGTTTGGCTTGTAAGCCATAGGTTTAGAGCTCAAATCCTATTGTTTTCATCTTTGGAACAATATTTATTTTCTGTAACAATTCAGCTTGAGTTTAGCTCAGCAAATCTAGAGTAAAAAATCCTGTTACTTCCAGCTGTTGAGCTCGATCTTGTCATGAGCTTAAACTCAGCTCAGCTCACTGCAAAAGTGTGCCGAGCTTGGACACCTTATGTTTGGTTTGTTAGGCTTGTTTACCAGCCCTAGCAGCAAGAAAGGTGTTGGTGTTATGTGACTTACAGCTATGTTTGATGGTTCAAATCCATCTCCTTCTTGTATGTGAGGTCATGGATTTAAATTTAGATATTAATAAGCTGGATCTAGCTTGCTTGACTGTCTATTCTTGAATAAGGGTGTCCTTTCAAGTGTCTGCCTGCACAATCAATATATGTGGGCAGCGGCCTTTCCCTTCCATCAGACAAATTCACTCTCCCTTAGCTGAGCTGGCCTTGAATCCAAGCTTGGCTGATCTCATGCATTTTACCAATCTGAGCCTGAATACGTAACCCATAGTCCACCTTTTTACTGCCTAGGCGTTGTCTCTTGCTTATCTCCTCCTTAAGGGTATATTGCTCGGTGCATTTGCTCTGCCGATCTTTTTTCTTCATGTTCGTGTACTTCAGTTAGTGCAAATCTTTGCAGTAATTCCATTTTCAAGGTTACATGAGCAGATGAAGGTGAGATTGTGATAGTTAGGCCATGTGCCATACCATTATTGTTGGTGTGCCAAGTTTTATTGTGCATGTCTCAGCAGATGGCTAAATCTGTGACATATAAAAGGCTTTGTTTTAGGTTCTTCTAAAATTAATTCTGCCATTTTCTTAGCCAAATTGGACAGTTTATGTTTATTATGGGCATCAAATATAGACAAGGGCTATGTAGAATCTGCAAATATTGAAGACTTGAAATTCTGATTCATTTTGGCATGTTTCATACAGACATCACATACAGATTGGGGTTCCATTAAATTTGCACATGTTAATGAGTTGAAATCATGAATCATTTTATCACGCCACCTAAATTTGTTGTGTGAAATAAATAATGCAGGAAGATAAGTACAGATAAGTACCTTGTTAGGAGATAAAATCTTGATAAATATCTTCAGGTCTCAAGTTTCAGCATTTCTATTGGAAAACAATGAATGCTTGAAAGGCATTATATTTTTGTTTAGCAAAAATTTGCTATCTAATGGAAGCATTAAATGGTGGTTTCAATATTGCTAGGCCAAAAAATACTTGTTGATGAACCTTTTGATATCCAAATATAATGCATGTATGTATGTACATATGGATGTATGGACTATGGATGCACATTTGCTTATCTTGTGTGGGTGTGTGCGTGTGTGAATCAATAAAGGATGAGAGGAAATGTGATGGCAATAGAATCACCTGTTTATTCTGAACACAGATAGTGTGTGATTTTTTATGCCTCTAGACTCTAGAGTGTAATTAAAGGACATCCTGTGTAATTTTGGTGCTAGACCATGCTCTAGGATGCAAAGAAATTGGCTTCTCTGCATCATCTCATAGGTGACAAAAGAAGCAGAACTGCTTTATGAAAGCCATGCTATTTTACAGGCAGTCCATGAAATCTGAATTATTGAGATAATTCTAGTACTAGGGATCATGTCCTAGTGTTTAGATGTGTTCTTTGAAGTTTATTGGAAAATTTGTGGATGAACCTTTTTTCGTTTCCCTGTTGGTTCTAAAATTAACGTCTTCGCTGAAGTTTGCCAAAGGCCTCCTTGTAAAGTGTAAACCAAGGTTGCACCATTGGCAATCATTTGATGTAAGAGTTAGGCAGGTAGGATCTTAATCAGGAATGTCTTGGATATTCTGAAAAATGTCATGATTTTCAAGTGAGATACTAAAAAATGATCTGAAAACATATTCTAAATTATTTTTGGTTTTAGATTTTCAATACAAATTAAATATTTCCTTCTTTTTTATTTCATGTTGGTGCCTTTCTTCTTTTTGTATTATGTAAAAAAATTTAACTTTTCCAGTTTTTTTGTTTCCTTTTGAAATTTGTTGTTTTTTCTCTTAAAAGTAACTATATTTAAGTTGTGTGGAATTGCCTAGCTGAAAAATTTGCTGCTCCTAATATTGGTGACCATGGGCATAACCAGAGTTGCCAGCCGAGGAAGCCGGAGTGGGAAGCGATATGGAAAGCGGAAGCGGGAAGCGAGGCACTTTCAAAATTTTAGGAAGCAGGAAGTGTGGGACGACTTAGAAGCGAATCAGGAATCGTCTTGGAAGCAACCTAGGAAGCGAAAAAAGAGAGAAAAATAAATAAAAATACAAAAAAAAGAAAAAGAAAAAAGGGGAAGCGAGCTTCCCTTAAATTGAGAAGCGTGCTTCCCAATTTTTTTTTGCTTCCCAGAGTGCTTCCGAAATGCGCTTTGGAGAAGCGAGCTTCCCCACTTCATATGACGCTTCCGGTAACTCTCACAGAATATATAACTTTACTCATATGGTAAACTGCTTGGCTTTGTGAAACACTTCTTCTTAGATGGCTCTTACTTTTCTGCTTAAACTAAAGCATCCCAAAGCATGAAATGGGTTGAACCAAAGCATCCCAAATATTCTTACTTTTCTAATGAGAGGCATGTTGCATGAAATGTGTGTTCATGAGCTGTGATGCCTAGAATGATTTTTATTATAGCTTCTTGCTCTCTGGGGATGATCTTAGCCAGTATGTCTAGTCATATTCAGCCATAAGTACTTTCATGGGCTTTGACATGAAATGGTGATGTATCCCTTCTTTTCCTTCTTTCTTGGCTGCTCAGGATGACAGCAATTCTATACTTGTCATGGATTTTCGCACCGGTTAGATTTCTTTAAACTTTAAATATTACATTTTTATGTGAATGATGTGTTTATTTGTGTGGGCTTAATCTGGGCTGTCTACCTAACAATTTGGACAGATCCCCATGTTCTAATTATGATAGATGAAATGACAATTGACCTCCTGTACTTTGAGTCAGCTGTCTTTTTTTTGTTAGTGTTACTGTATTTCAATAGTTTGCCAGTGATTTATGAGTTCTTGAAATCATGCATATAAACTCTCTTATAATTGGTTATTTCAACCTTCCGGTTGTGTATCTTTAGACTTATCATAGGTTTGCTTTTGTGTTTTTTTTAGGCAAAATGCACTCCGACTCTTCAAAGCGTTCTGCTGTAGGAGTAAAGCAACCATATGATGCTGCAATAGGGCGCCAGAAACCCAGGCAAGCTCTTGAACATGAACCAGATGCAAAAGCAAATGGCAAGTGCTTTTCTCCCCTCTTCCCTTTGTTAATAATCATTTCATGGATGAATACTCCATGAATAAATGTTTGGAAGATATCCCTTTAGCAAATTCAAAAGGATGAAAAAATGCTTTGGTGCTTCTGAAATTACTGTAGCAAATTCAAAAGGATGACTGAAATTACCATAGTCGTGTAAAGCTATTTGTTTGTCTAACATAATTGCTGTTTTGATGACTTCCATTAAACCCATCCTCCATTTACTTTTCTGCTTAGTATGCGTTCACAGTCACAGTCACGTGGATGGATGAGATTATTGTATTACTTTTTAATACTGAAGTAATTTCTTGGAAGTATGTGCGCTTATTGATTTCAGAAAGTCAAAAGTTTGAGATTGCTTTTGATAGTATGTTGGATCATCATCTGGAATTGGTGAAATGGGGAAAATTTTCTCTGAAATCAATTATTTGCACAGGGATGGGGAATACATCTGCCTTCCAGTGATTCTGTGACTTAGATATGGTTTATCAGACTAATCAACACAAGGGGGCTGGGTTTTGGCGAAGGCATCAGGAAAATGTTAAAAGAAGAGAAAAGTGATACTTGCAAAGGTATTCTTGTTTATTGTCCAATTAATGAATATTTTTACAAATTTGAAATTGTTGAGGCATCTTGGTTGCCTGAAACAATCCATTTGTTTCCCTGCTTTTTATCCAACATTATTTTCAGGGCCTTAAATGCCAATTTTTTGTCAACTACATTAGACGGACTGGCACCACTTGCAACCAAAGTATATCATTTGCAAAGAAGCCATCAGCTGGGGACAGCGCTTGGTCATCTCTACCGTGAAACATTAGCAAAGGAGCACAGCAGTGATTCTGTGAGTCCAAGATTATTTAGAAGCAATGGCATGCCATCTCCACAGGTTTCATCACCTAGCAATTTGTTTACCGAGGCACCAAAGGAAGGCATGAACCAAAAGAAGGTGCTTGACTAATTTCTTGATATCGTTTGCTTGTGCATGTTTCTTCAGACAATAAACTGCTCCTTGCAACTTAGCAGTCAAGTCTGTTGTGGAATCTTCGGAGAGTACTGTTTTTTGCATGCAGTTGATGATGTTCCATTATAATTTCTTTTTCAAGTGGAATTAAGTTTATAGTTTTAACACACTGTTTCTCTTTATCATCGTTGTGCTTTTGATAGGCGACTACAAACATATTATTGTCAAAGTAGGCGTTCCAGAAAGATCAAGTTTACTTTGCATCCATGCTTCCTTTTAACTGGCTTGAATAAAAAAGGGATTTTCTTTTGTCTTGTTTGTTTTCTTATAGAAGCATCAAATTGTACTTTTCTGATTATGTTACACTGCTTTTTAACAGAAAGATGTATTCATGTTGCCTGTGGCGCGGAAACCAGATCAATTACTGGCGCAAAGTTCAGAACTATGCTTGGGAGGATATCCACCAATCATGAACTTGCCAAATCAGTTTTGCGACAATAATTTTGCAAGGCCCATGATGTCTGCTGACAATGGTTCAATGGGGATGATGAGGAAGGGATATCTTTCACCGTCTTACTCATTTTCTGCCAATCCTGGTATTCTTCCATCTCTGTATTCTCTGGGGGCTTTGAGATTAATGCTGGTGATACTTTGATTTAAATAGGGTCAGTAGCTCTATACACAAATTATGATTGGTTATTGATTGGTACTTTATTCTTCCTTTATGGATCTTTTTTTTAGGGAAATTTTCAAAAGGGCACCTAAAGTTTGCATTAATCATAAAGGTACCCATGTTTTGGAAAATTTTAAAAACACCTAAAAAATATCATGGTTAATTAAAAAGGCCCAGGAGTTTACTGCTGTCAAGTTTGCTGTTAAACGTGACGGGGAATTACCATTTTACCATCAACATCATACTTTAAAATAAATGCACCTAAAAAAGAGAGGAGCCTTTGAAGGGTTAACTAGTAAGTTAACTTTTTTAACTCATCTTGGGTTAGTGATAACCTAGGTTAAATGAATGAAAGATTGTTTTACCTTAATGGTGCAAAAATTTAAGTGCCTTTTTAAAATATTCCAAAACTTAGTGTGTTCTTTATTAATACCCAAACTTTAGGCGAGTTTTTGAAAATTTCCCTTTTTTTTAATCCTTCGTCCATCTCAAAGATGGCTGACAATTTACATGGAGGTGGGCATGTGTGAAAGTAGTCCAGAGTTCCAAACTGCCTGTTGTTGAGCATGATACATCTTTGAGATGGATTGGAGTTGTTGCATATCATGCCACTTTCGAATGCTGCTATACAGTCTCACTGGCCATTGTGGCGAATATGATTCTACATTCTTGTTTTATTCTTTTCTGTTGTCTGAAGGTACTCGGCATCAACTAAATGATTGGCAGATATTCTTGATATTTTGAGATTTCAATTTTAAGGATGGCATAAATTGCATAAATGAATCTTCTATTTTTTAGCTCAAAGATGTAAATAGAAGAAAGTTTACGGCTCGGTCGCTTAGCTCCCTCACTTTCTTTATTGGTCGCTTTGCTCCTCACAGTTTTGACTAACCACTGGTGCTTTTTCTGCATGTTAGTATTCTTTTCAAATATGTGCGTACTCATGTTAATGGCTCTATCATCCAGGTCCAGCGTTGGAGAACATGCAACCAAACGACCTGTCTGTGGTATAGAAATACTGTCCATCACTATATGTCTCGATACTCCGTGTTTGCAGAAATATTTTCCTCGTTTTCTCTGGGTGTTAGTGCCATTGTACTTGGAATATCAGTCAGTAGGAAGTCAGACTTCAACATTCTGGCGCTATGGTGGATGAATCATCTGTACCATCTAGAAACAAACGTGAATAGACCACCGATTGAGGAAAGTAAAGCGCATGCAGTTCGGCTTTCGAAAAGCATTCTCATTTCTACCTTCATCTGTTCCATTTTTCTGTATGGGCAGACCTGTTTTCACTTTGTGCACATACTCTGAAGCAAGCTCTATATTGCATGGTAAGTAGGGATGCTGAAGTTTTTGCTAAGAAGGTCAAATGCTTCATTCCACACAAAGGAACCAGCTGATCAGATGCATACTCATGTTTAGACCGTCGTCTGACATTTACATGTATTCGGGTTCAATGCTGCAAAGGTTCTCAAAGAAGGGGTTGAAAAACGGAACACAACTAAATCCAAAGCAAGTTCCCATGTACACGATTTTTGGAGCGAACTTTGGCAAAACTAACAAGCGGCATTAGACAGTTTTCAGGACTTTGTTTTACAGAGCAATTTGCCAGGGCAGGAGACAATTGTCAGGACGTGTTTTTCAGGCCATTTTCCTTTGTCAAAAGGGACGAGTCACTTGCTCAATCTAGTCTCAAATCTCGTTCTGGGAGAGATCTCTGCAGAAAAATATTGTATTATTTTGAATAATCTGGTTTTCTCGAGAGAATATCGGTTTATAAAAATAGGAAATCTGAAATATGTAAACCAGCAAAATATGTGGACTTTCATAGTTGTTTTTGCAAATCTAACCATGTAGATGCATTCGGCCTGGTCTATTTGCTTGGACTTGATTATTGGATCATCGTAATCGGATCAAGAAATGTGATTTTGTATGCTTGAATATTAATGAAAAATTTAAGCAGTTGATTTTCAAGCCTTAAAAGATCCTTCTTATATATGGTAATCGAATGATCTAAGAGGCTGTTTCTATAAAACCAAGCATTTAGATTGCATTCATACAATGAAATTTTAGAAAAAACTAAAAAACCTATGAAAATCTTGGTGCATATCAGTTTATATATTTTGCTGGTTCACATATACCAATTACCCTAGAAAAAAATATATAAATTATTCATGAAAGTATAAACCATGTTTAAAATGTATTTTGAAAATATTGACTTTTTAATCATTCTTTGCCTTTTTTTACTGTTGATAAAATGGGGCCATAAATTTTCTTTGAGTAGCGAATCTAGTGATGCATTAGAAATTTGTATGCCAAGCCAAACATGTATGGTTTCAAGTATGCAACCGGCCTGTTTGGAATCTGTAGTTGGGATGAACGTTTATGGAGTTTGAGCATTTGAAGAAGTGCAGCTGCTAAATCCATGATTTAGTGTAAATACAAAAGAGAAAGGGCCTCATTTCCCATCCCAAATGCATAAACACATCCTAGTGTCGAGATTTCAAACAGGACCAAGGTAGTTTGACCACAATTTTACCTCAGGACCACCAAATGGATAAACGCCCATTCCTGCGCTGAGATTCCAAACAGGCCTTAAGAGAATTAGCAGAAAGAACGTTTGAAAGAAAACAACGGCACAATTTTATTGTTGTGGCCTGTGCGTAGGGCTGAGAAACAAACTGTGCAACTTGTGGCTCGGCTTGGTTCAGCTAACCATGAAGTCATTTGTTTTTGGTTCGTGCAGCTGGTCAACTGAGCCACAAGCAGTTCACTAACAAAAAAGGAGTTGAGCATGAACAAACTCAGTTCGGTTCAGTTCATGTAAGCTTATAAGAATATAACAAATAGAATTTAAGTGCGACATTATCATAAAAAAAGGTTTTGTATAGTTGGTTATAGCATATGACGTAAGAGAGGTCTGAGGTTCAAATCCCAGTGTTGAAAACATTAAGGCTATGTTTGGGAGCCTTGAATTGGAGGTTGTGTTGTGGTTTCCCATTCACTCATAATCTCTTGCTCTTTGGGAGCAGCGGTGTTGGTGAAACAATGCGTTGGGAATGGTGGTGGCAACCCCAACACTACATTGCAACACCATTCACAATAAGATGTTTTTGGCAATTTCATCTCTCCGCGTCACATTGGCAAAACAATGTTTTGGCAACTCATTGAAACCATGTTTCCATCACAATTCAAGACACTCCCAAACGAGCTGAGCCTGAATCTCACATTGACTTTTTTTTACACGAGGCATCACGTGGCTTGACTCAGCTTACTGAATTTTGGCTCATTTAGTTAAACTGAGCTTGAGCTGGGTTAAATGGTAAACAAGCTGAGCCTGAATAAGTTGGGCTTGTTTACCAGCCCTAGCCTCTCTTTTATTTTATTTTTCGGATATTCGGTGCATGTGGCTAGAAAATAGTATAAAACAGACAAAAAATGTGCAACCCTAGAGGGTGTAAAATACATTTCCATTCTAGTTTTGGAACTCAAAAACAGAAAGGGTTTTCGATTCTGACTCAAAAGATGAAAGTTATAGGTTCATGTCTCAGCTTTTCAACAACTATAAAAATACAAGTTTTCAATATCTTATAAGAGATAGATAGATACGAGAACAATGCTTGTTATGAGAAAAACAGTCACATATTTGGGATGATGTTCACATATATAGGAGAAGTACGCATGTACAAAGGATAAAAAAGTTTTTTTAAATCCATATATTTTTTTATTTTGGACATGGAGAAAATATAAAAAATTATACAATTTTTAGGAAAACACGTGAAATTACTAGTATGATCATTTTTCCTTTTTTATTGTTCATCATGGCTAGTAGATGAGTTCACCTACTTCATTATAACTAAGGTTATGTTTGGGAGCCATGCGTTGAGATGAAAACATGATACAAGTATGTTGCCAAAATATAGTTTTACCAATGTGTGATGTTGAGAGATGGAGTTGTCAAAGGCATCCTCTTGTGAATAGTGTTGGGGCTGCCAACACCACTGCTCCCAAACAACAGCAGAGTATGAGACCATTGGGGAGACCACAACCAAACATAGCCTAAAATTTTCTAATAGAAAGCATTGATTTGAGTGAAAATCTGATTTGCGAGCACATTTTTAGCATTTGTTTGCTATGTCAAGGGACACACCATTTTGGGGGCGTGTTCATTGTGGCAAAGGGGAGACATACATGCAATATTTTAAATGTTTTAAAGTATCATTTTAATAAAATTGCACTTTTTAAAATTAAAATATCAAAAAATTAGTTTTCTACCGATTAAAATTTAACAAATTTCATGTCCTTGTGTCCTATTTTCAAAAAAATTGCCTTGGGAGTCCAACTCATGTCATGCATCCTCGTGTCCACATATTTTTGTGACAGATTTTTGGAGATGAAATTGGAATTTATCCAATGTTATTATTTGGGGTTGTATTTGTCAATTTTCTGGGGCCATATGTGGCTGGATTGACGTAGCCCAGTAGCTGAGTTGGGGTAGATCCATAAGTTACGTAATATTATTGTACACTAATTGCTTCAATGGTACATGAACAGATAGAAATACAGGAGTCCCGATCGGGTGCAATCACATGGCACAAAATTTGTGCATGCCCCTCCATCAAGCCTTGGGCCCGACAACTGACAGAACAAAAATTTGTGCATTAAGTACCCGATCACCCTCAGGTCTTGGGTCCCACACCTGGCAGGCCCTGTTCCCAAGATGGAGGGTGATCAGGTGCTTAATGCGTAAATATTTGTGGAATCATATTGCACCTCACTGGCAGCCATTGGAGGATGCATTCGGTCCATTTGCTTGTAATCGACTATTAATCATTACAATCGGATCAAGAAATGTGTTGTATATGTTTGAATATTTACAAAAATTTTGAACCCTTGATTTTCAAATCTTAAAAGATCCTTATGCATCGCAGACAAGAGTTTGTTTCTATAAAACTAAGCATCTTGACCGCATATGTACGGTTAGATTTTAGAAAAAAATAAAAAAAGCCTATAAAAATCTCGTTTTATATATTTCAGCTACCATATATATATATATATATATATATATATATATATATATATAAGCAAGGGATCATGTTGGTCTCGACCGCCTGACCTGAGTGGAACTCAGATATTCAAGTATGGGCATAAAAAATGCAGGCATGATCAGACTGAACCTGGATCGAGTGACATGTGGTATGGTTTGAGATTCTATTTTATCGACCAGACATAAGTCGAATATGAGTGATTATTTTCTGGACCCAACGTTACTCGAAACTGAGTGCTTGTTAGTTGGGCAGGTCCGATACCCAATCTTTGACAGCTCTACATTAAAGGAAAGCAACCTAAATCCAATGTAAACATCGAACAAATCATTATGCCTATTTATCTATGTTGTTCCTTTAGTAAGCAAATCAGTGTTTACTACCATAAAAGAAATGAGCAAATCAATGATTAACAACATGATCAATCATGTTAATCATTGAATGCCTGATGATGGCTCAAAGAGATCTTGGATGCTTTGATGTATCTAATTATTAGAGGAGGCCATGGGCGGGGCAGACTGTGACCCATATTGGAACTCGCTTTCGCCAGGCTTACATAGCTCATCGTCTAAGTCAAGCTGTGTGCCGCATGACTCAGGCAAACCCGTCAATCTCCCTCTCTGCTCGAGTTAAGAAAATGCGAAAAAAAGACCATAACAAAATGCAGTCCCTTTGATAAAACCTCGGTCGGGCCCATTGGATAAAGTACATAGGGCCCAACAAGCCTGGCCCGTTAACTGGGTTGGGCCTAAAGGGTCCAGCTTGAGCCAGAGTATAGGTTGTCGGGAAGCGACCTTGCACAATGCCGAATTTGTAGCGGGATGAAAGCTTCGCAGTTACACTTGAAATCGCCAGGGCATCCAAACTCTCAACTCTCTTCTTCTTTTAATGCTATGAATTCTTGTGTATCTTCCATACAATGTTTCACTTGCATTTTATAGATTAAGAAGAAGGTTCAAGCTTTGGGACACAACTCCTGGGAGAAATCCCTTCATCCCTCAAAAGACACTTCTTTTGAAATGTGACTGTTGAAATGACCTTCATCCTCAAGAGACACTTCTCTTGGAATGTGACTGTTGAAATAGCCACTACAATAGTCACTTATGGCCATATGTCCTTACATCTCCCACTTGGCCATAAAGGACTTCTTGTGTTTATATACTTGTTCTCAACCGGAACCTTGCATACACACTTTTTGAGTAATCTTTACTCACCCCTGTGTTTATATGCTTGTTCTCAACCAGAACCTTGCATACACACTTTCTAAGTAATCTTTACTCACCCTGTGTTTATATGCTTGTTCTCAATAAGAACCTTGCATATGCACTCTCTGAGTAATTTTTTTTTTACTCATTTACAACTTAGACATATCTGAGTCCCATCTGACTTACATGTCTAGTGAAAACATCTTTAGTGATTGTCTTGGTTAGCGGGTCTGCTACCATGTCACTTGAAGGAACATAGTCCACTGCTATTTCATTTTTCATAAGCATGTCATGAATATATTGATATTTAACTTTAATATGCTTACTTTTAGAGCTATCAACTCCTGTTTGTATTAGTCTTATAACAACTTTATTGTCACAATATAGTTTAACTGGATCTTTTGGAATGTTCAATTTCAACTCATTTAAAAAATGATTTATCCACACACCAAATGTGGCCACCATGTTACAGGCTATATACTCAGCTTTATGGGTATATTGAGCCACACACCCTTGTTTCTTACATGACCATGCAATTGCCCCACCTCCTAACATAAATACATAACCAGAGGTGAAGTTTGCTTCATCCCTATCACCAGCAAAGTCAGCATCTGAGTATCCTACAAGCTTTAAACTATCTGACTGATAGCATAACTTAAGTTCCTTAGTTCCCTTTAGATATCGAAAAAATCTCTTCACTGCTTCTCAATAAGAGAGCCCAAGGTTACTTTGGTATCTACTTACTAGACTTACAGTAAAGCTTAAGTCAGGTCTAGTACAAAGCATTGCATACATCAGGCTTCTAATTGTCTAAGCATAGGAAACATTCAACTTTTCTTGTCCATTTTTTGAACAGTCATTCTTAACCTTTGGCCTTTTACTACAGGAGTACATTTTGCCTTGGTATTTTTTATTCTAAATTTCTTTAAAATGTGGTCAAAATATTTTTCTTGACTCAGACATAGCAATCTCGATTTTCTATCTCTGTGGATTTTAATTTCAATGATATATGAAGTCTCACCCATATCCTTCATTTTAAATAGAGAACATAACCATGATTTAATCATATTTAGCATGTCTATGCCATTCCCTACAATTAATATATCATCAACATAGAGAGATAACACAGTAAACTTACTCCTACTTTTCTTGGCATATATACAGTGATCCAGACTATTTGCCTCATAACCTAATTTGGTTATAGCATTATGAAAAGTCAAATACAACTGTCTTGGTGACTGCTTAAGTTCATACAAGGATTTATTTAACTTATATACTTTATCTTCTTGACCTTTAATTTTAAAACCTTCTGGTTGCTGCATGAAAATAATTTTATTTAATTCACCATTTAAGAAGGTCATTTTCACATCCATTTGATATAGGTCAAGATCAAAATAAACTAACAATGCCAAAATAATACGAATATATGCCAGTTTGGCTACAAAAAAGTAAGTTTCTTCGTAATCAATCCCTTCTCATTGAGTATAACCTTTTGCTACTAATCTGGCATTGAATCTATCAATAGATTCATCTGCCTTGAATTTTTTCTTGAGAACCAATTTGCTACCAATTGCCCTATATCCATTAGGCAAATTAGCTAGTTCTCAAGCTCCATTCTTTTCTATGGAGTTCAACTCATCTTTCATTGATTCTTTTCAAAGTTCAGACTCATTAGAAGTAATCACATCTTCAAAACTCAAGTTATCAAGAGTTTCATCCAAATCTATAGAATAACATAATTCTTCACCCAAGAATGTATAATAATCATTCAAATACGATGGAGGAGTTTTTGTTCTTTTCTGTCTAGTTACTGGTTGTGAAGTTTGTTCATTATTTACAACTATATTGTTATGCTCTAAATCTTGAATGAGTATCCCAAGATCATTTATGATATCTAGAAAGACATCATCATCTTCAGGATTGAAAACACTTTCTTGAGTTTCCAAGAATTCTACCTCTCTACTCTCTATAAATCATTTTTCAAGATTATATAATTGATATCCCTTTGAGTATCCCATGAAGATGCATTTAATAGTTTTACTATCTAACTTGTCTCTCATTTGACTAGGAATCAACATATGAGCATGTGACCCCTACTTTCGTAAATGACACAAGTCTGGCTTCCTACCAGTCCATAATTCATGAGAAATAAACTCTACAGCTTTAGAAGGAACCATATTCAGGATATACATGGCAATGCAAATTGCTTCTCCCTAGAATTTCTTGAGAAGATTTGCATGTGCCAACATGGATATTGTCATATCCATTAAGGTTCTATTACTTCGTTCTGCTACACCATTCTGTTGTGGCGTATAAGGCATCATTGTATGACAAGTTATATTATTATCAGTGTAGAAGGTCTTAAATTCATCAGAGTTATATTTACCTCCTCTATCAGGTCTGATAACCTGAATTTTTCTTCCTAGTAATCCTACAACTTCATGTTTGTATGCCTTAAACTTTTTTAGAGCTTTTGATTTCTTAGAAATTAGGTATATGTATCCATACCTAGAGTAATCATCTATAAATGTGATAAAATATGATTTTCTTTCATGTGTTTCTACGATTAAAGGTCCACAAATATATGTGTGTATTAGAATTAACAAATCACATGATCTACTTTCCTTAGAAAAAGATTTTCTTATCATTTTTCCTGATATGCATGGTTCACATTTTTTTAATTCTATATTTTTAAGAGAAGATAATAATCCCATGCGAATTATTCTTTTCATTTTATTGACATTTACATGCCCTAACCTTAAATGTCATAAATATGCATATACATTAAATGCACAATCAATATAACCAAAAATATTCATTGTATTACTTGTAGAAGGAGTTACATTAAGACGAAAAAGACCATAGTTAGCATTATAGCAACCCCTAAGCTTCACTTTTTCATCTTTCCCAATAGTGACCTTATTACTCCGAAAATTAATTTTGATGCCCTTTTTAGCAAAATCTTCCACTGCTAAAAGATTTTTTCTCATGAAAGGTATATAAAGTACATTTATTAGTAAGAGAGTGATCCCTTCTACCTAAAGCCTATAGGTCCCTACCTTGAACACATCACTATAGGTGTTATTTCCTATATACACCTTATGATATCCAAGCTTCAACTCCTTCATTTTCACAAGTCCTTCCTTTGTCTTAGATACATGTCGCGTCGCCTTTGAATCTATCCACCAATCTAGGAGATCACTATCTGCGAGCAATGATTCAATTACAATGTACACTAATTCTCGTTTTCCATTTACTTGCTTTCCTAGAGTGTCTTTCTTGGTTCTATTTGGGCAATTATTCTTAAAATGCCAAACTTTTCCACAAGAGAAACGTGCTCTCCTGATTGCAGTCTTGGAGTTCTTGATTTGCACTAGATGTTTCTTGTTGAATTTATTCTTCTTAAATTTTTTGAAGAATATGCCTTTAGGCTTGAACTTATGAGAATTTGCTGAGAAGGATTCTTGAGTATTCATAACTTCTCCCTTTTTGTCTTTTGACATGTGCTCTTGCTTAAAAGCTAATTGCAGAGGGAGCTCTGTTAAAGTAAGACTTTACTGGTTTAACCTCATGGCAATCGACACCATCTTTCATGTTGGAGGAAGACTATTTAATATGGTAGAGATTTGCATGCGCTCAGGAATATAATTTTCTGCTATGGCTAAGTCCTTAGCCATTACCAGCATTCGATTCACATGATCAACTATATTATCTGACTCTTTCATCCTGCAAGAGTTGTACTGCTCTAGAAGAAGTTGAATGTAGGTTTCTAAAGTCATATCATATTTTTTCTTGACTTCTATCATTCTCTTCGCAGTGTCAAAATCTTCAAATACTCGAATGAGGTCATCTTGCATAAATGTTAGAAGAGTTGCTTGAGTAAGTTGATCGTCTTTAATAAACTTATTATAAGCTTTCTTCTCTTCTTCAGTTGATTTATCAGTTAATGGAGATTTCACATTTTTCAATATATATAGGGTCTTGTCATGTGTCAATAGATATTTCATTTTTCTTCTCCACATTTCAAAATTCGTCCCATTAAGTTTTTCGATTTTAGACAACTCAACCACGACTATTCGATTTGCCATTTTCCTAATTATAAACAAATATAAGAATTAATAAAGTATATTTTAACTAATATTTGTAAATATAACTAGTTTTAATCATTTTAAACTAGTTTATCATGAAATATGATCTTTAAGTATGCAAGAAACTCATAAAAATTGCTAAATTTAAGCACTTTTTGACAAAGATAAGTAATAGGTGATTTTCTAAAACTCAGAACCACTTTTCTACAATTCCAGAAAGTATTTAAGAGAGGTTTTGTGTAAACAAAAACACAAAAACCTGTTTCTGCAACTTTCTGAGTTAATCAAAAAGTTCATACACTTTTCTGTAATTTCCAAAAAGGCAGAAGCCTTTTTAAGCAAAACGAAAACAGAAACCTCAAAATAGAAATTTTTAAGTTAAACAGAGAGGTTTGATCCTCTCTCTTTAATTTTAAAAAAGATCAGTGCCTTTCTGAAATTATGAGATTTCCTGATTTTAACAGAAAAGAAAGGAACCACTTTTCTGAAATTTCAAAAAAGTAAGAAATGGTTTTTCTGTTTTTCAAGAAAAGTAACCCCTTTTTCAGAATTTGCAATAAATTTTAGGTTTAATATGAAATTTCCTTCTTTTTTATGTAAAAGGGTTATACGTTATAACAAAAAGGGAAAAATAGATTAGGGTTTTCCCTTTTCATTTTCTCTTGACTTGCTTTGAGAAAACCGTCGCTGGGCAGCACCAAGCGACGTCAGTTTTTTGGCGACCTCCTCCGCCCTCTCTAGAGACACCCCAGTAAGCAAACCCTTTCTCCTTCCTCTTTTTCATTTTTTTCGGCAACGGGAGGCAACCCAATGCTTTTTCCGGTAACAGGTTGCAGCCGGGTGCTATTTTCGTTGAGCCGCCGGTTCCTATTCCGTTTAAGCGATAATTGCTACTGCTGCCTGTGGTTTTTCGACAATGACTCACCGAAGCAACTCGTACCAACATTGGCCCGACGTTCTTCAGCTACCTACGACGTTGTGGGTATTCCGACAACGACCCAACGGAGTGGAGGAAGCCACTAAACGGATTTGGGCGTGCTTGGTTTCAGTGCTGCCCAGTCGGTCCGACGTTCGATTTTTCTGGCAAAAAGAAGCACTATCTGGTCGGTCCGTCAAAAAAAACCCTTCTTGAGGTAATCTGTTGATTTTTTCTTCTCTGTCGACAGACCAAGACGTCGGTCAAGCGGCAACTCACAGCGTCCACCTCTGGTGACTGCACCCGGCACCCGGCTTCCTGCCGACATCGGAGTGGATGTTACTTGCACGATGATCGGCGTCGAACCGACATTCTTCTACCAGCGATGAAGTTTTGGGTTTTCCAGCAGTAACCCTACAAAATGGAGGAAACCACTAAAACCCGATTTGGGCGTGTGTGGTTTCAACGCATGCCAGAGTCAGTCCAACGATTAAATTTTTTTTATTTACCTCGATAAACCGAGTTTTCTCAAACAAAAAAATCTCACTGACCTTAATCGATTATTTTCTTGTTTGAATTGTTTTTTTTTCTTCTTTCAAACAATGGCGATGCAGAAATAATTGCATGCACACTTTCATCGACAGGAATCTGTCAAATCCGCACAACCCGTGCTCTGATACCAATGTTGAGAAGCGACCTTGCACAAGGTCGAATTTGCAGCGGAATAAAAGCTTCGCAGTTATGCTCAAAATCGCCAGGGTGTCCGAACTCTCAACTCTTTTCTTCTTTTAATGTTATGAATTCTTGTGTATCTTTCATACACTGTTTCACTTGTATTTTATAGACTACGAAGAAGGTTCAAGCTTTGGGACACAATCCTTGAGAGAAATCCCTTCATCCCTCAAGAGACACTTCTCTTGGAATGTGACTGTTGGAATAGCCACTCCATCAGTCACTTGGCCATATGTTCTTACATAGGTGTCTAACCTGGGTTGGGCCTGTCGGGACCTTATTGAGCCCTAACTGGGCCGGGTGAGCTGGCCTGATGGACATCCCTACTAATTGTGTTTAACATTAAAAAAGAAACATGGTGGGTTTGAACTTTAAGCATGATTTGTGAAAACTTTTAAACTACAAAAATAAAAAGATGGGGAGGTGTTGTGTTTAGAATCTAAGCAGATCATATCATTTTCGAAATCACAGGTCTTTGGTGTTCTGAATCACCACCATCCATTCAAGAGATCAATGACTGCTAGTGTAGCTGCTAATGATGATGCCATGTGTGTGATCAGTGTGGACTCTGCTTGTTTGCACAATGAACCGGCTGTATTGAAGGGAGCGGCCGGGCGATGATCTCAAAACACCAAAGATCCATGATTTTTCAGATGGCCTGTTCCAGTAGCCTACACGATGGCCAGCACCCATAACTTGCTTTCACCTCAAAGTCACAACAGTAGAATGTGGAAGTAGGCAATTTAGGCATGTCAATGGGTAGGATGTTATCCAATATCCAACCCAAATTCAACTCCAATTAGTCAGATTCAGTAACCAAAATCACATCTGATTAAAAATTGGCTTGTGCGTGAATGTGTTTTTTGCTTGATGTAAACCTTAAAAAGGTGTGTGCCATTGCTTATTTGCTAAAAACATGCTTTAGATCAAATTGATTTAATAAAAAAGCTTGAACTTTCCATCATAAGCTTTTAATGTGATATATTCCGTTTAAAAAACAGATTTCGACATGAAAACACTTAATTTAATACATGATTTTGCCTGTAAACTATGATAAGCTCATTGTGTGTACCAACCGGGGGCTCCGTGTGGTTGGTAGGAGCTGCAAGTGCTCTTCTCCTTGTGGTGGGTCGATGATGGTTCAAAACCCAGTGTGGTATGTTGAATAGTAACTGGTTGGGGTCTGCCTAACCCCAGCTTGCCTCTCAAAAGAAAAATGTGTCCAAAGCCATTTTGACCAATCTGACCCCAAGGATGTGTTTAACATGGTTAAAATAATTAGAATCAACCATTGAATTGCATTTTCTTTATGTCAAAATATGACTTTTTGACGTTTGATTTTAACTCCAAGAAAATTCGATATACATGTTCGAAAAACATGATCCAATAAGCAGTTTCTACTACACCAAATATGCATATCACATCTACAGGGTCAGTTGTGCAAAAATAAATAAATAAATACAAACTTTTCACTTAAAGGTTTGGAGGGGGGAAGCAATATAAGGACAACTAAGTTTTTTGGTTGCAAGTCCTGTTAAGACCTTGTCATCATTAACTAATTAAGGATACTTTTTGTGTGAGATGTGCGGGTTCAAATGGGCTGGACTCAGGCTGGATCTTCCCAGATCTAAATCCAAAATGCAAACAGTAGATCTGAATTTGGATACAGATCCGAATCAGATCTAAGGATGTAAGGTTGAATCTAAATCCAAAATACATATGGTAATACTGGATTCAGAAAAAATAGAACAAAAACAAGTCATTTACATGAAAAAATGCAATCGTGTCAAATTTAGATGCAGAACAATTCTAGATCCAAATTAGTCCAAAAGCAATTGGATTGAACATATTAGAATCTGATCCAAACATTCGTTTGAATATTACTTAAAAGGTCCATATTCAAAAATAACATGTGACTTGGATTGGATATCCAGCCATATCCAATATGTTTGGAACCCTAGTGAGATGTGAGCACTTTTTATCCGTTTGAGGCACACTAGATACTGATATGAAACTGGTTACAGAAACACCAAGAAACTCGTTTCTAAATGCATATGAAACTCATCTTTAAGAATATAGGAAACCGGTTTCTTATATAAGTGAAACGAGCACCAAACTTGGTTTCAACGATGATGGTGGCAATAATTGTATCCCTCTCAAACACGGTAAGACATGAAATTTCTGCAACCCCTTTTACACCTTTCTTATATGTGTGAATCTAGCTTACTTTTATTGAAACCATTAGTAGACTTCTGGAGGCTGTCTTGCGAGGTTTTTTTTCTTTCTTTAATCTAAATATGTTTTTTTGTACTTTTTATAACAATTCCATGATTGAGATTTGGGAAGACATGGAAGAGATTATTCTAGTAGTTGTATATACTTTTCATAAATTCTTGCAAGAGGCCGCCCTTACATCATTAGCTTGAGATTAGTTCTTGTCTTAAAACATATTTCTTTCAGTACTTTGCTTTTACACGTTGCTTGAGACATTGTTCCATTGATATAACTATACATAGTAAAATTAGGTGATATTTTAATTTTAGTGCTTTTATTTTTTTAGCATTTCTTTTGTGATGATATTATTCTTATAACATAAATGATGAGATGAAATTTTCATAAACTCGCAACAATGTTTTATATTAATATTTCATATAATCATCCAAAGACACTGCAAATGGAAACAACCTTCCTGTTTGCACTTTGTTAGCTTCTCCCTTGGAGCCAGACAAGCTAAATTTGTAAAACATTATATGTAACAATATCCAACTATTTCACGAGTGGGGAGGCAGTAGGAGACTTTGTCCAGCGAGTCATTTAAAAAAGGTTAAAGATTTAATAATATTAAAAATGTATTACCTTATAATTATGTATGACAAAATCAAATTGTTTATAATTTGTTGATAAAAAAGATAAAATAATAATATCAATAAAAAGTAAAAAAAAATGCAAAAAAAAGGAGGTAGTTTATGTATACTAAAACTTCTATATAGTAATATTAATCTAATAAATTCAATGGCCATATATTGGCTTCATTAATTTCAGCACTTTTGTTGTCATAGATTATAGAGGTTGGTTTTTTCTAAATTGATACGTATGTAAGAGAAAAAATTATATTACATATACCAGCAAATTTAAGAGCACAATTAAATAAATTTTAATTTATTTATATTTTAAATTTTAATTATATATATGAATGTGAAATATGCAATTTTACCGATTAATCACGACTTGAGGAAGACTATGCATGTCAAGGTTAACTGATTTTTGTCCCGATTAATCACGATTTGCCCAAGAAGATTGTCCCCGTGCCAGGATTTACCAAAGAAAAAAAAAACTAATAATACCATCTAATCTTTTCATCGTGCTGTAATAATTTCAAATATGTTTACTTTTTAGTTGTGGAAATAGGGGACGAACAAACGTGCAGGAGAAACCAAGGTGGGTACCACTCTCTTTTTATAGTGCAAAGAGGTTAGGGGGTGCCATGTTCATTTGGTGTTTTCTTTAAAGGGTGAATTACGTGCAACCCATCATCTTGATAGTTACATCTAGTTGCCTAATTTCATTTAGGGATGGCAGTGGACAGGGGGAAAATGGGGTCCTGCCCCGCCCCGCCTCGCCCCATTTGGATCGGGGATGAAGGACATGAAACGGGCATGAAGGACATGAAACGAAGATGAAGGTTAAAATCAAAACTCAGGATGGAGGCGGGGATGGACTTACACTTTTCCCCGCCCCAGATCCCTGTTAGTAAAATAACTAAAATGCCTTTAGGGATGGCAGTGGACCAGGGAGAGACGGGGCCTCACCTCATTTGGATCGGGGATGGAAGACATGAAATGGGGATGGAGGCCGGGCTGGAGACAGAGCTGAAGTGCAGAATTTTGAGACGAGGCGGGGATGGAGGGCAGAATTTTGAGACGAGGCCCCAGTCCACTGTCATCCCTACTTTCATTATTTGTTTCAAAGACATGCAAATGCATTATTGAAGTACTAATAAAAACGTTCAGCTGGCCTTTGTTTAGTCAAATAAAGTGGTTAAAATCCGTAAAAGATGACATCAACTGATCTTTTTTAGGAAGAAAATTGACAAAAGAAAGTTAAGACCTGAAGTGGGTATTTGAGATGCATTAAGATAAAATTGCCGGTTGAATGCATTAACCAAAAGGTTGGTAGTTTTTTTACAAATAACAGATAATGTAAGCGGTAATTTGTAAAAGATTCTACATGCAGCTTTTTACGTCTTTGGCTTGGATAACTTGAAAGAGAAGCCTGGGTTTTTGTTATCACTTTTGCCCTACTCTATCTTGATGAAGAATGTGGACCGTACTGCTGAAAAGGGAGAGAAGTTTGGAGCTTGTATGGTATCCCCCATGCTCCTTTTGAATGCTTCATCTAAAAATCTTCAATGATTTTGCTATCAATTCTCATGTTTTTGGCTCCAGGAGGATGGCTTGGCCCAAAATAGGCATATCCGGGGCCCACTTCAGACATCAGATTAAGGACTACAGTTCCCTAGTTTTCATAAAACATGAATTTGGTGTGGATCCCATGCTAAATCCATTACTTGGATTTGTGACCCGAGGCAGTATCACAAAACAAGTCCTCGGTTTGTTTTTGTTTGGCAAGGGGAAAAGCTCTTGCAACTTTGAAGAAGTGTTTTACACTGCGCCTGGGATAGTTTCTTCGAGTAAAAATAAAAATAAAAGTTTGAAGTGTTCTATGCAAAAATATCGAAAAATTCTTCCTGCATAAAAATATATATGCATGAAAACATTATGAATAGCACAAAAAACCTAACTGGTACTACAAAAAACCATGATCAAGTCACGATGTATCAAAAAATCGAGCATTTTGAATTTATCACAATTTTATCAAGGATTTATGTTTTTTTAATTTCTTGATAGCAAGAAATTTAAGATACCGATATATTTTGGTTTCAAACAATGCATAAAAAGTGTTTATGCAAATAGTAGGGAGCTTGTATTGTGATCTATGTTACGGTCTGGTTTTCAGGAGATGCACAGTATCCAAGCTAAGGGTAGGGATGGCAGTGGACCGGGGGAAAGCGGGGGCCCGCCCCGTTTGGACCGGGGATGAAGGGTATGAAACGGGGATGGAGGCGGGGACGAAGGTTAAAATCCATCCCCGTTCGGGGATGGAGGAGGGGATGGACGTACCCTTTTCCCCGCCCCGTCCCTGTCACTTTTCCCTGCCCCATCCCCGTTTGAACCGGGGATGGAGGACATGAAACGGGGATGAAGGCAGGGGTGGAGGTTAAAATCCATCCCCGCAGGGGATGGAGGCGGGGATGAAGGTTCTAATCTTGAGGCGAGGCGGGGGTGGAGACCTTGTCCCCCTTCCCGCCCCACAGCCATCCCTAGCTAAGGGTCCACCTGCCCAGCCTTGAAGGCAAAGAGGGTCCTCTAAGCACAAAGGCGTGAATCAAAAAGTCTAAGGGGACGTCTCACTCTTCCGGAAGAGTCTTGGTTGTCTCTGGATGATTAGTTATTTAGAAAGTTTTGTTATTTCTCCTTTCTTGATTTCCTTGGTTAGTTAATGGGTTGCTAAGGAGTTATGGTTAGAGTAAATCTTTCTTTCTTGTTTTTTTTTTTGTTTTTTGTTCTTGATTGGTTTTTTGGATAGTTATAATTGGTTATGCAGTAAGCTAGTCCTTCACTCTATATAATAGAGCTGAAACTTTCATTTGATTTATGTTTTGAGAAATAAAGATTCTTTCTTTTAAGGCTCTAGCCGTTCTCCCCTTCTTTCTCCTTCTCTCCTCACATCCCTACCCCTCGATGCCCTTCTATCTCTTTCTTTTAGGGTGCCCGTCAGGCATGCTCCTAGAGTGGTGGTGGATCTTCGAGAGCTCAATCCCTTCAATCTTCCTCACTGAATTAAAGCAGACACTATCGAGAAACGGAAAGGATCCCTATCAATCGTGGTTCTATTGATCCGTCCTCTCCAAACTTATATCAAGTATTTATATCAGTCTCCAGGCCTTTTTATATTATCCCTTGACTCTTACTATAGCCTTAGATAAAGTTCTATACCTATGTCAGGGATTTGGCCAACCAGGTGCCGAACCCACATCGAGAGGTGTGGTCAACCCGACTGTGGATACAGTCAATGCACCCAAGGTCATTTATGTCCAATTTTTAGACCTTAAAAAATGCCCGATGAAATGGGCAAAGGAGAGGAGGATTAGGGCAATTTTTTTTGCCCTAATCCTCCCTTCCTCTCCTTCTGAAGCCGACGCCGACGATGACCTCTCCTTCTGAAGTTGGTGACGACCTCTCCACCCGACCTCTCCTCCTCAGGTACTCTCTCACTATCACTCTCTCTTCTCTCGCTCTCTCTATCTGTCACTTACTCTCACTCGCTCTCTCCATCTCTCTTCTCTTGCTCAATCTCACTCCCTCTGTCTCTCTTCCCTACTGGGACTTGACGAGGCGGGTGGTGCAGTCCATGCAGACGACGAGGTTGCCGGTGACCTTGGCCTCGAGGTTGCCGGTGACCTTGGGGTTTAGGGTTCTAGCGCAGGGTGGGGTCAACGGGTCTGGTTTATCCGGACCTGACCCGTATTAAGGGTCCAGGTACGGTGATAAATAAGAAGACCTCGTTAAGACTCGGGTTTCAGGCCCAAAGGTCATATTAATACATAGATCCGAGTATAGTTTATGAAATTTTATATCAGACCCACTCGAGTTTTGATTTTTTATGACAAAGTTTTGTTGCAATATAGACCATTAATTTTAATTGGATCTCTTTAGAAACCCATTTAAACATAAAACTAAAGATAACTAATTTAATGCATATTAAGTAATAAAACATGTCTGCATAGTGCAAACTCTACACATATATATTTTTTATAATCCCATGCTTAGGAGTATTCACTTTGCATTAATGATTAATGTTATTATTATATATTTTTCTTATACCTTTCGATATTTATTTATATGTACTACTACTATAGTTTTTAAAACTTATTGTACACGTTGTTGACCTTGCATTCAAATTATAAATCTTGATTGTGTGCATAATTAAATTTAATATAATTTTTTTCCAGGACAAAAATGACGGATAAAGAAAAAGGACTTGCGTCATCCTCATCTCCACATGTAAGTTCTGTTGCAAGTGTTGTTGATAGTTTTAGTGAGAGTGATGATGGAAGGTCATTATGGGTACATGTAGATAAGCTTGCAAAAACTAGAGGAGGTGGTGGAAACAAAAGATTTTTGATGCAAGCTCTGTGAAAGAGATTTTGTTGAGTCTTACACAAGAGTTAAAGCTTATTTGTTGAAGATACCAGGACATGACATTTTAGGATGCAGAAGAGTTGATGAGACAATGCAAAAACAATACAATAAAATACAAGAAGAATATAAGAAGAGAAAAACAATGAATGATTCTTATGAAATTAGTGTACCATTTTTAAGTCACCAAGAAGATGCTAAAAAAAAAGTGGATGTAGGAGGTAGAGGAAGATGAACGATACAAGCAACATTTAATACATATGGAAGAGAGAAGATGGATAAAAAAGTAAGGAGGTATTTTTATTTTAGTTCACTCTCATTTAATGCAGCTAGAAATTCTTATTGAAAGGATTTAGTTACTTCTTTGAAAAATTATAATTTGAGTGGCTATGTACCTCGAAGCTCAGAAAAACTATGAACCACACTTTTTACAGAAGAGATGAAAAATGTTGAGAGATTGCTAGAGATTAAAAAATATTCATGGAAGCAAAATGGAGTTTTCATTGTTTATGATAGGTAGACAGATATTCAAAGACATCCACTAATCAATTTTATTACCTCTTTGCTTAGTGGCCCAGTATTTTTGAAAGCAGTTGATGCATCTGAAAAATATAAAAATGTTGAGTATTTGAAGGAGTTGTTTATAAAAGTAATAAAAGAAGTGTGTGATCAGAAAGTAGTACAAATCATCACAGACAACTCCAGTTTGTAAAAGTGCAGCATTGAGTTTAGAGAGTGATTATTCTCATATTTTTTGGACTCCCTGTGTAGCACACAACTTGAATATGACCCTCAAGAGCATCTACAACCCCGAAGAAGAAAAAAATTCACCAACATATACTCTATGTTCATAGATTGAGGAATTACAAAAAAATGTCAAAAGCATTAGAAATTTTGTTGTCAACCATCATTATGCTAATGCTATATTTAATAAACATTCTGACCTAAAATTGTTGAAGGTCACTGAAACACGTTTTGCGTCCATCATTGTGATGGTGAAGAAGATTAAGAAAGTGAATAATGTTTTTGTTAGCATGATGATTGATGGGAATTAGACATTCTATCGTGCTGATGATGATATCAAGGCTCAAGAAATTAAGAAATTAATTATTGATTGATAGTTTTGGGACAAAGTGATATATTTTCTTCAATTTACGTAACCTATTTGAGAAATGTTGAGAAAAGTTGATAAGGATGAGCTCATGCTTCACAGAATTTATGAAATGTAGGATAATATGATTGAAAAAATACAAGTTATAGTTTCCAAGCATGAAGAAAAAAAATCCTGCATTGGATGATTCAGAATTTTTTAACCATATTCATTCAGTTTTAGTCAGAAGATGGGATAGGCGCAAGACTCATTTGCATTGCATGGCACATTCTCTTAATCCAAAATATTATGCAAAAGGTGGTAGAAAGGTGGTATTGGTCGTGTCCCTCTAAATTTAGACCCAGAACTATCAAGGCATATAAATGTGTATGACGAGACTTTATCCAGAATCACATATTCTAAATCAAGTCATATAAGAGTTTGGAAAATTTACATCTTCGAGATTATATGGACAATCATTACTCGTGAGAAAGAAGGATAATATATATCCTATCACATGGTGGTCAATATTTGAATTAAAAACACATATTCTCCAACGTCTTGCATTGAGATTGTTATTCCATTCTGTTAGTTCATCCTGTTATGAAAGAAATTGAAGCATATATTCTCAAATTCACAACATAAAAAGAAACAAACTCACCAGTAAGCATGCAGAGGATTTAGTATATGTTCATTCAAATCTTTGACTACTTTTGCAAACCAATGATGAATACAGGTACTAATTTGCTCTCTTACTTATTTGACTATTTCTTAGCTTTTTTATTTAAATATGCTTGTATTTAATATTTTCAAATTATTTAAAATTTTTAATAATGTAGACAAGGATCATCCAAATTTGGGGATGTAAACCCAAGAGAGTGTGGCTTAGAGGGAGAGCATGATCAACATTACAAACATGAATTTATCTAAGCTCAGTCTTCCTTCTTATGGTGCATTTGATGATGAAGTAAAAAATTATTAGAATCCATTACCTCATCGTCATTAACACTGTATAGGATATACTTTTGGTATATAATTATGCATTTTTTGCTTCTTTTGTTAGTATACTATATAATTTACTTTTTTTCTGCTTTACTTATTTGATTGTTTCTATAATATATTTAGGTTAATTTAATTATGGTGTTAGTTTTTATATTGTAAAATAGAATTATAAATTGTTAATTTGATTTATTGCATGCATAATGATGAATTGATTTGATGATATTATGATAATTGCTTTTTATTTCATTAGTGTTACTGTTGTTAACTATTAAAAATTATATATATATATATATATATATATATATATAATTTTTTATATTTTTGTCGCACCCTGTACCCAAGTTTTTTGAAAGTTCTATACCTCCGCACCCGCACCCATGTGACATAGTTTTATACCCTTTTTAAGCCCAAAAATACAAAATTGCATCCTGCTAATTAGGCAAAATACCCTGTTTATATTGTTTGATCTCACTAGCCTATTAGAGGTCCCAGCCTGGGTTGTCAACACCTGTGTTAGACCCCATTAGACGTCCCAAGAATGTCATAGGCCTTCAGGATCAGATCCTTGCAGATCTTGACCAAAAATCCTATTTGAATAGCTTACCAAGCTCAGTTTTGACCAGATTCATTTAGCCATTTAACCCTATTTTTTCGTACATTCCAAACCACTAAGATGTATCGTGACATAGATCTTGGGGTTGTGGGTAGTCGCCGCAACATTCCATGATGCAATTTCATAGCAAACCAATTCAATTTGTTTGATGAGTATAAAGAGGATTGTACACTTCCAATAGCGCTTTTTAGATTTAGAGAAAACCAGGTACACAAGAAAAAAATGAAGCATGAGACATATGTTTTGTAAGGTCGTGTGGCCATAAGAAGGTTATAATTGTTCATACATATAATAGTTAACAATAAAACTAATTAAATTAAATTAACAAGATGGGATTTCTCTTAGTGATGTGTCCCGAATCAACTCCTTACAAGTTTATAAAAGGGTTCTCTGAAGCCAGAATTAGATATGAGAAATCATATGTAAAAGACCATGCAGAAGAGAAAATTGTGCTCTCTGGGCTCACAGAGAATTATTGCATAGTTGTAAGAGGGTTGTAAACAACAGACTTTCTTAATTTGGCAATTTTGAGTGCTACTGCGCACACTCCCACTGAATTCACACTTCCGCATATGTTGTTTCCAACATTGGTATCAGAGCGCAGCAGGTCCAACCCTATTGGTGATCGTGTGTGCTAGTCAGAATCATGTGTGGGTGTTGTCGTGGAAATAAGACACCATAAATAGCTAGAATAACGTAACAAGAGAATTTAGCGAAGAAAGGTCGGTTATATATATTGTTTTTCAGGAAACAAACAGTGATCAAAATCATTGTTTGTGAAGGGAATAAACAACGATCAGAATCATTGTTTGTGAAAACAATAAATTGAAAAGTAAAATCCTTACCATTTATGGGAATTGGCGTTTGCTGGAATCGCTCACCAGAAAAACAAAAGTCCAAAACAAAACAGAAAACTACAAAAAAGAGAGAAGCAAAAATGACTTCTCCCAGGGACTAGCATTCGTCAGATCCACTTTTCTCGATCAGCAAGAAAATATTTCAGAACCCTGGAATAGGGTTCTGATACCTGAAGAAAAGAACTCCACAAATCGGAGTAGTAAAAAAAAACAATGCATTGTTAGAAAATAGGGGGCAGACGGGGGGTTACAGGCTTGAAATGTTGTCGATGAATGCATTGCAACCGCCGACATGTCCAAGGTGATCAAAGCTTCAAACTGGGCCCGTCAACTGGATGGATAATTGGAGAAGGAGCTCCAGGTGTTTTCCACATAAAAGAAAACCCAAAAATTTGTACCAGACTAATTTTCTCATAAATCAAACCATCCCGGTTTACATCAATTTAGTATCAGAGCCAAAGTCTTGATCATGTTTACAATGTCGAAACACAAAAGCGAAGAAAACATGAAAGTGATTGTAGTCAAAAGTCAAGATCCATAAAAAAAAACAATGTCGTTGAGGGTGATGTTTTCCTGATTGAGCGATGATGTCTCGTTGATCACTGAGATAGTGAATACGCTGAAAGAGGATCACAACACAATGAATTATCCATGAGGTGTTAGAACGACAAAATGCCATTATTACATGATGTGTAGAAAAGCGGCCAATGGAAAAAAGGATTATTCATGCTGCTCACCAGGAGAACCAACCTCAAGGGGTCGATGATGCAGCATCAACGATTGTTGGTCTGTAGCTGATATTCAGTCGAGAGGAGGGTTCGATGAACAATGATGTGCCACCGATCGCCCCCCCTCCTCACCTAGTTTAAACCCGTCATCCTTTGTGACATAAAAGAACGAAGGAGGAGTGTCTGAAGCCTACCTCCCTGCCCCTTTCACCACCACACATATCTAGCTTTACATATGTCAACATGTGGATCATAGAATGATAAAAAAAAATATCCAAATTATCTTTTCATGTGCTTTTTCACACTGGATCAAACGGAAACTAGATCTACTTGATCCATTTGATCCAGATCAACAAAAGACACGCTTGAAAATAATGGGTGGTTTGAGAAGAACATTATGGCTTTTTAGACATATCGAATCCGATCTTGCTTGGTTTGTTCAATCTAGAGAACAACACCGAGATTTGATTCCATATTATGAGCCCATAACCCACAAGGTGGAGCAGGATTGAAAGAAACATAAGCATGATGAAGACTTGTTCAACTCGGGGAGAATGATGTAAGAACGGAGTGACACATGAGGGTTTATATTCATCATTGAATCAATTGGAATCCATATTATTTTAGTTTGAAAATAATATTATGGGTTTTCAGACACATGTTTGTTTAGTCTAGAGAACAACACCAAAATCTAGTTTCATATTGTAGGCCCATAACTCACAAGGTAGAGCGGATTGAAAGAAGCGTACTTGAGAACAAGTGTTCTTCAACCTGGGAAGAATGATGTAGGAGCGGAGCAACACATATTCGGGTCCACATCCATCATTGGATCATTTTAGTTTGAATATTTTCTTATTTGAGCTATTATAATGGATACTAGATGTTAATAATTTATTCATATATCTTTTTAATAGTTTAGTATAATTAAGATTTATCTTAATTCATGTTTATCATATATGGTAGTTTAGGTTTACTAGAATTAAGATTTTTTAAGGAAGACTTAAGAGTTTAGGGTTCAGAGCTCACGAGGATAATGAATCAGTTAATTTCCAGTTTATTTGATTTATTTTTTATTTTGCATTATTTTTCAGTAATTTTATTGAATTTCCTGTTCTTTTCTAGATAATTTGCAGTGGGATAAACTTTTTGCTAAACCGAGCTCTCCCGATTTACATTACTCGTTCAGCTCACTTACCAGCCCTAAGGTTACTCATCCTTCTCAGCTGCATGTACCCAAAAGAAGTTTGTCATGTGAGGCAGAGTGGTTGAATACTCATCACCGAACACCATTTTTTTTCTCAAAAGGGAAACACGAGGATTAGAGGACCCATGTGGCATCTTTGCAAGCAGGAAAGTAAACCAGTCCTTGAGAAAGTGATTGTGATTTGCTTCCTCATAACCAAAATTCGATGACTTTCTAAGGTATAATTTTGCACCTGTGAAAATGATACTTTTTATGTATTTTTTTGCTTGAGAAAATAAATCACATGTTTGCAAAGCTCAAAAGAACTCTCTCACCTGATAAAAAATATATACTTTATTAAGGCTTCGTTTGTTTCATGCATATGAAAGTGCTGAAGTGGCAGTCCCGATGTAATCCTTTTCCACCATGAATGAAACAAATATCAAATCATCATGATGGGAAAGTATCATAGACTCTAGTTTTTTCATCACCAATCACAATCTTTTCATAGATGTGAGAGAGTGTACCATTCACACCTATGGTACACTCTCTCACATCTATGAAAAGATGTTGGTCGCGAGAATGTACCATTCACACCTATGGATCTAAGAAACCATTTGAGAAGGAAGAGGTCAGACAACATGAAGAATGAAGAAATATGTTCTTTGGTTGATTACCTACAGAAGAATTCAAGCAATGACCCTGGTTTCTTTAGTGCAATGCAACTGGATGAAGATGGGTATGCTATGAATATGTTTTGAGAAGATTCAAAGTCAATATTAGATTATAAATGCTTCAATGATGTGCTTATTTTTTATACGATAGTGAAGATTAATATGGAACAACGGCCATTTACGCAGTTTGTCAGAGTGAACCAGTACTCACGGAGTTGCATATTAGGCGACACTTTTTTGTATGACCAGACCAAGAAAACCTTTGAGTGGTTGTTCAGAGTATTTATAGAGACAATGAATAGGAAGCACCCTAGAGCTGTACTTACAGATAGTGATCATGCAATTGCGGCTGCAGTGTCTCATGTATGGCAATATGCACATCATCACCTATGTTTGTGGTACATCTTTTAAAATACAACAAAGAACATAGGACATATTTTTAATCAGAAGACAGGGTTTGATAAAATGTTTAGAAAGTATATACTTGAGAGCATGGACGAGGTCACTTTTTTGTCATATTGGGAGCAAATGATTTAGATGTCCGACCTTGAAGACTATGTGTGGTTATAAAATTTATATGCAGAAAAAGAGAAGTGGGCATTGGCATGTGAAAGACAATACTTTTGTGCAGGTATGATAAGCACACAAAGAGCTGAATCTATGCATGTCACACTGAAGAAAACCTTGTATTCATGTTTAACAATGTTTCATTTCATGAAACAATATGAATTATTTATAGACAGTCTTAGACAAAATGAGCTTGAACAAGATATGAAATGCTTCAACACCCGCCCTGTAACTTTGGGCATGAAAATATTGATGCGACCTGCAGATCTGTATACATTAACTTTATTTGAATGGACTAAGAAGAATGTTATACAGGTCATGAATTGTAACATAGAAGAACGTATGCAATATGAGAATATGCACAAATACCATATTGTATGGGAGAATGAAGAGCAACCAAAAAGGAAAGAAGCACATGTTACGTACAATGTTGATAACGAAACAGTTGAATGTACGTGCAAAATATTTGAATTCAAAGGTATTTTATGTCGTCATGCATTAAAGGCACTTAATCAAAAGAAGATACAAAAAATATCTAAGTCATATATAATGCGAAGATGGACGAGACAAGCAAAGATTGCACTGCTAGATAGAAATAATGTCAGTCCATCTAGTGTTGATAAGAAGTGTCGCATAGCCTTCTGTTACCAACAACTATGTAGGTCACTTATGTATGTTGCAGATTTGACATCAAAAAACAAAGAAGCCTATGTATGTATGAGAAAAGTGTCAAGAAAATTTCCAATATGCAACAATACCCTACAGATGTGCATTACAACGTTGGAACCTGCAATCCTTCCGACCTGTTTGAGTGAAACGATGTCATGAGTTTGACAAGTCTTTTGGTATGTAACAATTTTGGGAGGATGTTTGCATTTCTTGTTGAACTTAATGTAGTGCCTTAAATTGTTTTGTTTAATGACAGGCTCAGTTCAATTCAAAAGTGAGCAACGCAACACAGGAATCATGTGTGGATTCTTCAGCTACAAAATAGTTGTAGCATTTAACTTTCATTAGTGTAAATCATTGTAATGTTTAACATTCTGTAATTTTTTGTTGTAATTCTATAATTCTTTGTCGTAAATCGATAATTCTTTCTTATAATTCTATAATTCTTTGTTGTAAATCTATAATTCTTTGTTGTAATTCTACAATAGAAATCATACTACAAATATCATAAAACTCATTCCTAGAAAACACATAATATCTTACAAATCGATATACAACAATTGAGCATAATATATTACAAATTGATATACGACAATTCAACATAATAGCTTACAAATTGATATTAACAAACAAAACAATATTTCATAAGAATCTACACTAGAAAACACTTAATATCTTACAAATCTATATATGATAATTCATTATAATAAATTATAAATCGATATTAACAATCAAAGCATTATCTCACAAATCGACACTAGAAAACACGTAATATGTTACAAATTGATATACGATAATTTAGTATAATATATTACAAATCAAGTTTAATAACCAAAACAATATCTTATAAATCAATACTAGAAAATACATAATATCTTACAAATCGATATACGACAATTCAGCATAATATATTACAAATCGATATTAACAAACAAAACAATATCTCACAAATCGACACTAGAAACTACATAATATCTTACAAATTAATATACAACAATTCAGCGTAATATATTACAAATCGATATTAACAAACAAAACAATATATCACAAATCGACACTAGAAAACACATAATATCTTATAGATCGATTTACGATAATTCAGCATAATATATTACAAATCGATATTAACAAACAAAATAATATCTCACAAATCGACACTAGAAAACACATAATATCTTATAGATTGATTTACAATAATTCAGCATAATATCTTACAAATTGATATTAACAAACAAAACAATATCTCACAAATCGACACTAGAAAATACATAATATCTTATAAATCGATATACGACAATTCAGCATAATATATTACAAATCGATATTAATAAACAAAATAATATCTCATAAATCGACACTATATCGGGAAGCTTCATTCTCAAAAAGGCGGGTTGCGGGGGCGGTTTTGCCTCATTCAATTGCTTAAGGAAAGAGAGGGTGTGCTGGAAAAAATAGTAATCAGACTGACATTAAGAAGCCGCTGATGAACCTTTCCCTATTTCATCAATTAATGACCCAAAAGTTCCTATTTCTAAAAAAGCTGGTAAGAATTTTCACTTTTCCTTGGCTTGATAACTTACAAATAGATTTACGACAATTCAGCATAATATCTTCCAAATCGATATCCAATTCAGCATAATATATTACAAATCGAAATTAACAATCAAAATAATATCTCGCAAATCGATACTAGAAAACACATAATATCTTACAAAGAACACATATACGATTTTATGCAATTTTTCAGAAGAATGCAATTATGAAAATTACATAATCCAATTTAAGCATTCATGCAACATTTATTAAGCATACAAGAACCTTAATCAACAGCAGAAATTTCAATTTCAGTAAGCAAGGCATTCAACATGTATTAGAAATTAACTATCTCACATCCAACAAGTAACAACTAAGGGAACAAGTAAAATATGCATGTCCTAATGCATAGCAAGATTATGCATGATTTATGAGTAATGTATGAACACCTTATTGTCTTTCATTAAAGTTTTTCTTTCTATATGCATGCTCTATTAAATGCATACAATTTAAGTTTATCTTTTTAATTACAGTTTTCCGCTGATACACCAAGCGAGTACAATTTCTCTCAGGTCAAGTTAGGTTCCTAGGGTAGCATAACACACAATTTTATAATTTATTATTGGGTTCTTAACTTAGCCCTCGACCGAATCACCTTCAAAACGTTAGACCTCTACATCTAATGTCGAGGACACTAAGGACACTCCACGCCCACAAGTGTCACTTCCTTAGTATACCAAAACAACAACTGTAACGCCCCAACTTTTTATAGTGAAAAATTTGGAGTAATTTTTTTTTTTTTTTGAAATAGCGGAAGTGCGAAAAACACAAGTCGGGTGCATTACAGGGTAAAAACAGAGAAATACAAAAAACATACCATTCATTAATTGAAACATTAATGACATTAAGTACATCTCATAACAGAAATGTAAATCTACTACTCAGAGTTTAAACAGGAAACACTGAAAAACTGAGATCTCTTGACTACTTCCAAATGCGACGCCACGATGCTCCATTTATGCATTGCTTGAAAAACATTTAAAGCAGAAGGGTCAGACTCCCCTGTCTGCGTAAGAAGCAATGTATTTATATGTGGTGCTCAGTGTCTTGTGTACAAATATGTGCAACAACAACATATATAACTAGCATGGAAGTTTATATCATTCTAAGAAGATAATTATGATTTCTAATTCATGATACAGTGCAAAAGATGACTGGACTAAAGGTATATTTATCTACATTAGTACAAGCTATAGATTTCACAAGTTTCACTAAAGCCAAATCAACAGTATATAATTCTTCAGAGATAAGTTTCCAGTCAACATAAATTATCTAATGCTTAACTTACTCTTACCCTGTGGGTACGCACAGGCATAGACCTCGTAGCGGACCAAGACCATACAGTGAGACGCCTAGCTCTCACAAAAACACGAACGTCCACGAAGATTGTACCACCTACCCTCTCCAAGGTAGACCATGGGTCTAATAACATACACCATCTTTCAGGTGTACCCAGAGCCCGAAGAATCCGGTAACATATACCGTCTTTCAGGTATACCCAGAGTCTCGAAGGTTTTATTTTTCATTTTACATTTTCTTTATAACCAAGTGCGAGCTATCGCACTACAAGGGATCCAGTAACATATACCTTCTTTCAGGTATACCCAGAATCCAATATATTTAGTTTATATGTGTATAAATTTTCATTCTTGTTTGTTTGAGTCTAGTAACATACACCATCTTTTAAGTGTACTTAGAACCTAGGGAAAACTAGTAACATATACCGTCTTTCAGGTATACCCAGTATCCCATATTTAAGTTATATAATGCATATTTTGTATTTTGTTAAATTCTTAGTGCGAGTCATTGCACCATAGGGGTTTTCCGAAATCCCAACCCACATTTGGGGTGATCTTAGTGTATGCACATTACTCACTAGAAGCCCAATAGGCGACAACCATAATTTCTTAGAATTCTGGTTCAACTTTGTGTCGAGTACTTATACATTCGGCATTTTAAGATTTGTTTATGAGCTCGAGTGTACGTTTCATACCCCCACTGGTTACGCCGCAACATGGCATTATCTAACTTTATCATTTCTTAAGTGCTTGTTTGGCACTCCCAACATTTAGCGAAACCACATGTTCAATTTTGAACACTTATATTATCCTGAACAAGAAATGATCTTCGTTGTGCAAATATCTGTATCATGTGTGTTCCATGTGCAAATATCTGTATCATGTGTGTCCCACAAGCATCTGAAGAACAGGAGCCAGCGTCATCCTGGTGAAAGGAAGTCGACTTCATATAAAAGCCACTCCTCTTCCCCCTTTAAATCAGAATCTCCATCAAGTGAGTATTTCTTTTTTTTTTCTTCTCTTCTCTAAATCTTCCAGCACACTTTTTTTTTATGAAAGCATCCACAGTAACACTGGTTTGCATATAGCAAATCGGATTACCTCAAATGCAACAGTGATGGAATAATCCAATTCCGATACTTTATTTTTTTTTATGCTTATCTCTATACTTTGTTTTTTTTTTATTATCTATCCTTTGTATTATGTTAATTCCCCCTTTTTTTTCTTCTTTTGTATAATTTCTGCTTTAACGCCACAGCACAGCATTGCTTAGTTTCCCATATGTCATTATATTTTCATATCTCTGATTACATTTTGTCATCTTCATTTTCATGTCTGTGGCTTAGCACTTTCTCTCTCGCATTTTCCCCTTTGGTACTCCCTATTTATGCTTTTCTTGCATTTCAATGGTGGGGATTTTGTATATCTATGATTAATTATTAAATTTACAGTATGTTGCGATTTCAATTTGTCATTTCCTCTGCTACATCGCACCATGTCCTCTGCATCCCCGCTATACCCTTCATCTGACCTCAATTGGGTCTGCTGACCATTCGTCCAGTTTGTTAGAGAGGCGGCACAAGTTAGGAATTCCCTGCATAACAATGTTCGAGATTCTGAGAATACAAATGGATCTCAGAAATTGAAATCTGAATCTGGGTGATGATCAGAAAATTAATATCACTTTTGATGAAGATTTAACATCGGATGAGGTTCTGAATTTTTCCTCAGTCAGATGTTCAGCTTATGCAATACAACTTGCTACAAATTTTTTTTTTTTCTTTCACTGCAATAAAAACCATTGATTGCTAAATACAGGATGATCATAAATAGACTTTGCAAATAATATCAAGCATATTTAGCAAAAGGCTTTCTTCAAGATAATGTCACGTGATAGACCATGTCCAGATAGAGAGATTTGTAATTTTTCTTTTATTGATGATCTTGAGTGTCAAGGTGACACTGATTCAGTGGATGAATTCCCTGCAAAGGTGATTCAAAAAGAGTTTGGATCGATTTTAGGCATCATGATAAGCAAATGCTCGTGTGGCATGCTGTAGTAGAATGTTTTTCACTTTCTGACTAACATCATCTAAACTAAGGATCTAAATGACAGTATGAGTATGAAAAGAAAAAAAAAAGTCCAAGCTACCCAATGATGTTGTCAAGGGTTCACGATTCATGCTTGCTTATTTTTTTTTATGAAGATTATGTGCTGAAGTGTTATATACACTGGTCAACAAGCAAGGAAACCTTGAGAGACAACATGTTTAAAAGAGGGTTTCGTGTCAAAGTAACTGCAATCAGCAGTAAACCCTGAACATTTCTGCAAACTCGTGGCAGGAAGAAGTTTACTTGTTTTTATTAACTCACCTGCTAGCTTACTTGTTCTTAGCTTATTTGTTCTAAGATTAGCTCAGGTCTGTTAAAAATCCTGAATGAAGGCTGGCCCAGATCTCTTAAAATTTTGAATGAGGTTACCATGATTAAGATAAGCATCGTTGCTGTCTCAACAGTTCTGGTTGCTCCCCTTCCTATGATAGTTGTGTCCAAGTTTCTTTCCTAAACATCAACAAATTTCGACAGGTGGTTCTGTCACGATCTCCAGCCATTGCCTGCATTCTTCACTCATTCGTTATTCATTTTTTTTTATGCCCTGCATACATTATGATGTAATCTCTTTTTAGTACTATTATTGTTGTTATTATTATTATTTCTCATTGACCAAGATTGTTAGTTCTGTTTAGTTCCTTGCTCTCTGAACTGATTCTGATGCCAAAAATGAAGACTCAGGAGCATGATCAGAGCTGCTTACGTTTCTAAATGGAGAAGACATATATATATCACTGTTTACCATGAATGGATTCTGAGTTTACTTTGAGACAAGATATCACGACCAACAACAGGATCGTGGAATATAGCATTTGTCATTCCAAATTGGGTTTATCCCCTGTTACTAAGGCTATTTCAAAGACATAGGATCGAAATTTTT
Organism: Nuphar pumila; assembly: GCF_984573655.1. Classification (NCBI taxonomy): domain Eukaryota; kingdom Viridiplantae; phylum Streptophyta; class Magnoliopsida; order Nymphaeales; family Nymphaeaceae; genus Nuphar; species Nuphar pumila. Next base: position 100,939,197 of record NC_143250.1, on the reverse strand, counting down.
TTTGAGCCCTCAATGTTTCCTCGGCTGTAGGTAATCACATTTTGGTGGATTTACAACCTATCTTGCTCTTTATGTCCAAGGTAGATGGGAGTTTTAAGGTTAGTTCTATAAGCATGAACTTCTAGATAGAAGCTAGTTATTTCTGCTACTCATCCCAGGCTATGCATCAGAACATGCAGGAGAGACCTCTTCTTTCCAACTCGAACTTTGGGCAAGCTGCCCCTAGCAATGTCCTCCCTGTAGTGCCAGACTTCCTCTATGCCATCAATAAATTGGCATACACTATCCACTTCCATTTCACATTCATTTATATCTGCCCATTCCTGTAATCATTTACAGTCACCTGGTTGTCAACTCAGATGAATGCCCATTCTGCATCATGTATACCCTCTCTAGTGACAATTTCCACTCAGCAGCAAGATTCGACCGAAGCTTCTGCTGCCATTCACAGTGTCTCTACTGCCATTGGCAGCACAGTAGCCCCATTATGCTGCTCACACAGCCTCCTGCTGCATTTATGCTTAGCCCTTGTAGCATACACAATTGCCCACATTTTATCTCATCTTCAGTTTACAGCCCCCCTCCCTGTGGCTATGTCCCTCCAGCACTATTGACCCCTGTATATCTTTCTGCAAACACCCACATCACTCATCCATATCTTCTGCAAATGGTACTATCCATTGTAATAGTACCTTTTGCAGCTCAGGTTGCAAACATATCATTATCATCACCTGCTGAAACCTCTACACCGCCTTCTTCATCATCGACCATTATAAAACCTCCTGGGTCAATCAGTTTGTTAAAAATCAGAGCAGATGTATATAGTTCAAATGATGGAATTGGATCAGGATGACAAGTTGTTACCTTTACTTTCGTGAGGTTTTGTGTATAACCTAAGGTAGGACATCTCCATTTCACAATGCCTATGAGCTACAGTGATCAAATCTGTCTACTTACCAGTCATTTTAACTTGCTGCTTGTATATCTACTGTTGTCATATTTTCCAGTCACTTTTAACTCCTCCATCAAACTTTAGATATCACATTTTGGATAAATGTGTGTGTGTTCAATCTTTTCAATGGGTTTTAAAATCTGGACATCATCATTAATCTGGGTATCTCCATCATAGAGTAAGCATGATCATGTGTCCTTCTTCATTAGGCCTAAAGTCTTGCCTTTCAGCATGTATGTTCCTCTTTGTATATACATGTATCTTAAAAATTCATTTTACTACTTGCCTTCTTGATTCCATAAGTCATCTTTCCTTGTGATTGTACTAACCCACCTTTTTCAGGGGATATGAGGAGAATATCATCATATGAGATTTGTATTTTGAAATTCAAACCTTGTAATAAGTTAGATCTTAATGAGAATTTATATTCCTTGTTTTAGATAGAATGAATGAGCATTGTAAATATCATAACTTGCTTGTTTTCATGCATCTTTTGCCTTTATTTTTCAAATTCTCACAAATGGGAACACGAATGGCACGTGCACCATTTCGTAAGAGATAATAAATACTAAGTTGATGATCCACATCAATGGCCATAGTCAAGGTGTGGACAAAACTTAGCATTTTTATCTTTTACAAAATAACACTGGATCCACACTGGACCCATTTTCAAATTCATCATATTTTTCCTAAAATATTTTATTCTTTTATCAGAATTTAACTTAAAATTAACTCAAAATACATACCAATGGCCATAGTCAGGGTATATTGAGAGTTAATTTCATTTTAAATTCTATAAAAGCACTAAAAATGTATTTTATTCTTCTTTTGAATTTAAATATAGATTATCATATAATACATTCAATGACCATAGTCAAGGATGTATTATATTTTCAATCTTATTTTAATTCATTTAAAGAATGAAATAGCTTTTCAAATTCCAAATTCAAACTTATTCAAATTCATTCATCATATAGGATAGAATTGCATCATATTTTCAAAACTTTCTTTTCAAAATTCCAAGTGATTCTTCTTCTTAAATCAAATCTTATCCAAATCCAATTATATCTCACTTCAAAGATTCAAAATTCAATTTCAAAGTCCAATTTGACTTTGAAATTCCCAAAATCATTTTATATTTCAAAATTCCAACTCAATTCAAAATTCAATTTCAAAGTTCAAATTAACTTTGAAGTTATCTTCTGATTTTAAAAATCAAATTCACCTCCCTTATCTTCAGTCAAGGTTTGGATTTGAATCTCAAAACTTAAATTCTGGGTTTCTAAAAACCCAGATCCATCTCTAAAAGTCCCATTTGGACTTCCAAAGCCCAAATCCAAAGTTAAATCTCAACTTGGATCCAGATTTCCAAGTATGAATCCCATTCTACTTTGGATCTCAGATTCATATCCAAATTCCAATTCTTAGGATCCAGAACCCAACTCATCTTGGACCTCAGACTTCAAGATCCAATTCCATTCTAGGATCCAGAACTCAATTCTACTTTGGATCTCAGACTTCAGATCCAAATCCATTCTAGGATCCAGAACCCAATTCTACATTTGGATCTCAGACTTCAGATCCACTCCATTTTAAGATCCAGAACCCAAATCCATCTTGGATTCCAAAGCTTGGATCCCATTCTGTTTAGGATCCAGAATCCAACTCCAATTCTAGATTTCAATTCCATTTTCAGATCTAATCTGAATCTCTTAAATCCATTTCTATTTTTAATACCATTTTGATTTTCTCAGTCCAATTCCATTCAAAACTCCAAATCCAAATTCCACTTTAATTTCAATCCTTAAAACCAATTCCATTTTCATTCCAGATCAAGTTCCCATTTTAGATCCTAAATTCAAAATTCAATTTTGAATTCTATTCAGAATCCAGATCTTGGATTCGGATTTCATCTTGAAATGCCAACTTTTTAATCAATTCCATTTCTCAATTTTATTCAGATTTCCCAATTCCACCTTTTCTCCTGATTCAATTCCATTTCTATTTCTGATTCAAAGTCCATTTATGACTTTGAAAATTCCTTTCATCTCAAAGTTTTGAGATCATTTTTTCAAATCCAGATTCATATTCCTAAGCTCTTAATTATTCTAAAAACTTAGAATTTTAATTTTAAGTTCTAAGTTAAAATCATTTCTTCACTTTATCAGATTCACTTGGAAATTCTTCAAAATATTTTCAAAAAGAGCATACATCTTTGCATATTGCACAAGCATGATTCATTTTGCATTTAGACTTAGGATAAATACTTAGATAAATTCTTTGCAAAGCAAAAGGCATAAAATTCGACCCTTGGTTCGATTACCCCTGGTAAAGGCGCCAGGAACGGTCGAACCTCGTACCGACGAGCGGATCCCGTTTCCCAGTTTTCCCGCAAGTATTTCAAAAACGGAGGCGAGTTATTTCGAGTATTTTCAAAATTAAGGTCAAGTGAGACCCGCAAAATAATTCCTCTCCTTCTTTTCTCTTCTCTCTTTCTTTCTGTTTTTTATCTTTCTCCCTTCAAAAAGGAGGAAAATAAGAGGTTGGAAAGGAAAAAGAGAAGAAACAGAGAGAATATTATAAAGAGGAAAAATTTTGCGATGATCACACGTCCTCATTCCTATGTAAAGCATTTCTTTTACATGGGAATGAAACAAACTAGGCTTTAAGTGAAAATGTGGTTGACAGCTTTGCAAACATGTTGATTTCCATACCAGGAATGATACCACCCGATGATGCTCTTTGAGAGGTGACACATTTGGACATAGACGGGCCAGACCTGACAAAGACTTGATCCGGTTCATGCATAATAGCCCTACTGTTCACAAAATTACAAGAGGCACACATACGAAATACCCCACTAGGAAAATCAAAACTCTAGTTCATTTGCTCCTCTCCAAACACTACCACGGGTAGGAATCCCATTTCCCACCCTATGAGAACAATCTATTTTGTAATATGAGCATATACAATCTTGAGCTGAATATTATACCGAAAAATTAAGTGCAATTCCAAGTTTATACAAATTAATTCAAAGTGCGCATGTTGGGGTTGATTATGTTGGAAGTTGGGACTTGATAAAAGTATCTGAGCCAAAACTTTTGATGACTTGGTATCTTGACGATCAGCAGGAAGAAACCGAAATTTGTTTATAGTTTGTACACCTTAGTGGCATTGAGGTTCATGTGCAACATAACTTCTAATTGCTCTTGTTAGTGTCATTTGAAATCCATACCCTTTGGTTTTTGATACCAACTTAAACAGACATTACAGCTGTTGCAGACTCCAAATCACAATATAAGACACGTTTTCTCACAATGGTGACATAACAGTTCTGATTCACCACATTTCTCATGTCCAAATAAATGTGAGATTGAATCCTTCTTATGGTCTCAAATCACATTAGCCGCCATTTTACTCCTGTGATTTGAGACCACTGTCCACTATGATTTCAAATCACACAAGATGGAACATATCATTTCAAATCACATTTGGTTCAGTTCTCATTTTCTACCCTTCTCGGTGATTTACAATTTGTTGAAAATTGATTAAGAATAGTTATAACACCTCGAACCAGGACCTCTAGAGTTCGTGTTCAGTTGGTATTACTTCTTAGACAAAAAACATACAAATTTCACACAGAGAAAGAGTGGCTAAATTTTTTTTCTTTAATAAACTCAAATTTCTTAACAAGGTTCATCATTCATAACAAAAGAGAAATAAATATTACATTAATGTTCAATGACAATGAATTAAACTAACAAATGTCTCTGCCACACTATTGAAGTAGTCAGTCACGTCTTGCCTCCTCCAGTGTACCTAGAACCTACAGTTGTAATTATTCAAGGGATGAGTCTACAACAAAGTAAAAAATATTTATAAGCAATAAAATATTTTGACTTACAACTGTAGTGGGCTCTAAGCCCCTAGTCTGAGTTTAGTTTTTGACACACCACATAAGTTTTGTATTTTTTAAATTTTCTTCTTAACTCTCTCAATCTAACACTCACTCACAACTGACTATAACATTAGGTCAGCTATACCGATCATAGCCTTTTATGGATGCAACAACCCGTGTAGAACACTCAAATTCAACATTGTTGGTCAGACTGTAAACCATACGCTCTCAGTGGTCCTTGAATCACCATGCACTACCATAAAATAAAAAAAAAGGACCCCACCGGTAGCTAGCCGAGAGGTAAGGCTCATACTTGGCATGGTTCATGCTATATCCTAAATATAAATGACTTTTCACTATATATGGTTGTCTAGAGTCCCAAATACTGTGTGAGTTTAAAACCTTAAGTCATATCTTAAGTTCATTATCTTGAACCTTACCCTCAAGCTCAGGTTTCACTTGTTCTCTTATGAATGCTATCATACAATCAATATGATGGATCTCATTCTCATATTCTTCTTAAGGTTCACACCTTATATCATACTAAGCATGCAATGAGGTAGTATATCTACATCGTTAAATCACAGGCAGTCCACTCTTCATAGTAACTTCACTCTTTCCGCAAACCATAGGTTGTCACTTTCGCGATTTAAGAAATTACACATGCTAATCTCAATTGAAGTTCAGTGAAAATATAACTAAAAATCAGAGGACTGAAGGCTAATCATAATTATCATCACAATGCATGTCATTCAAAGAGCATAACATAGATATGTTGTAAAAAAGACATTTTTTTCTTTTTCACATACATGTCATATTACAATCGACATACACATACATTTATTTCATTGCAATTAACTCATGCATGGTCATTCTATGTGTATCATGCTCACACTCAAGAGATACATTTCTAGGCATGCTGACTTATGAAAGATAATGATAACATGCAACACAAACATAATTTATTTACAACTAAAGTTACTTATAATATCCCTTATTTGATGGTAGAGAACACCCTCTCTCAGCAGTCGGATCTCTCGTATGACCACTTAGATCTATAATTCAAATCAGATCCACTAAGTTAGTTCAACTATATATATATAAGGTTACTAAATTACCCTTATAGGGTTAATTAGATTTGTTTCTCTTGACACTCTGGGTTTGGTTGTGGATACAAAAACCACCATGTTACTTTCTGCGTTATGTTTCCAATGAGCCAAACTTTACTTGAATTTGAGTTCAGAGTGCATAATTATGCCCATTTAATCGATCAAGGTTTAAGGCATGCTTCAAGGTATTTTGGTCTTTTCACTGATCCATATACTTAGCCTTCTGGTTTCATTGAACCCACTAAATAAAGCTTGGTTTGAGTTTGGATTCATAGGATCTGAATTGGAGTGTCTGCATTGAACCTCTCTTTGATTGTTCATCTCTGACCCTAATCCAAAGTGATTTGAACTGAAACAGGAATTGGCACTTCCTTTCTCGTTCTATTAGCAAAGCCCGATCCAGATTCAAATGTGCCTCTGTGGCACCACCAAGACGGAGGGCGAGAGTTCTTCTCCCTGTCTTGTCCTAAGGTGTTTCAAACTAGACCGAGACAGGGGAAAGGCATCTCTCCCTCTCTTTATCTCGTCTCGGTGTACTAAACCGAGACAAAGAGAGGTCTCTCTTATTCTCTTTGTCCCATCTCGGTGGACATAACTGAGACAGAGAGAGGGGTCTCTCTCTATGTCCCGTCTCAATGGATAGAGCTGAGACAAAGAGAACTCTCACTCTGTCCTATTTCAATTTGTAGAGCCGAGACAGAGAAAGGCCTCACTAATATCGCCGACAACCACTCGATTGCAGATATATATATATATATTGCAGTCGTTACTGGCAGCCAACAGTTGTCAGTTTCCTTTCATCGACCATGGTGGCTGCCATGGCTGCCAGCCTTCTCAAGAAAACCCGAAGAAGGAAAGAACTAAGGGGAGGGCGTGACCTACCGATGACTCTTCCTCCCAGCGGTGGTGGTCTATCGACTCTTTCTCTTTCTCATTTTCTCAAACATTTTCTCTCACTCTCTGTTAACTTAGGCTCTCTCTCGTTGAATCAATGGGGTTGAGCAACCACCATGAGGGTGAGGATAACCCTCATTGTCCTGTTGAATGGGGAAGGTAAGGCTTATCTTCATCCCCTCTGCAACAAGAGGGGAAAGCGGTTCCTCTTTTTGAGGAAATATTTTTCCTTCTCGTATTTATTTTTATCTTCTTCTTTTTGAAACTCGCCTTCCCCACCCGACATAGTCGGGTGGGTTTTACAATTCTACCCCCCCCCCCCCCCTCCCCTTTTAAAAGAATATTCATCCAAAATCTTACCTGAAAATAATTGTAAAAATTATGCATGGATGTTTAATTTGCGCTCCCATATCACCTTATTCTTGTTGTGATGTCTCAATTTGTCCAATACCAACGATATATCTTTGTTTTGTAGCTTCTGCTCTTTTATCTTTAAAATCTGTATGAGTTTCTCACTCATACTCAAGTTATCCTAGATTTTCAACACTGACTCGACTGCATCCAATATGTGAGAAAGATCTGACACATATTTCCGCAACATAGAGACATAAAATATATTATGAATTCTGGACAAGGAAGGTAGTAAAGTCAAACAGTATGTTTTCAGACCAACTCTTATGAGAATCTCAAAGGGTTCAATATATCTTGAACCCAATTTTTTCTTCTAACCAAAACATACTACTCTCTTAAAGGGAGAAATCTTCAAAAACACATGATCACCCTACTCAAATTCTAAATCATGATATTTCTATTCTGCATAACTTTTATGTCGACTTTGTATTGCCAGTAGACGCTCTCGAATAAATCTGACTTGTTCTGCTATATAATACACAAATTCAGGCTCTAACAATCTTTTTTCTTCGCCTACATCTTAATACAAGAGTGTTCAACATCGTCAACCGTACAGTGCATCAAAGGAAGTCATACCTATGCTCGACTGAAAGCTATTATTGTAAACAAACTCCATCAGAAATAGAATGTCATTCCATAAGTCACTATACTCTAAATTACATACAACATGTCTTTGAAGGTCTGAATGGTTCGCTCCGACTGTCCGTCTGTCAGAGGGTGGAATGTCGTGCTCATCTTTAACTGCATCCTCATTGCTTCTTGAAATCTCTGCCAAAATCATGAAACAAACTTAGAGTCTCTATCTAAAATAATCAAATTGGGTACTCCATATAGTTTGGCTATCTCTCTGATGAAAAGTTAGGTCAACTGGTCACAAGAGTGAGTCATCTTATAAGCTAAGAATTAAGCTGACTTAGTTAGCCTATTCACAATTACTCATACTGAATCCATCACATTTCTTGTCTTTGAAAATCCTGAGACAAAATCCATTGTAATATGTGCTCATTTTCATTCAGGTATGAAAAGTTGTTGCAGTAGTCCTTTAGCTCGCTGATGCTCAATCTTCACTTGTTGACATTAGAGACATCGGCTCAAAAACTCTACAATACCTCTCTTCATTCTAATCCACCAAAATGTATTCTTTAGATCTCGATACATTTTGGTACTGCCTAAATGAATGACATATCTCGAGTGGTATGCCTCATCCAACAACTGTTTTTTGAGTTGATCATCCTTAGAAATACATACTCACTGACAGAATCTAAGAAGACCATGATCTTCCATCTTGAAGTTTGATACCTTACCCTTAGAAAGTATTTCTCTAACTTTGGCCAATTCTGGATCTGAAGGTTGCTTTTCTTTAATCTGATCTCACAATTTTGACCATAGTGTGGTTTGTACAAATAATAATCAACCTGGTAAGCATTGAGCTTCTACTTTCTTATGAGCGACTAATGAAAATAAATCTCAATTTACGAGTCTGACTGATGCCCCTAACTTTTTGCTAAGAGCATCAACGACTATATTCGGTTTCACTGAGTGATATTTCAGCTCAAAGTCATAATCTTTTAGAAATTAAAGTCATATCTTGTGTCTCAAGTTCAAATCTCTCTGCAAAATAAAGTACTTTAGGTTTTTTTGGTCAATAAATACTTTAAACTACTCATCGTACAGATAATACTTTCATATCTTAAGGGCAAATATTATAGTTGTAATCTCCAAGTCATGCATTGGATAATTAACTTAATGCATTTTCAGTTGGTGAGATGTATAAGCTATGACCTTACCATACTCAATTATAACACAACCCAATCTCTTATGTGAAGCATCAATTTTCTTATGTAGAGCATCACTGTAAATAGTGAAAGCCCGAGTTCTAGAAGGTAAGACCAAAATTAGAGCAGTGGTTAAACATTTCTTTATCTCCTCAAAACTTTGCTCATACTTATCATTTCACTTGAACTTTATGTCTTTCTTGGTGAGTTTGGTCATCGGAGCTGCTACAATAGAAAATCCTTCAACGAATCGCGGGTAGTACTCAACCAAACACAAAAAACTCTGAATCTCTGTAAGATTCTTGGGTTTAGACCAATTGGTGACCGCTTCAATCTCCGCAGGGTCTACTATAATTTCATCTTTGGATATGATATAACTAAGAAAAAACATATGCTCTAACAAAAAAATACACTTTAAAAACTTGACATAGAGTTGTTGTTCTCTAAGTATTTGCAGAACTATCCTCAGGTGTTCCTCATGTTGCTCCATCGTGAGTAACTAAATAAGAATATCATCGATAAATACCACTATAGACTTGTTCAAATATAGTATGAAAATTCTGATCATCATACCATGAAAGATGTTGCATTAGTTAGTCCAAAAGGATGACTAAAAACTCATAATGGTCATATCTTGATCAGAAAGTTGTCATAGCCCCATCCTCTTAACTCAAGGTATTTCGAACCAGACAAGTGAAAGAGGTCTCTCTCTCTCTCTCTCTCTCTCTCTCTCTCTCTCTCTCTCTCTCTCTATATATATATATATATATATATATATATATATATATATATATATATATATATATATATATATATATATATATATATATATATACCGAACCGAGATAGAGAGATCTCTTTGTCACGGCTCTTTTTGTCCCATCTTAGTGGACAGAGCCGAGACAGATAGAGCTCTCTTTTTTTCTTTCTCTATCCCGTCTCGATCTGTAGAGCTGAGACAGAGAGAGAGAGGGGTCTCTCTCTGTGTTATTCTGATATCGCTGAGAATCACTCAGTTGCTGATTTTATATATATTGCAATAATTGTCATCGGCCAACAGCTGTCGGTTTCCTTTCATTGACCACACCAGCAAGGCTGTCGGCCTTCTCAAGAAAACCCAAAGAAGGAAAGAACTAGGGTGAGGTTTTTACCTGCTGGCAGTGGCTCCTCCCTGCGGCGGTGGTCTGGCAACTCTTTCTTTCTCTCTCTCATTTTCTCAAACCTTTTCTCCCACTCTGTTAAATCAAGCTCTCTCTCGTTGAATGGGTGGGGCTGAGAAGCCACTGTGAGGACTCTTGAGGATAACCCTCACCCTCCCGCTGAATGAGGAAGGTGAGGCTTATTCTCATCCCCTCTACAACGAGAGGAGAAAGCGCTTCCTCTTTTTGAGGAACCATTTTCGCTTTTGGGTGTTTCCTTTTTTTTTTTTTGTAACTTGTCTTCCCCGACACAGGTGGGTTTTACAATAGTTCCTATCACATTTGAATAAGAAGCATATAAAACGGTTTCATTAATTTTGAAAGCAACTGGAAAGGGATTTCTTCTCCAAAAATATATTAAAAGTCCAACATAGCAAATGTCGGACATAGTTGCGAGGGTTTGAATCTCACGGCCACGGGGCTAACCTCAACTTACGTGACTAGTGGGAACAAACGACAGGCATTGAAGAAGGCCAGAAAAGGGAATAAAAATATAACGTATTCATAGTACCTCATGGAAAAACCATTTCCCAACCCCATGTCAAAAAAGAGCTTCTAAGATAAAGTCCTCTTGAATGGCAGCCCATAGAATTGTTGACAAATTGGCCGTTGATTCATTCTGATGCCTGGCCAGTCTCTTCCATACTGGATTTATCATGATTTTTAACACGTTTTTGTAATTTCCTTATAGTCTTCATATTTTCTTTCTTTGATTTTAAATATATTGAGTTTTATAAATATTACATCTTAAAACTATAAAAAATGCGTTTTCTACATATTAAATATTTGAAAAATATCCTAGTGCCATAAAAATTACATACTAGAAAATTTGCATTTGTATCTTTGATCCGTAACTGTATCCATGTGAAATAGCCCATGATTTAGAAAAACAATTAAATAAAAAAGGTTTTTTGCTGACCCTAGGGAAACTTACGCAAGCTGTGAAAGTGGGAAGCTTTTCAGAGGAAAATCATTGACTACCACAATTAGCCAATCGTTTTACCACTACTTTTTTACAACCACCACCAACCAAAAACTTGTCATCAGCCTGTGACATGCTCAAACAAAGCAAGCAAATTTCTGAACCAACCAACCAGCAAATGAAAGGTTAAGCATTACAACTGAATAATGAGATACCACGAGAACAAAAACTTTATTTGAAAGTCTTCCAGTGTATGATTCCATTTCCAACACTAAGCTCTCAAAGTAGATGAAAAAGGAGTTTCTTCATCGAAGACAACATGCGTAATGTACCCCTCAGGATGTCTCTTTCTCGTAGACGTCATTTGCATATTTCCAATCGATAACCTTCCAAATATTCTTCAGATAGTCTGGTCTCACATTTTTGTACTGCAGCAACAAAATCAAATTTTTATTTGAGTGACAAAATTGCGAGTACAAAGCGTTATCAGCAAAGGAAAATACACCCATTCAACTAGTCGAACATCTGAGCATACATTTCCGACAAATATGAAAAAAGGAAAGAAATCTCCAATACTCGAGAGACATCGAAAACCACTCAAACACTGATAGCATACGGCATTTTGTGGTCTACCAAAATGCACTGGGTGGCACTGGCGGAGCCAGGGGTGGGCGGTCGCCCACCCCAGAATTAGAAACCGGATTTTTTTTTCTTCTGACGATGTTAAAGAAAGAATATGAGTCCATGTGTGTTTTCTTCTAACGATGGTAGTGCTAATCTTTTCCCTTAATTTTTTTCACCTTATTGAATTGTGTAAAAACGGCAGAAGAGACGGGTTATTAGTTCGTGGGAGTTGGAGTTCTCTCTTGTGAATATTCAACGAAGATCTGTGTGTTTTCCCCCCAGCTTCTTCTTTTGTCATTTGTTCTTTGTGAAACCGTGTAACCTACGTTTATGGGGAACCCAGCTCCACTCATCCCTATATCATCCTCTGTGGTCATAACTCCCTCTGAGATCTCATTGGTACTAAGTTGTTTTGATCAATCTGGCCCTATCGATGGGTTCAGCACGCTTGATTTAATAGAAATCAATCTTTTGATAGTGTTCTTTAACAAAAAAAACATGATTTTCAATTTATTTTGACAGTGTTCTTTAACAAAAAAAAATGTTTTTATTAATGGTTATTGATTTTTTAATCAGCAAAAAGTCCTGCACATAAGTCGGATTTTGTCTATTCAAATGCCGATCTTCACTAAATGGATGATGTAGATCACATACACAGGGTCCAATTTGATGAAAACAACTTGCATCGGTGAGGTCCTAATGACAGGAATGTCGATATGGATGACTGGAACCTAAATGTGGTTATGGGTACCATGCAAAACACTATGCTTGCTTCACTAAATAAAGGAAAAAAGGGATTGAAAGTGTGTTGTTATAGCCTGGCCACGGGCAGGCCGATGCCATGAAGGCCCTCAGAATGATGAAACCAGATGGTACCATCAACTTGATGGCCATCGCCTTCTCCGGCCAGGGAGGCCGCTTCTAGAAGAGCATGTCAGATCTACCACGCACAACCAAAATTTCTTCTGACGATGGGTGGGCGAAAAATCTCTGGCTCCGCCACTGGTCCGAATAAATGGATCGTCCTTCAAGATCATAGCATTGTCCCCGAGACCCGAAGTCTGCCCACCCAACAAAAAACTTCTGGCTCCGCCACTGCTGGGTGGGGCATTCAAGTTTCAGCAAATAAGGGAAAAAATACTCCATGAAAAAACGTACACGAGGAGGCTGCAACATTTCCACTCACAAAACTCAAAAGTGGGCTAAGTGGAATAGATCAAAACCTGCAGGAAGCAGCAGTCATCTGTCCACCTACTTCCCTAACACCATGCATGAGCTTGATAAAAAGCAGACCAGGTTTGAAGTAAGAAAAGATGGCTATGGCTAAGAAGAAAGCAGTTCATTAAAAGCCTCTGAAATCAATCCTTCATATGACGACTACCAGAACAACAAACTGTATGGTGTAGTGGTCTCGACAGCCAGAGATCACCGAGAAGGTTGAAAAAAAAATGGTAGCGATGGTGTAATGGATGTTCTAACAATGGGTGATGACAGTGGTGGTTGCAGTGGATTACATGATTCAGTGGTGGTGAGATGAAGACGGAGGTCAGACAAAATAGCAGACCATGGAACACGATAATTGTGGAAGATCATGGGACATCTTCAGAGAATACGAAGAGAATGGCAACCCTAGGCATGACGAGTTCTGGGGTATGAATTCATGGAACTAGAGGGACATCAATAGGAACTATTTGAATGACCTGCATGAGTTCCTTAAGAGGAGAGGATCTTTTTTAGCCAGAGGACAAGGAAGCCTACTCTGGCAGGATTTTTTCCTCGACCTGTCCAGCACTTTGAGGGATTCTCTGATGTGAGGAGGTCTAAAGACTCTAAACTACTGGGATATTGAAGCTTTCATGAAATCTCTTAACAGAGCCTTGATCGTGGCTCACGAGATTGAAGTTAGTTTTTGTCCCCCTTCAAAAAGGTAAACAAACAAGACCAAAGCTTGAAAGAGGTCAAGCGATAGCAAGATGTAAGTCCAAGGGGTTTCAGAGACTAATGTGTATGATGGACAGACACAAAACAGGGTGCGAGGTTGGGAGATTGGGTTTGTCAAAGATGCTTCTTCTTGAATTTCAGGAGGAGAAAGCAGTTGGCTCACGAGATTGAAGTTAATTTTTGTCCCCCTTTCTTTAAAAAGGTAAAACAAACAAGACCAAAGCTTATAAGAGGAAGTCAGGCCATGGCAAGATGTAAGGTCCAAGAGGTTTCAGGGCACGTTAGAAAACCGTATGGTTTTTCTGACCCTTCCAAACGAGAGAAACTTTTTCTCTGAGAGTTTTTCTAAAAAGTATTTTTTGATAGGAAATATTCCTCCAAGGGGAATGTTTCGCATCACGAGAAAATAGTGATTTACACCCCCCACCACCCATCTCACCGCCACCACCCATCTCACCACGCACACACACACTCCCCACCACCGCCGCCCACCGCCACCCCGACGTCACCATGCCCGTCGTGTCCTGGGAGATCTGGGAGGTTAAGCTCCACCACCAGCCCTCGCTCAAGAAGCCGGTGGTGCATGCCAATCATGTGTCGCAGGGGTTCTGTGAGTCGAGGAAGGAGATCTAGATCGACATCAGGAGGGACCACCAGATCATCTTCTCTGACCGGCTGTCCTCCCACACGAGCGGCGACGAGAGCTGGTTGATGGACTCGGCATCAATCGCCGCCTTGGAGGTGTCGCATTTGGGCTAGGGGCATTGGTACACCCTTCGGGAGCTTGAGGTGGCAACAAGTGGGTTTGTGGACAAGGAGGGTGGTATGGGGTCGACGCCTCCAGGAGAAGCTCCTTGGCACGCCGAAGAGAGCGGTGGTGGGGAAGATCCACCACCACCACCCTCCTCCTCTCTCTCATTTTTTAAGATTTTCCATTTTATTTTTCTCATGCTACACAAACAAGTGAAAATTTTTCATTTAGAAAAATTACCATATCAAAACTTCTCATAGGCAAAATTTTCTCTTCCTATGAGAATTTTTTTTGCTGCCAAATGTGCCCTCGGAGACTAAGGCGTATGATAGACAGATACACAAACCAGGGTGTGAGGTTGGGAGATTGGGTTTGTCAAAGACGCTTCTTGAATTTCAGGAGGAGAAAGCAGTGTCAAATATGCTCCCAGCCATGGAAGGAGAACAATCCAAACAATTAAGCCAGGTGGAAGGTTAGACCAATACATAAACAATTAAGCCACATGCAGCAGCCACCGAGAAAAAAAGATGTGTCAATTTTGGTGGAACATAGAGGCAGGCAGGAAGGAAGCTCAGGCCGTACGACCAGGAAGGCTAAAGGGACACAGACAAGGAGGCATGGAGGTGTAGATTGGAAAAGGAAGATAACCATCAACCAACCCTGGTCAAAGTGGGGTCGATCCCAATCATTGGTACTTTGATGAAACCAAGTTGGAAGGAAACTGAGGATGGAAGGTCCCATCCTCAGAAACACTTCCCTCACTACCACGGAGCTCAACATTGAAACCCATCTAATGCAGCAAAACATGATAAAGGGAAAGCCATCTTGGTTGATAAATCTCCTCGAGCAGGAAGCATCAAGCTTAAGTTTGATGGGATTGTTTCACATCGAGGGGATTACAGTTTTTCAACAAGATCAGGCACCGGACTCCGATCAGGTGAGTGCTCTCCGGCCAGCCACTAGACTTCAGAAATGTGTTTGGTTTCCCAAGGACTCCATGATTACAATCACTGGGGATCCCAACAGTCCCCCAAATGAAAGGACTAGGGCGGCGGTGACACAATTCCTGACAGATCATCCCAATCATTGTCCCCTCTGAGGGCCATGACTTTTGAGATCCTCTCTAACGGTTTCTTAAAAGGAAGAGGAATATCTTCATACAACACGTCACCCACATCATTAAAAGCAGCCATTTCTTTTGGAAAGAACCACCACCATCAAACGAGGGTGGTTATATCCAATGGGAAGGACCTTTTGGAAAGGTCTCATTTAAATGCACAGGCCATGATATTGCCCCATATTTCTAAAGGGATGGATGATGACGCTGGATTCGTTACTCCTAAAGACCTGCCCAGGAATGTTGAACACAGGATTTCGGACCTATGGTTGGATCTGTTAAATTGTAATTTATAAGACATATAAAAGAAGATACATATACATATATATTTCATATATGTATCTACTTGTATATATAAAATATATATTTTTTTATTGTATTGGCTGTAGGGGTATTTTAGTCATTTTTACATTTTTACATTTTTACATTTTTACGCATATTCATGTTTTTTAATATGATTGTAATTGCACCTTTTTATTTTTTTATTTTTGTAATTTTTTTCATTTCTTATTTTTGTTTTTTTTTATATAATGGTTTTGTACACACAGTCAGCCATTGACTGTGTACACAGTTTTAAAAATATAGACGTTGGGCTGATTCCCAACGTCTCTAATAAGAGATGTTGGGAATAGCCCAACGTCTCTTAAGTTTGCTTATAAATAAGGGCTATGTGAGCCCATTGTATGAATGTATTAGAGTAAAGAGTTGTCTCCTTAAGCTTATAAACACTGTGCATTTATTGCAGTTTCTTTGGTGTAAAGCTTATAAACAGTGTGCATTTATTGCACTTCTTTTGTGGTGTAAAGCTTATAAACACTGTGCATTTATTTTGTGTATTGAGTATTTGAAGTATCAAGTTATTTGAAAACTTGATTGTTTGCAAGGATTCTTCACATGGTAAAAGAGCAAGGATTCTCACTTTTTCGGGTGCCTCGAAAAGTGTGCCCTCAATTTTTTTGGTGATTGAAGTGGATTCACTTGTTCATCCAATATTTTAGAAGACTCTTCTATCAAGAAAGATCTAAAAATCCTTTGTGGTACGTATTCTTTTTCATCATCTCTCCTCTCTAATGGGTGAAAAAGACTCATTTTTCTCTCGGCTTCAAACTCAATGGGTCCAACTATCACGTTTGGGCCGGAAACATGGAGGCTCATATTAAAGGAAAAGGGCTTTGGGGTTATGTTCAAGGCTCGATTCCCGAACCGGAGCCAAAGATAACCTTGATGGAGAAAGGAGAAATAAAAATCCTTGAAGGCGAAGAAAGAGCCAAGGCTCTTGAAGAATACACCAAAAAGCATGAAGAATGGGAGATGAGGAATTTTAAAATTCTCTCATGAATTTTCTCATCCGTAGAAACAAGAATTAACGCCAATATTATCAAGTTTAAGAAGGCTTCTCAAGCGTGGGAGTACCTTGAGAAGATGTACACATCTAGGGACCTGTCTCATAAATATTACCTCCAAAAGAGAGCTTTAACTCTTCGTCAAGGAGAGATGACTATAAGAGAGTATTTTGCCGAACTCTCTTCTATTTGGAATGAGCTTGCTATGCTCAAACCCAAGTGGAGTGGAGAAGCCATAGAGCTTCGTCATAAACAATTGGAAGAAGATAGATGTTTTAATTTTTTGAATGGGCTTAGGCCTGAATTCGAACAAATCCGATCTTCTCTTTTATCCGCCTTCACTTCCCCCTCTCTTGAAGATGTAATTACTAAACTAAGTGGGGAAGAGACTCGTATGGGTATAAGCAAGAACAACCCAAGTGTTCTAGCTTCACCTTCCTATAATGAAGAAAATGATAGAGTTAATGTTGTTTCAAGACCGGGGAGCAACTTAAGGACCTACAAGCCTCCACACTTCAAGAATCAAAACTCAAGTGGTCAAGGAGGGAAGAAGGATTATATCAAGCTTTTATGTCATTTTTGTAAGGAACCGGGGCATATCAAGCCTATTTGCCCAAGGTGGAAAAAGTTACTTGCCATGGCTACTACATCCCAACCTCAAAAGGAAGAGTGTTCGTCATCTTCAAATGGAGCTCTTTCATTGCAACAAATCGTGGATGCACTTCAACCTCTTTTAAAAGGGGCTATTTCTAGAGCCACCATGTCAACCTCTTCTCCTCCCGGTAAGACTTCTTGGCTTTTAGATTAGGGTGCTTCTTTTCACATGACCCCAAGTTTTAGTTCTTTTTCCGAATACTCAAAAAATCCCTCTCCATCTTTTGTTTCAACTGCGGATGGAACATCTCTTGAAGTAAAAAAAAAAAGGAAATTTTGAAAAACAAGGGTTCTTTATTCCAAAAATTAGATTTATACCCAAATTAAACTTAAATTTGCTTTTTGTTTATCAACTCTCGGATCATGGGTGTGATATAAAGTTCTCATCTAACAAATGTTGGATACAGGATCGCCGGTCCGGGAGATTGATTGGGGAAAGCTCTAGGAAGGGCGATCTATACTATGTCGATTCCCTTCAAATTCCAAAGAACTTGTTTTGTAATGTTGTCCAACAAAAAGATATTAATGTGTGGCACAAGAGACTTGGACATCCAAATATTGCAAAAATTTCTCATTTACCTTTTGTTAAAAGTCTATGTAAAAGTGATTTAACTTGTAATGACTGTATTCTTGGGAAAATGAAAAAATTGCCTTTTTGTGAAAGATCTATGTTTACAACAAGACCTTTTGAAATTATCCATTCGGATGTATGGGGACCGGCACCCGTCCTATCAAAATGAGGTTTTGCATATTATGTCATTTTTGTTGACGACTACACGAGATATTGTTGGATTAATTTTCTTAAACACAAATATGAAGTTTTCTCAATTTTTAAAACCTATCATATGATGATTAAAAATCAATTTAATGAGAATCTAAAAATTTTTAGAACTGACTCTGGTGGAGAATACCTTTCAAGTGAATTCAAAAATTATCTTGAAAGTCATGGTATTCTTCACCAAAGATCTTGTCCCAAAACCCCTCAACAAAATGGATTAGCCGAAAGGAAGCATAGACATATAATAGAGACAACTCGAACATTACTTGTTTCTCAAAACATCCCAAAAGGTTTTTGGGCTGAAGCGGCTTTAGCATCTGTCTATCTGATAAATCGGCTACCTTCTAAAAACTTGAACAATATCTCGCCTTTTGAAAAATTGTATACCAAAGAACCCGACAATAGTCGGTTGAGAATTTTTTGTTGCAAATGTTTCGTTCTTACTGACAAGAATGACAAGCTTTCGCCAAAAGCCATTGCCTGTGCTTTTCTTGGATATTCTAAAACCCAAAAAGGGTTTCGTTGTTATGATATTGAGAATGACAAGCTATATGTTTCCAGAAATGTGAGTTTTCTGGAAAATGTTAATGGTTTTGAAAGGAGTGAACCCTTTGAAGAAAATATGGATTACTCCTTTTTATTTGAAATGTTAGCACATGATGATGATAGTGATGACGATTTCATTCATAATAACATCAATGATAAAGAAGATGGCTCTTACCATCCACCTATCTCCCAACATAGAAGTAAAGGAGCATTGAGAGATCCTATAACATATACCCATAGAGATAAAAACAGTTTTAGGAGTGCAATTGAAAAATTCAGTGAACCTAGTGGGTCCAATTCAACAAATGATGAAAACCTACGAAGAACTGAGAGAAGTAAAAAGATGCCTTCTAGGTTTATTTCATATGATTCGTTTACTCCTAAACATAGAGTCTGCCTTAGCGTCATTCATTCCTATATAGAACCCAAAAACTTTGAAGAAACCAAAATGAATGATGAATGGCTGAAAGCAATGGAATGTGAGCTTTCAGCTCTCAACAGGGCAAAGACTTAGGAGTTTCAAGATCTTCCTAAGGGTAAGAAAGCAATAGGGTGTAGATGGGTATTTAAGGTAAAAACTAAGAGCGATGGATCTCTTGAGAGATATAAGGCTCGATTAGTTGCAAAGGGATATAGTCAAGAATACGTGATTGACTATGAAGAAACTTTTGCCCCTGTGGCCCGAATGGTCACTGTCCGATGTCTCATTACCATTGCCTCAATCAACAAATGGAAATTAACCTACAAAAGTTAAAATATATGAGATTATTCTAAAAAATATGAAATTAACATATGAAAGTAACTAAAAAAATGATTATATAACTGAAAAATATATGAGATTAACCAACAAAAGATGAAGTATACTAAGAAA
The DNA here is from genome assembly GCF_984573655.1 of Nuphar pumila. Lineage (NCBI taxonomy): Eukaryota > Viridiplantae > Streptophyta > Magnoliopsida > Nymphaeales > Nymphaeaceae > Nuphar > Nuphar pumila. The sequence continues at coordinate 100,919,412 of NC_143250.1, read as the reverse complement.
CTGATTACATAACTGGAAAATATATAAGATTAACCAACAAAAATTAAAATATATGAGATTATTCTAAAAAATATGAGATTAACATATAAAAGTAACTAAAAAACTGATTACATAACTGGAAAATATATGAGATTAACCAAAAAAAGTTAAAATATACTAAGACTGATTACATAACTAAAATAACTGAAAAATATACGAGATTAACCTACAAAAGTTAAAATATATGAGATTATTCTAAAAAATATGAGATTAACATATAAAAGTAACTAAAAACTGATTACATAACTGGAAAATATATGAGATTAACCAACAAAAGTTAAAATATACTAAGAAATTGATTACATAACTGAAATAACTGAAAAATATGAGATTAAACTACAAAAGTTAGAATATATGAGCTTATTCTAAAAAATATGAGATTAACATATAAAAGTAACTAAAAACTGATTACATAACTGGAAAAATATATGAGAATAACCAACAAAAGTTAAAATATATTAAGAAACTAATTACATAACTGAAATAACTGAAAAATATATGAGATTAACCAACAAAAGTTAAAATATACTAATATACTAAGAAACTCATTACATAACTGAAAAATATATGAGATTAACCTACAAAAATCTTGTTGATCATGTTTCTGAAATCTTGTCGTAAAAAAAACAAAAAAAAATTGCGCCTTGAGGCATAGAGGGCCGCGCCTCAAGGCGAGGCGCACCTTTTGCGCCTCAAGGCACATTTTTTATAACGCTGGTGCACATCATTGTAGCCAGTGATATAGGGATTATGTCTTGGGTTTTTTTTGGTAAGGGGAGAGAATGGGCAAATGGGCCAACTGCATCCCCCTTTGAAATAAATAATAATAATGATATAGATAATCTTGTATCATAATATGGGCTACTTATATAACCAGTTTATGAGGGTTCAAATCTATGGATTGGCCCAAGTGATTTCTTGAAAAATTGTACAAAACTTAAGCAGGTGAGAAGCAAGTACCACAGCAGCACCAACCAGTCTGAGGGTCTAAATCATTTATGAAATATATATATATATATATATATATATATATATATATATATATATATATATAAGTCTTAGATGCACCTTTCTTATAGGAAATGAACTTACCACACACTATTAGCTCAATAAAATTATGATTCTTATCCTCATAATACATATCAACCATGTGTTGTAAAGGTTTGCAAATAGATTCTAAGTTCTTGGGCAAGAAAGTAAGATAACCATGTACAAAGCAACATAAATTAGATTGAAGCGTGCATCAGTCCAAATCAGAGTTACCGAAAACGCCTATGGAATAGGGGAAGCGCGCTTCCCCGGGGCGCGCTTCCGAAACACGAGGGGAAGCGCAGGTTCAATTGAGGAAGTGTGTGCCCCTTTAAAGGGAAGTGTGTCCCCCTTTAAAGGGAGACGAGCTTCCCCTTAAAGGGAGACGTGTTTCCCGATAAAGGGGGATGCGTATCCCGATAAAGGAGGACATGTACCCCTTACAAGGGAGGATGCTAATGTGGAAAGGACGAATTTGCCCTTTAAAAAAATTTACACATGAATATGTTTTTTACTAAGGGTAAAATGGGTATTTTACAAAACCCATGGAAAAACAAAACCGAAAGGGGCTTAGGGTTTTGTTTTTTCACGTATCATCCGACTCCTCTCTCTCTCTCTCTCTCTCTCTCTCTCTCTCTCTCTCTCTCTCTCTCTCTCTCTCTCTCTCTCTCTCTCTCTCTCTCTCGAGTTTTCGGCGACCTCCGAGTTCCGGCGACCTCAAAAAATTCCGGTGACCTCCACCGACTTCCGACGATGAATCTGTTCAGGACCTTCAGGTACGCTAGCTCTATATCTCTTCTCTCACGCTCTCTCACTCTCTCTATCTTGAATCTTTTTTGCCTCTCAAGTTTTTTTTTTCCTTTTTTTTTATGAGTTCTGGATTCGTTGGGTCTTCGGTGAAAAGGGGATGGCAAGAAGCAAGGGTTGGGTTGGAGGGCTCGACCAATCCCAACATGAAGCAAGGGCACACTGGGCGCAACGTGACCTCCGGCCACAAAGATGCAAAGGGAGAGGTGAAGAGTTGATGGTGGTTGGGTTGTGCCAGCTGCGAGCTAGGGAGAGGAGGACCTCTGACCAGCTGTCGCATGGCAAGTGGCGGTGTTAGGCATTGGGGGGGGGGGCTCGACAGAGACACACAAAGAGGGAGGAGGCTCCAACAGGGAGCACCACCGGCGGGTTGGGGCTCGCTGGAGGTAGTGATGGTGGTGTGTGAGGCATGCACGCCGAGGGGGGTGAACCAAGAGGGTGAGAGAGGGAGAAGAAGGCAGAGAGAGAGGGTTAAAAAAAACACAAAGAGTGGGGGTTATGGATGGTGGTGGGTGTCTTATTGTATGGGTTGGATCCAACCAACCAACTGAGATTGGGTATAAATGGGGGTTAGAGTGGTTTGGGGTTGGGTCCTTATGGGTCCAACCCAAACCGAGTAGGTGAGAGGATGGTTTGGTGGAGGCTTTTGGTTTGGGTTGGATTCTTATGGATCCAACCCAAACTAGGTATTTAAGGGGCATAGTGGGTTGGGTCCAAATGATGTTTATTTTTTTGTTTTAGTAATTCGTAAATTATGAGAGTAATGATTTCATTGATTTGTGTTCTTCACTCTCCATCCTTTGCTTTTAATAATAGTTTTTTTTAGGCTGATTTCATGTGGTGAAGCATAATTCTTTTGACTCCTGAAATTTCAAAAGTTATTCTTTTCGTATTACATGGAGTTATTCACTCTAAATGATGGCCACTACTTAGTTTTTTAGTGTGTCTAGATTTCTAGATTAGCAAAAATGTATTTGTTGAGCCATCTGAGTTTTCACTTTCTGTGTTTAGAATAAAAAATGACTTCAAATTAATTACTACAAGTATTAGGCTGAAGGTAACTTGTCCATGGGTAGTAAGAACTGGTACTTGATGTGCTGCATAATCGAGCTCTTTTGTTATCTACATTCTTTTTTATTGTCATCCATTTGTCCTTGTGAACTTGTCTCAGTATAAAGACAAACATATATGTTTTAATGGTCTTAATCTATTGAGACTTGAGAGTTGAGAATATGAAATGCATATTTTTGTCTCATATTACATTTACCTCACCCAATTCTCATTCAGTGTCAATCTGAATTTTGTCTTTCTTCATTGTGATGTTGTCTTTGTTTAACAATTTTTCATAAATGCAATCTTTTGAAAGAACTTCCTTTCTTTTTCTCTTTTTTTATTTTTGCCTGCTTCATCATAGTATATTATAGATAGATCTTTCATCTCTACGAATGATGCTTATTTAAAATTTTAAAGTGTTTTAAGTTGATTCTTATACTTTTATGATGCAGGTATATTTGCATGTTCTTAGCTTCATTAATGACCATCAGAAGCTATAATCACGACAATTATGATGACGATGATGATTCTTTGTACAATTTGGACTTGGAGCATGAATCGTCTAGTGGTGTTGGGAATGACAATGCAAGAAAGGGTAAGGGGTCTTCTGATTGTCCACAGTTTGAGGACAAAAAAGGAAATTGTTTTGACGAAGAAGATGAAGAAGAATATGACTTGGATGACTACTATTATGAAGATGACCAACATGATGAACCACTTAGCATGCATAAAACAACAGTCATATGGCGTCATGTATTGAAACAAAAGAAGAGTGGGCAAGGAAAGCAAGGTGGAACCCAAGTTTTTATGTGCAGACACTGCAAAAACATTTATCATGGGTCATATACTCGAGTTTTTGCACATCTCATGGGATCTCCAAAGGGACAAAGTGTTGGGATTACCTTTTGTCCTGTAGTTGCAAAAAATGCAGAATTGTCAAGAAAAATTAAGAGGCAAGTTCGACGAGTCGAGGTTTCATCAAGTGCATTTGAGTTGAGGAGATCAAGAATTGATAAACCGAAGAAGCCTATTAGTATGCCTACATTATCTAATGGAAGCCAAAACACAATTGATATTCATGATACCTTAAAAAAGGTAGAAAGAGATGATATAGATCATAAAATCATCAGATTTTTTGTGCAAATGGCATACCTTTCAAAGTGCTTCGATCACCACATTGAGAAGAGATAATATCTGCAGTTAGTAAAGTGCCTTGATATAAACCCCCATCATATGAAAAAGCGCGAACAACGTTGCTTGACAGTGAGAAAGAGTGTATTCACAGGGAGTTAAATGAATTTCGAGAAAAGTTTAAGGAGTTTGGAGTTTTCATTGTCTCAGACGATTAGACCAATATCAAGAACAAATACTTGATAAATATACTTGCATCAAACTGTTTTGGCTCGATGTTCTTATATGCAAGCGATTTTTCTAATGTGCGACAGTCAGCTACAAACATTGCCGAGTTTTTTAAGACGAGAATTAAACTTGTGGGGCCTTCTAATGTAGTGCAAGTGATTACAGACAATGCAACAAATTGTAAGTTAGCAGGTGAAGAATTCAAACAAACGTATATGTATATTTTTTGGTCATCTTGTGTTGTGCATACACTTAATTTGATCTTTAAGGATTTGGCACATGAGTTTCATTGATTGGAAGAAACATATTTGCAAAGTAAAGAAATTATGAAGTATATCACAAATCATTCAAAAGCACTAGCAATCTTTAGAAGTAATGAAAAATTAGAGCTAATAAAGATTGCAAAAACAAGGTTTGCTTCACATTATACTACTTTGAAGCGCTTGCTTGATGTGAGGGAGAGCTTGAGGCTCACAGTAATTTCAGATAGATGGAGCGAGTGGAAGCAATCATGCACGGATGAAACTATAAAAAAAAGAGCTATTACAACAAAAATAATTGTTCTTGACGAAGAATATTGGGATGTTGTACATTTAGCATTATTGATTACAAAACCCATATATAAGATGATTAAATTTTGTGATCAGGAACGCCCTATAATTGGTGAAGTGTATGAAGGCATGGACAACATGTTGGGGGGAATCAAAGACAATCTAAAAGGACAACTAGATTTGTATGAAAAGATTCATAAGATTGTCTCAAATAGATGTGATAGAATGAATGTGTCTCTCCATAGTCTAGCCCACATGCTTACTCCAAAATATTACGAGTCAAAGTATCTCAAGATCCCAGCAACAAGAAGGGTCAAACGAGTTTCTCCTGGTAAAAATTTTATTTTATCTATTTAATAAAGTTTAAAGTTTAATGATTTAATTATTTTATTATTTCATTTGCATTTTCTTGTTATAGTTATTAAATATATTTTTTTTTACAGAAAAAGATAATGATATCTTAGACGGTGCAATGCTCGCGCTTGAAGTCATATCTACTGGAAATGAAGATCTCTCTACACTTTATAGGTCACAACTTGTGGCTTTTGCATCAAGAAGTGAAAGATTTAGCCAAAATGCAACAAGAATAGATGCATTGAATTGTACAATATCGGTGCTTAATTGGTGGCGTTTTTATGGTGGTGATACACCTAAGTTGAGAGCATTAGCCATTAAGGTTTTATCTAAACCTATTACCACATCTTCTGCAGAAAGAGTGTAGAGCACCTATATTTATATTCACAGTGTTAAAAGAAATAGGCTCAATGAAGATCGTGCTGGTACCTTGGTGTATATTCATTCCAATATTCGATTGATTGACAGGTATAATTAAACTGTGTTGTACTTTTGTTTTGGTATTTTTTCCTTTTTTTCTATCATTGATTGTTTATTAGTATTCATATTTTATATTCTTTTTATAAAAATGTGCAACAATCGATATAAAGAAGGACCTAGTCGAAAATGGGATATCAATCCAGAACTTCTTATTGTAGAAGAAAATACGTTGAAATTAAAGGACATGCGTTGGAGAGATTTGGATGATAATGCACAACAATCAAGCACTATTTCGAAATCCAAACCCAAAGATGCACAACCTAGAGCTCCATAAACTCCAATAATCATATGCACAAATGAAGTTGAAGAGAATACAAATCAATCCAACAAAGCTAGTAGAACTGCAGATATACAAGAGCGACCATCAGTTCCTCAAGGCCGGATTGATCGTTTCTTTGGCAAGAGACCTAGGCAAGGTAATGTTGATCTTGTATTTTTTATTTTTACTTTTTTCTATATATGTATTTTTTATATTTTAAATTGAGGTTTTTGAACATTTTCATTTTTAACATATTCATTATAGAAAATGAAGGAAGGAGCATAAGGCATGGTCGTGGAGGACAAGAAGCATGTGATGATGCAGAAAGTTCTCGATTTATTGCTGACTTGAAGGGGAAGAGAAAGATGACAAATTAATGAATTATTGAATTCTTAATTATTCTTTTGATGATGTAATTGTAGCCCAACTTAGAAACCTTTATGTTACTTTTTTTGTCATGGTCTTGTAATATTTTGTTGGTTTGATATGTACTTTTATTTTGAACCTTGCATGATGAAGTAAAGTAGTAGATTATGTTAATTTTAAGTTTATAGTTTAGAACTTTATAGCTTATAAATTATAGTTTAGATTCTTAGAACTTTATAGCTTAAAATTTTAACCATATCTTTATGTAATCTTTGAGTTTATTGATTTATCATTTTCTATATTGTAGAGATCACAAGATTTACAACAATCAAGTTATTTGATTCTTTCATTGAAAAAGGTACACTTTTTAATCAAATTTATTAGTTTTCTTAATGCATTATTTAGTGCTTCCATGCATTTGTTAAATGGTTGCAACATGAATGTGAATTATGATATTCTCTTGATGTATTTTTTTAATGCTTGAAAGTTGCAAATAATGCATTTGTTAGATAATTGCAACTTATATTATTTATTGTCTTAGATACATGTTTTATTTTGTCAATGATGACATAAATCTTATTTTTTGATAAAATAAAAATATATAATTACATGTTTGCTTCTCTTTCGATTCTTATTCGCTTCTCATTTGAATCCTATGTCGCTTCCTTCTTCGCTTCTTAGGTCGCTTCCGAGACGCTTCCTAGGTCGCTTTCGAGACACTTCCTAGGTCGCTTCCGAGTCGTCCCGCGCTTCCCGCTTCCTAAAATTTTAGAAGTGCCTCGCTTCCTGCTTCCGCTTCCCGTATCGCTTCCCGCTCCCGCTTCCTCGACTGGCAACTCTGGTCAAAATAAATGATGTATACGCGAAAAAAAACTACAGATTTATATAACAAAGCAACCTACAACAAAAACATAAATTTATGGCAGAGTGGACTTTTGCACAATCAGTACATAGAAAGTAAAGGAGGTTATCTTAATTGAGAAAGAACCAAACTTGGCTAAAAAAAATAAGATAGAGCAACATACAAGCATTTGGCAAAGCTGTTAAGGGAAACAGAAAATGAAAAACAGTAACATTACCTGTAAGTAGTATGCATGTTCCCATACATCTATCCCCAACAGTGGAACTAAGCTTGATCCCTTAGTTACCAATGGATCCTAAAAAGAGAAAAGAAAAGCAATCATGCTTTGTGACTGATAAAAGGTTACTATAAGCAGCACTAACTTGCTGCAAATGATCAGAGATTACATAAAGCAACCACAGTTACAGACTTAACCAAATAATGCACACAATGAAATCTAATGATATAACAGAAAACTTATATAGGTTGTTAAATTCAAAACATGCAGAAAACTCCAAACTGAAAAATGCTAAGCTTTAAAACAAATCAGGTAAAAGAAATGTGAAAACCTGCTTTTACAAGGAGAAAATTCAGTTATTTGTCAATCCATACATGGGTGTCTAGGCATGTGCAGTTTTTACATGCATGTGCATCTGGAGGCATTAACAACCACTGAAAAACCAATATATAGCTGCAACAAAGGACAGTTAAAGGCTATTATAAAAAGAAAAAAAAGGGGCCATGTAATGAGTTTGATCATGAAGAGAACACCCTCATCCAAAGTCAGGAAATGGACTAGGAAAGGGAGAGAAGCATGTCATTTATGTAGGAAGTTAATAATACAGTCACAATTTGCTTCACCGGAAGAGGTCACGATTCAAATCCTTACTAAATATCTTACTGAAATGTACAAAATGACTATACATGCATTTACTTATTAAGAGTATGGAGAAAATTCACAACATATTCTTTTCTCTCAAAAAAAAAACACAAAATACAGAATCCCTTAATATAAACAGTCCACAAAGGGAACCATGACTGCAACAACAACTTCCAAATTCAGCAAACAACATGCCAGAAGTGTTCTTATTTATACAAATACATAAGCTCTCATTCTCTTGAGATTCTGTGCAACATTTCATTTAAATGTCAAAACATTATCGCAACTAAATGATAGAGAATTCCTCTTTAGCTCTGTACATTACCTGATTAGCTGTTGTTTCAACTACAAGCTTATTTTGTGCCTTATCCAAACCAAGCCACTGTTTGAATCAAAACATAAACATGAGAAACATATAGAGTCATGAAGTAATGAGCTAAGTTTGAGATACAATCAAAACTAGTAAATGATAGAAAATTACTAGACAATATGAAAGATTCAATCAAAACAAAAATCAGTAAATAACCAAGAGATATCACTCACCACCCATCCAGAACCTTGTAGAGCAGCACCTTCAGAGTTCATTTTCTGAACCAAAAACTCCAAAGAGCCAAAATGTTCATCAATTAACCAACCAAGAGCACCTTTGGGGGGCTGACCACCACCTTCCTGTCAGTTTATTTTCAATAAACATGCAGATATGGTTTTAAAGGCAAGCAGAAGAGAAAAAGATAATCAATGAACTTACATTAATAGGCTTAAGATTATTCCAGAAGATGGAATGATTGATATGGCCTGAAAGGGTATTACAAATGTTAGTTGACCTCCCTCCCTAATGCACACACGCACACATGCAGATTATATATTTTAAAGGAATGCACATGTTGACATGAGGATGTGAACAGCAAAGTAAACACCAAGGTTCACAAACCCTTTTTCTAAATAATATAAGCTTAAACCCACAAGTTGACTTCAGTAAGGATTCACTGCAAAAAAAGTAAATGCAGTTGATGCAGCAAATCTTCAGGTTTACAACAATGTAAACCCATGACACACATGTATGCATAGAACAGGTCTTTTTGTGGATAGTCACTATTCTCTGTGGAATGACAGGATTAGGCATGTGGAATAGATGCACTTCACTGTTAATATCTGATTTCCAGGCTGTTGTATCAACAATATAATGGAGACAGTGGAAAAGAGATGACATCTCAAGGAATGAAACAAGAAAACAGGAAAAAGTATAAGCCAGCTATAACAGGACGCAATAAGTTGGTTACAGATATCAGTAAAATGCCCTAAAAAAGAAAAAAGAAAATGAATCTAAAAGAGCATTCAGAATCCTATTATGCCACTAAAGCTATTGCAGTACAGTATACCATTGCATCACCCAGACTTTTATGGCCTTTCTGGGATTTCATGAGGAGAAATAACACATCATACTACTAACAAAAATGAAAAATCTAAGTTATGTAACAAATTACATCCTAACCTAGTAGATAAATAAAAGACAGGAAACCTTGCAAAATTCAGGCTATAGTTAATCTTATTAGGCATACATATAAAATGAGATAGACGCTAAGAAAACCAAAGCAATCATGAGAAAACCGCATTCAAGCTTTAATAGACCACAAAGGAAAAACAGTAAAAGACAATCTTGAGAAAATTAAACGCCAGATAGACGAGCTTCAAAGTTATGATAAGGAATTCCGTATCATTTAACAAGTTTGCAGACCACATGACAAGTTTTAACAAAATATACATCCTCAAACTGGAGCAACAACAATGCCTGAATTATTTTCTCATCACATATTCACAATTCTCATATTTATAATGTCAATTTGAGATTTACAAGTCCCAATTGGGCTCACTGTTTCTTCGAGCATCCATGATCTACTCATTGACAAATATCACCAAAATTAAAGAAATGATAGCAGCAAAAAAAATGACAACGCATCAATTAGACTATTTTTTCATCAGCAAGGTCTAGGGATGTAGATAAGCAAACAAACAGAAGATTTCATTCCATGAATCCAAGTAAAAACAAAAGTATCTATAATTCTTAACGAAAACTACTCTCCCAGCAGTGTAACATACAATCCATAGACTTCTCTGCAACAAAAGAAACGTAATTTTCGGATCTACGGCATCGATTCCAAAACCAACGGGAGCAAGAAATGGGACACAAACCTCCGCCGTTGAACTTGATGGCGCTCTGCAGATGGGCGACGGTGGAGGCGTCCCCCTTGTTCATGGCCTCGTCCAGTTGCTCTAGCGCCTTGTTGTAGTTGGTGATGTAGGTCTGATGGTGCTTCTGGTGGTGGAGCTGCATGATTTCGCCGCTAATGGCCGGCTCCAGGGCGCCGTAGTCGTAGGAAAGGTCGGGGAGGGAAAACGTTTGGAGTTCCCGGCGAGAAATTCCGGCCAATACGGCCGGAATCTGGAACCCTAGGGGTCCTTTCCGGGAGAGGATTCTCATCGCCATCGCTGTTTCTGAAAGACGTGAGTGAAGGTTGGGAATTGGGACACTCTCCAGAAAGAACCGAAGAGGTGCGGGACCACGAAAAAAGGAGGGGTATTTATAGACGGGAAGGACGAAAAAGGTTTGACCGTGTCAGTTAATTACGAAAATGCCATCCAGACTGTGGAAATGCCAGATAGGTCCCTCTTCTGTCGAACAGCGGACCGGCTGGTCCTTAAATTGTGTCGGGAAGCAGGACTTTGATGGGCCGGTGGGTCCACGAAGTAGGTGGGGATGAGATGGATCGGGTTCTAACTAGAGAGGATCCATTTTGGATTTGGTTCAGTGTAGATAGTAGGTACTAGTGAACCCAAGATAATTGGACCTGACTTAGTGAATGAAGATTCCAAGTCAAATTCCAATATGGAGATCTAATTTTTGGGTACATACATCGCTAAATTAGGATATCCAAAAATGACTCAGTTCATAAGCTTTGGCAAAGGGAAGAGGCATCACAAATTCTTGGCCCAAAATAAGCGTGTATTGTTCAGATTCAGCTGTGAATCTCTGGAAGCCGTATCTGACCCGTTTAATCAATTGGATATAGAACTCTTTACCAGATCTGACTAAATGGTAATTGGTGAGATTAGGGCTGCAAACACCTTCTTACTAAAGGGCATAGATCAAAGAGGGAAGGTGATCATGTTTAAACAAAAATACTTACTTTTGCACATCTCATGGGCCTACTTCTTCAATAGGTCAGCATGATGCGACGGTCCTTCCTTACCTACCGTAAGCTTTTTAATTGCTCACTTGCAGCTGCAAAAATTTTGATAATTGAAAGTTTAAGAAAGCAAGAGAAATCGTAATCACTTGAAAGCAATCACGAGAGTGAACAAAAGAAAGCTCTTCGCATTTACATTCATTCACATTTTTGCCCGAAGACTTGTTACAATTCAGATCTACGAGCTGACCCTTTAAGGCATTTTTTCAACCTAAACCAAAGTATAGGGGTGGGCCGAAGAAAGTTATAAGTGACTCGATACTTTATATTAAAACTCAACTAAAGCAAAACAGACTCTAGACACAACTGTATAAAATAGGTCGCAAGGGAACATGCTCCCCCTTCAAGAAATACGCCACTCTCGGCGCCATTTGCTTCGTGGTAGGCCCTAACTTCGGTCGGATAGCAACTCTTCATTCAGAATGTTGTCTCCCACGTTGGCTTCGCTATCTCCTCCCACTGCACCAGATACTTCTTCACTTTGTCCAAGTAATTGACCATGTGGCAAAGGATCTTACTGAGATGTTTCTTGGCCGATTGTACTGTCGGGGCCCTCTACAGGATACGAGCACATTGTGGCACACTACATTCCGGACCCCCCTCGTTTGCATGGAATGGTTTCAGGTTGCACACGTGGAACATTGAGTGCACCTTAAAGTCTGGGGGCAGGTCCAGCTTGTACGCTAAGTTGCCCACTTTCTTGGTGATGATGAATGATCCCTCGTACTTCTTGATCACTCTGCGGTACCGTCCACGAAAGATACTTGTGCGATCTGGATAGAGTTTCATCAACACCTGGTCCCCAACACATAACTCAGTAGGATGACAGTGCTTGTCCGCCCACTTCATCATCATCTTGGCCGCTTTGTGCAAAAACGTTTTCGCCAACTCCATCTGCACGTGACAATCTCGAATAAACTGATAGGCAAAGGATGGCATTCCCTTCTCTTGCGCGGCTAGAGTGTGCAGGGTCAATGCTATGTCGTGGCTATCTCGAGTGGGTTGTGGCCTGAAGACTCGCGCTTCTGATGATTGTAGCAGAATTGGGCTATGTCAATGAGCTTTACCTAGTCCTTCTAATTGGTTCTAACAAAGTGCCTGAGGTATTGCTTCAATAGTCCATTGATGTGTTATGTCTGCCCATCGATCTGGGGGTGAAAACTTGTTGAAAATAACAGATCGAAGCCGAGTAGCCGAAACACTTCACGCTATAATTTGTCGGTGAAGTGAGCATCACAATCGCTCACAATGCTTCTTGGTACACCACAGTGCTTCACCATATGCTTGACGAATAGCTCCACCATCTTCTCTGTAGGGCACTTTTTGGAAGCTGGGATGAAGGTGGCATATTTACAGAAACGGTTCACCACCACCAGGATGGAGCTGGAGTCACCTACCTTCGGCAAGCTAACAATAAAGTCCATGAAAATGCTTTCCCAATGACGTTTTGGGATATGTAGATACTCAAAGAGGCCGACAGTCTTCTGATTAGTACCCTTGTCTTGTTGGCAGATGAGACACATTTACATATATCTATCCACATTGTCTCTCATTTGCGGCCAATAGTAACCGCTCTCAAGGAGTGCTAAAGTTCACACTTGACCTGGTTAACCTGCTCATAAAGTATCATGGCACTCCTTAAGCAATTCGTGGTGAAGGCTTTTCCACTGCGGTACGAAGACGCATCCCCTTTTAGTCACGAGGAGGTTGTCTCATAACCAGAAACGTCAAATCTTTCCTGCCTCTATGTAGGTGGACTTAATTTTCATGTGTCAAATATTAAATAAAACATAGGTTTACATAAATAAAACATTCACAACACGAAAATATACATAATACATCCACGATAACAACCAAACAAAAACACTATAAGGCCATTAATTGTTTATAGCTAAAGAAAAAAGCTTGAAAACAACGAAAATCGTAGGAATGGAGCAAAAAAACTAACCAAAAAAGTCGATTAACGTCAGAATGGAGCAAAAAAATTAATTGAGGAAGTCGATCAACGATTAAATGAAGTGAAAAAACTTTTACAAGAATTGCCGCAAGGGTACAATGAAAAGGTTAGGGTTATAGAGGGAAAGGGTCATTGATCATTCCACATACAAATGAAAAAATAAAAAAAAGTGAACACAAACCCTATATATATATATATATATATATATATATATATACACACAGGTAAATTCGCATGCTAAAACGAAATCTCTCATCTCTTAAAGTTGACTACATGCAAAAGTACATCAATTTTGCAAACTTTTCATGATTTTTGTATCAAAAGTACACTTTCACAACTACCAATGAAAAACTCTTGATGAATTTTGCATGTAAGGGATTTTTGCAAGGATTATCGCAATTTTAGTACTACATATGCAAAAATCATGAGGAATTTTGGCAAGGATTACCAAGAGTTTCACATCAAATGTTGTGTAAAATTAGTAATTTCTACGAAAACATTGTGCACATTTCATTTTTAGTGATATTTGTCGTATATTACAGTTATTTTCTGTTTAAAATCACTCTTAATTACACAATAAAATAAATTATATTGATTATTTGTAATCTATTGACAACGATAACTATCATTGTCTGATTGTTTGTAATCTATGGATGACCATGTTAGTTTAAAATTGACGACAAATATTGTCGGCTATATGATTTTAAGTCGACGATAACTTATCATCGGTATAAAAAATATAGCCGATGATTTTTATTATCGACTATATCTATTTTTTTTTTAAACTAACATAGCCGATGATTAATTATCATTGGTATAAGCAATATAGTCAACAATTTTTCTCATCGGCTATATCTAAGTTTTGTTCTTTTTTTTAAACTAACATGGCCGAAAATAAAAATCACCAGCTATTTTTCTTATACCGATGATAATTTATAGTCGGCTATGTTAGTTTAAAAAAAGAAGAAGATATAACTAATGATAAAAATCATCGGTTATTTTTCTTATAGAGACAATAATTTATCATCGGCTATATTAGTTTCAAAATAAAAAAAAACTGAATATAGTTGACGATAAAAATTGTCGTCTATATTGTTAATACCGATAATAAATATTTGTCGGCTATGTTAGTTTAAAATCGACAATAATTATCATTGTCTTATAATTGGCGAGATTAATTATCATCATAATTATAAAAGATTTTTAGCAATGATTAATTATCATCGTAATTTAAAATCGACAATAATATTGCTGGCATGATCTCTCCCCGATGGGATAAGAGCTACGATAAAATATCGTCAGTATTAAATTATTATTGATGACGATAATTTATCGCCACTATTTTTTTGGTTGTTAATGAGCTATTTTCTTGTATTGGTTCCTTCAATACTTATCTATAAAGAGACCAAAACTTTCAATTTATATAAATTACGTAAGACAATTTATACAAATACCTACAAATTCACATTATCAAACCATTAAAAGAATATTATGATATATCAAAGGAACCATGAATCATGGTCTGACAATTTCTTCACAAAGTTCTCTTAACTTATGTTTTTTTTGGATGTGAATTGGGCCGGGAGCCCAGAATTCAGATGATCCATGGCTCTTAGATGCAATACAATCAATTTTCTGTTTTTCGTGGAGGTAGCACTACAAGAAATAAGAGATTTATTGGCGCGCCAGTGAAAAAGTAAAATTTATTGGTGAGTTACGTAACACTAGAGGTGGCAATCGTGTCGGGTTGACGGGTCAGAACACCTCAACACGAACCCGACCCGCTTATTAAACTGGTCGGATGTGGCAAACACGAACACGACCCATTTATTAAACGGGTAACCCGACCCGACATGGTTAACCCGTTTAATAAATGGGTCGGGTTGGGTCGACCCGACACGATTACACGACACGGTGACCCATTTATTAAATGGGTCGACCCGATAACACGGGTTGCGGGTTGACGGGTTTAGGTTCTCGATCCCTCTTTCTCAAAATCGATGAACAAAAACCCTAACCACCGACCCTGTCGCCCCCTCTCTCTTCTCTTTGATCAGTCTCTCCTCCCCCCTCTGACATCTGAGCTTCACCGCCAGTGATCCTGGCCAGTGATTCTGTTGGAGGTGGCATTCACCTGCGCTTTGAGGAGGATGATGTCCTCTCTATTAGGCATTCAGGGTTTCTGTTTCAAGGGAGGTTGATCCGAGCATTATTGGGGTTTTGTTCACCCTTTACTCGCCGGCGGCCATGGCGCGTCTGCCGATTGTTCCTCCTCTCTTTCGGTTATCCTTCCTCTGACAAACCCTCTTTTTTAGGCTCTCTCTCTTTCGCTGACGAGTTTCAAGTCGGAGCGCCAAGTTCAGTGATGCTCTCCCGCAACTGATAGGGAGCGATCGAGCCTCCTACACCGTGTTAGGGTTAAGGTAAACGAGACTTTTTTTTTCTCGTGTGAGTAGGAACTCTGGCAGATTTAGCCAGACGATGATTTATGTCAAGGGATTTAACCACCCTTGACTCGCCAGACCCCGACACTGCGCCTATCCCTATTTTCTGATTTTCTCCCTCTCTTAGAGGGTTTTTCATCTTTCTCTTTTGGGGCAATCAAACACCTCACCTTAACCGCAGTAAACGGGTTGCGGGTTCATGTAAACGGGTTGACCCGCCTGCCTAACCCATTTATTAAACGGGTCAAACGGGTTGGCGGGTTGGCATACCCCTAACACGAAGCCGACCCATTTAATAAACGGGTTAGGTGGGTCAACCCGTTTACGACACAAACCTGTTTAAGCCAAACTTGAACCTGGCTAAGAAGCGGGTTGGGGGGTCATGTCAGATTTTGCCACCCCCCACGTAACACTAGTAAAATTCATTTTTTTGAGCACTGTAGAAATGCGCCAGTGAAGACTCAATTTTTCTGGCGCACTTACCGAACCACATGTATCGCCCTCATATTTGCTTTTTCTATACCAATAAGCATTAATGAAAGCCCTAAAATTGTAACCTTCTTATTATTATGCCAAGTAAATCTAACATTTCCATCACTGACTTTCGTTAACTCACATGCCTCAATCATGTCATTGCACCCAGTGGAACCAATCAAACTAGCAGGATAATCAAAACGATCCTCAAGTGGCCGAATACAATTCCAATTTTCTATCAACATCCATGACAAATCCAACATATGGGTTCTAATATTATTCCAAAGTGAGTGTCGGTCCAAGTAAGAGTTATAAGCATACACTAGTAACTACATATGAGTCAACACCCTTTTCAGTAAGCATTATCATGACCGATCAAGATCCACAAAGGTTCAAGTTTAATCTTTCCAGGATTCCAAATACATAGAATCCTGCATGGGTCAAATCTACATAATGAAACAAGGGAGTCTTTTCCACCAACTCAGTTGCTGTAGAAGCATCATACATCATGAATTGAAAAAGGGTTAAAGGATGTAAATGGGTCAGACTCTTGTAGGATCCAGAAATAACCCATTCCGTTCTAATTGGATCAATCATAATTGGATCCAGAGTCAGATGGACATAAGCTAAAACTGGACTCGGATATGACTGTGTTGGGCCTGGCGGCTCAAGTCGATACATGAGTTGGGCCTGTCGGGCCATTATCAGGTCCTAATGGGGCCGGCCCGATGGCGACCCTAGCTACCTTGTCATGTCTCTTTATGTGAAAAATGATTAGTAAATTTCGGAGAAGACCGTGTCCTTTGTGTCCTTTTAACCGTGCTCATGTGACATGAGCATATATTGATGGTGTTCACTATTTAGATGTACACGAGTAGTTTGCCCTGACCCGGATCCAAGCCATGTGAACCACATTCATTCTGAATCCGATCAGATTCTAACACACAATCCGGATTCGATAAACCAACGATTGTCTGATAGGATCAGCTAATTCACGTTGTTGGGACATTGCAGGTTCAAAACCCAATGGTATAGTTGTATAACTGGTAGGGATCAGACTAACCCCAGCTTGCCTAACAAAAAAAAAAATCCAGATCATATAAACCAACGGGGGCTCGGCTTATCTGATAGGAGCAGCTAGTGCACTTCACCTTGTGTTGGGATAGTTGTATAATTGTATAATTGGTAGGGATCTCATCTTCCTAACCCAGCTTGCCTATGAAAAAAAATCCGGATCCGATAACATGGTTCGGATTCGGTCCGTACCCGAGCCGAAGCTCCGACCCATCTGCATCCCTACCAAACGGGAGGCAGAGTTATATGGCTTCTTCATTCTTGTGTTCTTTTCGATCGATCGATCTGTGCGAGAAGGAAAAGAGGCGAAGAGGGGAGAAGTAAAAGAGGCGATGGAGAGGTTGCAGATGATCTTCTCGGGAACGGGAGGGATGGGTCATCCTCCCGCTGATTCTCCCCTTCTCGACTCCTCGGAGCAGGTCTACATCTCCTCGCTGGCCCTCCTCAAACACGGTAACAACTTTCTCTGCCAAAACTAGGTTTTTTATTTCTTCCTTTTATGTGTCTTTCATGCTGAAATTTATGCTTTTCTTTGCGATTCTTGTGTTCGTTAATGCTTTCTTCTTCTTCTTTTTCTTTGCTTTTTTATTTCAGGGAGAGCCGGCGTTCCTATGGAAGTGATGGGTCTAATGCTGGGCGAGTCTGTCGACGAGTACACGGTTCGCGTCGCGGATGTTTTCGTAATGCCGCAGAGCGGGACGGGGGTCAGTGTGGAAGTAGTTGATCACGTTTTCCAGCCTAGTATGCTCAAGTAGACTGGCAGGTTGCTTTTTCTCTTTCGGTTCAGATTTTTGTTTCCGATATGGGTTTTGGTTTTATTAGTGTGATAGTCAAAAATCTCGTTCTAGAGATTTTCTCGGCAAGAGAAATTCTCTCGATAAATTGATTTTTTTTGTTTTTGGTTGATATCTTGGTACATTTACGGTTGAAAATATACAAAAATATAAGAATTTTATGTTGGCGTTCAAGTAAAACATAACCAGAATGTAAAAACAAATAGCACTTACCTGTATTCGCCATGGAAGAAAAGGGCGTTGGCACAGGTGCACGGAATTCTTCTCAGCTTATCGACACCACAATGAGCCTAGGTTGTCAAGTCATGGTGAGCAGGACCCTGAACCCAATGAGAAAATGCGGACACCTTGGTTGCCCTCGTCAAGCAGCCATGCCTCAATTTATATTTATACAGGGAGGAAAGTGGGGGGTTACATACATGGCAATCATGTATGTGAACCCTTTACATGCCATATTACATTCACGTACCCCCTTCCCCACTAATTCTCCACTAATGCCCTACTAATACCTTCATTGGTGTCAAACCAGGTCAGATATAGGGTTGAACCCGATTCGAAATATCCACAATTCTCTTATTTGACCCATTGACACAAAAAGGCACAAAATTGAGGTTCATATTATTATCTTGACTTAATTTTTCATGTGGATTCACATGTTATCCGGTGTCACAAGAATGAATCATATGAGTATAAAGATGAACACCTCTTTATAAAATGTCATATTTCTATGTACTACAGTATAATTCATTTTCAGTGCTTTAGCATGTTAAGATTACCTTTCTGAATAGGTTGGTCTTTAACTTATTTTATTGGTTCTTTAATATTGTTATTCTGTCATTTTCTCTAACCAAATGAGAGATCTTTGATGCCTAATCAACAATACACAAAGCCATAAAGAATCAATTTAGTTTCATAAATGTGATCACATATAACCATGATGTATTGTCATGCATCAGAAGAAATCAAACAGACCCATCCCCTTTACATGTTGGAAATATAATCTCGGTACTAGCCCTTTAGTAAGGGGATCCACAGTCATTTTCTTCGTACCAATTGTATCAATACATACTAGATGATTTTGTCATTTTTTTCAACAACAAAGTACTTTAACTCCATGTGTCGACACGAGGTGGAACTTTTGTTGTTATTTGAGAATGACACAGTTGCTTCATTATCACAAAAGATCTTTAGTAGTTTCTCAATAGAGTCCACAATCTCAAGACTCATAATAAAGTTTTTTATCCAAATGGCCTGAGATGAAGTCTCGTATAGAATAATGAATTATGTCACCATGGTATGAGCAATAGTTATAGACTATTTTTCGCTTCTCCATGAGACGATACCACCTGCTAGTAGGAAAATATATCCAGTAGTGGACTTTCTACTGTCGAGATATCCTCCTAAGTCCACATCAGAGTATCCAATGATCTTTAGGTAGTCAACATATAATTTTTCGTTCCTTGCAAATAGCACATGACCATCTTCGATGCCTTCTAGTGCGCAATGCCTGAATTTGACTGATATCTATCAAGCATTCCCACAATAAATATGATATCTGGTCGTGTGTAGGTATGCATGTACTGTAAACTGCCAACCACTGAAGCATATGAGACAGTTGCAATCTGAGTCTTTTCATTATCATCTTGAGGACAATCTTTTATACTCAATTTATCCCCTTTCACTATGGGTGTCAAACTAGGAGAATAATTCTCCATCCCATATCTTTTAAGAACCTTAAGGATATAGGATTTCTAAGAAAATCCAATGACACACCTAGTTCTATCACGATGAATCTCAATTACAAGGACATATGTGATTTCATCCATGTCCTTCATGTCAAAATAAGAGGAAAAAAATCTTTTGTCTCATATAGTATGTTCAAATCATTAGTTGCAAGAAGAATGCCATTAATATATAAAACCAAAATTATGAACTTGCCTGATTGAAGGACAACAATGTTTTCAGTGAATCCAAAGTTCAGAATTATCTGATTAAACTTTTTATACCACTGGCGGAAGGCTTGTTTAAGTCCATAAATTGATTTCTTCAATTTGTAAATTAAATTATTTGAGTCATATACACTGAAACTAAGAGGTTGTTGCATATATACCTTTTTTCTTAGATCCTCATTCAGAAAAGCA
The DNA here is from genome assembly GCF_984573655.1 of Nuphar pumila. NCBI lineage: Eukaryota > Viridiplantae > Streptophyta > Magnoliopsida > Nymphaeales > Nymphaeaceae > Nuphar > Nuphar pumila. The sequence continues at coordinate 100,899,265 of NC_143250.1, read as the reverse complement.
GTTTTCACATCCATTTGTTGTAGCTCTAAATCAAAATGTGTTATGAGGGTCATGATTATCCTCAACGAAAAAAAGTCATGATTATCCTCAATGAGTCAGAAATGTGCTTCCTTAGTTAAGATAGGAGAAAAAGTTTTATTATAATAAATGTCCTCCATGTGAAACTCTTTACAACGAGCCTAACTTTGTACCTCTCAACTTGACCTTTGGAGTATGTTTTGGTCTTAAAGACCCACTTACAACCAGTAGGTCTTACACCATCAGGTCGAGGTACACGATCTCACACTTGATTCTTTGCCATAGAGTCAAACTCTTCTTTTATGACATTGATCCAATGTGTTGATCATTCACTTTCAATGGCTTCAGAAAAGGTTAAGGGATCATCATCAACGTCTATGAAATCATTGGGCTCTTGCAAATACACCACATAGTTTGGATGAATAACAGATTTTCTGATCCTTATAGACTTTCATACAGGTGTCACATGTGGTTCAAAATGAACCTTTACATCTTGTTGTTGTTGTATATCTTCATCAGCAACTTGTTCTATTTGAGATTGATGTTCATTGACCGGATTTTCCCTGACATTATCCAAAGAGAGAATGATAGGAAAAACTAGGTTTTTATCCTTTGCAAGTGTGAAACCTGAATCCTGCAATTTCTCAAATTCAATACTTTGAGATGCATCTATCTCAATAGAACTATTTTCAAGAAATCTTGCTTTATCTATTTTCACTATCTGTGGTATATGAGATTGACAATAAAACCTAAAGCCCTTTGATCTTTTTGGATAACCAATGAAAAATCCACTAGTTGTCGTAGGATCAAAGACTTTTATATGCGGGTTATACAATTTAGCTTCAACTGGTCATCCCCATATGCACATATATGACAAAGAAGGTTTTCTACCAGTTCATAACTCATAAGGAGTCTTTTGGACAACCTTCATAGAAACTTTATTCAAAATATGCATTGTTGTCCTAAGAGCTTCACCCCACAAGGTCAAGGGAAGGTCTGAGTGATTCAATGTTGATCCAACAATTTCTTTAAGTGTACAATTTCTTCTTTTAGCTACACCATTCTAGTAAGCACTACCATGCATAGTATAATGAGGTACAATACCTTCATCTTTTAAAAATCACGCTAATGATCATTCATTTTGTCTTATCTTAGTGAAATGACCATAATATTCAACACTTCTATCAGACCTAACCATTTTAATAACTTCACCAGTTTATTTCTCTAATTTTTTATTGAAGTTCTTAAAAGCCTGAAAGACTTCTGATTTTTCAAATAATAAGTAGAGATACATATAACCTGAGTAATCGTCTATAAGCGTGACAAAATATTTTTCACCCGTATAACACAGGAAAAAAGGCTCACAAACATCCGTTTACACGATCTTCAATTTTTCATTGCTATGCTTGGCATCTTTCTTATATATGTTAGACTGTTTAGTTTTTATACAGTTAATACATGGTTCTGTATCTATGAAATCGAGGAATCCAAGAATTTCTTCTTACATAAGTCTTTGGACTCTTTCTTTCGAGATGTGTCCTAACCTTCGATGCCAAAGTAAATAGGATTGATCTTCCTTTAGGCCACGTTTATTGCCAATCATTGTGTTCTCAATGAAGTGAAATTTTTGAATTTAAAATTTGGTTTTTAAACGATACAAACTACATACATTTGCAGAACCTACAAGAATAAGATTTTTAACAATAATAAGCTTGAAGTTTTCAAATTTAAAAACAAAACCAAACTTATCAACTTTTGAAATTGAAATAAGGTTCTTACTATAGGATGAAACATACCAAATCCAAAATGAATCCCCACTCCAACACAACTCTGCAGGTTCCAATGTTTTTGACATGTGAACGCATCTTATTTCCTAAGAAGATGCTTCTTTCATGCTCTGTTAGTTCTCTTTTTTTCAGAAATGCTTGCAAAAAGTTGGCAATGTACACCATGACACCAGAATCAATCAACCAACTATGCAATGAAACATGGATCAAATTGTACTCATGAGAAATGAATGACTTATTACTTTTATTCTCGAGTAATTTTTTATGCTTCAGGCAGTCCACCTTCTTATGTCCCTTCTTCTTGCAGAAGAAACACTTTATAGAAGAACCTCCTGCTTGGGATTTGGCTTTCGCCTGAGAGTTTGAACTCTCCTCAGAAGTTTTCTTCTTGTTCTTCTTCTTCTTCTTGAAGGAACCTTTCTTTGCCTCCGACCTATATTTTTTCTTATGAGAGACCATATGTGCACTCGACACCCTCTCATACTTTAGTTTTTCTTTCTCTTTAACACACTTGGTCAAATGGTCATTAAAAGACTATTCATTGTTATGTGTGTTGTAGGAGATCTTGAAGGGTCCATGTTCACTAGGCAATGAGGTCAAAATCATATGGACAAAAAAAGAGTCAGAAATGATGAACTTTATGTCATTCAGCTGAGATATAATGTTTTCCATCTCCAAGATGTGATGCCGGATGTGACTCTCAACAAAATATTTTATAGAGACCAATTTGGACATCAATGTACTGGCCTTAGTCTTATTAGAACTGACGAATTGAGCCTCAATGACTCCTAGAATTTTTTTTACTGTTCTGCAGTGAGGGATGACACTTCGAATGCTCTTAGCCACTCGAGATTGCAAAAGCAACAAGCTAAGTCTATTAGAGTGATCTCACTTCTCAGGGGTAGCCTTCTGTTCGACTGTACTCTGCTTTGTAAGGGCAGAAGGTTCGTCAATCTTAAGGGTCAGATTTAGGTATATGTAACCGAGAGTGAATAACACTATTTTTTACAATTTGAGGAATTATATTCTGTCTACTAAGGGGTCATGTTGAAAAGGTAAGAAACACTTAGATGACATTGTCTCTAACTTGATGTCTTCAAACATAGTTCAAACCCTAGGACCGATGCAGGACACTATTGTATTCTAGTTGCAGAAGATAAATTTATCGATGTTTCTCCTGAGGATTGCAAGGGCCAGGATCTACTTATTGTTTTTTTCAGTTTGTTTCATTTTGTAAAATTCATCCTATAGCTGCCAAGATGGAAGTTGTCGCCAGATGGGTCCAACAGATCAATTTCAGGAACAGTTCGCATCAGCATGGATGCAATCTAGCTCAACCATGTATAGATAATCCAAGGCATTGATCATCTGAGTTATTCCTTGATCTGAAAAACATGTTAGATTTATCTGATGTCTGTCCTCGGACGCCATCTAACTGGTTTCAAGTACAATTTCATCTCTAAACAACTCTTTTGTTAAATTAATTGCCAGGTTTACTGGAACGGAGATGAATTGTGGAAGAAATTTGCAAGTTGCATTCAAGCATACCCAGAATTCCTCCACCAATTCCGGCTCCGCTTGTTTGGTAGGAGCAGCTAGTGCAAGTCACCTTGTTATTGGCCGTTGCAGGTTCAAAGCCCGATGTATAGTTGTACAACTGGTAGAGGTCTGCCTAATCCCAGCTTGCCTTTCAAAAAAAAACACACCCAGAATTCCTCCATAGTAATAAAAATGTACAGATTTTTTTAGAAAATATGTGCCATATTTTTCTGTCTTTGCGTACAAGGGCTCCATTCATCTGGTAGGGGGCAACTTGTGAATGCCACCATGTTGATGGTACGTCACAAGTTCAAAACCCACAGGCGTCCGTTGCTTCAAGGGCAAAGCTGGGTGTGCTCCTTGGTGCGCAAGGACTTCAAGAGTTTTACCAACTGGAGGGCTGACAATATGCGGTTGGACGGTCGGTGCTAAGGGGCTTTTCCCTTGGCTTAGTAAAAAACAGGTAAAAAAGTCTGCTAATGTGTGCACTGTCTAAGATTCGTTTTGCAAGTTGCAAACATTTTACACTATGATCGAAGGTTAGAGAGGCAAGGGGAAAAATAAATCTATGAATGCAGTGGCCACGCAAAAAAGCATCTAGTAGACAAGCACCAAAGATAAAGATAAAGATCATGCTCAGCCACCACGGCATAAGGACGTGAAACTTTTATACATATAGCTACACCTTGATATGCAGGACTGCACCCACTGGTATTGAAAAGCACAAACTTTTGGTCTTCCACATAACTTGGATCGCCTAAGAAACAGAATTAATTCTTAACAAGTACGAGCAATGTTGTCAGTATAGGTATCGGCCCTGTATAGTTTGGCCAATGATTCAGGTGAATCAGCCTATACTGATACTCAAGTGAATCGTTCTGAATCGGCCAAAATATAATTAAAAAATATTACATGTCAATCAGAATGTGACACATGTTAAAGCCATTAAAATAATGTTAATATATAATTTTAAGTATTTTTTATATTTATTAAAAAATAGCCGATTCAGGGGTGAAGCGTTTCGATTATCAATTTTCTACCGATACAATTCGTATCTGCAGATACACACCGATATTGACAACATCGGGTACGAGAAAGAAGTGCCAATAATGGTTACGGAAACCCAACAAAATGGAAATCTGCAATAGGAGAAAAAAATTCCACTATCTCCCAAGAACTTTTAAAGGTTGCGAACAACGTATAAAAGTGGACACAAGCATCATGCCTCTGCGTCTACCATGTGTGCAATGTTAGGTGTTGGTCACAGACCAAACAAAAAACGGATGAGAGAAACTAGCTACATGCGGGTGCTGGCACAATAATCTTGGCAAGTTATATTGTATAACATCTGATACACGAGAAGATTATGAAAGAGTAAAGCTGAATTCCTCAAAAGGATGGACCATTCAAGTGATGCTATCAATTGTAACTGGTGAAAGAATCTTTTCTTTCATGTTCCCTTTATTGCATTTTTAACAGTAATTGCTCGACAACAGCCTTTCGGGAAAGTTTGAGCTTGTCATAGAACAATAATTCCCATTTACAACAAGAAAAAAGGATTCATGTGCACAAATTACAATGGCATATGGAAGGGCCTAGTTATTATCTCAATCAGCAGCAAAATTTTAGCTACCTTGTACTGCGAATGTGCTATTTATGCCGACCAACCTAGGATGAAGCAGAAAAATTGAACTGTATACCTGTCCTTCCATTGTCATGATCAAACTGCCTTAATATGTAACAGTAGTTTACCTGGAAAATTTTAAAAGATCCTGTTAACTTTCCAAGCAAGAAGAAATTCCAGCAAGCACAATGAAGGCAGAAAAGATTCATGACAACCAGTGAAAATTTGAAGGTGAAGTGACAAACCTCCACGCGAAACAACTTGGTTGGAACAATGATCCCAGCCCCAACTGAGCTTCGAAATGATTCCCCAAATTTCCTAAGAGAAAAACTCCGAAATTCACTCTCAGTTAATTTGGCCAGATTCCCAGCAGAGGCAAAGAGGTGGCCATGAATTCCTGAATTCCTGAACAGCTTTAGAGGTAGATCAAAAGACAAATCGGCAAACGCAGTGACTGCAAGATCTCCTCCCAGGACATCCCTACCGGGAGAATCATCCGAGACTTCCTTGTTGGTTGGATCAATACGTAACCTTCTCACATCAGTTGGGCCTAAACCCCGACCCTTGAACCCTAACAATGAGGTTGGCCCACTCAGTTTGCATACAGGAGAAGAATTCCCCCCTATGAAGAATCTCTCTGGCAAGGGGGATGGCAAGTTCATGAATCCTTTTCCCCAAGGCAGGACAACACCACCACAAATTCCCAGATTAACAGCCGCATTAAAGAATCCAAGCGGCAAAGCATAACGTAGATCAAACTCCTGTTTGTGAAATGAAGTTGTGATTAACCATTATAATGCTAATAAAAAGCAAGTTTTTGATACTTTACCTACTCTTTACCTACTTTACCAACAATGATATGAACGATAACCATAACAATTATGTTAGACAAAACTTGATTGAACATGTTCTTTACATTGGAAACAGGAAGGAAAAGATCAGACAGACAGGAAAGCATAAATGCATTACCATCAATTTTCTGGAACAAATAGCTAATTGTTTAAATTTATTTTGGAATATGGCACTCTTCTTTCAAGTAGACCCATGTGGACTTTCAGAAATATCATAGTGAGCAAATGAAAATTAACGAAGGACAAGATACATTGGCATATCCTACCACACACAAACACATGCCTTTGGTTGTGTGCACACATAAACACAGAAATATCTTAGGTGTTCCTTTTTCCAGTCATTTTAGGGCAAATATCACACAGGAAAAGGATAACAAGGTGCAGATGGCCCTTCCCTAATTAAACCGATTATCATGAATGCCAGCCTGTGTTACTTGGACACTGACACGGGTGTCAATGCGAAAAGTGTTGGACACAGTGGGTCTTAAAAATCTAGGCACTTGGATATGGCTATATATATAGTCACTAGAATATGAGAACTGAAATATGATAACTAGAAATGTGGGCATTTCTAACACCTTTTTTGCAAATCCAACCATGTGGATGTGCTTGGCATGGTGAATTTCCTAGGAATCAACCATTGGATCGTGTATTTTTGATAAAAATGATTTTTAAATGCTTGAATATTTATGAAGATTATGAGCCATTGATTTTAAAGCTTTAAATAAAATCTCGTTTATGCATCAAAATTGGATGATTCAAGAGCGAATTCGTATAAAACCAAGCATGTAGATCACATCCGCACAGTTAGATTCAAAAGAAAAGAACAAAAAATCTATGAAAATTGTGGTTCAGACAGCCAGTTGATCAGATGCTGGCAGCTGTCAAACGATAAGAAAAATCCTTGAAAAATGGAAGTTTAATATATCTAATAATACGTAAAACAACTCCTATAAGAACAGTGGTAGGAGCATATTGAAATTGGCTTGTTGTGTGAACTGCATGCACAATGTCAGGTCTTATAATGGAAAGATAAGACAATGCTCCGACAAGTTGTCTGTATGGTGTTGGATTTTCAAGGGGTTCTCCATCGTCAATCTTCATTTTGATATTTACAACTTCAGGAGTGTCAACCTGTCTTCCATCTGAGATACCAGACCTGTTAACAATATTTAAAGCAAATTTAGATTGAGTTAGCAAATAATCTCTAGAAGAATAAGCGACTTCTATGCCAAGATTTTTTTTTAAAAATCCCAAATCACTCATTTCAAATTGTGTTTTGAGAAATTTTTTAATGTTGTTAATGAAAAGAAGTCGTCATTCACGACTGGGTTTGGATCTCGGATCCAGACTCAACTCGAGTTTATTCAGTCACATGTTCATTAATGGTCTATTGTAATTTTGCTTGTTGTGTAATGGGTATTTTCGTACCCTAATATTTGTACCAACCTATACTTAATGATAAGCCATATATCAGATACCCTAATTTGAGGTTTTCTGCAGCCACCACGTTCTCTCTCTCTATTCTTTATTTGTTCTTGTGATTGAATGACAGAACCCATGATTTCTAACACAATATCAGAGCCAAAGATCCAATCTTGAAGATCGTGCTCTTCATATGAGCCTCAAGCCGAGTTTCTCTGTATCTTTCTAAGGTATCTCTCAATTGGATCTCATCTATTCTCCATTTTATTCCCTTGTTCTTAAACTCAATCTTAAATCTATTCAAGTTAACGTGTTTCCTTTCTTCTAAAATCCGAGTTTTGGATTTATTCACGTCGACTTTTCTTTTCATCTATTTTCTTTTCTCTGCTTTTCTGTTCTTCTTTTCTCATTGTTGAACGTGATCACATCCAATAGCAGTTTCAATAATCATGCAAGATCAAATTTGATCTTTGCGTGATTTCAAGAGTTGAAATCACGTCAATCTAGGTTTCTCGTCGTTTTCAAATTAACGTCAAATCAAATTCTGATCTGAACGTGACCTCAGATCTGTTTTTAATTGATTGATATTATCTTTGAATCTTTTCATATCAGATTCACCCTTCGAACTTCTCTTTTCTTTGCCATTCCGAAAACGAAAACACATTATTTTCAATAACGTGCCTCTTACTGGTTAACTTCATTCAGAATAGATTTTACTGCATAGCCTCGTTTTCTGCCTCGAATATGTAGATCGTTATTAAAAAAAAAGGCAGTCGAGTTCTCTGAAATTAAAATATCTGTTTTGGATTTTATTTGCTGAATCTAAAGTGAACCTTCTAGTCTTTTACTCTTTCTTGTTTTTAGTTTTCTCTTGTTTCTTATTCTATCTTGTTTTCGCTTCGATCGACTATGAATTCATTTTCCTCTTCTCAATCTGGTCTTTCTTCCAACTTTCTTAATCAACTTGTATAAGAGAAACTGAACAATTTTAATTTCTTAATCTGGAAGAGACAAATCATCCCATTCATAAGAAGTCAAGATCTTTCTGGACATCTGGATGGCTCTGTTCATGTTCCTCCAGAGTTCATATCACAAGAAGGAAAGAACGGGGAGGGTAACGCTTCTATTACTTTTGTTAGAAATCCATAGTACATATCCTGAATGAAGCGAGATCAAACTTTGGTTGTTTACATCACTTCCACTCTGTCACAGGAGGTGCTTGTGACAATCCCAGATGACTGCTCAGCCATGTAGTTATGGCACCGACTTCTTCAGACGTATCCTCAAGTTTCTCAGACTAGAGTTCTATTTTTAAAGAAAGAGTTTCAAATGTTGAGAAAGGATTCCATGACTATCATGGAGTACTTAAACAAAATGAAGACTATCACATATCAGTTGGCCATCGTGGGTTGTCCGGTCAGAGACAAAGATATGGTGCAACAAACTTTGAGCGGACTGGGACCCGATTATCATACGATGGTTACTTATTGTGTTTGCCAGACCTACCTACATTTGAAGATCTTCGTGCTAAACTCTTACAGTATGAGATGACTTTAAAGGGATTCTCTGAAGATACTCACACTCACATTGGAGCACAAGACGTTCTTGCCACAAGAGTTACTTATGGTCGAGGACGTGATAGGTATGAATCTCGAGAAAGGGGAGGTCAAGAGAGGAACAAACAAGGAGCTCGTGGAATATTGCCTAAACCCAATATTTCTCCTAATTTGCAGAGGCAAAAGACAATACTCAGTTGCTTTCTATGCAACAAAAAGGGGCACATCAAAGCTAATTGTTGGTTTAATCCTCAAAATAGAGGAAAGCAATCTGAGACAAGAAAGGGAACAAATAAATTGAAGAATAGTGGAGAAGTCAAAGAGTTATTATATGCCTTGGCTGAATTGAACCTCAAACAGAATGATCAAGGCACTTGGTATGTTGATTCCAGAACAACTACTCATGTTACTGGTGATGCTGATAAGCTCCTAAATCTTGTTCCTTATGTTGGTAGAAATAGTATAGTTACTAGAGATGGATCTCATCACCATATTTCTCACATTGGAAACTCTGTCATCCCTATGTCCAACTCTTCTCTTGCTCTTTCAAATATCATTTATGCTCCTAATATCAAGAAAAATATTGTTTATGTTTCTAAGCCTGTAGATGACATTAATGCTTCAGTTGAATTTGCTCATTTATCTGTTCGTTTCAAGGACCTTCACACGAAAGAAACGTTCGCTGAAGGAAAACGACAAGGAAATATGTACGTGTTCCAAGAGAACCCTTTTACTCGTGTTTAGCCTGTTGATTCCACCTTAAAGCTCACATCTTCTTCAGTTCCTCCTAAGAGTGTTTTTAGTCTTTTTGAATGTATTGAGCCGAATCTTTGGCATGGTCGTCTGGGTCATTGTAGTAGTCATTTTATTGAAAAGTTTGTTTTAAGCAGTCTTATTCCCAAGTCAAGTCTAAGTTTAAGTGTTAATGATAAAAAATGTTCTAGTTGTTTTCAGTGTAAAAGTCACGTTCTTCCTTTTTATTCTATTAATAAAAGAGCTTCAAGACCGTTTGAAATTATTTGTTCTGATGTTTGGAGTCCGGCTCCAATTCCTTCTATGTCTGGCATCAGATATTATCTCATTTTTGTTGATAGCTACTCTCAGTATACATGGATCTTCTTTATGAAATGTAAATCTGAAACCTTAAAGTTATTTCAGAATTTTCATTCTTTTGTTCAAAATCAATTCTCTAATAATATCTTTTGTTTCCAATGTGATGGAGGGGGTTAATTCTCTTCAAATGACTTTATTAATTTTTTCCAGACAAATAGAATAAGTAGGCAGGTGTCTTGCCCTCATACATCTCAACAGAATGGGATTGCTGAACGAAAGCATTGCCATATTGTCGAAAGTGCAATGAGCATGATGCATGATAGTAACCTTCCAGTTATTTTATGGACAGAGGCTTTCCATTCAGCGGTCCATATCCTAAACCGATTGCTCATGAGTATCTTGAAAAATAAATGACCTTATTTTTCTTTGCATGGTGTTCATCCAAGTTATCATGATTTGTGTGTATTCGGGTGTGTATGTTATGTTCATGTTGACAGTTCAATGCGGCATAAGTTTCAGGAATACGCCTTGAAGTGCAGATTTGTGGGGGTATGTTGATGATTATAAAGGATACAGATGCTATGATCCCGTGAGTAAGCGTATCAAAATATCCAGGAATGTTGTATTTGATGAATTAAATTTTGACCACAATCCTAACACTTCTCCTGAAATTAAAGTTTATCACCTCTGGTTGAACCAGAGTTACCGGGAGCGCCTAAGTAAAAGGGGAAGCGTGAAACGTCGTGCTTCCGAAGCGTGAGGGAAAGTGTCTTCTTTTTTTGGGAAGCGTGTTTCCCTTTTATGGGAAGCACGCTTCCCCCTCGCTTCTCCATTTTTTTCATTTTTTCGCTCCTTAGGTCGCTTTCGAGACGGTTCAAAATTTTCTTCTAAGTGGTCCCACGCTTCCCTGCTTCCTAAATTTTTGAAAGTGCCTCGCTTCCCGCTCCCGCTCTCGCTTCCCGTATCGCTTCTCGCTCTCGCTTCCTCGACTGGTAACTCTAGGTTGAACTCTGATCTCTTTTCTAGTGTTGATGATGTTTGTCCTTCATAATGTAATCAAAGAGATGAGAGAAACATGTCTGATGCTGCATAAAAGATTCAGGACAGTGTGATTTCAGAACCACTCTTGGCTCCCGAAAGGTATAAAGGCATTGTTTACTCTCGACGTAAGAAAGAGACCCTCCCAACTCTGATCAGGAGATGAATTCTTCTTCTATTTCTGTTTCATCCTCTACTCCCAGAAGATCTACTCGCTCTCGACATCCTATTGATAGGTGTGTTAGTTATGAGAATTTCACAATGGATTTCCAACTCTTTTTAACCTTATTTAAGTAAGGAAAATCAACACATAACATTTTATCAAGCAACAAATTCTAAGAAATGGAGGCCCTTCATGAATGTGTTGTTAAATTATAATCCATTATCATTGTAATGCCCATATATATTTTATATATAAAGAGAGATACATATACATATATTTCATATATATGTACATGTATCTATTCAATATATATATATATATATATATATATATATATATATATATATATATATATATATATATATATATATATATATATATATATCAGCCATAGGGGTATTTTAGTCTTTTTCTCTTTTTTATGCATATTCATCTTTTGAATATGTTTGTATCTTTTTATTTTTCTATTATTTTTTTTCTTTTTCTTTTTAATATATGTACTTTGTGTACCTTGGGGGGCCCACGTATAGTCGTTGGGCCCCTCCAACGGTCACATTTATGACAGTTGGAGGGGCTCCAACAACTACATGTGGAGCCCCTCCAAGGCCCACTAAATGCTTATCAAAGCTCTATAAATAGAGCCCCTCTCCTTTGTATTTCCTAAGGGCTTTGGCTCAAAGCCTATGTGTGATCTAATAAAGTTTTCTATTCATTTTTATGCCTTAGTGCATTCGTGAGATATTGTGGGTTGTGCCTTTGTGCACAAGTGTTCTTATTGTGCATTTGTGCACTTGTTTTTCATCAAGAACATCACGTCTTGATCATAGTGTCTTTTTGAAGACACCTTCACATGGCATCAGAGCAAGGTTGAAGAAAGAAGATCGTGTCGAAAATTTTGGTGATTGGCATGGCATCACCTCTTTCGAGTGCCTCGAAAAACGTGCCCTCAAAATTTTGGTGATTGGCATGGACCAGTGTTATTAAAAACGCGCCTCAAGGCGCAAAAAGCATGCCTCGCCTTAAGGCGAGGGCCTTTGTGCCTTGAGGCACAGGCATAAAGCGTAAAAGCCTCGAGGCAAGGTGTTCACGCCTCATTTGTTTGGTCAACTGAGGGTCAAAGCCCTCATTTGACCAAAACTGGAATTTTATAAAATCAGGGCCCCCGACCCTAATGAGGGTCGGAGGCCCTAATTTTTCTCTCGTCTCTCGCAATCCCTCTCTCTCTCGTCTCTCAGTCCCTCACTCATCTCTCTCGTCTCTCACCTCTCATCTCGGTCTCTCCCACCTCTCTCTCATCTCTCGCAGTCCTCTTTTGGGTTGGAGTTGGTGTAGCATTGTCAGCATTATTCTCTTGGGTGAGGAATAGTAAAAATTTTTGTTTACTTAATCATAGTTATTATAGTTTCTCTTTTTATAACCATGTTTGTCTCTGATTTGGAAACAATTACTTTTTGCAGGTAGCGACAAAATTAAGTTGTCTCTCTTTTCCATTTAGCAATCTAGTTTTAGTCAAGTGTTTTGTAGAATTTATTTGTCTGCTATAGTTAAGCTCTCTATTGTTTTGGTTATAGTTGTAGTTGCTCGTCTGTTTAAGGATATTCATATCCTTTTGTCATGAATATAGACAGGTTATGCTGGTTCTCTTTAAGTGACATAAGATGCAAATATTGTTAATACATTATGCTGTTATTTGTAGGGGTTTAACTGTTAGGTAAACCACAAGCAAGAAACAATAGAAGAAAACAATAAACAAGAACGATCAAACCAAACACAACAAGGACACACAGATTTACGTGAAAAAACCTCTCCTCAAATCTGAGTAAAAAACCACGGCCGCCCAGAGGAAAAACTTTATTGCTCTTTCTTGACATATACAAGAGAAAAAGAAAAGAAAGAATTTATACAAGGCAAGGGTGACAGCCCTAAACCTAAACAAGTTGAGTCGAATCCATAAGAAACCGAGTCTCAAACATAAGCCCAAGAAAAAAATTCTTCCGAAGGACGCTGCAAGGGCAAAAACTTTGAATCAGGCTCCACAACTCATCATTAACTCCCTGCCACACTGTTTTTCTCTACTTTTGATCTAGAGTGCAATAGCTCATCACACTCGCACCTTTGTAACATTCATCTTTATGTTCAGTACATATATGTTTCTGCCAAAAAGAAAAAAAAAGGTTGGCCCACCTCATACATAATAAATTAAATTTGGAAACAAACTAAACTACATTCAAGTAAATAATTAAGGCATGCATATCGATTGACTGTTGGGACATTGTATGGTTTCTTTACTTTCTCAGTTGACTCACTTAAAAAAAGAAAGAAAGCTAAGATACATTTTCTAATTATGACATGATGTTAATGCATCATTATAGGTTATTGTGAGGGTGAAGACATGTACGTTCTCACTGACTTCATGTATCTGTGTTTTCATTAGTTTTCAATTTATATATGTTGATTCTTATTGAATATAAATCTATTTTTTTGTGTTAATATATATTTTGTTATATGTACTTTTGCAGTTGAACAATGGTAAAAGATGTAGGATGGGATCATGGAGTTAATCTCATATTTTTTTAGTATTTATTTGAGATTTTTTATTCCTTATTGGTTGTTGCTTTATCAATAAAGCATTTTTTTATTTATTTATAATTTTAGATATTTTTTATAGTTTTTTCAAGTTAAATTTTTTTTAGGCTTACGCTATTTATTTTAGATATTTATTTACAATTAAATCAACCTAAATATCAATCAAATAAGTAAAGTAGAAAAGAACTAAATTATATAACAAAAGTATATCCTACAATGTATATGACGATGAAGTAATGAATCTTAATAATTTTTTGTTTCATCATCAAATGCATCATAAAAAGGAAGACTGGGCTCAGATAAATCCATGTTTGTCATGTTGAAATCATGTTGTCCTTCTAAGTCACACTCTTCTGGGTTTACATCCCAAAATTTGAATGTTCCTTGTTTGCATTACAAACCCAATTTCAAAATGTTGAATATAATACAAGTATATTTAAATAAAAAACTAAGAAATAATCAAATAACTAAGAGAGCAAATTAGTACCTGTATTCATTATTAGTTCACGAAAGTAGTTGAAAAATTTTATGAACATATACTAAATCCCCTGCACGCTTGCTGGTGATTTTGTTTCTCTTCATGTTGTGGATTTGAGAATATGTGCTCCAATTTCTTTCACAACAAAATGAACTAGCAGACTGGGATAACAATCTTAATGCAAGATGTTGGAGAAGAGGTGTTTCTGATCCAAATGTTGACCACCATGTGATATGATCTATATTATCCTACTCTCTCGCGAGTAAAGTCTGTCCATATAATCTCGAAGATGCAAAATTTTCAAACTCTTATGTGACTTGATTTAGAATATATGCTTCTGAAAAAAGTCGTGTCATACACATATTTCTATGTCTTGATAGCTCTAGGTCTAAATTTAGAGGGACACGACCAATACCACCTTCCTGCCACTTTTTTGCATAATATTTTGGATTAAGAGAATGTACCATGCAATGCAAATGAGTGTTGCTCTTATCCCATCTTCTGACTAAAATTGAATGAATATGGTTAAAAAATTCTGAATCATGAAATGCAAGATTTTTTTCTTCATGCTTAAAAATTACATGTATTTTTTCAATCACATTATCCCACATTTCATAAACTTTGTGAAGCATGGGCTCTTTCTTATTAACTTCTCTCAACAATTCCCAAATAGGTTGCGTAAATTGAAGAAAGTATACCACTATGTCCCAAAACTCATCATCAACAATGAATTTCTTAATTTCTTGAGCCTTGACATCATCAACACGATAGAATGCCCAATTTTCATCAGTCACTGTCCTAACCAAAGCATTCTTCACTTTTTTAATCTTCTTCACCATCACAATGATGAACGCAAAACGTGTTTCAACGACCAACAATTTCATATCAGAATGCCTATTAAATATAGCATTAGCATGATGGTGGTTAACAACAAAATTCCTAATGCTTTTGACATTTCTTTCTAAATCTTCAATGCATGAACATAAAGCATTTGCTGATGAATTTTCTTTTTCTTTGGGGTTACAGGTGCTCTTGAGGGTCAGATTTAAGCTATGTACTACACAGGAAGTCCAAAAAAAATGAAGGTACTCCGCATTTTTATATTCTCCAGATGCATTAACGACTTTCAAGAATACTGGGTCACTAAGCGAAGAAGCAATGAAATTGATTAGTGGACGCCTTTGAATATTTGTCCACCATTAGAAATAATAGAAACTCCATTTTACTCCCACGAATATTTTTTAATCTCTATAAACCTCTCCACATAAAAAGTGCGGTTCATAGTTTTTCTGAGCTTGGAGGTACATAGCCACTCAAATTATAATTTGCCAAAGAAGTTACTAAATCCTACCAATAAGGATTTCCAGCTGCATTAAATGGGAGCAATGTTATTAAAAGCGCGCCTCAAGGGGCAAAAAGCGCGCCTCACCTTAAGGAGAGGGCCTTTGTGCCTTGAGGCGCAACCATAAAGCGCAAATGCCCCAAGGCGTGCGCCTCATACTTCTTGAGGCACATGCCTCGGGGTGAGGCGTATACTCCTCGAATTTTTAATAACAGGGCCCGATAAATCAAGAATTCCGGCGAGCTTGATCGCCTACCCAAAGTCGGTGATCTTCGACAAGTCTGCGACGAGATACATTGTTATGTATGAGTATCAGACTGCTGATGGGAAGACTACCCATTTGTATATAAATGGCAACCGTTTAGAGGATCCAGTGTAGGAACAATGGGGAGGAGGAGAGCCAGTCCACGGTTGTCATCTCCGGTTGCCGCGGCGATGTCGGCGATTCTGTCGGTCGTGGAGGCAGCGTCGCCGAAGGCGAGCGACGAGAGAAGGGAGGTGGCAATTGCTACACCTATTGCTGTTTTCAAGCTGGTGGAGCTGGTTAAGGACTTGGGGAGGCTTTGGAGGGAGAGAGTTAGTCTCATATCCATTTAGCCGTGTCATGTTACATAAGTTGAAGCCAAGGGTTTTATATATAGATATGGAAACAAATCAGATTTGATCCGTATCCAATTAAGTGTATATTTGGTAGAAAGTTCTGATCCAGTTCTAAAGAGAATCTGATAATGTAAGTTCAAATCTGATCCACATATATTCATATCTCCATGTCTGGTAATAATTTGTCAGATTGGATTATGGATCCAACTTTGCACCATATCCATTTGAACCCCTAGAATCATTGCTCAAGCACTTGTGGACCGGACTTGAGCATCACTCGACTTGGAATGACTGTTAACCAGATCCAACTACCGATTGGAACATACGTGATACTGAGTCTAGACTATCTGGGGCCTGGGGGAGCCCAATATTGTCGGTCGATATGTATCGTATCTGCAGAAAATCGCAATGCATCACCCTGAATCAACTATTTTTTAATAAATATAAAAAATATGAAAATTCAAAATTTTCATATTTTAAATATTATTTTAATAGTTTTAACACATGTCATGTTCTGTTTGACGCAAAATATTTTTTATTATCTTTTGGCTAATACAAGTGATTCACTTGAGTATCAGTATCGGCCCGATACAAGCTCAATCGCTGGCCAAAATGATTCAATGCCGATACTGATGCTAACAACATTGGGGTTTTGTAACAAATATCGCAAGATTTATGAAAATCTCACGATAATATAACGAGAAATTGCCTGAAAGTTTAAAATGACAATTTTTTGTGTGATTTTCAAACCGTGACAAATATCGTGATATTTACCATTTAGCAGATATTTATCACAAGATTTTCATTTTTAAATGTGTTTTATTTATATTTTCTTATAAAAATTATGTTTTTCATATTTTTAATTTTATTTTTTATTGCCGAGATTTTGCCAAAAAATGCAAGATTTATGAAAATTTTCAAAATCTCTGGAGTTTTTGACTCCCGAGATTTTGTTGTTTTTAACTTTTGTCACTATGCATTGGGGGAGCCAAAATGGATACTGGCTTCTATTTTTGGGGTTCTTTAAAAGCATGAAGTATTGGTGCAGGAAAGATGCATCATGTTTTTCACGCATATTATTTTGTCACCAAGTGAAATTACTGATTTTATAATGGTTGTTGTTCTATCAATAAAGCAAATTTTTTTATTTATAATTTTAAATATTTTTTATAGTTTTTTTTTTATTTTAAAAAACAAATTAAGGCTTACACTTTACGCCTCACCTCACATTTTGGTGTAGCGCCTAGCTACGCCTCAACGCTTTTCACAACACTGAATGAGAGTGAATAAAATAAAAATACCTCCTTGCTTTTCTATCCATCTACTCCCTTCCATATGTATTGAATGATGCTTCTATCGTTCCTGTTCCTCTACCTCCTACATTGACTTTTTTTTTTTTAGCATCTTTTTGGTGGCTTCCAAATGGCACACTAACTGCACAAGAATCACTCATTGTGATGCAGAGCATCCAAAAACAGAAGCGGATTTGGATCTCAATCCAAATATCTAGACCTGTTCCGAACATCGCTACCCAAGGCGATCCACACGCTTGCAGGACATCCGTGGTCCTAGCGGATCTCCCAGTTAGTTGATGATGCTCTTCGTGATCCTTTTATTGCTTTGATTCCATTATGAAATCATATTTTTGGATTTTGCTTCATCAATAGTTGTTTCATGTAATTTTTTTTATTTTTTTTAGGAGCCGGATTCTACGGATCCGGATAGTTCTGGTACCAGAATCTTTTTGTGGTACTAGAGGGTATATGGGGTCCAAGGGTAGTTTTTATTTTTTCGCAAATTCGCTTCTCTCTTGGTGTTGGTGCAAAATCCAATTAACAGCCTATTTGGATCCGAATCTTGATCTGTCTTCATGAAGGGGGTCCTAGGTGGCACCACTTTAGTGTGGTCCATCTTGGACCTCATTTGAATTCATGTTGACCAGCCCAAAGTCAAAAATAGATTGTTGGTGGAGTTATTAGCATTTGACAAAATCTAAGCTTGCACACTCGTTTTTTGTGCAAAGCTTGGGAAGGCCAAGGTCTCTTTATTGTGGCTCTTCCCAAGCAACCTAAGCCCTTAACTAGGGAGGTAGTCCAAGGGGTAAGGGGTCTTGTTCAATTTCGAAATTGGTAGTGTGACTGGTTTTAGAGTGAGAAAAATCAAGTTTTTGGTGTGGTTGGTGCTAAAAAGAAAGCTATCTTGGTGTGAAAGAAAAACCGAACTTCGTTTTTGTGTGAAAGGTGCTCTTGTGAAGAAGTTCTATTCGTGGTGGTTGTTCTAAGTTTGTTCCTGGTGGTTGATCATCCATCCCTACTGTTCGTATCTCTCTTACGGCGTCGGTTGCTTTCCAACGACGGCCATTATCGATTTCAGCCTGAATATCTCTATCGGTTCTTCGTTCTATTTCTTTAGCTACTTTTATTCGCATTTGTTGCGATTGTTCATGATTTGATGTTGCTAAATTGTATTAGACCATTAAAGAGTTGCGAATGTATGTTAGAAGTATTTTTTCATGTTAAAACGTGTCTCATTTGATCTTAAGTTATTTCGGGTTGTTGATGTGTGTGAATGAACTCGGGTTCTTTCAAAAGGACCAAATCGTTGTTACGTGATAACAGAAACGTCTCTGCTAAAATATCTCTGTCGAACTCATTTCTGAACGGATTTTGGTGTTCTTTAGCTTTCTGGAAAGCTAAGAAGATTTCCTACAACTTTGTAGTTGAAAGGTTTCTGAGATTCGTTCATTTGAACCCCTGAATCTGTCTATCAAAGTCTCGGTCTGATAGTCATCCACTGTCACCAGTTTGGTTCAGAACCAACTTAATAGTGTTCGATATTTTCTGATTATCTGGAGATTCCCTGAATGGAATTTCGATTTTTTTGATTCTGTGGAAAATTATAATCTAGACCTACAACTTTCATGTTTTTGGTTTTGATTGAATCGTTGCTTAGTTGCTTCAAAAATATTGATCTTTGCTGCTACTGTCGAATCTTTGAATTTTATTTTATGAAACAATAACTATACCATTCTAAAATTAAAAAATTTGTATAAGATTATAGAAAATTCCAAAAATTGCGATCTTTAGTGAAAGGTCTGGATCTGACCTTCATTTCGCCAGTTGTGAGTTTGTCCAAACTCCAACGTTTGAAGGGTCAAAATTCCCTTCAAAGAGTCTACCCCTGAATTTCGATAATTTGTGTTGGACTTGTTTAGCAATCCCTGTGTCGAGTCCGTGGAGCGGTCGTTCTTGCTCCGAATCTAGTATTTTTTGATTCGTTGGAAAGCTGTGTGAATCGCGGACAACTTTCATTTGGATCTCCTCTGTCGAAACAGAGCGCACAGATTCCGAAAATCAGTTTTCCAGAGTTTTGTTCGGACTCTATATCATTTCAGCTTCCGTGTGTGTTTGGATCTTGGATCGTGGATCGGTGTACTGCGTCCACCGTAGCATTGCATCATTTTGGTATCAGAGCGGGTTGTTGGATTTTTCAATCCAACACGATTCCCTGTCTTGTGGGGAGTTCAAAAAAAAAATTTAGGTATCATTCACCATGGCGGGTCGAATGGGCGATCGAGGTCAAACTAATTTTAATAGGGGAAACGATGATCGTGACCATCGATATGAGGTGCGAGATCTGCAAAGACAACTGGCTGAGGCTAATTGTCGAGTTAAAGATTTAACTCGTCAAATGGCCGAGAATGTTAGATTTAACAATCGGCATGAGGAAAGGAGTTTGCATAGTTCTCGAGGAAATCGAGAAACCCAATCGTATGATTCTGATGATGACTTTGAGTCACATCGACGAAGTCCAAAAAGAAGAGATAACCTACAGCCACGAAGATCCCA
The DNA here is from genome assembly GCF_984573655.1 of Nuphar pumila. NCBI lineage: Eukaryota > Viridiplantae > Streptophyta > Magnoliopsida > Nymphaeales > Nymphaeaceae > Nuphar > Nuphar pumila. The sequence goes on along the minus strand of NC_143250.1, from coordinate 100,879,357 downwards.
TTGGGATTCGGGCTTACGTTTTGATATCCCAGAATTTAAGGGAACTGGAACTCTCGAGGAATTCCTGGATTAGATTAGCGAAGTTCACGAAATCCTTGAGTTTAAGGAGGTACCTGAAGATCGTCGTGTGGGATTAATATCCCTCAAATTAAAGGGTCGAGCTGCAGCTTGGTGGCGTCAGCTCAAGCAGACACGCAGACATCAGGGCCGAGCTTCGATTGAGCATTAGGAGCATATGGAGCAGAAGATTCGTGCTCAGTTCTTGCCGTTAAACTATTATCGTGAGCTATATCAAAAATATCAAAGTTTGAAACAAGGAACTAGATCGGTGGATCAATACACCGAAGAATTTCATGATCTTGTGGCACGAAACGACATTCGTGATGATGAAGAACAATTAGTTTCAAAGTATATTGGAGGACTGAATTTCCAATTACAAGATATGTTGAACTTCGTTGCTGGACTGTGTCTGAAGCACATCAAAAGACACGTCAATGGGAGAGGTCTACCCAGAGAAAGACCTTGGTTAGGCCTAATCCTGTGACTAGACCCATAGCGCGGGCTCCTACGGTCCCCAGTGCAAAAGTTGTTCCACCCTACCATCACCCCAATGCTTCAAATCCACCTAGGGTTGCGAGTCAGAATGGTCCGATAGGAAACCAGATTAGAACCACTAGTTCGAGCACTCCCATCAAGTGCTATACTTGTGGGAAATCCGATCATAAGTCCACTGAATGTCGTGGCAAAACCTTATTCGTTGAAGGAATTCATGAAGAGGAGGATGTTCAATTCAATCCTGAGTTCAATCCCATTTATGACCTAGAGATTGAATCCTTTGAAGAAGAACCAGAAGAAGAGTTTGTGGAAGAGGATATATTGCTACCTGATCGAGGTGAAGCACTCATCACGAGGCGAGTTTGTTTGGCCCCGAGGCAAGAAATGAGTGATCGATGGCTAAGAACTCACATATTTGAGTCCGCTTGCACCATTAATGGGAAAGTGTGTCGGTTCATCATAGACTCAGGTTGCTGTGAGAATGTCATTTCAGTTGAAGCCATGACTAAGCTAGGTTTGAGTTGTAAGATTCATCCTCGTCCGTATCAGATGTCTTGGCTCCAAAAGAGCATTGATGTTCGTGTCGACCGGCAATGCTTGGTCAAATTTTCGATTGGAAACACCTATTTCGATCAAGTATGGTGTGATGTGCTTCCCATCGATGCTAGTCATATCATACTCGGAAGACCATGGCAGTATGATCGTTCCGTTATTCATAATGGTCGATCCAACTCATACTCGTTCACATTCGAGGGGCGGAAGATCCATTTAAAGCCATCCAAGGATCTACCACCTTTGTCTTCATCTTCGTCATCTGTTTCATCTTCTCGTACTCCAGTTTCCACTCAAATTTCCCACCCCCACTTTATCCAAACTTGCTCCTTCAAAAGTTAAACTTTTAAGTGCTTTTATTGCTAGACACGAGCTCCAAGAGGCTCTGAGTCAATCTAGCATGTGTTACTTCTTGTTCTCTGTTGATTCTGATTCATCGCGTGGTGAGTCAAAGTCTGACACCATAGATCCTAAAGTCATACCCCTTTTAGAGGAATTCCGTGAAGTCTTTCCCGATGAATTACCAGACGGATTACCCTCTCTGCGAGAAGTCCAACATCATATTGATCTACACCCTGGCGCAGTATTGCCACATGCTCCGCATTATCGCATGAGTCCTACGGAGTATGAAGAGCTTCGTAGACAAGTTGAAGAATTGTTAACTAAGGGTCACATTCATGAAAGTCTTAGTCCATGTGTGGTTTCTGCTCTTCTTGTTCCCAAAAAGAATGGAATGTGGCGGATGTGCATTGATAGTCGAGCTATCAATAAGATAACCATCAAGTATAAGTTTCCCATTCCGAGATTGGATGATCTGTTGGACCAATTGACTGGTTCAAAGATATTTTCTAAGTTAGATTTGCATAGCAGATATCATCAAATACGAGTTAGGCCTGACGATGAATGGAAAACCGCATTTAAAACTCGTGATGGTCTCTATGAATGGCTCGTAATGCCATTTGGTCTATCCAATGCTCCATCTACCTTCATGAGAATCATGAATCAAATTTTTTGACCTTACATCGATAAATTCCTGGTCGTTTATTTTGATGACATTCTCATATATAGTCGAACCGAACCTGAACATCTAGAACACTTACATTTAGTGTTCGATACCCTCAGAAAGGAACAATTTTATGCATCTATCGATAAGTGTATCTTTTGGGCCACTGAAGTTTTATTCCTTGGTTACGTGGTCTCGACGTCAGGTATATTTGTTGACCTTCGAAAGTCGAGTCGATTCGAGATTGGCCTGTGCCAAACTCTATTACTGTCGTGCGTAGCTTTCATGGGTTAGCTTCCTTCTATAGGAGGTTCATTCCGCATTTTAGCAGTATTGCTGCTTCGTTGACCGATTGTATTAAAGGTAAGACCTTTCAATGGAATCCGGAGGCTCAACAATCATTTGAGCGTTTGAAATCCTATCTTTGTTCGACATCAGTATTAGTATTGCCTAATTTTAATCTTGCTTTCGAGTTTTCATGTGATGCATCAGGTGTAGGTATAGGTGCTGTGTTGAGTCAAGAAGGTAAACCTGTGGCTTATTTTAGTGAGAAACTGAATGAAGCCAAATTGAAGTATAGTACCTATAATAAGGAATTCTATGCTATCGTCAGAGCATTAATGCATTGGAGGTATTATTTGGTGCATCGAGAATTTATTTTCCATACTGACCACGAGGCTCTCAAATACATCAATGGTCAGCATAAGTTGAATGCCCGTAGAGCCAAATGGGTAGAATATCTACAAGAGTTCACATTCGTTCTGAAACATAAGGCAGGAAAGGATAATGTTGTCGTTGATGCCTTAAGTAGGAAAACCATTCTCCTATCTACCATGAAATCATCTGTTTGGGGTTTTGAGGAATTTGCGTCATTATATAAGTCAGATAGCTATTTCTCAAAATTTATTAATGAAGTGACAAGTCATCCTCATGACAATTTCTCACTGGTTGATGGATTTTTATTTAAAGGCAATTTACTTTGTATCCCAGACTGTTCCCTGAGGCAACATTTGATTTCTGAGATACATAATAAGGGACATTTTGGTCGAGACAAGACAATGCATTTATTGTCTTCAACATATTTTTGGCCCCATATGCGAAAGGAAGTGAATAGATTCGTGGAAAAATGTCATACATGTCATATCGCAAAAGGAAATGTCACAAATGCTGGGTTGTATTTGTCGTTGCCTATTCCTGAAAAACCTTGGCAAGATATTGTTAAAATGTATCTCTCTTATGTAAATATTTACATATATATATATAAAGAGATACATATACATATATACATGATGTATATATGTATATATATCTATCTTTATATATATATGTAAATATATATGTTTCCTTTTTTCTTGTAAAACCCGCAAGGATATTTTAGTCATTTCCCTTCCTTTTGCGCATATTCATAATTATGAATATGTTGTAATATTTTTTGTATTTTTACTTTTCTTCTTTTTCTTTTTTCTCTTCATTTTTTATTTCTTTCTTTTTGTTGACTCAAAGTCAACTTGGAGGGGGCTCAACACTAGCTGTTGAGCCTCTCCAACGGTTAGAATTCTAACCGTTGGAGGGGCTCCAACAGCTTGGAGCCCCTCCAAGGCTCCTTTCCTCTTATAAATAGGGGAGTTCCCCCTTTGTAAAACTTACTTCTTGGAGCTTTTGTTCTCCATTCTTCTCAATAAAATTCTTTATATTTTGTATGCCTTTGTGCATTTGAGTTTCTTTATTGAACCTTCGTGTACATTTGTTCTAAGTGTTCTTGTGCATTTGTGCACATTGGTGGTGTTGTGTTTATCGCACACTTTATCTCTTTTTTGAGATATTTTCACATGGTATCAGAGCTAGGCTTAAAGGAAAGTGTTTTTTTCTCTCTTCGTTGGAGTACCTCGTAAAGCGTGCCATTAAGTTGTGGTGGTTGGAGTGAAGACTCGGTCCTTCATTCTATATTTTAGAAGCTTCCTACATCAAGAAGGGACTCATTTCGCATTGTGGTACGCATTTATTTCTCTTTGTATCCTCTCTAATGGGCGAAAAGGATTCACACTTCTCTCTTGGCTTCAAATTAAATGGGACGAATTATCATGTATGGGCTGGGAATATGGAGACCCATATAAAAGGAAAGGGTCTTTGGGGATATGTTCAAGGAACTATTCCCGAACCCGAACCTAAATTTACTATCCTTGAGAGAGGGGAGATCAAGGTTCTTGAGGGAGAAGAAAGAGAAAAGACTTTTGAAGATTACAATAAGAAGCATGAAGAGTGGGAAATGAAAAATTACAAAATACTCTCATGGTTCTTCTCTTCGGTTGAGACCAAAATTAATGCCAACATTCTAAAGTTCAAAAAGGCATATCAAGTATGGGAATATCTTGAAAGAATGTATACTTCAAGAGATTTGTCCCATAAATACTATCTCCAAAAGAAGGCTTTAACTCTTCAACAAGGAGAAATGTCTGTTAGAGAGTATTTTGCCGAGTTATCCACTATTTGGGATGAACTTGCTCTCCAAGAACCTAAATGGAGTGGTGAGGCTATTGAATTGAGGGCCAAACAATTAGAAGAGGATCATTTCTTTAACTTTTTAAATGGGCTTAGACCCGAGTTTGAACAAACTAGATCATCTCTCTTGTCTTCTTTCTCTTCTCCTCCATTGGAAGATGTGCTTACCAAATTAAGTGGAGAAGAAACTAGATTGGGAATGAATAAAACCAATCTAAGTGTGTTGGTCGTTCCCTCTAAAGATGAGGATGAGGGTGCTTATGCCGTCTCAAGACCGGGGAATAATGTTAAAACCTCCCCTCATTTTAACAAAAATCAAGGAGGAAGAGAAAATGGTGGGCATTATGGAAGAAAAGATTATAGTAAGATCATATGTCATTTTTGCAAAGAACCAGGTCACATTAAACCGGTATGCCCTAAATGGAAGAAGATGGTGGCTATGTCTACTACTTTCCAATCAACCAAGGAGAAAGGTCCATCAACTTCCAACCATGCTACTTTGTCTCTCAATCAAATCATGGAAGCTCTTCAACCACTCCTCAAGCGATCCGTTTCCGGAGCCGCCATGACCACCTTCTCTCCTCCCGGTAAGTTTCTTTGGCTCTTAAACTCGGGTGCATCCTTTCATATGACTCCAAATGTTTTTGCACTTTCTAAATACTCAAAAAATTTGTCACCCTCTTTTGTCTCTACCGCGGATGGGGCTTCTCTTGAAATAAAAGGAATTGGTGATTTTGAAAGACAAGGTTTTTCTATTCCTAAAGTTAGATTTATACCAAAACTACATTTAAATTTACTTTCCGTCTCTCAACTATCGGATCATGGGTGTGATATCAAATTCTCATCAAATAAATGTTGGATACAGGATCGCCGGTCCGGGAAGTTGATTGGGGAAGGCTCTAGGAAGGGAGATCTTTATCTCATGGAATTTCTTCAAATTCCAAAAACCTCTTTTTGTAATGTTGCCCAACATAAAGATATAAATGTTTGGCATAAACGCCTTGGGCATCCAAATATTGTCAAGCTTTCTTATTTACATTTTGCTAAAACTTTATGTAAAAACAATTTCAATTGTAATGATTGTATTCTTGGTAAAATGAGAAGCTTACCTTTTGGACAAAGAACTATGTTTTCAACTAAGCCTTTTGAAATTGTGCATTCGGATGTTTGGGGACCGGCACCCGTTGTGTCTAAGGGAGGTTTTTCGTATTATGTTATTTATGTGGATGATTTCTCAAGGTATAGTTGGATATACTTCCTCAAACATAAACATGAGGTTTTCTCTACTTTTAAGGTTTTTCACATGTTAATACAAAATCAATTCAATAGTAAATTACAAATTCTTAGAACCGATTCCGGGGGAGAATATCTCTCAAATGATTTCAAAAGTTATATTGAAAATAATGGGATTGTTCATCAAAGGTTTTGTCCCAAAACTCCTCAACAAAATGGGTTGGCCGAACAAAAACATAGACACATAATTGAAACTACAAGAACTTTGCTCATTTCTCAAAAAATTCCAAAAAGATTTTGGGCCGAAGCGGCTCTTGCATCGGTTTATCTCATAAACCGACTTTCATCCAAAAACTTGAATCAAATATCTCCATATGAAATCTTGTATAAAAAGATCCCGATTACAATAGGTTAAGAATTTTTTGTTGTAAATGTTTTGTTCTCACCGATAAGAATGATAAATTATCTCCCAAAGCTATTCCTTGTGCGTTTTTGGGATATTCGGAAACACAAAAAGGTTTTAGGTGTTATGATATTAAAAATGATAAACTATATGTTTCAAGAAATGTAACCTTTTTAGAAAACATAAGCGGTTTTGAAGAACACAAAACTCATGAAGATAATGCCGATTGCTCTTTTTTGTTTGAACTATTATCTAGAAATGAAGATTTTTTTAGCGATGATGAATTGAATGAGAATGAGGATATAAGTGAAAGTATTCCTCAAGCCATTCATGATGAAGAAGAAATGATACATGAACCAATTACCTATACACATAGAGATAAAAGCACTTTTAGAAGTGCAATAGAGAAATATAGTGACCTTAGTGAATCTTCCAACCACTCTCGAAGAACTGAAAGATCTAAGAAAAATCCTTCTAGATTTATATCCTATGAGTCTTTTTCTCCAAAGCATAGGGCATGTCTTAGTGCCATTCACTCATATCAAGAACCTAGAAATTTTAAAGAAGCTAAGGAAATGATAGAGTGGAGGGATGCCATGGACAACGAACTTAGAGCCCTCAACAAAGTCAAAACGTGGGTTTTTCAATGTCTTCCAAAAGGAAAGAAAACAATAGGATGTAGATGGGTTTTTAAAGTCAAAACCAAGAGTGATGGCACTCTCGAAAGATATAAAGCCCGTCTTGTCGCAAAAGGATATAGTCAAGAATACGACATCGATTACGAAGAAAACTTTGCTCATGTTGCACGAATGGTTATTGTAAGGTGTTTGATCACCATTGCATCTATTAAAAAATAAAATATTTACCAAATGGATGTTAAAAATGCCTTTCTAAATGGGAACCTTAATGAAGAAGTCTACATGGATGCTCCTCCTGGCATGAACGTACCAAAGGGGAAAGTCCTTCGTTTGCAAAAAGTGCTTTATGGTTTAAAACAAGCCCCTAAGGATTGGTATGATCGATTTAACGATGTGATGGTTCAAAATGGTTTTACCTCATGCTACACTGACACTACTCTGTTCGTCAAAAAGTCTGATGCAAGAATTGTGATTTTACTGTTGTATGTTGATGATATGTTGATAACAGGTAGTGACATAAAGGGCATCAGAAACATTAAAACCACTTTAAAAGAAAGGTTTGAAATGTCAGACTTGGGGTATCTGACTTACTTTCTTGGTATCGAGGTAGTCTACTCTCATAGAGGCTATTTTTTGTCTCAAACTAAACTTGCTTGTGATATTCTTGACAGATCAAGTATTACTGATGATAAAATCTGTGAGACCCCTGAAGTTGGGGGATCAAAAATGAAGATCGATGATGTGAAACCTTTGGAGGATCCTACCCCCTACTGGCAACTTGTGGGATCTCTAATGTATCTTAGCATCACAAGGCCGAACATCTCTCATGTCGTGCATACTGCAAGCCAATTTCAGCATGCTCCTACATCCGTTCATATGAGTGTCGTTCTCCGAGTTGTCAGATACATAAAGGAAACTTTAAACAAGGGAGTTTTCCTTTCCTCATCTTCTGAGTTAAATTTAATTGCATATACTGTCTCTGATTGGGGAGGTGACCCAAATAATCGTCACTCCACTACAGGCTTTTGCATTTTTTTAGGTGAATCCCTGATCTCATGGAGATGTAAGAAACAATAGAAGGTGTCTCTATCGTCCACCGAAGCAGAATATCGAGCCATGGCTTCTACAACTATGGAGATTGTCTGGATTCATCAGTTGCTGTAAGACATGGGAATTCCATTTCAAGAACCCACAAAGTTGTGTTGTGATAATAAGAGTGCAATCTATATTGCTAAGAATCACATTTTTCATGAGCAGACAAAGCATATTGAGATGGACTGCCATTATGTCAGAGAGGCATATCTACAAAAAGTCATCGATCTTCCTTATGTGACTTCAGAATATCAGTTGGCAGATTTCTTCACTAAGGCGCTTTGCTCTCCAAGATTCAACTTTCTCCTTAGCAAACTTTCGGTCATTGTGCCCTAAGTTTAAGGGAGGGTGTTAAAATGTATCTCTCTTATGTAAATATTTACATATATATATATATAAAGAGAGATACATATACATATATACATGATGTATATATGTATATGTATCTATCTTTATATATATATATATGTTTCTTTTTTTTCTTGTAAAACCCACAAGGGTATTTTAGTCATTTCCCTTCCTTTTGCGCATATTCATAATTATGAATATGTTGTAATATTTTTTGTATTTTTACTTTTCTTCTTTTTCTTTTTTCTCTTCATTTTTTATTCCTTTCTTTTTGTTGACTCAAAGTCAACTTGGAGGGGGCTCAACACTAGCTGTTGAGCCTCTCCAACGGTTAGAATTCTAACCGTTGGAGGGGCTCCAATAGCTAGTGGAGCCCCTCCAAGGCTCCTTTCCTCTTATAAACAGGAGAGTTCCCCCTTTGTAAAACTTACTTCTTGGAGTTTTTGTTCTCCATTCTTCTAAATAAAATTCTTTATATTTTGTATGCCTTTCTGCATTTGAGTTTCTTTATTGTACCTCCATGTACATTTGTTCTAAGTGTTCTTGTGCATTTGTGCACATTGGTGGTGTTGTGCTTATCGCACACTTTATCTCTTTTTTGAGATATTTTCACAGATATAACCATGGATTTCGTTTTAGGATTACCTAAGACCTCTCATGGTCTTGATTCTGTCTTCGTGGTCGTCGACCGATACACAAAAATGGCTTGTTTCATTCCGTGTAGAAAAACCATGGATGCATCTCATATTGCGGATTTGTTTTTCAAAGAAATCTATAAATTGCATGGCATTCCAAAAACTATCACTTCTGATAGAGATGTTAAATTTGTAGGTCATTTTCGGCGTCAATTATGGAAAAAGTTAGGAACCAATCTACAATTTAGCATTGTCCATCATCCTCAGACCGATGGTCAAACTGAAGTTGTTAATCGGTCTTTAGGAAATTTGTTACGAGCTTTAATTAATGATAAACCTATGTCATGGACTCAAATAATTGCACAAGCTGAATTTGCTTTTAATAAGTCTGTAAATCGTTCTACTGGATTTAGCCCTTTTACTGTTTTATATGATTTTAATCCATGTTCTCTTGTTGACTTAGCTTCTGTTCCTATTGTTGGTCCTGTTTTAAATTCTGTTCAAAATCGTGTTTCTTTGTTGCAAGATATTCATGAACAGGTACATTTCAATCTTCAAGACAACATCAGAAAGTATAAAGCAAGCTATGATAAGAAGCATCGATAGGTATTGTTTGAACTTGGAGATCTGGTATGGGTTACTCTTACTAAAGAACGTTTACCTCCTGAGTTGCATGGTAAGTTGGCGCCTAAGCGCATTGGTCCTTGTACAGTTACTGACATCATTAATTCTAATGCTTACAGGTTCAGTTGCCACTTCAATTCAAAACTTCGAATGTGTTCAACGTCAAACACTTGGAGTGGTACCATGGTGATGTTGAAGGCGATGAGTCGACTTCGAGGACGAAGCCTTTTCAACCTGGGGGGGATGATGCAGAGCATCCAGAAACAGAAGCGATTTTGGATCTCAATCCAAATATCCAGACCCGTTCCGGACATCGCTACCAAAGGCGATCCACACGCTTGCAGGACATCCGTGGTCCTAGTGGATCTCCCAGTTAGTTGATGCTCTTCTTGATCCTTTTATTGCTTTGATTCCATTACTGAATCATATTTTTAGATTTTGCTTCATCAATAGTTATTTCATGTAATTTTTTATTTTTTTAGGAGCCGGATTCTACGGATCCGGATAGTTCTGGTACCCTGTAGGATCTTTGTGTGGTACTAAAGGGTGTATGGGGTCCAAGGGTAGTTTTTATTTTTTCGCAAATTCGCTTCTCTCTTGGTGTTGGTGCAGGGTCCAATTCACAACCTATTTGGATCCGGATCTTGATCCGTCTTCATGAAGGGGGTCCTAGGTGGCACCACTTTAGTGTGGTCCATCTTGGACCTCATTTGAATTCATGTTGACCAACACAAAGTCAAAAATAGACTGTTGGTGGAGTTATTAGCATTTGGAAAAATCTAGGCTTGCACACTCGTTTTTGGTGCAAAGCTTGGGAAGGCCAAGGTCTCTTTATTGTGGCTCTTCCCAAACAACCTAAGCCCTTAACTAGGGAGGTAGTCCAAGGGGTGAGGGGTCTTGTTCAATTTCGAAATTGGTAGTGTGGTTGGTTCTAGAGTGAGAAAAATCAAGTTTTTGGTGTGGTTGGTGCTAAAAAGAAAGTTATCTTGGTGTGAAAGAAAAACTGAATTTCGTTTTTGTGTGAAAGGTGCTCTTGTGAAGAGGTTCTATTCGTAGTGGTTGCTCATCCATCCCTATTGTTCGTATCTCTCTTGTGGCGTCGGTTGCTTTCCAACGACGGCCATTATCGATTTCAGCCCGGATATCTCTATCGGTTCTTCGTTCTATTTCTTTAGCTACTTTTATTCGCATATGTTGCAATTGTTCATGATTTGATGTTGCTAAATTGTATTAGACCATTAAAGAGTTGCGAAGGTATGTTAGAAGTATTTTTTTCATGTTAAAACTTGTCTCATTTGATCTTAAGTTATTTCGGGTTGTTGATGTGTGTGAATGAACTCGGGTTCTTTCAAAAGGACCAAATCGCTGTTACGTGATAACAGAAACGTCTCTACTAAAATATCTGTGTCGAACTCATTTCTGAACGGATTTTGGTGTTCTTTAGCTTCCTGGAAAGCTAAGAAGATTTTCTACAACTTTGTAGTTGAAAGGTTTTTAAGATTCGTTCATTTGAACCCCTGAATCTGTCTATCAAAGTCTCGGTCTAATAGTCATCCACTGTCACCAGTTTGGTTCAGAACCAACTTAATAGTGTTCGGTATTTTCTGATTATCTGGAGATTCCCTTAATGGAATTTCGATTTTTTTGATTCTGTGAAAAGTTATAATCTAGACCTACAACTTTCATGTTTTTGGTTTTGATTGAATCGTTGCTTAGTTGCTTCAAAAATATTGATCTTTGCTGCTACTGTCGAATCTTTGAATTTTATTTTCTGAAACAATAACTCATACCATTCTAAAATTCAAAAATTTGTATAAGATTATAGAAAATTCCAAAAATTGCGATCTTTAGTGTTTTGAAAAGGTCTGGATCTGACCTTCATTTTGTTAGTTGTGAGTTTGTCCAAACTCCAACGTTTGAAGGGTCAAAATTCCCTTCAAACAGTCTACCCCCTGAATTTCGATAATCTGTGTTAGACTTGTTTAGCAGTCCCGGTGTCGAGTCCGTGGAGCAGTCGTTCTTTGATATATGTTGAAGCCCAATAAACTATTTCTCTCTTTCCAGTCAAAGGAAAACTTGATTCAGGCTCGACTTGCATAAAAATGAAAATTATGTAATATTTATTATCTGTTTAAGACAGAAACAAATTAAATGTTTTATTATCTGATTCAATAAAGCTTTTTTATTATTGATGATTGATGACTTTGATATGTTAGCTTCTCTAGGTTGGTAAGATATAGATATGAGATACATTTTGATCTCTTTCATGAATGTTGCTTAATGTTCTTATTTTTTTTCTTTTGCTTTTTCAGCTAGCCGACTCTTCCATATTGAAGAGAGAGATAGCAGAGGGAGTTGACATCATGGTTGTGAGGGAACTTACTAGAGGTACATTCTAAGTGATGGAGAGTGAGACTGAGAGCGATTGAGGGTGAGAGAAGAGACCGACCGAGAGTGAGAGAAGAGAGACTGAGAGTGATGGAGAGCTCGTGAGACTGAGAGAGAGAGAGAGAGAGCGAGTGAGTGGGAGAGAGAGACGTACCTGATAAGTGAGGAGCGATCGGAAGGAGTCGGAGACCGTCGACATCGGCTTCAAGAGGGAGGCTGAGGAGGAGGATTACGACAAAGGTATTTTGCCCTAATCCTCCTCTTCTCAAGCAATAAAACATCAAACATTTTTTCAGTCTTAAATTTGGACAAAAATGACCCTGGGTGCATTGATTGCACTCAAGGTCCGTTGACTGCACCGAGTGCCGCACCCGCATCGCGTCGCGTCAACGCGAGTGCGGCACCCGGTTGATCGAATCCCTGTAACTTAGTAGCTAAAGGATACTCTAAATAATATGGTATTTACTATAAGGAAACCTTTGCACCCGTGGCTAGAATGACTAGTGTTAAGACCCTAATAGCTTTGGCATCAACTAAAAACTGACCTATATATCAATTGGATGTTAAAAATGCCTTCCTTAATGGAAACCTAAATGAAGAAGTCTATATAGATCCTCCACCGAGATTTAACATTGAACATGAAAAAACTCTTAAACTTTTAAAAACATTGTATGGTCCCAAGGCTTAGTATGATAGATTTAGTGATGTCATGACTAGTCTGGATTTTCGTTCATGTTATACTGACACTGCTCTCTTTGTGAAAAATGCAAGCACTAGTATTGTTTATTCTTTTACTCTATGTAGATGATATGATTATAACAGGAAATGATCAAATTGGTGTTCGTAATGTTAAAAATATATTAAAAGATAATTTTAATATGTCTAACTTAGGATTCTTAAGATATTTTTTAGGAATTGAAGTTGCATACTCTCCCCGCGGATATATACTTTCTCAAATGAAACTTGCTGCAGATATATGTACTAAATATGAAATTTCAGATGATAAAGTGGAAACTCCTAAAGTTATAAATGCTAAATTAAGATTGGAGGATGGGACTCTTCTAGAAGATCCTACACCCTACATACAACTCATTGACTCTTTCACCTATCTAACCATTATCAGAGCAGATATTGTTCACGCCGTTCACTCTATTAGCCAGTTTCAGCATGCTCCTACAATTGTCCACATGAGTGTTGTGATAAGAATCGTCAAATACCTAAAGAATACAATCACTAAAGGGCTATTTCTGTCATCATCCTCTTCTTTAAATTTACTTGCTTATACTGATACTAATTGAGGAGGAAACCCTAATAATAGAATTTCAACTACTGGTTTTTGTATCTTTTTAGGAGACTCTCTGATTGCCTAAAAATACAAGCAGCAGCAGAAAGTCTCGATATCCTCTACTGAAGCTGAATACCGAGCTATGGCAACTATCACTATAGAACTTGTTTGGTTACGAAGTCATTCCAAAGATATGAGTGTAAACATCTTCGGTCCTTCGAAGCTATGCTGCGATAACAAAAGTGCAATTTACATTGCCAGCAATCACACCTTCCATGAACGCACCAAACATATTGAGATCAACTGCCACTATGTACGTGATGAATATTTGAGAGGAACGGTTACCCTGCCATATATTACATCAGAATATCAATTGGCGGACTTCTTCACTAAGCTCTTCCTGCTCCCCGTTTTATTTTTTTTTAGCAAACTTTTGGTCATCTCCCCGTAAAATTTGAAGGGGGGTGTTAAAATATATGTGTATATAATACCTGATAGGGGTATTATGGTCATTTTATATAGTTGTTTCTAGAAACAACTATTTTAATAGGTAGTTTTTTTTGTTTTTTGTTTTGTTTTTTCTTTTCTTTTATTTTTCATTATTTAATATGCATTGGGGATCCCACATTATAGTAATGGCTTCCTTTTTCCCCACTCTTTTTGTGTATAAATAGGGGTGTTCTCCCATTGTATTCACATGCTTGTGAGCTCTCATTCAATAAAGCTCTTTACTTTTTTATGAATGTAGCCTTTTAAAGACTTTTTGTATTGTCCCTTAGTGGATTTCTTTTCTATCTATCTCTTGTGCCTTTGTGCTTGTCCATTATTGGACATTGTGAATGCATTAGCATTCTTGTATTACATTTCTGCATACTTCATTTCAGTCTCACTTCATGCATTTTTCACATTTTGTTTAGTCCTCCATGAGTACAAAAGCATTATAAATTCTTTGCATATCCGAATAAAATTCTTCAATTAACTTATTTTCTTGGCACATACTCTTCAATTCTTGAGTGAACTGATATTGCCTTGCCCAATTCTCTTGATTGTAGACTTATCTGAGATACGCCCAAGTTTCTTTGGCCTCCTGAAACTTGAAAAGATTCATAGTTATTCTCTACCCTACTAAGCCTTGACCCTTGCATTGTTTACAACTCATTCCTTTATTTCTTTGTCAAAACCAACATCAATGGGATTGGGTTTCACGTTTGAACCATCTAAGTATCCTCCAAGCACTTTTCCTTCTATTACGGCTGTCATAAAATCAGCCCAATACACGTTGTTTGTCCTATCCAGCTTCACTGGGGCAATTTGAATTCCTTCTTTCTCCATACCTCACACAAACCCCCCAAATTACAATATCAACTGCTGCACAAGGACAAGTAGTACAACAAAACAAGAGTCAAATAGAAGGATATGCACAAACACAATTGGTACTCACACCAGTCACTTCAAACAGAAAGCTACGCAGCCACAATCGAAAGGAAACTATGTCACAGGGATTCGGCTAGCAGGGTGCCGCACCCGCGTCGACGAGACTTGACGCGAGTGCGGTTAACCCGACCGCACCCAGAGTCATTTTTGTCCATTTTTTTGGGATTTAAAAAAAAAAAAAATTGCCCTATGAAATGGGCTGTGGGATTTTAAAAAAAAATCTTTGGGGGGGGGGGGGGGGCGCTGCCCCCCTATAATCCCCCGCCAGAGGCAGCCCCCCTGGACCCCCGCCCGCTGACCGGGCAGCGGGACCCACGCCGAGGGGAGCCCCCGAACCCCCCTTCCTGCAAGGGCAAAAACAATGACCATAAAATACACCCTTGAAGTTTAAAAATGACTTGGCGGTTCCATGCATTAATGGACACCGGTAGCTATTTTTGCAATTTTGTGTAAAAATAAGTTACACACTTATTAGCTGTGCATTCAAAATGCACAATTATTAATATGTTTTCCTAATAAAAATTACTAAAATGTCCATAATTGTGACAATTAATACACCTAATCACCATATCAATTTTTAAATTTGTTAGGGGCATAAAATTGTGGTGAACGTGCTAACATGCATAAATGTCATGGACCTTAACAGCTACCAGCCTACCATACATTCATACATATACACTATACATGATATATATATATATATATGTATATTTACATTTTTTCCCCTGCCGCACCCTGGTTTTTTGGAAGTGCCGAATCCGCACCCGCACCCACACCCGCACCCATGTGACATAGAAATGAAACTATCAGCTCCAGTTACCAAGCACAAATACCAATCCCACACAAACAGCTAGACGTGCAATCAGTCAAAAGTCTCATGCCAATGAGTGAAATATCATTCAGAAAGAAAAACTTGCAAAATATCACTGCCCGATATCAAAACAGCACAAAAATAGGCCAAAACCGCTTATCTCAAATGATAAACACCTCAAAACTTGACAAGAACCACCTTACAATCCCAAATCTCAGCCAAGCAACTATACCAGATCATCTTAGATACAAAAATGACCTGAGCTGATGCAAAACAAGCACTACAAAAAGAGAAACCAGATCAGATTTTCAAGATTTGTGAAATCTAGTCTGAAAATCACGTCACATAAGAAATGCTTGAAAAAACTGACAAAAAACATCTTCCACCCCAAACCTCAGACAAACAACCGTACCCAATGATCTTAGATACAAAAACAACCTGATTTAATGCAAACCAAGCACTTCAAAACAAGAAATGAGATCAGATTTCCAAGATTTGTGAAATCTGGTCTGAAAATCACGTTACACAGAAAAATGCTTGAAAATCTGAAACAAATCTGATACTCTAACAAATCCAATGAGGTTTGATTTAAAAATCACCCAAAATCAAACCTTAATGAACCCCCAACTCAGATCAACAAAGGCTGAGGTGACCATACGGCTCGCGCTCAGCAGCCAACCCACGAACAGGAATGGCTCTAGCTCCTCCTTAATGCCTCCTTGAGTCGACTTTCAGGCTCTAATACCATATAGAAACTGGAAAGTTGCATTAGGGTTAGGTAGGGCATTTCAAATGGGGCACAAGGGAGAAGAAACTTGGTTTTTCTCATTCCATAAGAAAGAATGAGAGTCCCTCTTTAAGGGGTCGACTCTCACAATGTTACAAGCAAAAAAAAATAGGACTAAACTACCCCTAACAATAAGATAATATACATCTCCAGTTGTATTATCCTAATCTTTAGTGTCCCACCATCCTTCTCCCTGTTTCAGGTTACTGTGCATTTTTAGATCCTCACCTTGTATTCTTGAGTAGTTAGAAACAATGGAACCAACACCAAATCTGTCCAATGCATATGCTTGGATTTTTTCAGCTTCCTGATAGCCAAGCCAAGGACAGCTCCAAGTGGAATTGAAAAAACCAAGACCCCTCAGTTAGAGATTGTGCAAATCTACCAGTCTATATCCAGTCCTATAAATGCTGATGTTTTTTGAAAGTGGAAACTTCTTATTTTGGTAGAATGAAGAATTTGAACATTTCATGAATCTTTCAGAGAAAAGAAAGACTAATAACATCATGATGCACCAGTATCTTGGATAATCAAAGAAGATTCAACCATGTTCTATTGACAGTGAAGGTTACATATCGATTCTACTAAGGCAATTCCAGTTGAATTGCTCTCTTGAATTCAAACCATTCACCAACTTCTTCATGCACAGTTTGAGAGAAGCATCAGAATTTGCTTATGCATGAAGAATTAACCAAAATAATCAAATGAACACAATAACACATGATTACATACATGAAAGGATATCTCATACGGTTGGTTATTAACTAAGGCTCATGCTTAGATAGTCAATCAGCCTTTGCATACTTGGTATCTTTAGCACTTCAAGAACATGTCTAGCACTTTATATGAACACTTTACTCAATTGGAATCATGTTGACACTAGTTCATTTTGGGCAGGACTGATGCATGTTAGCATGCCAACAAGATGACAAATTTGAAATTTCTGATGAATGAGGAATGCCACAAACATGTATGTGCTTATCTCATCTAGTGACGATTTAACAATTTCAGCTTCCAATAAAATTATTGAAATTAAAATATGAAGATTGATCATCAACATCAGATAACTATCTTAATAACTAAGAGGGCCTGACCTCTAGCTGAATAGATGAACATGATTGTTGAAATACTGCAAGGGTCTTAAAACTGAAAGATAATTTGTGGCCTGATGCATTATGTGTATACTGTGTCGTTAATCTAGCACATATTCACATAGTTACTTAGTCCAAACCAAATCCCTTAAAGGCATTTCTTATCAGTTTAAAATTTTCCCCTAGAAACCCATACACTCCACTTGTGGTTTTCTCCCAAGCTCATGACTAGAATAAGAGGACTGATCACAAGGAGACTGCTATGACTTCTTATGTATGATATTTCTAGAATTTGAGATCACGGCTTCTAGAACTGTTAGATTCTAGTGTGAGAAATCAGATGTGGGAGTCACCTTACTATCGTAGCAAGAGATAGAGAGAGAGGTAAGAGGGAAGAGAGAAAAAAAATGTTGGGCGGCAATGGGATCTTCTCCCCTTTCCATTGATATTTATATGCTGTACAAGTGGTACAATACAGTACAGTATGTTGTACAAGTGGTACAATACAGTACAGTGGTACAATACAGTACAGTGGTACAATACAGTACATGAAATATATCCATTTACATATACATATTTAACAGCCTCCCTCAAGTTGAGGATGATCTTCAATCATGCTCAACTTGCCCTTAAGTAACCAAAATTGATGACTAACCAATCCTTTGGTGAAGATGTCTGCCACTTGGTCTTCTGATCTGACATACGAAGCCTCAATTTCTTCTGTTTCAATCTTTTGTCTAACAAAATGCTGATCAATCTCAATGTGCTTCGTGCGACAATGATGAATAGGGTTAAAAGAAATATTAATGGCACTTTGATTATCACATAAAAGCAGAGAGGAAGAGATGGGTTCATTCAACTCTTGAAGAAGATGTCGTACCCAAGTGACATCAGCTGTCCCTGCTGCCATTGCCCTGTACTCTGCCTCAGTGCTGGATTTAGCAATGGCCTTTTGTTTCTTACTACTCCAAGTGACAATATTTGGGCCAATGAAAACACAATATCCTGAAACCGACCTACGCTCATCAGGGTCCCCACCCCAATCTGCATCACAATATGTAAGTAAACGGTGTCCTGTAGTGAAGCTTTCATCTTTGTGATAGAGCAATCCATCTCCAATAGTCCCTTTCAGATATCTGAGAATACGCTTAATACATTCCATATGACAATCAGTGGGAGCATGCATAAACTGAGATGCTTGATTTACAGCATAAGCAATGTCAGGTCTTGTAAATGTAAGATATTGCAACATACCAACAATGCAGCGATATAAAGTGGAATCATGATATAATTGGCCTTCTTTTGCACTAAACTTATGATTTAAGACAGATGGGGTGCTGAGAGGTTTACAATTAATCATACCAGTGGTGTGAAGAATGTCAAGAGTATACTTGTGTTGACTTAGAGTGAGTCGATCATCTTGCCTATCGACTTCAACTCCCAAGAAGTATCGCAATGGGCCTAAGTCCTTCATCTTAAATTTGGCCATGAGTAAAGACTTGACCAAGGCAACATGTGCATCATCACTCCCAGTGATAATGATGTCATCAACATATATAAGAACCCAAGTAGTAACATGATCATTCTTATACATAAATAAAGAATGATCAAGTATACTCTTAGAAAAGCCATGCTGCTGAATTTCCATGGAGAAACTCTCAAACCAAGACCGAGATGCCTGTTTTAAACCATAAAGAGACCTTCTCAATTTACAAACCCATGTAGCCGCATCATGTTCACTATATCCAGGAGGTTGCTCCATATACACCTCTTCCTTCAAGTCCCCATGTAGGAACGCATTCTTGACATCCAACTGGCTAAGAGACCAACCATGCTGAAGTGCCAAAGTGAGGATCACACGAATGGTGCCAATTTTGACAACAGGGCTAAAAGTTTCCTCATAATCTTGCCCATATTGTTGTGTGAATCCGCGTGCAACAAGGCGAGCTTTATATCTTTCAATGCTACCATCTGGTTTACGCTTGATCTTGTAAACCCATTTGGAACCAACAACATTTCTATCAACAGGTCGAGGAACAATATCCCATGTATGACATTCATGAAGTGCTGCCATTTCTTCGTTCATAGCTTCAACCCAAGCTCGAGAATGGGCTGCCTGATGGAAAGTAGACGGCTCTTTCTCTTTGGCCACATTGGTTAGAAACAACTGAAAGTCAAGAGAAAAATTGTTGTAACTAACCCAACGATGGATAGGATGCCTTTCACGTGTGGATCGTCGAAGAGGGGGAGCCTCGTGAGATGGAGTTGGAGGGGCTCCTCGACGGGCATAAACCAAACCTGAAAACCGTGAAGGTGCATCCTGGATGATGGAGTTGTCTGCTTCAAACTGAATTGGTTCATCAACAACAGGATCTCTGATAGAGTCATATAGCAAAGTATCACAAAGCCATGGATCATAAGTAGTTTGCTCATATACCTGAGAAGTATCACAAGTGCTGAAATGGTCATCATCAAAAACAACATTTCTAGACACCTTAATCTTACCCAAAATAGGATCATAACATCTATATCCTTTATACCCATCGGCATATCCCAGAAATCTGCACTGAACTGCTCTGTCCTGAAACTTGTTACGTAAAGAATGATCCACATGGGCATAACAAATGCATCCGAAAGCATGCAAATCATCATAAGAAGGGTGAGAACCGTGAAGCAAATAATAAGGAGACTGATCTCCTAATAATTCCATAGGCAACCTGTTAATGATATGCACTGCAGTGTGAAAGGCCTCAGTCCAAAGAGAGAAAGAAATATCAATATTGTGCATCATACTTAACGCGGTTTCAACAATATGCCGATGCTTACGTTCTGCTACTCCATTCTGTTGTGGAGTGTAAGGACAAGAGGAGTTACGTGTGATGCCATGGTCCTTTAAATATTCACTAAAATCATGAGATATGTATTCTCCACCACCATCACACTGGAAATAAGTGATATTTGAATTGAAAAGGTTCTGAACAAGAGCATGGAATTGTTTGAAAAGTTTGAACACTTCAGATTTAGATTTCATAAAGTAAATCCAAGTGTAACGAGTGAAAGAGTCAAGAAATAACACATAATAACGAGAGCCAGATAGAGATGAAACAGGAGCTGGGCCCCAAACATCAGAGTGAATAATTTCAAATGGCTTGGAAGCTCTTTTATTGATACTTTGAAAGGGAAGTACATGACTCTTGCAGACATTACAACTAGGACACTTATGATCTAATTTGACTTTGGGAATAAAACCCTGAGAAGACAATTTGTCAAGGAACCCTTGACTACAATGACCTAACCGACGATGCCAAGAAACTGGCTTATTACATTGCATAACAGAAGAAGACTGACTCAAATAAGCAGGAAAAGATGGAGTCACGGTAGATGACGTCTTCAAAGTCCCGGGGGCTGCTTCGAAGACGTACATGTTTCCGCGTCGTTCACCCTTAGCGAGCATCTTCTTGGTTTGAAGGTCCTTAAGACAAACAGAAGACGGAGTAAATTCCATGGATGAATTTGTTTCATCAACCAATTTAGAAACAGATAAAATGTTTTTCTCAATGGCAGGAGTGAGTAAGACATTTTTCAATGGTAGTGTAGATTGTGACAAAGAGAGAGATGCATTTCCAGTATGAGAAATAGGGTGGTGGGAACCATCTCCCGTGACAATAGTGCCAGTGCCAATATAAGGAAACCATGTTGGAAAGTTTACCTGCATCAGAAGTAACATGTGCGGCTGCTCCAGAATCAATATACCAAACTCCATCATCATTCTGACGCAAATTCATGTTGTTAAATGCAGTCATCAGAATTTGTTGCACATCATGTGGCAACCCTGCACTCTGTCCCTGATCAGTACCCTGATGTGCTCGAAAATTTCCCTGCGGCTGCCCCTGAAACTGTCTAACATTCATCTGTCCAGCTCTTGGTCCTGGCCTCCCTGCCTTGTTGCGATTCTGTGGGTTGTGCCAACAATCTGCTTTCACATGGCCACGCTTGTTGCAATGGAAGCAAGTAGGGACACGGGTACCTCTAGTGGCAGGTGGAGCAGTAGGAGTAGGAAGGAGTCCTCCACGGCCCATATGAGCAGCAGGTGGACGAAATGAGGTAGACCCAGATGTAAACATGACAGGATGAGGATCATCAATAAGATGATCTTGAGTCAAACTAACTTCATACTGTAGGAGTTTGGCCTGTAAATCCTCAAAGCATGGAAGTGTAGAGGCAACCTGTAATGCAGTGCAAAACATACGATATTGGGGCCCAAGGCTTCCCAATACCTGCTGAACAACATCTCTGTCAGAAACAGGATATCCAATAACGGCCAACTGATTAATGATAATTTTGATATCCCCTAGAAATTCAGTAATGGTCTTAGTTCCCTTTCGCATAGATTGGAACTGCCATTTCAGTTGAAGTGCACGTGATTCAGAAACCTGTGAATAAGAGTGAGCAAGATGTCTCCATAGTTCTGCAGCAGTAAAATGGTCAGAGATAGTTTATAATATACGATCAGATAACGTGGCAGTCAAATAGGCAACCACAGATTGGTCCTTCTGAAACCAAACATCATACGCAGGATTTGGAATAGCAATGCAACTCACCTTCCCATCATTACCAGTTACCTCTTGCGTAATAGTCATAGGTGGGGCGGGTGATCCCCCATCCAGATGCCCGGAAAGACCATGACTTCGGATAAACGGCAGAATTTGGCGTTTCCAAAGTAAGTAGTTATCATGAGTTAATTTGTGAGAAACAAGTTGAGAAAGAAATCCGGGGCTGATTTTAGAATCCATAAGGAAGAAGATCAAGGATGAATCAAACAGCACGACAAAAATTCGTAGGTTGTACGGACAGAACCGTACGGACAGAAATTTTTGAGTTTTGGAAATCATGATTTTTCAGTTAATCGTGCAGAATGTACGATTTATCAACTATATTGCAAGAAATAGATAAGAAATCACAAGAAGTTTGAGAAAAGAGGCACTTTTGAGAAATGAGGGTTCCCAAATTTGGGGAAAACATAAATTAGGGTTGATAAAATTGGGGATAACAGAATATGTAAGAAGGAAAAGATGCACGATATGAGGAAATGAAGAAACGACGTCGAAATATAGTGATTCAACGGAGAAACAACAGAGAAAAGATGGAAAAAACACTTTCCTTGAGAACGCCCAAAAACGCACGTCAAGGTCCTTAGGGGCCTTCCAGATGATCGTGATTACCACGCCCTTGGCTCTGATACCATGTGAGAAATCAGATGTGGGAGTCACCTTACTATCGTAGCAAGAGATAGAGAGAGAGGTAAGAGGGAAGAGAGAAAAAAAAATGTTGGGCGGCAATGGGATCTTCTCCCCTTTCCATTGATATTTATATGCTGTACAAGTGGTACAATACAGTACAGTGGTACAATACAGTACAGTATGTTGTACAAGTGGTACAATACAGTACAGTGGTACAATACAGTACAGTGGTACAATACAGTACATGAAATATATCCATTTACATATACATATTTAACATCTAGGACCTTTTTTTCTGAAAGGAAGTTGAACCCTAAGAGTATTCAACTTTTAGATGATTCACTTTATTTTTTCCTATTAGTTGGAATAACACATTTTAGCACCCTATTGATTGGGTGCTGTCACACGGACACTCCATTTTACCCTCCGTACATACAAGTTTGTGTTCAATTTATAATTTATAATTATATTTTCAGTATATAATATATATTTTAGATATAGCATATATATTTAGATTATATTCATTTTATTTTGAATTTATTTTGTATTTATGTGATATTTAATATATATATATATATAGTCGTGTCCCGTACCCACATTTTTTGGAATTGCCGTGTTGTGCCCTCCGTACCCGTACCTGACATAGATTGGGTGGTGTAATTCTAGACATGATAGTCACCACAAGGAGGAAATAAATTGTCAAAGTAGACATATTGACATATGCATGCCTAATAGCAAAGATACTTGGTAAGAGTGACGAACCAATAGAGCAAATACAGGAATAAGATTGATTGAAGGATCACTGAAGCAGTAGGCAGAAAACAAGAAATCTCTTATTATGTACTTATATAAAATAAATTCAAGAAAAAAACAAAATACCAAACTTGGATTTAACAAATTCAATAATATTAAATACCATAAAATAGTTAAACTTCACTTGACTGGTTAAATATTTTATAATAGTTATATGACCCTTTAACCTAGAATACAACTAGGGAACCTTCTTTAAAAAAAAAGTGAATGATTAAAAACTAGGGGACGGTAAAGTTGAAAATAAAAGACAAATAGGCAAAGGAATATGTCAAACCAGTTTCTTCCTTTCAAGCCATTAATACGCTGGAAGCATCAATATTGAAATTCAAAATTCAAGCATTCTGATCTTCTGAGGTGTAAGGAATCTGGAATATCCCGATAAGAATTCTTAAGTATAATGATGACACTATCATGACAAGAGTGAAGGGATCATTGTACTCTTCGATCTTTAGAACACATCACAAAGACAATTCAAGGCCCTAGAGAAAAAGAATGTCACATGCAAGGTTGTCAAACTCCCTATTGTTGAAAGAATTCCTATGTAGTTAAAATCCTGCCTAGGCTCCCAACAAGGCTGCCTAGGCTACGTAGGTGCAAGTCTATTTCCTAGGAGCGCCTAGTGCCTAGGCAAGTACTTAGGCTGCAGGAGGGCACCAAGGTTGGTATTTTACATTTGTTTTTATAATATTTAAAACATGAATATGTTTTGTTTATTTTCAAATATTTAAGTGTTTCTATTTTTATGAATTTTATATTTTTATTTTAAATATTTTTTATGCTTTTAAGGTTGCCAGACTATGAAGCAGAAGCAGGAAACGATACGGGAAGCAGAAGCGAGAAGCAAGAAGCAAGAAGCGATGGATTTTAAAATGTATAGGAAGCGGGAAGCGAGGAATAAAAAAAATAAATATAATAATTGAAGGTGAATCATAATGAAACACAAATAAAAACTAAAATAAAAGTCACTAATATTAAATTTCATGATTTTTTAGTGTAAGAATTAAAGTTTTAACAAAATCTAAAAATGATGATTACCAATTTAGAAAAAGCACATGTAAGTGAGTGAGAAGAGTGAGAGAAAACACATAAAAAACATGAAAAGTCGAGTAAGAGAACATATAAGATGAATAAATGAAGTGTGTGAAAAGCATAAGAGAAGCGTGGGGGAATCGAGGTTCTCATCAGGTTTCGGAAGCGAGGAGTATCGCGCTTTTGAAGCGAGGAGTATCGCGCTTCTGAAGCGAGTTTCCGGGAAGCGAGCTTCCCACCTATCTAAGAAGCTTCCGATAACTCTGCTTTTGCACGTCTCTAGGTGACACAGCTAAACAAATATTTGTTTAGATGTAATTATGTTTTAATTATCTAGATTCATTCATGATTTTTTTTAAGTTTTGGTTGTTTAGCTGCATAAATTGTGAAGAATTTATTGTACTTTTTTTCTTTTTTTGGTCCCAACTATGCCGACTAGTCTTGCCTAGACACCAACTAGGCCTTTTAGGGAGCTGACACCTACACGCCGACTAGCGCTTTTGACTACCAAGTATAATTCCATTTTTTTTTCTTAGTAATTTCCACACCCATTAGCAGTATTTGGAGAACTCAATTTACCAAAACCATAATTGCTGGAGTGTTCGAAGTAACTGCTTAAGAAGCTCAATCAAGGAATACTGTGAAGATGGATATGGTGCATCTCATCTCAAAAGAATATACTTGGTGAAAAATCACAAAAACTAATTATGGATTAGAAAGATGTTCCCATAAATGTATATGCAACTACAATAACACTTTGGCTTAGAAGAGGCAAAGCAACTCCATTATTCACCTTTCAACAAGACATGGGAACCTAATTTGTTTAAAAAGGACATAATGAGAGTTGGCAGAAGCCTTCACAAAACTTTATTCCATTGAAAAGGCCACAACTGTGAGTTAGCAGCAACTCCAACAGGTGCAAACAACAAAAAGTTGAAATTTTTACGACATCTATTAAAGGGTAAGTTCACACAATAAGGAATCTGTTAAGTGTTAAAGGAGATGTACACTCTGTCTTGCCAAAGAACAACCAAATACCAAGTTCCACAGGTTACATCCAGCGAACCACTCAATAGCCACAGTTACTTAAAATGCAATCATGCATCAAATCATAACATACAACATAGCTAACACTCCGCTGATTTTCAATAAATTGCCACAAGAAATTTAAATATGAGAAAATATGCCAAGAAATTATTTCAAAATTCAAACCAAAGTACATATTATCTTTTAAGGACTGCAAGCCAAGAAAATGAGAAAAACACAAAAACATTTGTAATGCATGAAGAATATTGACACTATACTGCATGAGGAATATTGATACTAAGTTAGCATGAAGGCACAAGTCATGTACATGCAGGCTTAGCTATAAATTTCAAATCAACCAGAGTAAACTAAAAGATAAAGGGAAAAGACACCAATGCTGGGGTTCGCATGTCAATGAAAATACAGGAAAAATATTGCACCTGTTTTATAAACCGCAGGGACCTACTATCAGGGGCAAGACCACCAATCTGAGAAACTGACATAAATGCATAGCCACGTTTTGGCCTCAGCTGTGAGTCTCTCCTGTCAATTTTGTACATGTACTTCACTGAGGAGAGCAAACTATGACCAAGCTGTCTCCTGATTGACTTTGAGGACGTATGTGACGGGTCTGTTAAGGAACGCCATGTAAGGTTGTAAGACAAGTCATGATGCCTGGGTGAAACCAAGCCCACAGAAAAACCCAAAAACCGCTCTTTGTAAGATGAGAACTTTAGCCAATCTTGTGACAGTAAAGATATTCTGGCTGTTAAAGGGGTTGACCATCTTCCAAATCTTGGTAACGATATTCCAGAACTAACTTCTGAGGTTTGGTCCCATCCATAAGATGCAGAGCCATCCCAGATATCTGCATATCCAAGCAAGTTTTTCAACTTCAAGGATCCTTCGACAGACCAAGATTGAACCTGCAATGCATGATACATTCGATAACAGTCACAAATTGTACAAACGAAATCACCCAGAAGCATTTCAATCTATTTTGTGTGTGTGCCCTGTGTGCCATAAGTGCCTTGTTAATCCATAGCAGAGAACTGCCAAAAATAATGCCAATACCATGCAACTTAACCAGAAATTAAAAATTGTGGAGAGTTTTAAAACAGTTCGTGTTCTCGTGAAAAATATAAGGAAAAATAAATTTAGTTTAGAAAAATGAAAAGGGAAACAACAGTTTTACAGACTTTTAAAAGTCTCGAGTCTCTTAAGAGTATATCATGATATTATCACAAGAAACTCAAAATACTCGTGTTTGGAACTTCTCATGGGAAATTACGTTCACCAAAATTTTTGAACTTCTTGCGAGCATGAGAAATTCAAAATATATGACAATTTGGTTACAAGGTTTTGATTGTGTTTACTGGATTGTGTTTCTTGAGCATTTATGAGATAAGGCAGTGCTGAACATGCAAAATGGTGGAGGTGGAGGAGGAGATGGTGGAAGAAGCGGTGAAGACAGCAAACTTGCAGTGATAATCATATGTGATGGAGGTGGTAGTGGCTAAATATGTTGAGAGTTGACACAAGTAGAAGGTGGAGGAGATTGCAGATATGAAGTGGTGGTGATGCTGATGGTGATCGTGACCCAGAAGTGATGGATCTTGTAATGATGATGTTACGGATCCTTTTTTGCCCCGGTCCGACCAGCCAGATCTGCCCGAGCCAGGAGCTGCTCAGCTGAAGTCCCGCCCAGTTGGGACTGCACGGAGGGAGTTTCCATTTCTCCCATGACTTCCAGAGAAACCCACCCAGCCTAGAGTCCTGCCCGAGTTGGGACTCTTGTGTGATGCCTCCTAGAGTCCTCTCTAGAGGGAACTATGTGTATTTTTACCTTTTGCCCTCTTGTAAATCTCTCTCTCTCTCTCTCTCTCTCTCTCTCTCTCTCTCTCTCTCTCTCTCTCTCTATATATATATATATATATATATATATATATATATATATATATATATATATATATATCTTGCTTAGTTTATTTTCAATGAAATTTATTCGGAGATTTCTCCAAGATTCATTCTTAGCTCTTGTTCTTGTTCTATGAGGGAATGTATTTCTCCCTCGCCTCTCTTCCACACCAGTCACGACTCGGAGGGAATGCCTTTTCTACCTCCCTTGTCGTCGGACCACCATCCACCTCACGCTTCCTGATGTAGCCAACCACGAGAGACGACTCCCTCTCTCCCGCAACGCTACATGCCCCTCCTGCTCATGGTGCACGCTTTTCTCTGGAGTCGTGCCTCACGTCCAGCTTATCGGAATCCGTAGAACCGTCCTCCGTGGGAGTTCGGGTTCTATTCTAACAAATGAATTGTTGTTGCTGTAATGGTCATACTTGTATAGATGTCTTAATAAATCACCACCTGTCAACTCTAACAGGCTTACCATGAGTGATAGGTTATGTGGCTTGCCAACCACTTGAGAAGAAACCCAAGGATCATCTTGGCAAGATCAAATTGATTATTACTGAAATAACCCTTCAAAGAAAGAACATGCCTTTTTTGTGCTATGGGATGCTCATTGTCTAACGGATTCATCAGCCAGCCCACCCAAATTCTCCTTAAGGAAGAGAACAAGAACAGATGGTTTCATTGTCTATTTATATTCTAATCTAGGTGTAAGATAAAAGTTTCATAGGGTTAAGTGTTAACTAATTAAAGGAATCTTGGCTCCAGCTAGTTTCTGCAGCTATTGATGCCCACCACTTTGGTTGACATTGTAGAAGCTAATCGTACTTCACTCAAAAGCAAGCTTTCTAGATTCATACATCCTTACTTGCAAAAAAAATCAGATCACTCCAACAGACACTTCAGGTGTGATCAACAACAAACTTGCAGTGATAATCATATGTGATGGAGGTGGTAGTGGCTCAATATGTTGAGAGTTGACACAAGTTGAAGGTGGATGAGATTGCGGATATGAAGTGGTGGTGATGGTGATCGTGACCCAGAAGTGATGGATCTTGTAATGATGATGTTACGGACCCTTTTTAGCCCGAGTCCGACCAGCCAGATCTGCCCCAACCAGGACCCGCTCAGCTGAAGTACCACCCAGTTGGGACTGCGCCGAGGGAGTTTCCATTTCTCCCAGGACTTTAAGATAAACCCGCCCAGCCTGGACTACTACCCAAGTTGGGACTCTTGTGTGATGCCTCCTAGAGTCCTCTCTAGAGGGAACTGTGTATTTTTACTCTTTTTCCCTCTTGTAAATCTATATATAGATGTATCTTGCTTAGTTTATTTTCAATTAAATTTATTCAGAGATTTCTCCAAGCTTCATTCTTAGTTCTTGTTCTTGTTCTCTGAGGGAATGTATTTCTCCCTCGTCTCTCTTCCACACCCGTCATCGACTCGGAGGGAACGTCTTTTCTACCTCCCTTGTCGTCGACCCTCATCCACCTCACGCTTTCCGATGTAACCAACCAGGAGAGATGACTCTCTCTCTTCCCAACGTTGCACGCCCCTCCTACTCATGGTGCACGCTTCTCTCTAGAGTCGTGCCTCATGTCCAGTGATGATGCGTAAATTACTCGTAAGTATAATATATTTTTATTGGATAAACGCATCATTTATAGGTTTAAAACCCTCACTTAGATGCATTTAGATGTCATTGAGCTATGATTCGAATTTCGTTCAAATCGGACTTAAAACGAGAGAGATATCATATTTTTAGTGAAACGAGTCAGACCTCGGGGGGGATACGGGTCAAAAGTGGATCCAAACGCCCATTTGGGCCTTGGATTTGGGCCAAAATACTACAATCCAACCCAATTCACCCCATTTACGTTTTTTTTAAACATTTGCTAAGCCTAGCAAATAAAATATTTTTAATCCTCTTTCTGGAATTTCCAGAAAGAGGGTCTTTGCTATAAAATTAGAGAGACGCCCTAAAGGGGGTCGTCTCTTGCTTGGAAAATGTGCCCCCACATCCGACTACTCCTCTTCCCTCTTCTCTCTCAGCCATCCTACGCCCCTCTTCTTCATCCTTCATGGTGGTGCATGGCTTCCAAGCAGCTCCATTGAAGTCGCCGTCCCTTCTTCTCTCATTTCCCTTCTTCCACATCTTCCCTTCTTCGCCCCTTGCTGAAACTAACATCTCATGTTCATTGTGCAGGTTGTAGCAGCCATGGAAGTGCTCCAGCTGTGGCAAGGGTGTTGTCTACCCTTCCACAGCTAGCCGGTCCTCCCCCCCATCCGGCTCTCTACACCCCATGGTCGCCGGATTTTCACACCATCTTCGGAGTGCCACCCGTTGCTATTTCCAGCACCCTGCAGCAAAGCAGAGTTAGCCAACACCAACGAGAATTATGGGTTCACGACCTGAGCAAGATTTCGCTCCTCTTTGACCCCTTCAATCGTCGGACTTCTGGATTAGCATGGTAAGTTCTCGCATCTCCTCTCCTTTAGTGTAAAACCCCTATTTGCGTGTGGTGTATTTGTTTGTTTTTTTACTGTTTGCGTTTTTCATTGTGTTTTCTGTGTAAATATGAGCCATAGGTAGGTATATGTGTGCTTAAACTAGCACAGTAATTTGACGTTTAGGTACTTTGTTTAATTCTGTTTTTGTGTTTTACATAGTTGAAAATCTGTTTTTCCCCTTTTAGCCGGCTATAGCATGTTATTTTAGAATATTAGTTTAATAAGATTAGTTTAATTTAGTGTGAACTGTTGAGTATGTTTCAGCATTTTTAATAGTGTAGCAGAACTATTTGATGCTTAATTTCTGTTTTGTTTTAGGTACATTTGAATACCAAGAATCAGGTAGAAGAATTCTACCCGATTTTTGTATTTTGATGCCTATAGGTTTAATCGGTTGTGAATTATGTTGTTAGCACTAGTTCAGTCATTTAATGACTGATTCGTGGGTTATTGCAGTGATTAGTTTAGGTTGCTGAATTTTGTGTTTGAGTTAGAATATTTTTTTTCGTATTAGCCTTAGTTAGATGGCACTTCATTTTAGGCGTGTTTGCTAAGTAGTCTGCGGGTTATTAATTTCTATTGCAGCCT
The DNA here is from genome assembly GCF_984573655.1 of Nuphar pumila. Lineage (NCBI taxonomy): Eukaryota > Viridiplantae > Streptophyta > Magnoliopsida > Nymphaeales > Nymphaeaceae > Nuphar > Nuphar pumila. The sequence goes on along the minus strand of NC_143250.1, from coordinate 100,848,855 downwards.
CATTTCTGTGTGTGCATAGCTCTGTTGCAATAGGGTAAGTTAGTATAGAATAGGGGATTTTGCAAAACGTTATTAGTGAGTTAGCCTAGTTCTGATTTCTAGCCTTACTTAATGTTGCCTCATATTAGTCGATTTAGGTGTTTTTCGCAAAATAAATGTGCCAGCGATTTTCTGATTTGCAGCATACTTGGTATAGCTGGTTCTTTCATTTTAGCAGTAGGTTGTTATTAGTTTAGCTAGTGATTGCTGAGTTAATTTAGATTAGAATAGGTTTGATTACTAAATTTTGGTTACGTGTTAGCTTAGTTGTTGAATTGCATTACTTAGGTCTAATTCCATTAGAATAGAGTTTAACATTTGTATATTCGGTTAGTCATGTTGAGTAGCTGTTAATATATTGTTTGCAGCATATGTTTAGGCCTTTATTAATTAGTTTATTCTGTGTTAATTAGTGTAGGTAAGCTTACAGTAGCTACCTTAGTGCTTGTTAGTGTTTTTAGTATGTCCTTTGTTCGGAAGCCCAAAATCGACTAGAATTGCTCTAGCCGATTAGTGTGTTCCGTATATTGTTGAATTACTTGTAGATTTGTGGTTCCAGTCTATTTTTAGGTGTTAATGACTTAACATATAGTCTGATATAGGTTGTGGTTAGATTAAATTAGCTTTCCATTGCATTTTAGATCTTCGTCGCAACCAATTTTGCTCATTTGCCTAAAACCGACTAGAATTCCACTTCTAGCCAGAGTGTCGGCTTGTGAGAAGAGCTTTAGCATCTAGGGTTGTGATTTTTGATAAATTTTTCAGTATGGTTAGCATAGTAATCAGTAGTTTCCAGTGTTAGTAGCATAATTAGTATTTTAGGTTTAACTTTCGCATAGTTTTGCCCGTCGCATCGCTTAATCTTTTAGATAGGCTTATCGCGTAATTTTGACCAATTTTGTGATGCCTATATCCGGAGTTCCCAGAGTGATTTTCGGGATCCTTAAGCTTCGTTGAATTCCTGGTTTTGTCAGAAATACAACAGAATAAAAACCACTCCAATCGGACTCTGTTTGAGCCGTCAGCTATTCATTTTATGACCGCCTATCAGAAATTAGGGTTTCACGTAGCATGTGGGCAAAATAGTCATTTGCCATTTTACGTAGTTTTCTAACTTTGATTTTCAGTGTTTTATTAGGTTTCTAACATTAGTCCAGAGTTATTTGTAGCGTTACGATAATTAGTTTAGAGAATTAGCTCTGGTAGTTCCTCATTTTACGTAGAATTAGGTTAGCGATTAATTTTAGGATTAATTCAGAAATAGTCGGTTCCATTTCTATAAATAGTTTTATTAACTTTGTTTTTTTTGTCGTGCAGGTGATATTAAGTTGCAGATAAAGAGCTTCTCGTCCAAGCGGTATTGTTTTTCATTAGCGAAATGACAAAAATGCCCTTGTGTTCGCGGCCTTAAGTCACTGCATGACTTCTTTGTGTTCTTGTTCAATGTACTTTTCATTGTAATATTTTCTGTAATTGAACAAGTTCAATATCAATAAAATGCAAATTTCAGTTTTAATTTGAGTATATCTTGTTCCCTAAAGATTCGACCCGTACTTGCCACATCCGTGAAAAGTCAGCTTTTATTACTTGATTGGTGATTTTCCAAAACACTTTCAACGATAGAATAATATTTTAATATAGCACTTACAAAAATCCGATCATCCAGCTTATCAAAATCCGTAGAACCGTCCTCTGTGGGAATTCGGGTTCTATTCTAACAGATGAACTGTTGTTGCCGTAATGGTCATACTTGTATAGATGTCTTGATAAATCACCATCTGTCAACTTTAACAGGCTTACCATGAGCGATAGGTAATATGTCTTGCCAACCACTTGAGAAGAAACCCAAGGATCATCTTGGCAAGATCAAATTGATTATTACTGAAATAACCCTTCAAAGAAAGAATGTGCATTTTTTGTGCTATGGGATGCTCATTGTCTAATGGATTCATCAGCTAGCCCACCCAAATTCTCCTTAAGGAAGAGAACAAGAACAGATGGTTTCATTGTCTATTTATATTCTAATCTAGGTGTAAGATAAAAGTCTCATAGGGTTAAGTGTTAACTAATTAAAGGAATCTTGGCTCCAGCTGGTTTCTGCAGCTATTGATGCCCACCATTTTGGTCGACATTGTAGAAGCTAATTGTACTTCACTCAAAAGCAAGCTTTCCCTATTCACACATCCTTACTTGCAACAAAATTCAGATCACTCCAACAGACACCTTCAGGCGTGATCAACAACTGAAGCCATTACAAGCAAGGAGAAGTTGCAGTGGTCAAGTTCTTCATGGTGTAGCATGTTGGATGTCTTCTTCTCTATGACAAAATCCTACTGATGGGCAAAAATGAAGCCCTGATGAAATGTGCAATAAGAAAGAAAACAAAAGAAACACACTCGCATGTGAGTCGTAACCTAAGAAGGATTTTGATCAGTCTTAGTAAGGTGTAAGATGCAGATTCATAGATGACTCCAAACATACTTCACCTTCAGTAGGGAATCAATCGACAATTCTCGGAGCATAACACTTGCCTTATTAACAAAGAAAAAATCTTTATTTCTAGTTCAAACATCAAAATTTGGTCTGATTTCGAACATGATTCAACTTATTGAGCAAGAAACTGCCAAACAGAACCTCAAAAAATCAAGAATCCCCTTCACCAACCAAGAATTCATCCCGAAAACGGCTTTAAGAACACAAGAAATGGCGAAAAAATCAATACCCACAAAACAAAATTGGGTCCTACGGTCCTACCTCTGGTTTCGAGAAGAATCCAAGGTCACCCCCGAGGGGGTTCTTCGCTTCCTGAACCTCGACGACGACGTTGGCGGTGCCAGGGAGCTCCGGCGGGCCGTCGTCGAGGGTGATCGACACGGAATCGAATATCTCCAAGCTCTGCAGCCCCGCGCTGGAGACGGTCGCGGCCCGGAGCAGCTCCTGCATGGTGCGGGCGTTCCTCAGCGGCTGGAGCTCGGCCTCGATCACGGAACCCTTCGTCTTGACGTTGCCCTTTATCAGGATGTCTTGGACTCGGATGCTCACCTTCTCCCTAGACAATCTCCTGAACATCCTCTCCAATTTGGCCCTCGGCCCCTCCGCCCGCATACCGGCATTGGCCTCTTCCACCTCCTCCTCGTTCTCTTCTTCGTCTTCGTCTTCGTCTTCGACGCCATTTTCTTCTACTTCTTCCACTTCTTCGATCTGGGGAGGGGAGGAAGGGAGCTTTTGGGAGGTGGGTGTCGCTTCTTTGGGGGTTTCCATGAAGGGAATGCCAGGGGGAATTGGACAGGAGGGAGTCTTCGTGGGCTTTGCGTCTCTGAAGGGTTTCAACTGTTACTCTGTGCTTTTAAAACTCTGTTTAAAACGCGTCTTTTTCAATAAAACTTTCAAAAACAAGAAATAATAACAAATAAACTTCTGCATTTTCTAAATAAGGGGGAAAAAATCTTTTTTTTACTTCGAAACATTTAGAACACGAAAGAATTGTTTCAAAAAAGTTTTCTGCAAAATCTGACGGATTGGATCTCGGGTAAGTTCATGGTTCTCTTATACCTAACTTGACTTAAAAAACAAAAATCGTATATATGTCGGTTGTTTACCTTATTATATAAAATTAAAAGCTTTTAAAGTCCACATTGTAAATTAGTTTTTGTGTTGATCTCTCTCTCTCTCTCTCATACAAAATTACAGATGTTTTGGCACTTTGTTCTAAATTTAAAAGGCTACGGCACATGACACGAATTGACCGTGTCTCCACTGTGTTGTAACGGACATGGTGTTGCTTATCCTGTCCCAATGTGTGACACACCTCTACTTTGGCTTATCATTATTACATAGTTCGATACAACTTGAATCTGTGATATTTCCAGGTCAATTAGTACCAATTAGGCCCTACATGATAACTTAGATGATAAAAAAATGATAGAAATCATAACCAGATAAGTTTAAAATATTATAAAATATTTTCGTTTTATGACCATTAAAAAGGAGGGAGAAGGATGTGTTAGAGAGAGAGAGCAGTTATAAATAGTAATTAATTTTTGAAATTTTATAATATGCCATGCAAATAACCTTTTTAATGAAAACTCGATATAAATGCCCGTACAAAATTTTAATTGCATTCTCAACTCACATAGCAAAAATGTCAATTAATAAAAAGTGTGCTCCCAAAGCGAAAGACTACAACAACAAGCAACGTGAAATGCAAATAAGGAGCACCCTTTGCCATCGTCTGCTGCTGTCGGAGCACCCTTTGCCATCCTCCAGAGTCTAGGTTTCTACCTTGGTTTTTAACTTGTGTTACAACACATTGTCGCCTTCTCGTTTGTGCCTTGTGTTACAAAACATTCTCGTGTTCGTTCCTACCTTGTGGAGATAACTATAAATCGATCGACGGGTTCGATCATTGGTGGTCATCATAGGGGCATTTGTCAGCCATCTCTTTTTACAGTCTTCTCTTCTTCATTTTTGTTAGGCAATATGGAAAAAAGTAACGACACACAAACAATCCAAGAAGTGCCATTAAGGTGTCGTGAGTACATTTCCATGTCATCATGCTATTGTTGAAGAACGTATGTCATCGTGAGTGACATTAAGGCATTGTTTTGTTTTTGTAGGTGGATGTATTTTCGACGGTTGGAAAATTAAAGATATTTGTAGGGCTGTAGGACCTATTGACAAGAATGCTTATTTATAGAAGTGAAGAAGAGCCTCTACCTCATCCGGTATCGTTCATTCACTTAGTATATGCAATGTAACACAAATCGTTGTAGTAACATAATACAAATTTGTGTAATATTGTATTATTTGTTAATATCAATTTCTAAGCTATTATGCTGAATTTTCGTATCAATTTGTAATATATTATGCGATATGTATATCGATTTATAAGATATTATGTGTTTTGTAGTGTCTATTTGTAAGCCATTATGCTGAATTGTTATATTGATTTGTAATATATTATGTGATATGTATATCGATTTGTAAGATATTATGTATTTTCTAGTATCGATTTGTAAGATATTTGTAGTATGATTTTAAAACGCTTGTGTGCAGAAATACATTATTGCATGTCTGCGGTGGCGATTTGTGTATTCAAATTGCTGCTAATTTTAGCAATTTCTATTGAAATCGCTTCACTGCGTCGTACATATAATTAAATTGCTCTCACGTGAATCGCTATCATCAACACATATACGTTAAATCATTTCTTTTATTGGCATGGTAAATAACAACTCGATGTATACTATAAGCAAATACTATGATTCATTCAATCGTTTCTTTGACTTACTTAACTAAACCGTATCCGTTGTTATATGCATCTTGAGTAAATCATAGTAAATGTATGTGTTGACTAACGCAAATTGATATCGTGTTTATGATAGTGGTGAGCTTATCATCTGGTTGCAGTGAAGATGATGTATCTCAATCAGTGGAAAGTTATGGAGAAGTGAACATCTGTACTAATGACGTACCTGAAGAAGTGAACATGTTCACTAATAATGCACATGATAAGAAGGGTGCAGGCATTGGATTCACTTTTGACTTGAATCTTCCAGCAGAAGGAATGCAATTCGATAATAAGGTAGACGATCATGATAGTACACTTGATTTTGTTCCCATAAAAGGAATGCAATTTAATAATGAGGAAGTTGCATATAAATTTTATAATGATTATGCCTTAAAACTTGGCTTCAGTATTAGAAAGTATTCTTGGTCAAAAAATGCACTGGGTGTCGTGGTGAGAAAGACATATGTATGTTCTAAGGAAGGTTGGAAGAAGTCAAGTGGAAATCTAATAAGGAGCAAGCCAGATTCAAGATGTGGTTGTCAAGCGAGAATGGTGTTAAGAAGACTTCCGAATGAGAAATATGTAGTTCGTACTTTAATCAGTGATCATAACCATGAATTAGCAGCTTCATATATGAATCCTATGTTAATGTCACATCGTAAAGTAACTGAAGCGTATGCTGTAATTGCTGAAATAGCTGATAGCACCGGCATTGCACCAAGGAAGACATACAATTTGTGCGCGCACATAGATGGTGGTCGTGAGAATGTTTCATTCACACCTATGGGTCTAAGAAACCACTTGAGAAGGAAGAGAACATTTAACATGAAGGAAGGAGAAATATGTTCTTTGGTTGATTACTTACAAAAGAAATCAAACAATGACCCTTGTTTCTTTAGTGCAATGCAACTGGATGAAGATGAATATGCTAACAACCATCTTCGAGGGAGGGGGGGCATATAACATGCTTCGCGCAAGTGATGTATTAAAAGAAAATTTAAGAAAGAGGAGAACCAACTCTCTTTTTTTTCTCTGTCTGCATATGGTCCAGGTATTCGGATCCAACAAAAAATCAACAAAACAATGGAATGGTAGGAAAGGCGTTCAACTTTGGCATGAAAAAAAAAAAGATTTGCAGCAAATGAACAAAGCATGTACAACTCTACATCTCACAACATCTACTGCACTAAAAGAAAATCGCTCAAATCCAAAAACAACAACACAGGCACTTGGTAGGAACAACATTACAACAGATCATGAAGTTTTTTTTGAAAACCTCATACTACACAATGTTCTTCGTGAAGCTTCTATTTTGGGTTTGTTTGTTATGATCTCTCTGGCACACAAATATTCTTGTGTTATCTGCAGACGTTTTGTGTGATAACGTCATTGCCCATGTGAAAAATGTTGGATCTTAGTATGAATCCAATATGGCCAAATGGGTTTCACTTAGAATCCAATGACCCACTTCTCAAGTGAGTATTGAAATATGCACCACCACGATAATGGTGGGCCCATTATACATTGAATTTCCAACATGTTTGAGAATCCAATGGGACAACCTAACTAGATAATTACTATCTAGGGAAGGTTAAATTTCCCGCCCTTGCCTCTGCAGCAGATCGCCAAAGAGGTCTCGATATTCATATCGAGGAACCCCCCTAAGCAGACCGTTAATCAATTACTCACTCCTCTTCTCCTCAACTCTTTCTGTCGCACACCCTAATCCTAGATCAATCAATGGTATTAAAGTCAGGTTATGGTGTGCATGGCGATTACCGAGCAGTTGGAACAATGACATGCATTCTACAAGGTGAAGTCACGGGATGTGTAGGGAGGACCGCCGTCGATGACTGCGCTGGTGGTTGCTTCTGGGAAGGCACCGCAATTGGGTTTTGAACTAAGGAGGGGCAAAGATGGGAAGTCTAAGGAGAAGCGGGCCTTCCTCTTCGACCTCAACCTTTCAGGCACTCAACCACTGCTAGTCCTGGGTCGAAGCCATCGATGTCGACATCGAGGAGATCACCACCTTAGCCGAGGTGGCTCGGTTCATCTCAGAGAATCTGATCTCCGATACGGCAATCATCGGGAGCAAGATCGCTGAGAAGGAGTTCGACCTTCAGATCCTTGAGCAAAACTTTCAAGACCGAAGTGAGAGCAACGTGAACCGGTTCTTCCAGTTCACCCTTGACCAGGTACTATACTTCCCCAAGATGTCGGGGGTCTGAAAGATGACCGTCACATTCTCTCTTGAACCTCTTTCGGGCGCTCTGGGCGTTCGAGAGCCAAAGTGTCCCCGAGATGGAAGTCCAGCATCAAAGAACCGAAAGAACCGTGTTCGAGTGGTGGTGTGTGAAACAAAGGAAAGGGGAAGGGGTAGAAGGGATTCTGACGAGCTCCATGCCCTCTCTTACTTGGGTTTTCAGGTGAACTTCCATCGACTGGAGCCCTATTTAATTTAAGCAAACCATGAAACCATGTTCCAGTCGATGGGCATGCTGACCAGTGAGTTTCAGTCAAAACGAGCAGAAGCATGTTGACCATGTTCAGTTTCCTAGTGCCCTCCTTGTCGAGATTGAGGTAACCAGCATGACTAACAGGAAAAGTGAACTTCTTTCTCACTTTAACATCATCCACGATGAAATTGAACTCAAGGGCGCTAATAGTTAGGGTAGGATCCCAATGAACGTGCTTAAGAATCTGCTTGTCGAGAGAGGAGGTGATAATGGTTGGATCCCAATGACCCTGAAATACTTGGGGTACCGAAGAACGCGGTCTCGTAAGTCATAGGGGATGCCAAAGAGGAGGCGATAATGATTAATTATGCTCATGGTGATCCACTTCTCCGCCGACATCATAAGGAGCTTCCAAACGATATCGACCCTAGCCCTCTCCATCGAATCCTTGCTCTCCCCCTCCTCACAGAGGAGATCCTCTATTAGGGGCGTGAATCCAAACTAGATCTTTCTGTCAGAGTGGGTGTAGAGGCAGAATATTGACAGGCAGTTCTCGATCAAGAGGGCTACTTTATAGCCACAAAGGAAGCCCATATCAGCTGTGGGCGGCTTTGCCTTCCACTTCATCAAGGGCATCTACAACTCGCTGCAAGGTGAACGAGTGGCTGATAATGTCCAGGCCATCCAAATGAACACTCCGTGCATCGATGGGAGTTTTCACTGTTTGGGGCGGCCTCTTCTCCACCTTTGACTACTCTATGGTCTACGTCCGCCAGAAGAAAGACCAATGGAACTCCATCATCACCGGTGCCGCCACTAGCGGCTTCCTCTAGATGCAACAGGGCCTCAATGCAACATCCAAAGATCTCCCGTAGGGAGAGGTCTAAGAAGGTCTGCAAAAGTGGGCCGATCAGAAAATGGTAGAGCAGGGGAGGCTGAGGAGCATTCTCCATCGGATAGTTGTCAGAAGCCACGACAGCGGTTGCCGGAGGTGGTTGTGGGAAGAGGAAGCAAAGGACGGTGATGGTGCTCGGTGCCCCATTGGAGACAAGCGAGGTGACGCCAGGGGACTGCAATGGGGCTCCGGTCGACTGACCGTTAGGAGAGGGTAGAGAAGATCCCCGAGTGCCAGAGGCCGGTGGTTGTCGAATCTCCCTGCCTTTCCACTTTTATCATTCCTCAGGTTTCCCCCTTTCTTAAAAGGGGGAAAACCCAAAGAGTTTTTAAGAAAATGGTAGCAAAAAAAAAGGAGAAAAGTTAGGGTTTCACCCTCATTTTTTTCTTTTTTTTAAAAGGTGATTTTTTACCTTTTCTGCCCCTTCCTTTCATATTTATCCTGTCTGTATTTTTACATAACAGGGGCTCTACTTTCTGGGTAATTCCATAAGCAAGCTTGTCTTCTGGTTAATACCCGAGACAAGGACATATTTTTTGAAATTACAGAAGACCACTTGGAGTTTTTTGTTTAACTCAAAGATTTTTAAATATTATATTCTAGATTGTTGATTTTACCTAGTAATGGTTCTGACTTTTCTGATTTTGCAGAAAAGTGGTTCTGGTTAGCAAGAATATATACCTTAAACAATTTTGCTGGATTGGGCCAAGCTATTCAGGTAGCTTATTATAAACTTGGTTGGATCCAGTAAAACTTTTTTGGACCTAGTTATGATTTGCTTTATAGATCTACATTGATATTTTTGGATCTAGAAATATTATGTCAGCATCTGTTTTTATTATATGCATTAATATTCTGTTCATGTTAATATCTAGATCTAGTATGGTTTGATCCAATTTTTTATATAGATCAAGTTTAATTGTAAGATCTATTAAATATAATATTTGAGTTAAGATTGGATATGATTGGTATTAGATGAGATGTTTGGATCTAGTAAGGTGGCACAAACCTTGATCTAGTAAAATATTATGGATATAGTTAAATATGCATGAATCTAGATAGTTAAAATTAATTGGGTATAGATCCAGTTGGATTAGTTTTAGATTTAGACATTATTATTGGATCTAATTGATCTTGAACATATCTAGTGTTGAGTTTAGATACCCGGATATGGGATATAGATCTGGTTTTGATCTAGAATTACGATTGGATCTGGTTGAGTGTTATGCTCAGATATAGGATATGGATCTATTTTTTATCCAGTTCAGTGATGGATCCGAATAAGTATAAATGAGATATTGATCTAGAGACAAATCTCTCTCTCTCTCTCTATATATATATATATATATTGTCATATATATTATATGGATTTAGATTTGATCCAAGTTTTATGTTGAATCTGGATAGTATCAGGTTAGGCATTTGAATCTAATAATGTATATTTTTTATAGATTCGGGATTGACACGGTTAGATCCAGATAAGTACAATACTGAATATGTAATATGGATCCATTGGCATTTGAAATATATCATTTTGGATATGAATTTGGATTATGGTCAAATCCTAAGTGATTCATCGTTTCATTTAACCCTGTATGGAGATTCATTTTAATATGGATTGTGTTGGACTTGATAGATAACATCTCAAATCAGATTTGAATATAGAATCCTACAAATCTAATAAATTTGGATATATATATGTAGATTTGGTAATAGATTTGAACTTAAATGTTCAGACTTGTGGTTTGATTAAAGCCTTGGAATTGGCTTATCGTGTTTGCCATATCCAAATGATAATGAGATAACTCTCATTGGATATGGATTTGGTGTATATTCAAATTGATTTTGGATATTTATGATTTACTTCATGTTGGAAAATCAACCAAGTCTGGAAATATCTTCATGATGATGATATATCACGAAGGAAAAGTCCAGCTAGTGTATGTCAAATCATGTGATGTCATGGTTTAATGCAAATATTACTTAAATGTTATGCATTGAAAAATGGGAGCTGAATTATAATTTTACACATGCATGTGAAGATATTCATATGATGATAAATAAATCATTATAACTAATGCTCCCTATGGTATGCTGATACGAATACTTGAAAGGATATTTTTTATGTTTTAAGGTTCACATTTATGACTATTTAGATCTAGATATACTGATTTGAAATGATCAGGTAGTGATCAACATGTGATAGTGCATATGAAAAGTGGGAGTATAAGCTATGGTGAAAATTTTAAAAAGTGAGAGTATTATCTATAATTGGCAAATCATGGATTTATAAATTTCATAGTATTTCATTAGTGTGCATGCCTATGGTACGATCATTGAAGAGATACAAGAACCCCATGACTATGTATGACCCATATTATAATGTATTCATTTTTTATCTATGGACTGCATGACTTAGTATGCAGTGAATGGTGAATACTTGAAATAAATTGTTGACATGATGGAAAAATAGCTTAGTTTGTGAATAACCTCATGATAGAAATATATCATGAATGAGAAATCCAACTAGCGTATGTAAAATCTCATAATGTCATGAGTGCAATACATAATGCACTGGTTATGATAACATGTGGGTATTCGCCCCATATAGCCAAGTGGGAGATGTTGGATCCTTTTAAGGATTCAGTGTGGCCAAATGGGTCTCATTTGGAATCCAATGACCCACTTCACAAGTGGACATTAAGATATACACCACCAAGATAATGGTGGGCCCATTATACATTGGTTTCTCAACATGTTTGAGAATCCAATGAGATAGTTAGGGCTGAATAACAGCTACCCAAGAGAGGTTAACTTTCTAGCCCCAGGCTCTGCAGCAGATCACCAAAGAGGTCTCGATATTCATATCGAGGAATCCCCCTGAAGAAGGTCGTTAATCAATTACTCACTCCACTTCTTTTCAACTCTTCTCGTCGCACACCCCGATCCTAGATCTATCTGCCGACTCCAGAAGGTAGACTCCTATTTGCGGTATTGTCTGTCCTTGGGATTTATTGATCGTCATTGCGAAACACAACTTCACTGAGAATTGCTTACATTTAGACTTGAAAATAACAATTGCATCTGCTTTTGGTATAAAGATTATTTGAGGTATGAATGCAATCCTCCTGTTATGCTGGCCACCATAAATCTTGACCTGCAACAAGTTCTGTTTGAACTCCTTACAAACCACTCGTGTTTCATTGCACAAACCAGCGGAGGGTTCAAATGTTGCAACAACATTAAAGGTGCACACTTTTTTAGTCCAAGCATATGCAGGAGAAAGCCTCTCAGCTACAAACCATTCAAGAATTCGTGCATGTATAATTGCAAGTGATTGTCCTCGACACTATCAAAACTACAGTATGTTCGCTCCTCACCATCAACATCATCGTTGAGCATAATGTCGTTAATCTTGTCAATATGCTCATTTTTGGGTGTCAATACTGCCAAGGATATGACAGATAATGCCAACATTTTCGAGGCCAAACTATTATGTACATGGTCTATCAAATTGCTTATCCCACTCAGTTCGGCCCTAGAAGCAACTCGAAAGCTTTCTGGCACCTCAATCTAATCATCATTATACATATGTTGTATACCTTTAGCTTTGAGCATGAAATCACTGTAGGATGCATCCTTCAATGCATGCATATTTACTTTCATCTGCAAGACATTGATGTTTTTCCATAATTTTGACATGTCTAAACATGAATCTACCATAGAAGCTCTTTAACCCCTTTGGGATCACTAGTAATATTTGTCTAAAGTCATCACCGAACACAACTACCTTCCCACCGAAGCTTGTATCAATCGAAGTCAAATCACTTAGTGTATGATTAACCATCTCAAATGCAAGCCGATCAGTCATCGAAGCTTCATCTCATATAATCATATCGGTTTCTCGGATCAATCCGGCAAGATGATTTTGTTTTGTTATATTACAAAGGGAAGTGTTAGAAAGTTCTAACAGGGTCTTAAATCGAGAATGTGCAGTGCGACTACATAGTAACAATGTAGTTGCTATGCTCGACGATGCAATAACCAATGTCATAGTGTTCAAAACTCGTTGGACATGTGCCAACAACGGTTTGTACAAGAATGTCTTTGTGGTTCCTCTAGGTCCATCAACAAAGAAAACCCTTGGCTCCCTATGCACAACTGCAACAATTATTTCACAGAAGACACACACCTGCTCTTTATTCAATTTTTTGATACTCTCGAAGTCCTCCGCTGGCGCAACTACATTCAGTTGTTCTTGCAACAGTCTATTATTGAACATGTCATTTTTGTTTATGTTCCTCAGCTCAGGCAAACCATAGTCTTGAAAAGTTTTATTCTTCGCATGCAACCTATCCTTTATAGCCAGCCTAATAAAGTCACGAAGACACAAATCATTACTAACTCCCCTATGTGTATAGTTGTTTGACATTGCCATCCAACATTGCCATCCAAAACTCATCAAACAAAACATTGGGATATCCTGGTTCATTAAAAAGGAGAATTATAGAAAAGAGTTCTCTCAGTGCAGAAAGAATACCATATACACTTGCTTCTATGAAGCACTGCTTAATGTTTTCATCTTCCTCTAGGAACCCTCTCTATAGATATCAAGAGCATGTGAATATGAGGCAATTCTCTCTTCTAAAATTCCATGACGGATGTTAATGCAATCACAATTCCAAAGAACTTTTTCTTTATCATGACTTTTTTCAACTTTTTAAACTTAGCATAGAAAATTCGTGCACATAAGTCAGGTTGGTCGTACGGCTGTTGACAACCAAGCAATTCTTCAGAGATCTCATTCCAACCACTATTACAAGTCATTATAAGAAACAAGTAGGGTTTTTCAAATTTATGAATGATAGCCATAGCATCATGATACTTTGTGTACATGTAACACGGATGAACCTGGACCCTTTTCTAAATCGTTTTTCAAAAAGCATCCTTATCAAAATCCTTGGTCTACCGAGATCCTCTCCCAGCTGGCGCAACTACTCGCCGAGCCTGAGAGAATCCAAGAGAGAAAGCAGCCTATAAAGAGGCGTGCTCGACATACAAAAAAGGATGAAGAAAGACTTGAAATTGAAGCTTTCTTGAAGCAAACCTCAGAAAAGCTTTCCATCTTTTCTTTTTCTTCTTCCACTGTGGTTTCTTCTTTGCTGATCTTCCAGGCTACGATTGAGAAATTCCTCCTTCATCAAGGACCAACAGTGGTATCAGAGCCAAGCTAGGTCCCAATTCACAGCCTGTGGCCTGAAGGAGTCGATCTCTCCTCCGATTCTCGCACATCAATGTATGCAAAACCAGGTAAGATTTTTTCCTTTTGGGTTAAAAAGTTTTTTTTTAAAGGGTTGTGTGTGCGAAATAACACACCAAAGCTTATATGAAAACCTCAAGTCCCTGTTAGGACCTCGACATACAGAGGCCATTCTTCGCAAATAAGCCTGTATATGTTTCATTTGAAATTAAAAAATTAGCATGTCAATATATACATACTTACCTGCAAACTTAGCTGAATGTTAGACATAAAATATATATACATATATATTCTGTCGACAGGATATATTCAGGTCGACGTTGTTTTTCAACATCACCTTGAAATCCTGCCCTTTTTCGTTCCTTTCTCTGAACGACCAGTTGGAAGACAACCACCGACGTATCTATCAATAAAACAACACCTAAGACCGGTTGGAAGACAACCACTGGCATACTGAGCCTTAACCCAAAACTGGGAAGCTCATTAAAAATAAATAAATAAATAAATAAATAAATAAATAACAACACAGAGAAACCCAGACAGACGAGAAACATGTTTTTTACCGAAGGCGTCTAGGGTTGAGGCTTATAAACTAGTAGCCTGCAATCGGATCTACAAACCCAAACCTCCTTTGAGTCGAAGTGTTGCCGATAAAATCTCTGGCAATCCTGTACCTCTGAGAAACTGAGAGAGGAAAGAGGAAAAACATCAAAACGCTAAAAAACTGGTAGCCTGCAATCGGATCTACAAACCCAAACCTCCTTTGAGCCGGAGTGTCACCGAAAAAATCTCTGGCAGACCCGTACCTCTGAGAAACCAAGAGAGGAAACAAGGAAAATAATCAAAATGCTCAGAAACTAGTAGTCTGCAACCGGATCTACAAACCCAAGCCTCCAATAAGCCAAAGTGTCACTGGGATCGGCCAAAAAGATCACCGGCGGCACTGCCGCCCTGAAGTCGGTTGAGAGAGGAGAGAGAACCAAAAAAAAAATTGAAAAAAAACTCAAAAAAGTTTTTTCTATACCTGAATCTAAAAAAAAAAATCAATTTCACCCTGAAACTTTCGGATATTTAAAAAAAAAATAGGTTAAAGTTTAAAAATTGTTTTATTTTTTTTTTAAATTTACTTCTGAGTACCCAGTTTTTCTGAAAATCTCAAAAAGAGGTTTATCCAATAAAATAAATAAATAAATAATATATCAGGGGCATTTTCCTTAAGAGAGTGTATTCTTCTAAGGTCTTGAAGTCATGAATTAATTCCTTAATTTTTTATCTTTTGTCTAAATTTGCTAAACTTGTCAAAATCAATAGTCTTAAATAAATGGCCAGTCGAGTGTGCGCTTCTGAACTAGCCAAAACTGACAAATTGAGTGGAACAAGCTTTGCCATATGGAAAAGTCGTATACCCTTAGCCCTTACCTTAGAAGGTCTAGAGTACGTCCTAAATGCCCCTGTATCTAAGCCTGAAGAACCCCCAACTAAGGATGAAAAAGACAAATATGAAAAGTTTTTGAAGGATGACTTAATGGCTAGGACAATCATGCTTACCTACATGGATGATGACCTAATTAGGGCGTTTGAAGATTACACCACAACAAAAGATATGATGGAAGCAATTGCTACAAAATATGACACAACATCTGAGGTTCACATCCAGCTATTGTTAGAGCAATATAACTCGTATAGAATAAAAGAAAATGAGAGTGTAGTGGATCATGTCAATAGGATGTTAGTCATGGCAAAAGACCTAACCATAGTCGGGAATGTTATTCCAGACCGTATGCAAGTATCCACTATCCTGAACAGCCTACCACCTTCCTGGAAGATGATAACTACTGCCCTTAGGTTAAACTCTAAAAAACTTAACCTAACCAAGTTTCCCCTGCAGTTAGCTATAGAACAAGAACATATGAACAAAGAGAAAAAATCTGAGCTATTGATTGCTCAAGAGACACCCACTAGTAGTCGAGTACCTTTTAAAACCAATAACTTTAAGAAAAAAGGTAATGGTAAGTTCAACAAAGGACAAGGCTCAGGTTTTCGCAAACCACATAGGAACAACAACTCCCAAGTCAAGTGCTTCAAGTGTGGCAAACTAGGTCACATCCAGAGAAACTGCAGAACCAAGATTTCAAGCAACAAGACTTATGGGAATAATCGATACAATAATGACAACCATAAGAAAAATGACAACAAAGAGGTTTTTTGTGTTGTGTCAGAATGCCACTTTGCGAATGAGGAGCTTTCAGGGTGGTGGGTAGACTCAGAAGCTACTGGTCACATAGCCAAGACTACCAATGAGGCTGTGGATCTAAAAGAGTTGAAACCTGGTGAACATAAAGTCTATATGGGAAACAACTCCTATTGTGATGTGCTAGGAATTAGATCTTATAGATTGAACATTGGTGGAACAAGTGTCATGTTTAATGATGTTTTGTATGTACCTTCTATGAGAAGGAATCTAGTGTCTGTGTCAGCCCTCACTGGAAAAGGGTTTGAGGTCAGGTTTGTCCATGGCAAAGTCACTGTGGGTAAACATGGTAGAGTTTTGTTTGAGGGCAAGTATGTAAAAGAACACATGTTCAAATTATGTGACAATAAAAAAACTTTTTCTATCTATATTGATTGTGCCTTTAGTGTTGATACAAATACATGACATAAAAGATTAAGTCACATAAGTATTAAAAAGATAAAGAAAATGGCCCAACAAGGCATTATTTCTGCTTTTGATGAGTCTCACTTTGAAAAATGTGAGTCTTGTATATATGGAAAGATGACAAGAAAACCCTTTCGATCAAATGTTGTGCGAGCTAATGAACAATTATAAATAATTCATACAAACATTTGTGGACCATTCAGGGTCAAAACTCACAGTGGTATGTTATATTATATAACATTCATTGATGATTTCTCGAGGTATGTATACTTGTATCTTATCAGACAAAAATCTGAAGCACTCGAGAAATTCAAAATATATAAAAGTGAAGTTGAAAGACAACTTGGAAGAAACATAAAGAAAATAAGGTCAGATAGAGGCAGTGAATACACCTCTAATGAATTCTGTGAGTTTTGTAAAGATCTTGGCATTGACAGGCAAAAAACCATGCCAAGAACACCTTAACAAAATGGTGTTGCAGAAATATATAATAGAACACTCTTGAACATGGTCAGATCCATGTTGGCAGGTGCACAGTTACCCAAAGTATTTTGGGGAGAAGCTGTGAGTACATCTATGTATACAATGAATCGTGTGCCCTGCAAAGCTGTCCAAACCACACCTTACGAAAGGTGGACTGGTATGAAACCAAACTTAGCCCATCTCAAAAGATGGGGACATGTAGCACATGCTAAGATTCTAGATCCTACTATGGATAAATTGGACAATAGATCTGCTAGATGCATTTTTATTGGTTATGCTAAAGGATAAAAAGGCTATACATTATATCATCAAAGGTTGAGACTGATCGAGAGTAGAGATGTAGAGTTCCTTGAAGAACTAAATAATGAATCCAGTGAACACGGTGATGGCTTGTTTGATTTAATGGATGATGATGAGCAGTTAGGCAATGAACCAACTCTAGAACAGTTTGGTAATGAACCAACTGTGGAACAGTCAGGCAATGAACCTACTGATTCCGATCCCTCTACTTCTCAAAGATTGAGTGGTCATAAAAGGTCTAGAGCTCCTCCATCCTATTTGGATGATTATTATGAATATTTGTCTAAGGAGCTATGCTACTCAGTGGACCTAGATGAAATGATCGATAACTTGTCATATTTTGATGCAATAAAATCACGTGAAGCATCAGAATGAAAGAAAGCTATGGATGAGGAAATAGAATCTATTGAAAAGAATAAGGTCTGGGAATTGATCGATCTTTTTGAAGGGAGAAAATCTGTTGGATGCAAGTGGGTTCTAAAGAAAAAATATAAATCTGATAGAACCATGGAAAAATTTAAGGCTAGACTGGTGGCTAAAGGTTTCTCCCAAAAAGAGGGAATTGATTACACTGAAACCTATTTACCAGTGGCCAAGTTTGCATCCATAAGGATAATTTTGTCCATAGCGGCTTTCTTCGATCTTGATGTATGGCAAATGGATGTAAAAACTGCTTTCTTGAATGGCGACTTAAAAGACACCATTTATATGGTTCAGCCATAGGGTTATGTCACAGATAATGACAAAGTATACAAGTTGAAAAAATCCTTGTACGGACTTAAACAGTCACCAAGACAGTGGTATTTGACTTTTCATAATGCAATAACCAAGATTGGTTATGTAACCAATCAGTTAGATCATTGTGTTTATGTTTGGAAAAGTGAGAGTCACTTTTGCATTCTGTCGTTATACGTAGATGATATATTATTAATTAGGAATAATAATGAAATGATAGCCAATTCGAAAAGTTGGTTGTATACTAACTTTGAAATGAAAGATATGGGTGAAGCCTCATATATTCTAGGCATTAAAATTACCTGAGACAGAAAATCAAGAATTCTCAGTTTAAATCAAGAAAGATACAATGACTATATCTTAAAGAAATATAGAATGCATGACTCAAAACCCATTGGTACTCCTGTTGCTAAAGGAGTAAATCTGAGTAAAAGTGACTGCCCATCAGATGGCTAACAAAAACTGGACGTGCCATATGCTCAAGCTGTTGGAAGCTTTATGTATCTTATGTTGTGTACAAGACCGGATATAAGCTTTGCTATTGGTCTTGTAAGTAGATACCAAAGTAATCTTGGTTGGCCTCACTGGAAATCAGTAAAAAGAATATTCTGATACTTAAAAGATCTTAAGGCTTACGACTAAGTTTTCAAGTTGACAACAAATCTACCTCTGGCTATATCTTCCTCTTTGGAGGAGGAGTTGTTGCATGGTCCTGTAAGAAACAGAGCTGTGTGGCTCAACATACTTAAGAGGATGAGTATATCGCGTGTAATGCAACCACGACATTTGCAGTCTGGATCAGTAGATTCACAAATGATTTAAAACTAAATCTAGAAGTCGAACATGTGCAACTATTTTGTGACAATCAGGTTGCCATTTCCTTAATAAAAAGTGGAGCTGATAGCTCAAAAAGCAAGCATATAATGGTAAAATATCATTACATACATGACATGATTGAGCGAAATGAGATAATTGTTGATTATCTACCAACATCAGACATGACAACTGATCCTCTTACAAAAGGAATCCCTGAGGATCTATTTTGAAAACATGTTGCTCATATGGGTTTAAGATATTTATGATTATGATGAAAATCCTTAAAAAGGAAAAACCGTAATACCCAAGGAAAAACCCACAAAAGTGGGAGCAAGCCCAACAGATTTATGGCCAAGTGGGAGCTGATAGTCTATGTGGCCATAAACCGCATAGATCAGTCTCATCCACGAACAAGGGCCCGTTCGTGGATGAACCTGGACCCTTTTCTAAACCGTTTTTCAAAAAGCATCCTTATCAAAATCCTTAGTCCACCGAGATCCTCTCCCAGTTGGCGCAACTACTCACCGAGCCTGAGGGAATCCAAGAGAGAAAGCAACCTATAAAGAGGCATGCTCGGCATACAAAAAAGGATGGAGAAAGACTTGAAATTGAAGCTCTCTTGAAGCAAATCTCAGAAAAGCCTTCCATCTTTTCTTTTTCTTCTTCCACTGTGGTTTCTTCTTTGCTGATCTTGCAGGCTACGATTGAGAGATTTCTCCTTCATCAAGGACCACCAGAAGATCCATCCCACATATATATAGTAAATGATAAAACCAAATAGTAGACACATGCATATTCCAACAAAACCTAAAAAAGCACGAAAGAGAGAGAATTTTGAGAAACACCATACTAACCCTACCATGCCGTTGATCAAAGATTCAAAGGACAAGTTCACTAGAGGAGAAGAATCATGATCCCTAATAAATTAGGGAAGAAAGAAACTCCCACAACAAAAGAGGATTTCCTATAGATTTAATTCCTCCCTAATTGCCGAAATTTCGATCACAGCAACAACTCAAAAAATATTACTAGAAAGTACTAACTAATCCAAGCAAATCTTCATCGGTATAATTTGAAACCCCAAAATAGGAATACAGATACCCCCATGAGTCCCACAATGAGTGCATGTTGCAACAAGAATATGTCTATCATAACAATGTGAGTACATATATCATACCCAATCTTAAAAACCGCTAGCCACACATCAAAGCAATAACTCGCTAGATGCCAAAAAAAAACTTCACTAAGGAGGTCGCATTCCACCTTAGTATGACTAGAAAGTACTAACTAATCCAAGCAATTCAAACAAAGTAACAATTCACTGACTTTAAGCTCCACTGAGCTTAAAAATGAAGGCCAAAAGTACTACAACACAACAATTCAGACTTTTAACCCAATTTTACAGACCCATTGGCTATATCAAGTTTGGAACTTGGATCCCTTTAAAAAGTGGGTTGGCCATTAGGTATGAAAATCTAATACGCAAACTTGTTTAATTATTTAATATGCACTTGAATAAATAGAAGCCTGAATTCGATCTGTATTTGAAACCATTTTTGCATAAACTGATTTATAACCTTACCATAACAACATGAATCCGTTCATTGGGGCTGGACATGAGATGACCCACTCAGGGATTGACTCATGGTCAGCTCATAAAGAGCTCACTTGAACTCGTGAAATAGGCTTGACAAACTCGATCGTGAACAACTAATGTTCATCTCGGCTCAGCTCGTATAGGCTCATTTATTAATAATATATATATATATATATATATATATATATATATATATATATATATATATATATATATTATAGAATGCAGATGGTTGAAGTGAGGTTTGCTCATGCTCAGCATGTTTAGATCAGGCTTTTCAGAACCTCAAGCTTGGCTTGGCACAAGAAATGAGCCAAGCTTGAGCACCCTCTATTCTGTTCATTCAGCTCGTTTACCAGTTCTAACCTTCATACTTGAATGGGGAAGGAAAAAAAATAGTGCACATTTACAGTCAAGATGAATTATAAACCTTACATGGTTATACACATATTTTTTTCAGAAAATGCCTTATAATTTTTAAAATCCGTGCCCAATATCAAAATTTACAAATTTTCATCTTTAAAATAATTTTTTTACCTTTCGCACAAGCGAATTTCCTTCATATATGCAAACTTTCTCCTAAATATGAGAATATACGCATTTTCTCTCATGAGTTGCGAAGGTCTTCAAAATGTGCATACCTTTTTTAACTTCATACTCTCACATTTGCGAATGTCCTGACCTTCACATGCGAATGTCCTCACACATTTGTAAACACCCTCTTGCATGTGACTCTTATGTGATTTTAGTAAAAGGAGATTTGCATATTTTGAGAACCTTTGCAACTCATGGTTGAAATGTTGTATTGTATTTGCGAATATCAGGCAAAGGGCCATCGGCTTGTTATTTGCAAAAGTGTCACTAAAGTTAAAAAAATCTTTATTGGTACTTCAAAAGCAATACTAAAGCCTTTAGCGCTGCTTTAAGAGTGTCACTAAAGTCTTTAGCATTGCTTCAAAATTTCAAAGGGCCTCCGGCTTAGTATTTTGCAAAAGTAGCGCTAAAGGCCCTTTTATTTTTAGCATGCACAAGTCTACTGACATCTCCCTAGGTGAGTGGCATTTGGTTACCACTCTCTTTCTCTATATATGTGAAAAATGACCATACTTTTCTGGTTGCAAATGTCTCCAAAATGTGTGAACCTCCTTTTATTAAGTACTCCAACATTTGTGAATGTCCTCACACATATGCGAACCTTCATAAAAAAAATGGCATAGACATGAAGACATTCTCAAATACAACACGACATTCACATGTTTGAGAGAAAAATCACATATTTAAGAGGAAATTTATATATTTATGATGAATTTTGCATATTTAAGAGAAAATTTGCTTATTATTATATTTGAGAGAAAATATGTATATTTGAAAGAAAATTCGCATATTTGAGAGAAAATTTGCATGTTTGGGAGAAAGTTTGCATATCTACAAAAAATTTTCTTGTGCAAAGGTTAAAAAGGTCCTTTTAAAATCAGAAATTTGTGAATTTGGACATCAGGCCAATTATGAAAATTTTAGGGCATTCTAAAAAATGCATCAATTTTGTCATATTGTACATTCATTTCTGCACATTTTTTACTTCATGAAGCTATTTCGCTATCTTTATCCGACACTACTTAAACTGCATGAGAAGTTTCCTAGGCGAGTTCACTCGAGACGAACCATTTTACGGGGTAATGATTACTTTGCCCATAGGCACATGTTTATAATACTTTATGATTACAAATTGTTCTTGTTGGGTGTCTCTGTCTAAAGATTTGCCAAATTTGTGTTTCTTCGAATACGAGGACTCCCAAGAAATTAATGCAATCAATGTCCTAGTTAGGATATTGGCAGTGGGCCAGGGGAAAACGGGACCCTCGCCCCATTTGTACCGGGGATGGAGGACATGAAACAGAGATGGAGGCGGGGATGGAGGTTAAAATCAAAACCCGTGCAGGGATGGCGGGGATGGACTTATGTTTTCCCCTGCCCTGTCCCAGATCCCTGTTAGTAAAATAACTAAAATACCTTTAGGGATGCCAGTGGACCGAGGAGAAACGAGGCCCAGCACCGCCTCACCTCGTTTGAACCGGGAATGGCGGATATGAAACAGGGATGAAGGTTAAAATCAAAACCCGTGCAAGGATGGAGGGCAGAATTTTTGAGACGGGGCAGCTGTGATTGTCGGTTGTTGCCTACTGTGTAGGCATTGTCACGTCATGGATCTTCGGAAACAGAGAGGATCCCACCTGTTTAGAAAATATTATAAAAAGATTAAACATGCATCCCAACATCATGGTTAAATAGCGTAAGTCCAACCAGATCAACCTACAACATACGAGTCTGGTCTTTCATTCGGGTGTATCTAGGGTTTTGTAGTCTAACAGAGCGTCGTCAACATGTTCACATTCACTCTGTCTCCAAATTGTTATTACATATATGCAAGCGGTTGTGTCCTTTGAAGCTGGTCTCGGCCGCAGTTAGACATTAATGCGACATGTTTTGCTGTAAATTAAACAATGAGGGGTTCATAAAATGGGAATAACATGACATTAAAATGTAGATCTTCAAATCTTTGACGTATGGAACCTACTGAGTGTTGCATGGGATAACTCAAAAAGAGAGGCCCTCATAATGCGTTGAGTATAACCATCAGTGTTTTTCCTAGCACCCATCATTTCCCGCTGGAATCAAGCGACTCAAATTGGATACAGATTCGTGCACAGGTATTCTTCGTCTCACTACAATGCCAAAAGTAACAAGTGTCATCGCTCTTTCTTAAGTAATTGACTGATAGAGGCTTTCCCCGTGTATGTATAGCCCGGGTGTTCGCTTCCTTGTTGTTTACAACAGTTCTGTCGTGTCCCTAGCTCAAATGGAGTCATGTATCACAAACGGTACTGATTGGAGAAAGCCTCTACAAAACTTTGGAACAACCAATTACTCACATGTTATTTGTTCTGAAACGACGTTGGGTAAAGAAGAAACTGTCAAAAAATAGATTTCAAGGTGTACTCTGTCGCGAGTTAACAAGCTTTACAAGTTTAGTTGCGGATGTTATCGACTAGCTTCATAGATACTTAACGTTTAAGTGAATGATTGAAGGCTGTGGAAGCAAATCTGGAAGAAAGCTTACAATTTAGCACCATGATGGAGCGCGAATTAGAAGAAATTGAGGTTCATAAAGAGCCAAGTGTTTGGGAACGCAAGTTGAGCGATTACAATGTTGCAGGAAGACATGGGTAAGAAAAAAAGTGCTTTCAATTCACGTTTAATAAGAAGGTCCCAATATAATGTGAGTTCTAGGTGAGGAGTCAGAATCATACCAATTGATGAGTTTCAGATCCCATGCGTCCGTCAGAACCCATGAGTTTCAGATCCATGCATCCGTCTGAAGCAATGACCCTGGTTTCTTTAGTGCAATGCAACTGAATGAAGATGTGTATGCTATGAATATGTTTTTGGCATATTCAAAGTCAAGAATAGATTATGAATGCTTCAATGATGTGTTTATTTTTTATACGACAGTGAAGATTAATACAAAACAATGGTCATTTGCACAGTTTATCGGAGTGAACCATCACTTACGGAGTTGCATATTACGCGGTGCTTTTTTGTATGACCAGACCAAGGAAAACTTTAAGTGGTTTTTAAGAGTATTTACACATGCAATGAATGAGAAACACCCTGCAGCTGTACTTATAAATGATGATCATGCAATTACGGCTACAGTGTCTCATGTATGACCATATGCATGTTATCGCCTATGTTTGTGGCATATCTTTCAAAAATTCAGCAAATAACATAAGACACATTTTTAATCAGAAAATAGGGTTTGATAAAAAGTTTAGAAAGTGTCTACATAAGAGCATAGACGAGTTCACTTTTGTATCTGATTGGGAGCAAATGATTTAGATGTATGACCTTGAAGACTGTGTGTGGTTACAAAATTTATATATAGACAAAGAGAAGTGAGCATTGGCATATGGAAGACAATACTTTTGTGCATGTATGATAAGTACACAAAGAGCTGAATCTATGCATGCCACACTGAAAAAAACCTTGTATTTATGTTTAAAAATGTTTCGCTTCATGAAACAATATGAATTATTTGTAGACGGTCTTAGACAGAATGAGCTTGAACAAGATATGAAATGCTTCAACACCCATCCTATAACTTTGGGCATGAAAATATTGGTGCGATCTGCAGATCTGTATACACTAACTGCATTTGAATGGACTAAGAAGAAGGTTATACATGTCATGAATTGCAACATATAATGACATATGCAATATGAGAATATACACAAATACCATGTTGTATGGGAGGGCGAAGAACAACCAAAAAGGAAAGAAGCACATGTTACGTACAATGTTGACAACATAACAATTGAATGTATGTGCAAAATGTTTAAATTCAAAGGTATTTTATGTCGTCATGCATTAAAGACACTTAATCAAGAGAAGATACAAGAAATACCTGAGTCATATATAATGCGAAGATGGACAAGACAAACAAAGATTGAACTGCTGGATACAAATAATGTCAGTCCATCTAGTGTTGATGAGAAGTGCCATATAGCCTCTCATTACCAACAACTATGTAAGTCACTTATGCATGTTGTAGATTTGACATTGAAAAGCGAAGAAGCCTATGTATGTATGAGAAAAGTGCCAAGGGGATTACTTGAAAAAGTGCAGTTAATTCACCATGAGTCCATTGCAGCTCATTAAGACTAATCTAAGAAAACAGGATCGAACAACGTAGGTGAAAATCATACTTCTCCTGACCCTTATGATAAGTTACGCCAAAGCGTCAACATTATCTTTGATAAGTCAGGAGTAAACCTTATATATTAGGATGAAAATATTCACCTAGCAAAGGGTATAAAAAAGAAATCTTCCTTTGATCGCAGTCGTCGGAGGACAAAGGGTGCACTGGAATTGGTTTGAAAGAAAATGTCTAAGAAACAACCAACCCCTAAGCAACCAAGCCCTTCGCATGAACAAGTATATAATACAGTATATTGCTTCCCATGTAAATTGTATTACGTGCAACTTATCAATATCTAACTTATGTAATTTTCAACATGCAACAATACCCTACAGACATGCACTACAACGTTGGAACCTGCAATCCTCTCAACTTGTTTGAGTGGAACGATGGCATGAGTTTGATAAGTCTTTTGGTATGTAACATATTTGGGAGGATGTTTGCATTTCTTGTTGAACTTAATGTAGTGCCTGATATTGCTTTGTTTAATGACAGGCTCAGTTCAATTCAAAAGTGAGCAACGCAACATAAGAATCACGTGTGGATTCTTCTGCTACAAATTAGTTGTAGCATTTAACTTTCATTAGTGTAAATTGTTGTAATGTTTAGCACTCTATAATTCTTTGTTGCAATTCTATAATTCTTTATTGTAAATCGATAATTCTTTGTTGTAATTCGATATATAATATCTTACAAATCGATATACGAAAATTCAGCATAATATATTACAAATCGATATTAACAAACAAACACAATATCTCACAAATCGACACTAGAAAACATATAATATCTTACAAATCAATATACGGCAATTCAACATAATATATTACAAATCGATATTAACAAATAAAATAATATCTCACAAATTGACACTAGAAAACACATAATATCTTACAAATCGATACATGATAATTTAGCATAATATATTATAAATCGATATTAAGAAACAAAACAACATAAGATATTACAAAAAGAGGGTGTGCTCACAAAAACAGTAATCAGACTGACATTAAGAAGCCAAAGATTGAATAACTGATGAACCTTTCCCTATTTCATCAATTAATGACCCTAAAGTTCCCATTTCTAAGAAAGCTGGTAAGAATTTTCACTTCTCTTTGGCTTGATATCTTACAAATCAATATACTCAATTCATCATAATATCTTCCAAATCGATATAAGGAAATTCAGCATAATATATTACAAATCGATATTAACAACCAAAACAATATCTCACAAATCGACACTGCAAAACACATAATATCTTACAAATCGATATACGACAATTCAACATAATATATTACAAATCGATATTAACAAACAAAACAATATCTCACAAATCAATACTAGAAAACACATAATATCTTATAAATCGATTTACGACAATACAACATAATATATTACAATTCGATATTAACAAATAAAACAATATCTCACAAATCGATACAAGAAAACATATAATATCTTACAAATCGATATACGGCAATTCAACATAATATATTACAAATCAATATTAACAAACAAAACAATATCTCACAAATCGACACTAGAAAACACATAATATCTTACAAATTGATATACGACAATTAAGCATAATATATTACAAATCAATATTAACAAACAAAATAGCATAAGATATTATAAAAAGTGGGTGTGCTGACAACAACAATAAACAGACTGACATTAAGAAGCCAAAGATTGAACCGCTGATAAACCTTTCCCTATTTCATTAATTAATGACCCTGAAGTTTCCATTTCTAAGAAAGTTGGTAAGAATTTTCACTTCTCTTTGGCTTGATATCTTACAAATCGATATACTCAATTCAACATAATATCTTCCAAATCGATATAAGGCAATTCAACATAATATATTACAAATCGATATTAACAACCAAAACAATATCTCACAAATCGACACTGCAAAACACATAATATCTTACAAATCGATATACGACAATTCAGCATAATATATTACAAATCGATATTAACAAAAAAAACACTATCTCACAAATCGACACTAGAAAACACATAATATCTTATAAATTGATATAAGGCAATTCAACATAATATATTACAAATCGATATTAACAAACAAAATAATTTCTCACAAATCGACATTAGAAAACATATAATATCTTACAAATCAATATGTGACAAATCAACATAATATATTACAAATCGATATTAACAAACAAAATAATATCTCACAAATCGACACTAAAAAACACATAATATCTTACAAATCGATATACGACAATTTAACACAATATATTACAAATCGATATTAACAAACAAAACAACATAAGATATTACAAAAAGAGGGTGTGCTGACAAAAACAGTAATCAGACTAACATTAAGAAGCCAAAGATTGAAACGCTGATGAACCTTTCCCTATTTCATAAATTAATGACCCTGAAGTTTCCATTTCTAAGAAAGCTGATAAGAATTTTCACTTCTCTTTGGCTTGATATCTTATAAATCGATATACTCAATTCAGCATAATATCTTCCAAATCGATATACAACAATTCAACATAATATATTACAAATCAATATTAACAACCAAAACAATATCTCACAAATTGATACTACAAAACACATAATATCTTACAAATCGATATACAACAATTCATATCTCATAAATTGACACTAGAAAACACATAATATCTTATAATTTGATATACAATAATTTAGCATAATATCTTCCAAATTGATATACGACAATTCAGCATAATATATTACAAATCGATATTAACAAATAAAACATCATAAGATATTACAAAAAGAAGGTGTGCTGACAAAAACAGTAATCAGTCTGACATTAAGAAGCCAAAGATTGAATCTGTTGGTGAACCTTTCCCTATTTCATCATTTAATGACCCTGAAGTTCCCATTTCTAAGAAAGCTGGTTAGAATTTTCACTTTTCTTTGGCTTGATATCTTACAAATTGATATACGATAATTCAACATAATATCTTCCAAATTGATATACGATAATTCAACATAATATATTACAAATCGATATTAACAACCAAAACAATATCTCACAAATCGACACTGAAAAACATATAATATCTTAAAATTTGATATATGATAATTCAACATAATATATTACAATTCGATATTAACAAACAAAACAATATCTCACAAATTGACACTAGAAAGCACATAACATCTTACAAATCAACATACGACAATTCAGCACAATATATTACAAATCGATATTAACAAACAAAACAATCTCTCACAAATCGACACTAGAAAATACATAACATCTTACAAATTGATATACGATAATTCAACATAATATATTACAAATCGATATTAACAAAAAGAACAATATCTCACAAATCGACACTAGAAAATACATAACATCTTACAAATTGATATACGACAATTCAACATAATATATTACAAATCGATATTTACAAACAGAACAATATCTCACAAATCGACACTAGAAAACACATAATATCTTACAAATCAATATACGATAATTCAACATAATATATTACAAATCGATATTAACAAACAAAACAATATCTCACAAATCAACATTAGAAAATACATAATATCTTACAAATCGATATACGACAATTCAACATAATATATTATAAATCGATATTAAAAAACAAAACAATATCTCACAAAAATCGATATAATATCCTATAAATTTATAGTAGACATCGTGTTAGGAAGCAATATGTGCAAATCGATGATAAAATATCATAAAAATCGAGAGAGAAATTCCTATTAATAGCTTAGAAATCGATACTAAGAATCAAAATATAAATCAGTAATAAAAATTGATTTGTAATATATTATGCAATATTATATCAATTTGTAAGATGTGTCAATTCGCAAGATATTTGTATTCTGATTTTGAAATGTGTGGCTGCGGATTTAACATTGTTGCAATTTACGCGCTTGAGGTAGCGATTTGCGTATTCAACACACGTGTGTCAAGTTCGTAATTTTGGTTTATGGATCAATGTGAATTTTGTATACAGTCCTATAAAATTTGTATACACAATCAACAAAATCTGTTACAAATGTTTGTACACAAAAAAATTTGTCATATTCGGGAAATTAAATGTTGAACAAAAAAATGCTATCTCTCTTTCTCAGCAGTAGAACATAACCCTCTTCACGTTATCTTTGAGAATATTTAGACGTTTAAAACGACTTCCTCTTAGTTCTGGGGGTCTCGCGTAATTCATTGCTTTCTAGGTAATCTTGCAGCCTGGGGTTTTATATCTTTCGTAATTAGAAAATTCATCAATTTTTCACATAGTTTTGTGCGGAATCCAGATATATCATTCTAAAAAAGAAAACCGAAAGTGAGACCAATATAGAAATGTAGTCAGCAATAATATAGGATAATAAAACATGTTTAAGTGTACAACATACAACGGTGAATTCTGGTGCTCGTTCATAGTATATTGCTTCAATATACTTCATTACAAAGATGCCACAATCGATGCCATTATTTTGCAAAGGAGCATCCTATGCGACGTGAAGCCTCCACGGGCCAATGTCGACACCCAACATATCTCTGAAAAATCCAACACGTGGTTTATGCAAAAGCAAGTAAATTTTGGGCCACGGTACAAGATACAATAATCTTATAGATAAAAAAAGATCAAATGCACAATGTCACGGTCTACACCAATGTTATAGTCCAAGGAGTTGTATAACAATATTTTTTGTTTTCGTATATCCAACACGTATAAGACCCAATGCTTTTCTGATTGCCACAACGTAGAAATCAATATCTGAAAATCGATGTTAAGAATCAACATATAAATTGATATTAAGAATTAAAACAATATCTTAAATCGATATTAGGAATCAACATAGAAATCAATGTTAAGAATCAGAACAATATCTTAAATCGATATAGAAATTCCTATTGATAGCTTAAAAATCGATATTTAGAATCAAAACAATATCTTAAATCGATTTGGAAATTTCTATTGATATCTTAAAAATCAATATTTAGAATCAGCATAAAAATCGATATTAAGAGTCAAAACAATATATTAAATCCATATGCAAATTCCTATTGATAGCTTAAAAATCGATATTAAGAATCAAAACAAGATCTTAAATAGATTTAACATTTTACCAATCGATATGGTCACAAACCTTTTCACTTGACAAAAAGTCTGTCATTTGGTCATCGTCACCTCAGTATTGTAGTCCATCTAGAAATCCAGCCGTGTATGGCATTCGACAGACGATACTCTGTTGAACGAAACAATAATAATAGTAAGTTTAGAACATGAAGGTATATTAGTAAATAAAAAAAGAAACTAAACATATAAGATAACTGATATATCATAAATAAGGGGTGACGATGTGGACCAACATGGTTATTTCCTTGCTTTGAATATACATGACGAAATTGTGTATAGTCTGTTTACAACAAATATGCACTTGTTAATATATATGACCATGGCATACTACTACAAGAAAAATGTGTATTAGCGACGGATGCTATCCGTCGCTAATCCATCACTAATGTGTTTAGCGATGGATTAGCGACAACTTAGCGATGGATAGCGTTCGTCACATAATCCTGGTCGCTAAACTGTGATGGAATTTATTTGTCGCCAATCCATCGCTAATTAGCGATGGATCATGTCTGTCGCTAATCCGTCGCTAAATAGAGGCTGATTTGGTTATGCGATAGAATTTAATCCATCTTTAATCTGTCGCTAAGCTGTGACGAGGGATACATATCCATCACAAACCATCGACTGATTTAAATTGGTGACAGATTAGCGATGGATAATATTCGTCGCTAATTAAAAAAATAATAATTTTTATCTTTTGAAATATGAAACTCTAGAAAAATTTCTTGTTATACAATTCATATAACTTGCTTATAAAAAATAAAGTACATATAAAAAATACATATACAGGTGAAACAAATTTAACACAAGTTCTAAGTTAGATAACGTTAACAACCAAATACAGTCCTTGCCAAGTTATAATTAGTTATAAGTACGTCAAACAAATTAAACACATGAATCTAATCCTTGCCAAGTTATAATTAGTTATAAGTACGTCAAACAAATTAAACACATGAATCTAATCCTCGCCAAGATTTAGGGCATCATCCTCTTCATTTTCTTGATCTGCCCCTCCCTCCATGCCTCTATCAATTCCTCTACGCTGATCATCTCCAGCATCCTACAAGAGAACCAAAATGTTAGTATTTATAAAAAAAATATAATGAAATAAATTATATGCAATGCACCTAATCTAATTCAACAAAGTAAATGGTTGAATGACACATAGACTAGCAATAAACTGAAGGACATTAACAAAATTCAGATATGTGTTCTAAGACTGGAACAACAAATTTATAGTGATTCAATCATGTAGATATGTGCTCTAAGGTTGTCAAAGAATGTCACAGTGATTCACACATGCATATATGGTTTATAAGGTTGTCAAATAAATGTGTTATGTTTCATAATCATGCATATATGTATTACAAGGCAGTCAAAAAACTTCCATAGTGATAAAATCATGCTAATATGTGTTCTAAGGTTGTCAAAAAACTTTTATAGTGATTCAATCATGCTCATATGTGCTCTAAGGCAGTAAAAAAACTTTCATATTGATTCAATCATGCATATATGTGTTCTAAGAAAAAATTTATAGTAATTCAATCATGCATATGTGTGTTCTAAGGCAGTAAAACAATTTCATAGTGATGAAAGCATGCTTGTATGTGTTCTAAGGTTGTCAAAAAACTTTCATAGTGATTCAATCATGCATATATGTGTTCTAAGGTTATCAAAAAACTTTTATATTGATTCAATCATGCATATATATATTCTAAGGTTGTCAAAAAACTTTCATATTGATTCAATCATGCATATATGCATTATAAGGCAGTCAAAAAACTTTCATATATGCTAATATCATGCTCATATGTGTTATAAGGTAGTAAAAAAACTTTCATAGTGATTCAATCATGCTCATATGTGTTCTAAGGCAGTCAAAAAACTTTATATGTGATTCAATCATGCATATATGTGTTATAAGACATTAAAAAACTTTCATATATGCTAATATCAGACTCATATGTGTTCTAAGGTTGTCATAGTGATGAAAGCATGCTTGTATATATTCTAAGGTTGTCAAAAAACTTTCATAGTGATTCAATCATGCATATATGTGTTATTAGACACTAAGAAAATTTTATAGTGATGAAATCATGCATATATGTGTTGTAAGGTTGTAAAAAAACTTTCATAGTGATTCAATCATGCGTATATGTGTTATAAGGGTGTCATAAAAATTGTATAGTGAATCAATCATGCATATATGTGTTCTAAAGGTTTAAAAAAAAATCATAGTGAGCCAATCATGCAAATACTAGCTTGAAATCTAATGACATGAAACAAATGACATGAATCTTTATACCTGACGGGCACCGAAGCTCATGTTGAATGCAGATGAAGTTCTCCTGTCCTGAACAAAGTTGCACAACTCATTATGGACAATGTTGGGAATGACTTTATTTAAAAAGTACTGCATTTTGTCCTCAAGACATTGACATACACCATCCCAAGACATAGCAGAGTCAATCGGCCGTTGAGAGTTGATGCTGGCGTGAGAATTCTGAGAGCCATGACTGCAGGAGGCAATGATTGCTGTGGTGTTCATGTTACTCCCAAACCTGAACACACAACCCTTTTTGGGTTCACCGGTTCCAGTCAACCATGTTGTAGGATCAAAAGGAGGATGCTGAGTGGAGTCATCGCCATATCGCTCTACCATTTGTTGCTCGTATGACTCCTACAAAGTAATGATTACAATATGAATTAAGAATTAAGAATTACAATGTTTATGATAACATAATTCATGGTAACTTGTATATTACAATGTTTATTAATACAATAAATACATACCGATGTCGCTCTTGCCTGCTCTGATACAAAATCTTTCGTGCTCTTACGTTTATATGTTTTAACAAACACATCCTTGTAAGGCACAATGTCACTTTTTTTTTGCTTCTTGTAATATTAAATGATAAAAAAATTAATTAATAAGTATGCAAAAATACTTACAAATTTGACTATATATATATATTGATGAGTTACCATTTTCTTCTGGTGGCTCCCAAAAGTCCTAGATCCACCTGTGTGTAGATGGGTGTCATGCATCTTCGCTCGATTTTGTGCAGCCTTTGCTCAGTGGTTTTGAAATTCATTGCTCGCCCACTTGTCGTACATGCCCTTCCAATAATCTCTCCTGATAGTAGAAGGCCCATGGCCCTTCCATTGCATTGGATCATCTATCCCACTAGCTGTTTTTTTTGCTACAATCTTCATATTGTGAAACATGTCGGCAAATCGATTGGCAGTCATCTTCTGTCACACTACCCTTGCGTCTTTCTCCTCGTTCGCAGTCGCGAAGCGATGAAAAGCCTACAATTACTTTCAGAAAGTTAGCACACATGAATATAACAAAAAATTAAATATGAAATACACTAGTTATGATAAAAGATTGCATACCATGAATGAGGACATTAATATGTCCAACACCACTGTCGGGTACTCTTTCCATTGTGCGACCGGTCCTGAAAGATGTTGCAGTAGTGACTTCCTAATTTCTTGTATTAGTTCTTGCTGCTCGAACCTCGCGCTGCACATGAATTGATACACATTAACAATCGATTGTCGATATATACTATTTATAAGATAAGTATTGGACAAGTGACAATGAAATACTTACGATCGACTATCGATATACACTTTTTGAATGAGTCATCGTGTGTCACACTAAGAAGACCCTACATCCGACATTGTCTCGTGATGTGTATGAGTAGCTGGTGTAGGTGGGTCATGTGTAGGCGAAACATCACCTACAGAACAATGAGTTAGAAATTCACACAATGCATATTTAAACTAATCAAGTATATAATTATTTAAATGATATACCTATCAAAGCATTGCGTGAAGACGAAGGTTGGGACTGCCTATCACTGAGTTGGGATCCTATAAAAAGGATTAACAAGTAACAATGTTTATATCAACATATAAGCAAAAATATAATGAATGCCTATATTTAAATATAACACAAAGACATTTACCTAATGACATCCCACAACCTCCACTTGGTCCTCGACCACTGTGACCTCCACAAACCATATTCTAACAAATAAAAATGTTATTTGGATCAGTTACATGATATGCAATTTAATGGATATATATTTAAATAAAAAATAACTTTATGCAAGTATGAATACAGTCATATCAAATGTGGCAATACATTCAAATCATTCATAGCATATCAATGTCAAACATGTACCTGCAACAAACACACTCCAATATTCCACTAACTACTACCTCATCAAACATGGCAATACATTCAAATCATTCATGGCACTCAAACATGTATTTCACTAAATCGAGTATGCTTCATCATCACTTATTTCACCTTCATATTCTTCTTCTTCCTCTTTGTCATCTTCATCTTCTTCTACATTGGACGCCCATCCACTTGGTATATCATTTGGATCACATTCTTCCATACGTGTGTCATCGGACAATGGAGATGTGACATGCAGACCATGTGTGACATCGTGACCATAAGAGAAGTCATACATATCATCTGATTGATAGTATTCAACCTCTTCAATAATCTTGTCTTCTTGTAACTGATCATACTCGGGGTATAGTTTAGACTTCACCTTGCAAACCATATTGAACACATTATCAAACACATTTTTCTCCACATGCATCACATCTAGATTATGTCGTATCAATAAGGTCAGCCAATATGGTAGTTCTCAAAATATAGATTTCTTTTTCCAATTGTGATCCTTCCTAAATCTAAGGAAGGGCCTCACACTATAGGCATCTGTCAGTCCATATGAAAAGTATCGCAATTGTCTCAAAATCTCTATGCCTGAAAACCGTGCAGGTGAACCTTCTATTTCAACTATGCCTGCTCGAAACGCATTCCTTTATCGTTGAAATGCATGATCGCTGGGTAGAAATTGACGGTGATAATCAAACCAACATGACTTTTTTTCATGCGTCAATCTAAAAGATTTTGTATCCTCCATGCACTACGGACATGCCAACCTCCCATGTGTGCTCCAACCAAATAACATACCATATGCAGAGAAGTCACTAATTGTCCATAGAACAACATCCTTCATATTGAAGTTTTGTTTTTTGTGGGCATCGTACGTGAGAACACCATCATCCCACAATATTTTCAGTTCATTAATCAATGACCTTAAATATACATCAAGATTTTGGCCTAGAGAAATCAGACCAGGGATCAATAGAGACAAAAAAAGATTTTGACGCTTCATACACAAGCTTGGAGGAAAGTTGTATGGGGTGACAAATACTAGCCAACACGAGTATGGGGTTGATCTACCCCCAAATGGATTAAATCCAACTATACATAAATTGAGCCTAACAATTCTCACTTTCATTGCGAAGTTCTGATGAGTACAATCAAAGTGCTTCCAAGCTTCCACGTCAACAGAATGTGTGATCTTGTCTTCATCATGTTGAACTTTATTTGCATGTCATATCATTTGTTTAGTTGTCCTAGAAGACATATACAATCGTTGTAATCTATGGGTGAGAGGGAAGTAGCAGAGTGACTTGTATGACACTTCTTTTGACCTCGTGCTATCATTTTCCCTTGTCTTTGGCTTGAACCGAGGATGCCCACATGACGGACATGATGTGCTATTTTCTTGATCTTTGAAATACATGCAATGATTTGGACAAACATCTATCTTTTGATACCCCATATCTAGAGCGTTGACATAACCTTCGCACGGTAGAGATTTTCTGGCAATTTCTTATCTTTGAGAAACATACTCTTTACAATAGAGCACAGACGGTCAAACCATGATTGACTCAAATTATACTCTAACTTCAAATTCAGTAGTTGAAGAACTGCAGACAAGATAGTGTGACTCTCGCAACCATTCTATAGTGGCTCATCAATATCTCTAAGTCATAAAATCTACTAGCTGCATCGTTTGTTGTTTTTTCTTCTACCCCAGTTGGTACATCACTAGGTCCCATAGCAGAACCCAATTCTGGTCCTACGACATCAAATATCAAATCCATATATGAATTATCATGCACCGCATCCACCCGTGCGTCAAAATTATTCCAAAATTCTTCACCATGAAGCGTTTAATTCTGATAACCACTAACAAAACCCTTACTGTATAGGTGATGTCTAACGTCATGAGGTTCTACAAATCGATTGTTCTTATACATCGTGCAGGGGCATCTGATCTGACCGGTGGGATCCACTGTACTAACACTTGCCATTGCGAATTCAATAAAACTGTCAATACCATCCATATATTCATGTGATACCTCATTATCAACTATCCTACAATACATCCATTCACGATTTGCAGTCATTTTGTCCTATAATGTTACACATATTATCATCACCAGTTAAAAGAGAATCATAATAATACTATGATGAAAAAAATATCTAATTAATCTATTAATTCTTGTTTGGTGATTGTTTGTGAGCAATTTTTTTGTTTCAGTTAATGCGTAAATTTTCTTCCCCTCTATACCACAAACATGCTTAACATAAAATGCAATTCCATGAACTATTATGCATGCATTGATAATTCAATATTTTCGTGTGTAACACTATCAAATCATATTTACACACATCACGAGGATATTTAGAAATATGAAATCACACTCCATAAAATGATATATTCATTTTAAGTATGTTTTCATGATACAATTTCACATGGAAGACATAATCAAATAAAAAATAACTTCATGCAAGCATTGATACAGACACATCAAACATTGCAATACATTCAAATCATTCATATCAAAACAATGTCAAACATGTACATGCAACAAACACACTCAAATATCCCACTAACTACTACCATGCCTAGTATGAAATCTGAACTCAAAAAATAAGAACACTTCTATTTTCATACATTAAAATCATGCTCAACATGATCTCCAAACTCCATCAAAGTAGTCCTAGATATCCACAACTAAATGAGTATGTGAAAAGAAAAGTGTTGCATCCAAGAAATTAAATAACATGTGATGTGCTTGCATCACTTACTCACCACGGGTATTTACCCGATTTGCATTGCTTTTGCCTTTGCATTTTTTTATTACTTCTTTTTACATTGCATTTTTAGCTGCATGTGATGCTTAGCACTAAGCATCACGCAATTAGCTCAGCAACGTACCTGCAAAGCATAAATATACAAAACAATACAAGGAGGAGGCTCGACCTCTCCCTGGCAAAAAAGGAAACAGGGAAGGGTCAGAGTCCCTCCCTCGCATCCTGTAAGTCAGGGAGGGGGCTCGACCCCTCCCTGGCAAAAAAAAACAAGGAGGGGGCTCAACCACTCCCTCTCATCCCGTAAGACAGTGATACAGGGAGGGAGCACAACCCCTCCCTGGCAAAAAAAAAAATAGGGGAGGAGGCCGAGCCCCTCCCTCACATCCCGTAAGACAGGGCGACAGGGAGGGGGCTCGGGCCCTCCTTGGCGGAAAAAAAAAAAATAGGGAGGGGGCTCGGCCCCTCCCTGAAAAAAAAAATAAGGGAGGGGGTTGAGCGCCTCCTGTGCATTCAGTAAGACAGGGAGGGGGCTCGGCCCCTCCCTGGCGAAAAAAATAGGGGAGGAGGCCGAGCCCCTCCCTCGCATCCTGTAAGACAGGGAGGCTGGGCCCCTTTTTGGAAAAAAGGAAACGGTCGGCGAAAAAGGAAATACAGAGGGGAGTCAGGGGTTACCTGAGCCGAAGGGGGAGGTCGGCGGGCGTCGGGTGACGGGCGTCGGACGATGAGCGGTGGAGATGAAACAAAAAGGAAAAGAAAGGGACTCGAATTAGGGATTTATGAGGAAATTAGCGACAAAAAAATTCTATCGCTACTTGGCGATGGGGTAGCCATAGAAAATTTTTGTCGCTGATCCATCGCTAAGTTGTGACGGATCATGAGACTGAATAAATTCCATCGCTAAATAGCGATGGATTACCGACATAATGTTTTCTATCGCTAATTTCATAAATAAGTGAAATTTTAGTGACGAATAGCTTTCTCTCGCTAAGCCATCACAAATTTGTGATGGAAAAAATCCATCATAAATTTCTGTCACTAATTAGCATTTTTTTGTAGTGTACGTAAATGTACAACTGATAGTGGTTTCATACGTACAAAATTACTGATAGTGTGTCTTGTAAATTCATCTCGCATCCGGTTGATGTTCTCTTCGAGCACTTTGCTGAGTTTTCTAGCACCTTGTTTTATGGATGTTGCATTGAAATTAGTTGAATATTCAGTAAAGGAACTGTAGCATTATATTCAATAAACGAACTGTAAACGACATAAAAAAGCTGAAGCAGATTAAAGGAATCAAAAGTACCCTTTGTTGTGGACATTAGACTAAATCGCAACGTCCTTCTTCGACATCGATACCATTTTTGCGACGACGGTGGTTAACTGAAACATCAGTTTTTTTGTTCATTGCTCACGCAGCAGGAAAATCAAACGTCGCTTGTTTCTTGCTCTTAAAAGAATTATCTTATGTTCCTTGAGAAATACACTACTGAAGTTAAGCAACGTTTCATTTCACGTCATTTCACATCCCTCCCATTTTCAACAATCATGCCCAAAGAATATAATAAATGAATAAATTACATTTCACATTAATTAAAAGACGTTGTTTCATTTGCTAGTATGATCAAAACGACGATAGTACGTGTAAATGAATGACATGTTGCATAACATCATTAGTGTGTCAGATGATGTTTTCCTAAACTTTAGACCCTATTTTTGGGTTTTACAGGTTTAAAGACGGGTGTATATACCAAAGGAGAAGCAAGTTAGCAGTTCTCAGTTAGACGAAAATAGAAATTCTCAAATTAAAGAGAGCTAGATGACCTCTAATCTGCCTGAAGTTCGAAGGTCGAGTAGAGTTCGTCATCCAGTCCAAAAATTGGTTAGCTACCAAAGTTTCAGCATTGAGCACTAAGTGTTTCTTGCAGGAATTGAAAAGCAAGTTGAGCCTTGTTCCTACACACAAGCAGTCCAAAGTTGAAGGTGGGTTGAAGCTATGAACAAAGAGATGAATGTGTTGCATGAATGTAAAACTTGGAAGATTGTGAAACAACCTCCAAATAAGAACGTAGTTGGATCGAAATGAGTTTATAAAATCAAATGTAAACCTAATGGAAGTATAGAAAGATACAAGGCCTGACTTATTGCCAAAGGTTTTACGCAGGAGCATGGTTTTGATTATGATGAGACCTTTAGTCCCATAGTCAAACTGGGGACAATTTGAGTTATTTTGTCTCTTGCGATTGATCATGATTGGTATTTGAGTCAGTTAGATGTTAAAAATACATTTCTACATAGAGAATTGAAGGAAGAAGTATATATGGAGCAACCACCAGGGTATAATGAGAATGACCCAAAACATTATGTCTGAAAATAGAGAAGGGAAATTTATGACCTCAAACAGGCTTCCCGATCATGGTTTGAAAGTTTTTCATTAGAAATTCAAGAACATGGGTTTTACAGCCTAAACTAATGTTATGCAACGTTCCTTGCACTTAAAGGAAATGCTATAAATAATAAACAACAATCAGTAATTGCTTAATGATTGAGCAAACCTAAGTACAAATCATGGTAACTTCATAATCCCTATACCTAGTAATCACTATTACAAGAATCGCTATACATAATAAACTCAAAACTAGTAATTGCTATACGATTTAGCAAACGTAAGTACAAATCATGGTAACTTCATAAGCGCTATACCTATCATAGAAAACACTATAAATACTAAACCCTAAACTAGTAATCGCTATACAATTTAGCAAACGTAAGTACAAATCATGCTAAATGCATATTATCTATATTGAGTAATCGCTATACTAAGTAATCGTATCACAGGAAACACTATAAATAATAAACCCTAAACCAGTAATCGCTATACGATTTAAGAAACATAAGTACAAATTATGGTAACTTCATAATCGTTATACCTAGTAATCGCTATTACAGGAATCACTATACATAATAAACTCAAAACTAGTAATCGCTATACGATTTAGCAAACGTAAGTATAAATCATGGTAACTTCATAATCGCTATACATAGTAATCGCTATATAGAGTAATTGCTATCACAGGAATCACGATACATAATAAACCCTAAGCCAGTGATTGCTATATGATTTAGCAAACGTAAGTATAAATCATGAAAGAATTATATAATTACAAACCTAAGTTTATGTAGTCTTGTC
The DNA here is from genome assembly GCF_984573655.1 of Nuphar pumila. Taxonomy (NCBI): domain Eukaryota; kingdom Viridiplantae; phylum Streptophyta; class Magnoliopsida; order Nymphaeales; family Nymphaeaceae; genus Nuphar; species Nuphar pumila. The sequence goes on along the minus strand of NC_143250.1, from coordinate 100,808,265 downwards.
AATTTTTCAGTGGCACTTCTATGTTACACTTATTAAAAAAGAATTATATAATTACAACAAAGAATGATAGAATTACGACATAGAATTATCAGGACAATCAAATCACATATGTTTATTCATTGGCACTTGACGACTCAGATGGACATACAAATTGTCTCTTTCTTTGCCTTGGCGGAGTCTCTTTATTCGGTGGCCTCTTTGTTCCCTTGATCTTATTAAACCCACTGGCAATCATCTCAACCAGTGACCCAATTTGTCTTCCCAAATTCTGCATGTCCTTCCGTAACTCCTTATTCTCCCTCTCCAGCATCACTAACCTTTTGTCAGACGATACATTCTCCTTTAGGAGCTGTGTTTGCTCCTTATCGTGTACTGCAACAGAGGAAATCACAGGAAGTGCCAAATGGACACGATGGATGTTACATTTATGATGGAAGACGACATGCTCGGGGACAAGAGTGTCCTTACTTTCAGGTTGCTTCTCCTCAATCTTTCGATTTCGACGCATGGGTTGCCAATATTGTTTGAAATAGTTGGGGTCATATTGTCGTTCTTTATAATCATATGGTATGGCACAAACATCTCCTTTGTTCCAGCTATTCAATTATTTCTTGAAGCGTTCATGCCAATTCACGTTTCTGGCCCTACCACTATTCATCTTCCTTCTCAATTGCACATGCACTTTTGGTACCGACTGTCCCAAGCCAGCTTGTAGGAGTACTTGACTACCATGCTGAAACTCAACTTCATATTTGCTAAAGAGCCAAATATTGCAGACAGACAGTCTCACAGCCACAACAACAACCTCTTCGTCCTTGTCCTCCCTATCTCCATACGATCTCCACACAACTTGTACAATCAAGATTGTGGTTTAGATATAGACATAATTATTCATGCAAAATGCTAAATGCGATAACGATTTGTATAAAGAAAGACAAAATCCTAAAGTGATGATTACTTAAGAATGCTAAACATTATAATGATTTACGCTAATGAAAGTTAGATGTTAAGGAGATAACGATTTGTACTAAGAAAGACAAAATTCTAAAGTGAGGATTACTTAAGAATGCTAAACATTATAACGATTTATGCTAATGAAAGTTAGATGCTAAGAAGATAAAGATTTGTACTAAGGAAGACAAAACCCTAAAGCGATGATTACTTAAGAATGCTAAACATTACAACAGTTTACACTAATAAAAGTTAGATATCTCGATTTACATGCTAGTAGGTAAGCATATTCTTTGATTAGTTCTTTAGTTTGATTCATGTTAGTTGCTATTTTTCTTAGACGTAATTAGTTTACTTTCATAAATTAGTTCAACTAGATTTAGTTTAGATTCAATAATATTAACCGATTAGGGTTTTGCTTTGCTTTTAGTTAATTTATGATTTGCGATAATTAGATTTAATTGTTCCTGTGTGTTTTCATTTATAAGTTTGTTTATTTATGTATTTAATCATGTCTTTCATTGCTTTCAGCATGTTAGATTAGTTAGTTAGTTTTAATTAATTTGAATTAGTTATTTCATTATAGTAGAAATCAGTAGATAGAAATAGTTAATTAGTTTATTTATATATATATATTTTATTTATTTAGCCAAGTAGCTAGAATTATTTATTATTTTCAACAATCAGTTAAGTATATTTCCAATTTCAGAATTTCAGTTGATTAATTAAGTATCATTTTAGGTAGAAATTGTTTTAGCCGATTTAGGCACTGAAAATTTTCTTTTAATTAGTTAATTTTAGTTTAATATTAAATTTTTTTTTAGTAATTAAATTAGTATAGGTTCAGTTTTATGTTATTAGAATTTTTAGAAATTAATTAGTTAATGTAATTTAGTTAAGTCATATTAGCCGATTGTTATTATTTGCGTTTATGTCAATTATCGACTTTTGTTAGAAAGAAGTAGTTTGTCATTTGATTTATTATTCAGTTAATTAAAATTCCTGTATAAATTCGGTTAGTATAGTTCTTTATGTTAGTTTATTTCATTTCAGTTAGTTAGTTGACTTCTTTTGTCATTTAGTGCTTTAAGTTGTTATTTAGTTCATGAATTAGTTCTTGTTTGTTAATAGTTAGTTTTACTATTTTGTCTTTTAGTGTAGTGGTTAGTTACATGTCATGAGTATTTCATGTTAGTTTATTTCATGTTTTTGTAATTTTTGGTTGAAACTAACATTGAATTTCTGTGAGTTTTTGTGATTTGTTTTGTGTTTTGTCTTTTTATTCTTATAGGATAGCGTTTAGACGCGCGATGAGCCCTCAAAAGTACTTTCAAAGTGCCCTCTGAGGTTCCCAAAAAGTTTCCTCAAAACGCCCTTCAGAGAGCCCCTCCACAAAAAGACTAAAAACCAATGATAAAGAAACAAAAAAGGGAACCCATGAAGATAAAAAGGGACTAGAAGCTCAGAGCACTCAAGACCTTTTCTTTTATTTTTAGTTTGGGATTTATTTTATTTAATTCATTGGCATGTAATAAAACCATTAATTAATTTTTTGTAAGTCCTCCGCAAAGGGCAACACTCATTTTTTTATTTTAGCTAATTAATTTTTATTTTTAAGGCAACAAAAGTAGTTCTGTGTGGGATACAAAAGTATTTATCTCATTTTCTGAGTTTGACCCAGACTTCGCCAATATTGTGAACCGATTTTTATGATTTGATGCAAGGTTTGCACAAATGTTTTTACTAAAAATATATCTAAAAAATATTCTATTGAAAAAGATACATCAATGATCCAATAACAAATTATGCAAAAAATATTGCAACACAATAAATTGTCATATTTTTACTGAAGATTTGAGTGTGTCACGAACACACAGGAAAAAATCTTGCCCCAAAATCCCTTCATACAAGGAAATAAAAATTTTAATACCTAGGGTAGTTTTCATAAATTTATAATACAATTGCAAAAAAATCATAGTGTTGGAACCAATTTTTAGGATTTTTTCATTTTTAATACATAAAGAGTTAATATTCAAGATTTTAACTGTGAGTTACTATATAAAAAGACTAATTCTCACAAAAATTTGAGTTGTAGATTATGAACATATTAAGATAAACAAATCTAACAAAATTCAATAGTCTATTTTGACTTTCTGTCATAACAAAAATTCTGGGCCGAGTTGCAGAGAGCATATCTCCCTAACCCTAGCTCAGTTTGACCTCATTTTTCTTTCTAGATCTTCAAAATTTTATCTAGAATAACTCCTTAAATTTTTAGAATTTCATGGTTCTCTGTTTGGGAGAAATGGATGTCTCTTTGGGTCTGGTCAGAACTCAAATAGCACAAAAAACTCATCCATAGTTTCTCAAAATGAACAATCGATTCAAGAAAGCTAACTAATCAATTTTTGGTCCATGAAATCATATCAACACCACATACATATATGATAGACACAATATTCAATCATATATATCTCCTAACAATGGATTTAATGAAAATTTCCCATGCATAGCATGAACCTCTAACCCAAATAACCTTTTTCAAGAAATACATCAAGATTTATATGTCTCATAAAGAAACTCATCCAATCCCAATAGAGAAACATAACCAACTGGATTTTATTTTAATGCATTTCATATATACCTTGATTCAACATGTATTCAATCTACATAGGCTAATCATCAACAAGAATTAGTGCAAATCCATAAACACAAACATGTAAACCATTTTTCCTTAAAAAGGCTCCCATAAACCCTAATCGGGATAGCAGACGTGAATATATTTGTGTATTTGATTTCACCCATGCATAATAATATCAGATTATCATGCATAAATTACAGATCATGCTATACATGAGTCCTAAAACAAATTTTAATGGTATAGATTCCACCAAAAATGTTTTTTCAAAAGCTCCAGGAACACTAATATTCAATTTTCCTATTTAAGGTTTTCTTGGGTTTTTTAATATCAATCAATTATAAACCAATAAATTACAAATATATCATGGTTACATGAATACATACTAAACATAATTATATAGAACAACCTTCGAAACATAAAAACCATTCTACATAGCTTCTATACGAAATATCTTGATTTTTAGGTTTTTTCCAAAAATATTTTCTCAAAAACACCATGTAAATCATCAAATCTTTCAAAAACTTAGTCAAAACCATAACCATGGGTGTTTCATGGTTGATTATCATATCATGTCAGATCTGGAAATAAGCTACATGCATGTGCACCCTTGGTGCAATGCATGAAATCAAAGTTAATGTAAAAACCTCCCTCAAAAACCAATTTGAAGAACATGAGCAAACCAATGGTGAAGCTTCCCTCCTTGATTTTCAGTTCCAATGGTTGCCAAGCACCCACACTCACCTACCTATGGGGTGCTAAGAAGAAAGAAAGAATATAGGAGAGAACAAAGAGAAAATTAGAGAGAGGGGAAAGTGTTTTAAGAGAGCTGGGAGAGGGGAAGGAGGTGTGTGGGGTCATTTAATAGACCTTCACACCCGCTTCTTCCCACTAGAGTTGGGCACTCTCTCCCATAACCATGTGGGTTAGGGAGAGAGTCCAAATGGTTTAAAATTTCTCCTTTTTCTAACTTCTCTTCTTATATTAAGACTTATTTAATTAGGTTTTCTACTTGTTTCAAAATTTTTAAGGTTTGACTTTTCTTTTATTAAGTGACTTAATTAATCAAGGCTTAGAGAGGTGGGGATGTCCCACCCTCATCTCATATTTAATTAATTAAATGAATAAATTTAATTCTAAGTGGGTCCCACATGGGTCGTTCCACCCTATGGGTCTAATCCAAATGAGATTGGATCCAAAGGAGCAATTTATAAACTTGTTATAGTTCCAAATGGATCTAATTAATGATTCGGATCCAAATTCTTACTAATTGGATCCCTAATGCATTGAAAAAATTCTAGATTAGGTCCATTATCAAAATATCCAAGATTCATAATTAATCCATATTTAATTCCACATTATCAAAACAAATGATTATTTACTTTACATTTATACTTTAACATATTATTTATTTTCACTTTCACCGTCTAAATTCACTTCAATTTAACATTAAACTAACCAAGAATATCATATACAATTCAACATCAGTTAGATTAAATTCATCATTAATTCAAGCAAATCAAGAAAATCAAGAATCACATCCAAGTCGTGAATGCACCAAAAATTCATCTTTATTCATTTATATTTCATGAAAAAAATGTCTGATGTTATAAACATGCTTTGTTTACAACATATGCTATGTCAGGTCCAGTGAATGTAACATATTGAAGACCTTCAACAACACTCCTGTATTCAGTAGGATTTTCTAGCAGAACTCCATGTTTGAATAACACAATATTAGGAGCAACATGAGTGATCATTGGCTTGCAATCTATCATACCTATTTTTGTAAGAATACCCAACATATTGAATGAAGAAAGACAGTGAACCAGATTCTTTGATTTTTGATCTTGTGGGGTAGACTGAACACCAACCCAATCTCGACCAACAGTTAAGAAAGTTAACCGCTGATGGATCTGTGGGCGGCTATGACACCAGTGTTGGTCATGGAACTCGAACCATACTGGGTATCGATCTCGCTCCATAACCGTCCCTTCCCATCCATGTTGTTGCTTTTGATCCTACTCGGTCTCGATCTTATTCAAGTCACCTGTGGAATCTAGAAGCACCTCAATGCCAAGAAAGTAATTAAGATGATCCAGATCTTTAATAGAGAATTCAAATCCAAAACTTTATATTATATGATTGACCATATCCTGGGAGTTCTCTGTAACTATAATATCATCAATATAAACCATAACGAATATATGAAAATGCATGGTATGACAAATGAATAGGGATAAATCAACTCTTGACTTAATAAAACAAAGTTTTTCTAAATAAATCCAGTCTTTCAAACCATGTTTTGGGAGCTTGTTTCAGTCCATAGAGAGCTTGATCAAGTTTACAGACATAGTAAGGATGATACTTATCTTGGAACCCATGTAGTTGAGCCATATAGACTTCTTCTTTAAGGATGCCATGGAGAAAAGTATTATTAACATATAATTGATTAGTTGACTATCCCAAACTAATAACAATAGACAATATCATTGTAAGAGATTTCATGATTGGGCTAAAGGTTTCAAAATAATCAACTCCTTCTTGCTGACTATACCCTTTAGCAACTAAACGGGCCTTGAACCTAACAATGGTTCCATCAACATGGCTTTTGATTTTATATATCCACTTACACCCAACAAAATTAGTAGCATTCTCTAGAGAAACAAGGGTTCATATTTGATTTTAATAAAGAACCTTAATTTCTTCTTCCATAGCCTAACGCCACCTAGGATTAGAATTGGCTTGTTCAAAATTGGACGACTCATGTTCGGACTGGATAATTTCATTGAGTACAACAATGGGACATTTGGATTAATAGAATAGTCTGAGTCACAGGGTTCCATCTTGAGACCTGGTTACCAATGAGGTTTAACCCGGAGGAAGCAGAGAACAACAAATTTTTACTAGACCTCTCTTCTAAGGGAGAGTCAGTAGTAGGAGACATGACTTCTTGTGCAGGATTAGGTTCTGGAGAAGACAGTTCAATCGAAGAGTTACTTGGGTAACTATTTTTATTGGATTGGGCAATTGAATCAAATTAAGTGGTTCTCTATGTTTAGAATTTTCAACAGGGTGACTAGATTGGTTGAAATTTTGGTTTTGGATCCACTTACTTCTTTTGATGTGAGGGGTTCTTTGCTTCCAGCATAAATAATTTTTTTCTCATTAAAAAAATGTCTGAAAACAAACATCTTCTGGGTCACTAGATCATAACACACGTATCCTTTGTAGTTAGATCCATAACCTAAGAAAACATAGGGTTTGGACTTAAGTTCAAGTTTGAATTTGATATATGAAACAAGATGTGGATAACAATGTTCATAACCAGAGGTACGATGGAACAAAAATTCATAAGAAGATTTCTAGCCCAAGGTTAAAGAAGACAACGAGTTAATAAGATAAATGGCAATTCTAAAAGCATCAACCCAAAGTTTTTTACCCAAACCAACATAAAACAGTAGAGAGAGACCTAATTCAACATGTTCATATTTTCTCTCAACAACACTATTTTGTTGATGAGTGTAAGGACAAGAGAGCCATCTTTTAATGCCACAATTATCCACAAAATTAGTGAAATTAAAATTAATAAATTCACCTCCACCATCACTATAAAAAATTCTAAATTTTTCCCAAGTTGTTTTCCACTATGTTCTTGAAATTCAGAAAACAAGGAAAAACATCAGATTTTTTGCTCAAAAAAATAACCAAGAAAATTTTAAGAATTCATCAACAAGCAACATGTAGTACTTAAAACCTCCACAAGAAGGGGTTGAGGCATGAGCCCACCGACCAACATGGATGTGGTCCAATAGAGCTTGAACAAAACACTAGCTTTATCAAAAGGCAATTTATGATTCTTACTAATTGTATAAGAAGAGCATAATTCCATATTATCATTATTTATAAAATAAATAGACCATGTTTTTCTAAGAGTTTCTAAAACATGAAAACCAGGATGTCCTAAATAACAATGCTAAATTTCATCAAAAATCAAAACTTATTTGTGCATATTCTAGCAAAGCAAACTTTAGGAGATGACGCCTTTTGATCATGTTGAACGAATGACCATTAATATAGTCGTCCCTTAACTGATCCTCTTAGGAGAGTAGTCTAGCTCTTCGGTTCCTTTATGCAAAACCCATTAGCATCAAACTGGAATAAAAACTAATTATCCTTTACAAAACGCGATACTGATAAGAGATTTTTCTTAATAGAGGAAACAAGAAGCACAACTCTTAATTTAAAACTTTTATTTTCATGATGCAATGAAAGATCACCTGTGTTGGTAATAGGAAGCTACATACCACTTTCGACCATGATACTATTAGTACCTTGATACTCAATTTTATTTGTCATACCTTGATCTTGACTTGTAACATGATGTGAAGCTCGAGTATCAGAGTACCAAGCAGAATCTTGCATGTTGTTGAGTGTCATAGCTGCAAAGGCTTTCAAAATGTCATAAGTGTAGGATGTGTGATTATGGAGCTCATAAAACTGGCAAATAACTTGTTCTTTTGGATTTTGAGGAGGTCAAGAAGAACCAAACTGACCACCCTAAATTGAAATTTTAAAATTTTCTAAGGGAACGACCAGTCCCACTGAATTGACCTCTACCTCTACCACATGGTCATCCTATGCCACATCATCTCTGAGAGAAAAATGTAGTGGAGGAGGTTTCTCCATGTGGAGATTGGTCATTTCTATGCAGAGATTGACCATTTATTATTTTTAATCTTTTCTCTTGGTTGATCAACATTTCATAAATATCCACAAACATGGCTAGACTATCTCAAGTGGTAACCAAGGTGACCAACAAAGGTTTTTCGGAAAATAGTTGCACTTTACTATATTTTGGCTTCGTCGTAACAACCTCTTTATTCTTAGCCATCATAATTATTTCGGGTGACTGGTCGTTGACTCTTTTGCTTGCAACGTATTTAGACATCGCGAGCTACCCATGAATTAAATAGCGGACATTATACTTTTCAGACAATAGAAAATAAAATATTTATTATGTAAACTACAAAGAAGCATGTCATAGACTACTTTCAAAATGCATCAAATACTAACACATTACTTATTAATCATGTTTCTGCATTGTGCTCATCATCGCTGCTTATGCAAAATGAATGATCGACTGCAAAACTCATATTTATGGTTCTCTTTGCTTCAAAAAATGCAATATTCCTACATTCTCAACTTTCAAGATTAACCCAAAAAATAACACCGTCAATTCAAGTATAAATTAGAAAGACCGTCAACCTTTACCTAGATTTGTCATATGCATTGGAAGGTTGGGTGTCATATAATATCTTGTAAAGAAGATCGACACTGGTTTGTCCAAGTGATTCCACATCATTTGCAGTGCTCCTCTTATAATTAACTATTGAGAATGGTGAGATGTTCGCTAGAGAAGTGAATTCAATAGCTGGTGGCTGAGATAGATGCACATTATCTACAAGATTTTTTATCATTTTATTCTTATAAATACTTCAGACTGCTATTTGATATTTAACTATGCATCATCCAACTTATTGTTTAGCTTCACAAACATTGTCAATTTGTATAGCTTTATTAACAACCAATTAAATGTTGCAAATATATAACATTGATTGTACATCATCATCATCCAAGAGACGTATTCACATATTTTCATCATCTAATTTTGGAATGCACTTATATCGAAAGACCATTAACTCCTTCATATATCCAATTTTATAAGACATTAATGCTATAAATTCTTTATAACTGCTATTTTTAGACCATTATAGATTTTCAAAGGAGAAAACCAATAATCTACAATAAACAACAATACCCCGACAACTCATATTCAATGCTTATGCACAATTAACTCCAATGACATCTAACTAATTGAATGTTTTTGAGTAGTAAACCTTAGCTCTAATCAAATAGAGATAAATATTGACAAAAAAATTATTTTTACCGAAAAAATAATAGTAAAAAACTATTTATCTGAATGTCATCGAAAAATTGCTAGAAGGATTGGGGACCACCGGTTGGGTACCACAAGAACCTTAGGGTTGCAAAAATAAGACATCTGAAAGCAAATAAGGGATTAAGAAACGAAGTGTCATTTATATAGAATAAAATTTTGCAAGAATTTTTTTTTTTGTAATATTGTAATATCAAACTTTTGCAAGTTTTTCATAATATCGCAATACCTCATGTAATATTCTTATTAAATTTTGGAAGGTATGGACTTCTGCAACACTAAAACGATTTTCATAATCTTTTTTGAAATATCACAACCTCGGAAGCGATTTTGTTAACGAATTTTGTAGGTGTATTTTTTTAGCATCGCGACTCGCAAAAATAAAAAATTTACATCTACGCGGGGTACAAGCATCTAGAAAAAAGTGAAAACTTGCAAAATTGTCCATTTGGCGGATATGGTAAATTGTAGGGCATTTTTAAAATTATGTAATTTTTGATGTGAAGTATGATCATTTTCCAAAAAATAATTATAATACCGCTTAAATATTCATGAATTTCACAAGTGACCACCACCAAAAAAAAAAGTAGTATTGTGGCCAAAATTTCAATTGCATATCCAATTGAACAAATTTGCCCGTATACAAGTGTGGACAACATGCATGGCAAGCAAGAGCCTAATGAAGTTCAGGTTGCCAAAGGGCCTCTAAGCCACGCTCACACGAGCCAGCCACCAAAGATTTAACAAATTTGCCCAAGTATAGACAACATGCATGCCAGGCGACAGCCTAATGAAGTTCAGCTTGCCAAAAGGCTGAGCCAGCTAGGGATGGCAGTGGACCGGGGGAAAACGGGGCCTCACCCCACCTCCACCCGTTGGAATATGGGATGGAGGACATGAAATGGGGATGGAGGTGGGGATGAAGGTTAAAATCAAAACCTGTGCAGGAGGCAGGGATAGGCTTACACTTTCCCTCACCCCATCCTCGTTACAAAAATAACTAAAATACCTTTAGGGATGGCAGTCGATCGGGGAGAAACAGGCCCTACCCCACCTCGCCCTGTTTGGACTGAGGATGGAAGACATGAAACGGGGATGGAAGCAAGGATGAAGGTTAAAATCAAAACCCGTGCGAGAATGAAGGCGAGGATGAAAGACAGAATTTTGAGATGGGGCGGGAGTAAAGACTTTGTCTCCAACTCCACCCCAGTCCACTGCCACCCCTAGAGCCAACCAAGGGCCTCCAAGTCAGGCTCACATGAGCCACCCACCAAAGATATTTAAATGGAGGGTTACAGCTAGGCTGGACCAGGCTGGCCCATAGTTATCAGGATACGAGAAGCCATGCGTGAAGTGGAAGTGGGAAAGCAAATGCTGAAAAGTAGCATGAAACAGAAAGCAAGATACGGATATGAAACGATTATGTAAGGGAATGAAAAAATGAAAAGGAAACACAGAGAAAACTGAAATGGGGGCGGAAGCAAATAAAAATGATATGAACACAAACATAATACTATGTAAAACCAACATCAAAGCTCGTTATAAAAAATTATAATTTTCAAATACGAAAAATATAGAAAGTGAGTAGAAAGTGACAAGCAAGAAAAAAACTTTAAAAAAGCCAAAGGGCCAGTAACTATGGACTGGCCCTCTGGTCTTATAGGCCTATTCATCCATATTTTGGAAGCAAGTTTCCCACAGTTTCTCACTGCCGAAGTGCGTTTTTATATGGAGCAAGAAACTTTAGTAACTGTGGACTGGCCCTGGTCTTATAGGCCTATTCATCCACCAAACACATTTAAATGGTGGATAACGAGCCAGGTTTTACCAGGCTTGCCCAGGTCTTATTTTGTTCAGGCTCGACTAACCTATTGACGAGCCACAAAGCAATAAAGCCTATCTTGGGCTTTTGATGAGCTAAGTCTCTAAGTTAGTTCAGCTAGACTAAGATTAATGACAGCCCATGCTTGATTCAAATGGGTCAGACCACTTACATTCTCAAGACCAGAAGATGATCTAAGATGAATATGAGAGAGAGAGAGACAAGCTATGGTAGAAACTAATAAAAAGGAATGAGATGGACGGGCATGGAATTAAAAAAATATAAAATAAAAACAAAGACAAGCGGAACCACCTAAGAGTCGAATGATTCGGAAGCTATTTATTTATCAGCTGTCACAGGGACACGCCTTTCTCGAAGTTTTCCCACGTAATAAAGACCTCTTCTATCTTGCGTGTCTAGCTACCACCACCAGAAGCCACATTAGCATGTCACAGCGCTGTAACCACGTGTTGGAGAACAGCCAAAACCCGTGTTCGTACTGTCTCGCCAAGAAAATGATAAAATTGATTAAACCCATATGCGATAAAAACGCCAAAGTTATTTTAACTCTGCTTTTGCCAAAAAAAGACACTAAAATTTAAATGCTCCAGTGAGTTTCTAACAGATACCACCACCATATCATCACAGCTGCATTCTTTGTTTTAACCTCAAGGAATGAGTTAACCTGTCTGAAGTTGAGACCCTCTAGAAAAAGTACATATAATCAGAGCAAGAACTTTCAAGCAGCAAGCATCAATGACACATAAATCAATAAACCTTTACTTTGGATGGGAGGACCAAGTGAGCGAGATACAGCAATCTCGAAAATTGACACAATCTCATTTGAGACAATTCATGCATAATGGATGCATAAAGACAGGAGATCAACAGTTCAAGGAGCAAAGTGCATCAAAATGGCAAAGGACAGCATTTGGCACCTCAACAATAATCAAGAAACACGACGACGCACGCATATGTTACAAGAGCCCAAGCACCTGCTCCCAAACTAATTCTCTGATTTCTAAACAAGCAAAGACAAACTGACCCATGCCCAAGACCATGTGAAGCTTCACCTCATGAAACTAGAACACGGCTGATGGCGCTTTGCGCCCAAGTTGCTGTCTCCTTGAGCTGTGCATCATCGGACTCCAAGCATTCCCCAAGGAATTCTATGTAGAAAGATGAGCCTTTGAACAGCATTGAAGTATTCACTCCAAGAGTATCTGCTAGGTCACCCAACACACCAACTGCAGCTTTGGTCACACTCTCATCCCTACATGCACAAACAAGAAGATTTCATTAGCAGACACCAAAAATAACAAATCTGTGCAGCTATGCAAAGACATTGAAGCCAAATAACATGTAATGCCAACAGGATTAATGTACAAACAGGACCTTGTAAGTTTTCCCTGTCATTACCTATCCTTATCCCGGAAGACTGCCTCTATAAATTGCAGGAGGTGACTTGCATAGGGCATCATCAGTTCTGCTTTTGAATTTTTAAAACCTTGCAGGATACCCGAGTATGCTTCAAAAATGCCCCGTCTTAGTTGATTGCCATAATCAATCATTTCTTCATCTTGGCCACCCAGGTTAGCACAGAGTTCAGACGCACCTTGTAGCATGGGCATGGCATATGGAAGGTACTTCTCAAAATTCTGTTCAATGGCCAGAGCAACATCCCCAAAACAAGAAAAGACGGGAGGCTTTACAGATCGATGCAACATGCTACTTGAAAGATCTTTGAGAAGGTGGGTCATGATGCCATCACAGTACTTGAGAACCTTATCATCCAGTGCACGGCAGATATCCCCAACAACCCCCACGGATATCGCACAAACTTGGTATTCTTCAAAGTTCTGCAAACCCATTTCCAAAAACTTATAAAACTCTGGCATATATTTGTCAAATTCAGGACCAGTAGCATATGCCAATGATCCAATAGCAAGCATCGCTTCTTCGTGGACAGTGGTACTCCTACAAGCAAACACCCCTAAAAAAAGGCTCATAATTCGATCTGCTGCCCCGAGAATAGTGGGTTTAGTAGCCTCAGATGCAGTCATCTTTTGGATGATCACCTGGATTACACCACAGAGTAAAGCTTGGAGGTCCCCTTGCTTTTCTCTGTCATCTGAAGAGATTATCTGCATTTTCATGGTTTGTTCTAATCTATCCAAGATAACAGGAATTAGTTGCTCGATAATCTTGGCATCTTCCAACAGGTTTGCACATCTTATCACTTCATTCAAGGTCTCATAAGCAGCAGACCTGAGCCGAGAATCTATGGCATCCTTCCGATCAACTGCCGAGAGGAGAGAGCTGATTATTTCATGAAGATATGGTGACAGAGACATGGAAGTTGGTGAGTCCTCGAAACCTTGGGCAAGGAAGTAAATTGCACCACAAACCTTTTCAGCAACATTAGAAGCATCCTTTAAGCTCTGCAGCAACACTCCTAGAACTTGCTGGAGATTGGAAGGAGATATTACTGATGACTTTAAGTCAGGGGCATGCAGGAGCTCAAATATCCTACTGAGAGTCCAAGCAGTAGTATCCTTCACATGGCTATTTTCGTCCTGCATCAAGGCATTGAGCATGAATGGCAAACCCATCTGAACAAGCGGTGCAAGCTTTTCAATTGATGGCCCTTCAAGAATGGATCCAAAAGCATACGTAGCTGCTTCTCTGCAGTGCCAATCAGGCTTTGTAATGTTACTTTCAACAAATGGCATCACAAGAGGTACAACATCATCACCCACAGTTCTGGCCACAAGACCCAAACAAGTGCCCCCAGCCATTGCAAGATTCCATGCACCCTCATCCTGATCCTGATCTTCTTCCTGCTTTGTTAGTGTCTCTAGAAGGAGAGGGACAAGGACTGGCAAAGCCTGCTTTATAAAGTGAGAATGGGGAGCACTAGAGTAATCATCCTCGCCCATGTCACATTCTTCCTGAATTTCAATCTCTTCATCACAAATAGAGCTCCAAAACTCCACTGCCTGAAGGGCCACAGATTCCTCATCATTTTTTATGGCATTGGAAGTCAGTTCGAAAAGGTTCTGCATGTAAGGAGAAAGGACCTCATAGTAGGTAGATGAAATAGAGACCAAACACTCAAAGGCAGCTTGCCTTATTTCCATCTCCTTTGAAATTGCAGCCTCACATATAACCTTCATTATGTAATTCCTCTCCATCTCATTCTCAAAATTGGTTTGCGCAAAATCCAGAGCATTGTAAAGAGCTCTGGTTGCAGAGAGCCTGACACTGCTATTGAGCTCATTTTGGCTCATTCCTTGGACTACAGCAGTGAGAACAGAATTGACTTGATCCTGTTCAAGGTCTTGAGGAGAAATCTCTTCGCAGACATAGCCAAGTGTCTCCAGAGTTGCCTGCTTCAGCCAAGAAATAACATTTTCTTGCAGATTCTGAGGAGGGGAAGTCATATTAGCAAGAAGATGGCAAATGAGATCGGGCCACTCCTTTCTAGGAATTTCAATTGCAGCAATCTTGGCGATAACCTGAGAAGAAGTGTGCCTTGCTTCTTGTGCAGATGAGGCAAGCGTTCTCAATAGTAGGTCCTTAATCTGCAACTTAAGAGAAGGATCAAGGGCAACCCATTTTTGTAGAAGCTCTTCCTTCCTAGTAGCCTCCTTTGCATCCAAGGAATTCTTCAGGATAATACCAGCTAACCTTCTGCTCTCCACAGGCTTTTCATCACTCGAGAGCTCAACAGATAGAGAAAGAAGGAAAATTGGGAGATTTTGCTCTTGGAACTGTTTAAGATTGTCTTCAGCAATCTTACGAACGTTACCATCCACAGATTGCGCATTCAGCAGAGCCTGAGTGATCTCTAACGCCATTCTTACAACAAAACCAAACTTTTTTTCAGTTGTTTTGCCCAAAATCACAAATAAACAACAGCAAACAGAACACTAATCAATTAGAACAGGAGCAACCAAATAAAACGAAAAGACATAACATCGAAATTAACTTAAGACAACTAATAACACTCACACCATAGTCATATTGAAAACACTGTACACAAATAAACATAGAAAGGCACCATAAATCGATCCACAAAAACCCCACAACTGAAACCAGATTTCGACACCCGCCCAACCTTAAACACTGAAAAACCAGAAAGGAAAAAAGGAAACATAATCCTTTTCCACCCAAATAGACAGCAAAGGACGCCATATATCACCAATTAATCCATACCCACAGATTGCAACAACGATATATCGCCAAGAAGGATCCAAGCAACGCCTAATTTAACTACACGAACGCAAAATACATATGAATCCCAAAGAAGCAAAGCACAACATATCATTTCACATAAAACCCACAGGCGAGACCACGTTTCTTCTCGAGAAAAAGTGATTCAAAATACACCAACAGAACAAAAAAAACAAGTTTAAGGGAACCCCATATGAAATCGATCCACAAAACCCTTACGCAACAGGAAAAATGGGAAACAACCAAAAAAACTTTTCTACCAAAAAATCTCCAGAAACAACCCAAAAGAGAGAACAACAGAACCATCAAACGCAACCTCAATATACGAAAAAAACAGAGAAAAAATAACAAGAAAACTTCACTACTTGATTCTATCGCTCTGAAAACACAAAATCCAGCTACAAACGCACAGAAAATTCGAAAATGAAGGGGGAAAAAACGGTAGCGATCAATCGAATACCTTGGCTAGCGATTGCACTCGATTGAAGAGGAGAGGAAGAGTGCCGCCCTCGAGAGAGAGAGAGAGGGTTTTATGACGGAGAGGGGTTTCGTACTATACTCGGGGGGAGCGTAGAAGGAAGATTTAAGACTTAGGGGTCCGGATACGGACGGCTGGGATCTGTTCTGACGACGCGATAGAAAGATCTCATCCGTTCTTCTGCTTAACCCCAAGGGCGATTGGGGTTTTCGAATGTTGGAAGGAGCGGGAGGCCGAGGCGCAGCTTCGTTTCGGAACTCCACGGGCAGGGCAGGGGCTGCCCGAGAAAACCTTCCCAAGCTTAAAAAAGAAAACCCTAGTTTTCTTTTGAAATGAGGCTGCCCTAAGTTTTCATAATCTTTTGCCACGTGTCATTAGAATGAGATGTCGACTCGTCCCACAAGATGAATTTGTTACGGACGGCCCCAAGCTTTTTTGGTTTAGAGCAAGGTGCAGTCAAACCGTTGACTGGGTCCTGACCTGGTTATCCCTTGAGCTGGACCCTGAGCAGGTCTTGGTCCGGGCTTCCAACCAGGTACCCAACCCAGAATGGGCTGGGCCGAATTGAAAATGGACCCGGGTTCGGGTCAGACAAGAAAGTGAATCAAGCGAGGCCAGGCCCAGTCTAACTCGAACCAGCCCATTGCTACGTACGTCTGGGCCAAGCTTTCTGTACTTGACCACAAGAAACCAGGCAGGCCAGGACCTGTAACCAACATAAATTCGGTGGTGGGTACGACTACGAAGGTTCATCAAGTAGGATATGGATCTCAGTGAATTATTTTTGAACTTGGATGTAGCTGGCAAGTGACCCACGTCCCACTTTCTTAACGGGTCATACTTAGTGCCATCCAATATTTCAGGCTGCCGAGGGTGGGAAACTCGACCTTGAACCTGGTCTGCTGGAACTCGGTTGGACTTAAGTGGACCAAGTTTGAACTCAGCTCGAGCTTGATCACTGTTTCTCAAGTTCGGTTCTGGCTGGGTTTGAGAACCTGAATTCCACTTGACCCGACCCGAAATATGCAAAAAAAAAAAATTGATCCTTTCTTTGTTTGAAAAGACAAGGCACAGGAAAGGTTCATCAAGTTGGATATGGATCTTAGTGAATTATGCCAAGTTCTTTATTTTTGAAATTGGATGCAGCTGGCAAGTGACCCACGTCCCACTTTATTAACGGGTCATACTTAGTGCCATACCATATTTCAGGGTGCCGATGGTGAGAAACTCGACCTTGAACCTGGTCTGCTCGAACTCAGTTCGACTTAAGTGGACCAAGTTTGGACTCAGCTCGAGCTTGATCACTGTTTCTCAAGTTCGGTTCTGGCTGAGTTAGAGAACCTGAATTCTACTTGACCCGACCCGAAATGTTAAAAAAAAATGATCCTTTGTTTGTTTGAAAAGACAAGGCATAGGAAAGGTGCATTCGAACCTGCAACCCCACATGAAGTACAAACATCATATCACAACTAAAATATACACAAATATTATATATATATATATATATATATATATATATTAATTAGAGGTGTCAACGGGTCGGATTTGGTTGGGACCCAGGTGAAACCAAACGTGTGCCCGATTTTCAGGTATAGTATCGGGTCCAGACTTGGGTATTTAGTCGGACCCATCATAAAAGAAATCATACCTGAACCAGATTAAAACGACATGAATCAGACCCGGATCATACCTGATAAAATAATATATTTTATCATTTTTACATTGAAAAATTGCCGGTGGTCTTGGTCGGAACTCCCGGGTCGGGCCTGAGTCTGGTATAAAATTTCACAAACTATACCCAGCTCCATGCATTAATCAGACATTTCGGATCTTATTATTTATCATCGACCCTATAGGGTTTGGTCAGGGTAGGGTCTTGGTAAACCCGACAGGTTGTTACCCTTGATATTAATTGTTCAGCTTGGGCTCATGTCGTTTGAACAAGCGAGCTTAAATGAAGCTTGGCTCGAGCATTAAAAGTTTGAATTTTTTTAAAAAAAGAGGACACGAGGAAACAAAATATTTTTAATTTTTAATCAATAAAAATAATTTAAAAAATCATTTTATTAAAATGAAATATTAAAACATGAAGAATTAATAAAATAAAAATAAAATACGGTTTGTATGTCTCGTATCTTTATCTATGTGTTCGAGTGTGTCTGCTTATGTCCCTGTGACAGACACAAGGTGAGGTCGAGCTTTTCGCAAGAAGCTCAGCTCGTTGTACATTCCTACTGAGGGTGGTTCATCTTAATGCTGTCAATATTGTACCGGACCTTGAATCGGCAGATTCCAATTCGGAGTTGAATTGAACTGAACCGGTTAACTTTTAACCTGACGAGTCACAACAAAATTAAAATAATATTAAAAAATTTAATAATTTTCTAAAATTAAAAATAAAACGAATCAGACCTGCGCCATATCGATTTCCGGCCAATAGCGATACGAATCGAATTGACAACATTGGTTCGTCTAATGCTTGAAGACTAGGGCTGGTAAACGAGCAGAATGGGCTTTGGCTCATTGGTAATAAGCCGAATTGGGAGGTGGGTCACTGCCAGCTTGATACAAGTTCGAAAACAAAAAGCTTGGCGTAATTCACTAAGATCCATATCCACCTTGATGAACCTTCCTAGTGGACCCAGCCCCAGCTCCCAACTCACTGTGTCTGAGCACCCAATTTAACGTGGTTTCTTGTGGTCAAGTACAGGAAGCTTGGCCCAACTCGTACCTGACAATGGGCTGGCTCGAGTTGAGTGGGCCTGGCCTCGCTTGATTCACTTTCACGGCTGACCCGAACCCAGGCCCGGCCCATTGTTGGTTAGGTACCTGGTTGGGTACCCGGACCAAGACCTGCTCAGGATCCAGCCCAAGGCACAAACAAGTGAGGACCCAGTCAAAGCTTTGACTGCACCACGTTCGAAACCAAAAAGTTACTGGGCCGTCCTTACAAATCCGTGCTGTGGGAGGTCATCTCATTCCAAGGACACTTGAGTCTTGACAAAAGAATATGAAAACCTAGGGCATGGGACAATCGGGCAGCTTCATTTTCAACAGAAAATTAGGGATTTTCTTACCCTTTAGAAGGATGTATCGGTATATCGGACAGCTTCGGGCTGCCCCTGTCCAGCCCGTATGCCCTCTCCCTTAGGACACGTTTGGAATATAGAAAAACTCTCATAGGAAAAGAAAGTTTTGCCTATGAGAAGTTTTTAGCTTGTTTGTGTAGCATGAGAAAAGCAGAGTGAAAAAATGTAAAAAAAAAAATTAGAGGACGAGGAAGTGGTGGATAGTGATGAGATGGATGGTGGGTGGTAGCAGTGGTGAGATGGGTAGTGGGGAGTGTAAAAATAAATTTTCTCTTGGTAAGAAACGTTCTTCTGTTACTTTCCTTGGCAGAATATTTTTTATCAAAAAGTGTACTTTTTAGAAAACTCTCTTAGCTAAAAGTCTCTCTCGTTAGGAAGTGTCAAAAAATCTGTATGAATTTTTCATTTTGCATCACTTTTCTTATATCTTTCTCTCTTTCAAGCGTGCCCTTAAGGAGGGTGTTTGTTACACTCCCGCTTAAGTGAAGCACCAGTCCTTTGAAAGGGGGCTACTTTGAAGGGAGAATGTCTTTTCAATAGGAAGGTATCAATTCATTTTGACAAAAAAATGTTTTCTTTTTTCAATAAAAAGTGCATAAAACATGTTCTACTCTAAAATGTGTTGAAATTATGAATGTTCAAAGTTTAGATGCTTCATATTTTGAAATATGTATGTTTTGAATTATGTGATAATTTTGTTTTTTTGTTAAAATATTGCATCTCTTAATTGATATATACAATGAATGATTTTGCTCAATAAAGTGATAAGTCACAACACTATTGATTGTGTTAGCATGTTGAAATGTCATAACATGCATGCATGAATTGGTATGGCTCATGTAGGAGCTTGGGGGTCCAAGGAACCTCGATGGTGTCATTGGGCCCATGTGTATGTATGATATGAATAATTGATATAATTAAGACATACTTGTACAATGATTGAGAGTTTGATGGGAACCCATAAGATGCGAACATGCACCAGGCTATGGAAAATACACACACATAATAAATGAGTAGTTATTCGCTTTTACAGGCAAGTTGCTCAAATGAGCTAAAGGCACTATAGCAATACCGAGTGGGTTAGGTACATATGAGTGGAACAAAATTGAGTGGTTGCCTTGAACAGACACTTTGGTTACTGAACCTTGATATTTGCTTATTGTTTTGAGGCACATGAAAAGATTAATCATATTAAAAAGACAACCCTTATACCCATTTAGAGGGAGCCTACCTTGTTGAGGGTATGTGGTACAAACCTCAAGTGATTTTGATATGATTCTGGTAGCAAGGCATCCTAATGGTCTTCATTCACTCGTAAGTTTTAAAGGTCGAGGCTATCAACGTATCTTAGGTGATAGATCTTCAACTACTACAATAGTCTGAGATGCATGCATATTGAGTGAAAGTGGTCTTTGGAGAATTCTCTCTCGGTTACAAACTGTTCTCTTTAGGATCTGTTTAGTTAATCATTCAGGATAATTAAAAATATATGGCATAACAAACTCTTGAATGGTCTCGATTGATACAACGATGAGTGGCTCTACAAGTATCCACAGAGAGAATAAATATCAAAACAAAGACCTTTTGAATCACACATTTTGAGATGAAAATATGCCTTGATAATATAATGCTTGAGTGGGCATTTGCATTATATGCAGAAGTGGTCATATGTATTATATGCTTGAGTGAACATTTATATTATATTAAATGCTTGAGTCGACATTTACATTATGTTGAATATATTAGTAGAAACTTACAATAATAGTTGCACAACTCAATATACAGTAGAACTTAAGGTTGTGGAGATAATAGTTGCACAACTCAATAGTAGAACTTAAGGTTGTGGAAACCTGCAGGTGATGAGTTGGTCTGCCAAAGAATAATGTTATGCATAAAATGAAAATATGTCTGATAATGCAATCAGTTAAATATGTTCTTTTCTGTATTTATCAACGTGATTATTGTAAAGCATGCACTTTCTTGTGAAATAAATCTATACAAAAATTATTGATCAACTATGACATTTGAGTAATAAATTGTGATACTTGAATATACTTTTAATATTCTGAGTTACTTGGAATTGATATATATCTATTAGACTCTCCCAAGTCTAACCCTTTTTATGAGTAGATTATTACAGGTAAAGACTACGATGCAGAGCAGATACAGGATCTTTTCTCGGACACTAATAATATTCTAAATGATACACCATTCTTTTGAATAAAAGCATTTTATTTGTGTCATGTTATCATCTTTTGAATTCAACAATATAATGGTTTTTGTGTGCAACGTAACTCGTTGAAGTTTTGAACCCCTATTCAAAAATGTTTCCGCTGACGATTTTAATAAAGAAAGAAAAAATTTAAATTTTCATGTGTTTTCAAGGGTTAAAAATCTTGAAGTGTTATATTTTTTAACATTGGCTTTCCACAACATTTTGTTCTCATAATTATGCTCCAAAGAGCCATGAGGCTTTCACTCTCCTTTGTGAAAAGATGAGGTGCAATATGATTACACAAATATATATTTGTTGATTAATCACTTGCTCACCCTCCATCTTGAGAACATGCATGTCAATTGTGAGGCCCAAGGCCTGATGAAAAGCAATGAGGTACTTAATGCATAAATTTTGTGGCATTTGATTACACCGGATCCAAACTCTTTCGCTTTGGCACTATTTGTAACAAACTCTAAATTATGCTGGAGTTTGACTGATTTGTTTCAGTTGATGCATGAAATATAAGGGTATATATTTTTTTAGATTGACAAGCATGGTTAGGCAGACCCCAAGCAATTACATGGATCGATACATATATCAAAACTTGGGAACCAATCTGGTGGTTTGTCTTGTTGGCACCTGCGCAAAAGAGGAGATGAAAAAAATACCTGAAGCAGTCATGTTCGTCTAATAATGGCCGATGAGTGAACCCGATCTATCGTCTCTGAGACATTTGACTCCTAGTCGATCATAACCCTTGTTGAGCACAGGCCCTCCAGCGACAGTGAGTAGGATCCGAGTCCCAGAATAAACAACTATGTTGATTAGCTTCTGCCTTCTGCTACACGGGTCTCTCATCAATACCCCTTTTATAACATTAACCTTAATTAGAAAACAATTAAGATAATTGTTCCCTCCAAATGGTAAGGTTTATCCGATAGGGACACCTATAGGAGAGTCCTTATACGTGGGTGACTCCAACATTCTTCCACTTGTCCCAACGATAAACCCTTAACCAAATATCTTATGGGAATGACTTAATGAATAGATTGGCCTTTAAAATCTATTCTACATATCCTTAGTTGAATCTCTAATTCTTATGAGATTAACAAAACAACTATAATGAGAATCAAAACTGTATGTGATCACTTTATTCTTATGCATATGTCAAAAAGAGTTTAACAAGCCCATCCTCAATACATGTTTGAAATACAATCCTAGTGCTAGCCCTTTAGTAAGAGGATCAACAATCATCTTTTTGGTGCCAATATTAACAATATGCACTAGATGATTCTCTGTCAGTTTTTTAACAACAAAGTACTTTAATTTTATATGCTTATATGATGTAGTACTTTTATTGTTATTCAAAAAAGACACTGCAGCATCATTATCACAGTAGAGCTTCAGTGGATTCTCGATAGAATCAACCACCTTTAACTGTGATATGAAGTCCTTCAATCATATGGCCTACGAAGTAGTCTCGTACAATGCTATAAACTCTACCTCTATGGTGTGAGCAGCAGTGGTCGTCTGCTTCCCACTCCTTCATGAGATCGTGCCCCAAGCAAGTAGGAAGACATACCGAGTAGTAGACTTTCCACTATCAAGGCAACCTCCTAAGTCCGCATCTGAGTAGCCAATGACCTCGAGGTGATCAACCTTATGATACATCAACATATAATCTTTTGTTCCTTGCAAATACCGCATGACTTTCTTAGCAACCTTCCAATGGGATATGTCTGGGTTAGATTGAAATCTACCAAGCATCCCTACTGTAAAAAAAATATCTGGACGTGAACAAGTCTGCGTATATGACAATCTGCCAACAACTGATGCATATTGATAAGCACTCATCTGTGCTTTGTCAATATCATTCTGTGGACAATTCTTTAAGCTCAGTTTATCACCTTTTGATATGGGTGATGTACTAGGAGAACAATTCTCCATCCCATATTGTTTTAATATCTTATTTATGTGGGATCTTTGGGAAAAACCTAGAAAACCTTTTGCTCTGTCTCGACGGATATCTATGCCAAGTACATAAGCAACCTCACCTATATCTTTTATGTCAAAATGTGATGTAAGAAATTGTTTTGTCACTGTAAGTAACTTTGTATCGTTGGTTGCAAGTAGTATATCATCTACATACAATATCAATATAATGAACTTACTCTCGCTTTCTTTGAGATACAGATATCGATCAATTATACCATTATCGGGAGGCCTGTTTAAGTTTATATATTGATTTGTTAAGCTTGCAAACCAAATGATCATCTTCAGAGAAACCAAGAGGTTGATCCATGTATACCACTTCATTCAGATCCTCGTTGAGGAACACTGTTTTCACATTCATCTGATGTATCTTTAAGTCATAATAAGCTATGGGGGCCAAAATTATCCTCATTGACTCTTTAGTTAAGATAGGAGAGAATATCTCATTATAGTCAATGCCCTTCATCTGGCTGAATCCTTTAGCAATCAATCTTGCCTTATGTCTAATTCTATGTCACCTTTGGAGTCCCTTTTGATCTTAAAGACTCATTTACACCCTATGAGTTTTACTCCTTTAGCTAACTCGACAAGATTTCACACTTGATTCTTAGCCATAGAGTTCAACTCTTCTTTCATGGCTTTTATCCAGTGTGAAGATTATTTGCTTTCAACAACTTTTGTAAAAGTCAACGGATCATCATCTATATCTATGAAATCATCAGTCTTCTGAAGGTACACCACATAATCAGGATATATGGCAGATTTCTTAACTCTTCTGGATATCCAAACATGTCATTCTACATGTTCAGATTGAATTTATTCATCATGTGCGTGCTCTTCTGCATTATCCACAATGAGTTCATTTTGGATTTGTGCATCAACAATCGAGTGATCAAACACATCATTATTAAGAATAACAATATGATATCTCTTCGTGTTTTTCTCAACAGGTAGTGAGAATAGATCTTATATTTTCTCAAAACCAAGATTTTAAAGTGCACTTAATTTGACTGAACCATCTTCAAGGAATTTTGCCTTATCTGTTTCAACAATCGACGGTGAATGAGATGGACAATAAAACTTGTATCCTTTTGATCTCTCTGGGTAACCAATAAAATATCTACTAGTTGTTCTTGGATCAAAGGCTTTAATGCAGAGGTTATACAACTTAGCCTCCGCAAGATATCCCCATATGTGCATATATGACAGTGATTGTTTCTTACCTATCCACAACTCATAGGGAGTTTTAGGTATAGATTTCATAAGAACCTTATTCAAAATATGCATAGTTGTCCTTAAGGTTTCACCCTACAACTTAATGGAAATAGTTGAATAATTCAACATGGTTCTGACCATTTCTGTAAGCGTACGATTTCTCCTTTCAGTTACATCATTTTGGTAGGCACTACCAGGCATGGTATACTGAGGCACAGTGCATTCCTTTTTGAGAAATTGTGCTAATGATCCTTCCTTTTGCCCCATCTCAGTAAACCTACCATAATACTCGTCACCTCTATCAGACTTGACTATTTTAATAACTTTATCGGTTTGTTTCTCTACTTCTTTCTTAAATTCTTTAAACATTTGAAAAATATAAGTTTTTTCATAAATTAAGTAGAGATACATATACCGAGAATAGTCATCAATAAAGGTGAAAAAATATCTTTCACCTGTGTAACAAGGGGTAAATGGTCCACATACATCTGTATGGATTATTTCCAATATCTCATTACTACGTCTGGCACCCTCTTTATATGTGCTTGTTTGCTTAGCTTTTATGCAATCAATACACGAGTCATTGTCTGTAAAATCTAGGGATTTTAAAATCGCTTCATTTATGAGTCTCTTTATTCTCTTTTCAGAAATATAACCCAACCTTCGATGCCAAATCATGTAGGACTTATCATTAATCATGCTACGTTTGTTTTCAACTAAAGACTCCTTAGTTTGAATCTTCACGTTTAATTTATACAAACCATCATAAGCAAAAGCAGAACTAATTTCAATTGAATTTCTGTATATGAATAACTTAGAATTTTCAAATTTAAAACAATATCCAAATTTATCCAACTTTGAAATTAAAATCAAATTTCTACTATATGATGGAACATAAAAAGCATCATAAAGATCCAAATCTATGCCGGTATCTAAAGTGATCATGCAGGTCCCAACACCCTTCACATGCGAACACATCTTGTTTCTCGAATAAATGCTCTTCTCATGCATTGTTGGTTCTTTTCTGTTCATAAATGACTGCAAATAATTGACAATATGAACAGTAACACCATAATCAATCCACCAACTATTTTCAGAAATATGTAATAAATTACATTCATGAAAAACAAATGATAAATTACATTTATTTTCTAACCATTTCTTATACTTTATGCAATCCGCCTTCCTGTGTCCCTTCTTCTTGCAAAATAAGCACTTCATGGGAGCAGAATCAGGTTGCTTGCTCTGAGATGACTTTTCGTCTATTGATTTCTTCATAGCATTTTTCTTTGGTCCTACCTTGGATCCATGAGAAGCCATATGTGCACTTTGCACATTCTCTCCTTTCAATCTCTCTTCTTCCTCAACACACTTGGACTTAAGTTCATTGAAAGTCAATTCATCATTATGTGTGTCGTAAGAGATCTTAGAAGGACCATATTTCATAGGTAGGGATGCCAAAATTAAATGTACTAGGAATGTGTCAGAAATGGTCGACTTCATGTCATTCAGCTGGAAAGCTATGTTCCTCATTTTCAAAATGTGTTTCCGAATATTACCCCCTCCAGAATACTTCATAGATATAAATTTTGACATTAGGGTACTGGCCCTGACCTTATTCCAACTGACAAATTGTGCTTCAATGCATTCAGGAATTCCTTCACTGTCATGCATTGTGGGATAACATTGCGAAAATTTTTTGCCACCTCAGATTGCAAAAGCAACATGCTAAGTCTATTCAAGCGCTCTCACTTCTCAAAAGCATTTTTTTGTTCAGCAGTGCTTTGATCTGTCAGGACAGCAGGTTCATCCTTTATTAAGGTCAAATCCAAATCCATATACCCTAATATGAAAAGGATAATTTCTTTCCAATCACTAAAATTAGATCCATCAAGAAAAGAGATAGTACTCGAGACATCTAAAATCACAGAATCAGAAACTGTATGGTGAAAGACACATATAAAAAAGGAAGCATATACGAGACAAACCTGATGAAAAAAGCAATAAATATAAGGTCCTTGATATGCTTATTTCTGGGTGAGTGTAGGGGGTCATCGGAGTGCTACTTTGGTAAGAATTCTGACACGCTTAATCACTACGCCTACCGACCAGTTGGTAAAACTTAAGGCTCATGAGAAGCTAGACCATCAACACATGGCACATTTGGGTACACATGCACGATGTATCTCAACACACTTGCCTTATATAAATTTCAAATACGATAAAACTCTCTTTGGTTTGCTTTGTCGTTTCATGAATTTAAGTACAATATTAATATTGGATAAAACTGTATGACAAAACAAAATTGACAACATACATGCATCCAATTACTTTGGTAACATGAATTCACTAAGTTATCTAACTATCATTGATTCTAATATCAGTCATACATAATGCATGCATAATCATAAATAGAATGCATAAAAAATAACCAAAACATGCTCAAATGGGTAAAACCCAGAGTTCTCAAGATAGAATCAGTCTGAAAATACCCCGAATTGGTCTGAAACAACCCCGAACCAGTCATCCAAGGGTCCAAACCGGTTCTGAACCTTATGAACCGGTGCCAAGTATAAACATAAGTTTATAAAACCCTATAACTGTATGCTAAAATCCCTGTATCTTTATATAATTTTGAAAATAGGGTCTTAACTTCTCGAAACTGGTAAAAAACTTAAGGAATCGGTCAAAAATGGCTCTGAACCGGTCTTGAAAAGGACGGTATCAATTCATGATTTGGTTCAGACCAAATAGTATTTGGACCCTGTTATGGATCCAATCCGGTCCAATCATGATCCAAACCTGAACTATATATGGGTCTGACCCGATCCAAAATTGGATCCGGGTCTGACCCGGTCCTGTGTGGACCCGGGTCTGACCTGGTCCACACAGGACCTGGGCTTCACTGGACCAGACCTAGACCCGGTAACCATATGGGTCCAGATCTGGTGCAGGGATCGGCAGGACCCGGTTCCAGGTTGACCCGATCCACTCATATGGGTCTGGATTGGACCCATTACCATGCTGAAATAACCGGTACGACCCGGTTCAAAAGGCAAAACCCGTTAGGGTTAAACAAAACACAAAAGCGAATTTCGGTTTCTGGAGAAATCAGAAAACCGAAAAGCGCTGCTCGCTACAGCCCAATGCCCCCCCCCCCCCCCCCAAGCTCCGCCTCTGGTCCCATCCTACTACGCCAAACCCCTCTGGGCAGCTAGATTATTATCTTAATCCACTAGATACTAGATAGCAATGGAACCTGTTGAAGCTAAGTATCAGATATGGAACCTGTTGAAGCTAAGTACCACATTTGCCAACTGGGAAGTCAGCAGATGGGGCACTAGATGTCCCTCAATCAGACGAATGGTCGCAGTGACAATGTCTCGTCTGGACTATTCAAGGATCACATTTGATGAAGGGAACAACTTTAGGATATCCTTCCTAACGATCCCTCGTCACGTGAAATATAAGTTGGACAAAATGATCAGTTCTAAATTGGGATGATTGTGCATGTGTGGGATTTGGTTTCCTATAAATATCCAGAGCAAAGATAGAAGAGTTCATGCTAAACCTGTTGGGCCAACACTGGATTAAGGGGTTTGGCTCTAATCTAGTTCGTTTGCATTGTCTGTACCAACTCGTCCATGTACTGTTGGGGCTATTCTCTAGCTTGGCTACTATTAAATATGATTAATTTATTTATTATATTTGGAATAAAAAACTCAAAAGTATTAGCCAACATATGATAGGGTTGTCGACAAGTGGAAAGACCATTTTGCTTTTGATAATTGCTATTAAATATTTTCTCATGTATGGTTTGAATCTAAACTATGTGCTAGCATTTACATATCACAAATGGCAAGTCGAGTGTTTGTAACCCTAAGGGTGTAAGGGTGTGTTTGATTGCTTGGACGCCTTTGGATAGAACAAAACATACAAAACACATGCTCTCTCTATTTATAACAATTGTATTTCACCCATCATTTGTTTCAACTAGACAAGAAACTATGTTCTTTGTGTCTGCAGTTTGATGTATGTGGACACACATGAATAATGGGTAGGATAAATTTTTTTATCGTACAACCCGATTCGCCTCACCTTACGAGTGTTTTGACATGTTTATTATGGATCCTAGATTGAATCTAAATACCAAAAAATATCTAAAAAATTGAATAATTTGAAAAAATAAAAAGTGTTATTTTTTATGTATAAATTCTTCAATCGGTATCGTATTGCATCTAATTATGAAAGTGTAAAAAAATTTATGGATTTTATCCTTGAATATGAATCTTAAGCTAGATCCAAGTACCAAAAATGTTAAAAATTTGGGTAATTTGAGAAAAATAACAATTCATATTTTTTTATATACAAATACAAAATCCATAAATATACCATAAATAAAACATAAAACATAAAACCCTAAAATACAATAAAATAACTCATAAATGAATCATAAATGAATCATAAATGAACTAAAAAACCTTAAACTACAAGAAAAGTAAACCATAAATTCAAAGAACTATAAATAAACCATAAATTTAAATATAAAAAGCCCTAATCTAAACCCTAATGAAAGAAAACAAAAGAAAAACCCTAATTAAATACAAGAAAATCCCTATCAAATTAACTATAAAAATCTCTAAATTAAAAAAAAGTTGATTCAATGTTCTAATCAAAGAAAAAACCTTAATCAAATAAAAGAAAATACCTAATCAAAATATATATCAAAACCTCTAACACTACAACAGAGCAGTAGATTAGCGACGACCACCTTTCGTCGCTAATCCGTCGCTAATCCGTCGCTAACCATGTTAGCGACGGATTAGCGACAACGCGGCGACAGTATGCTTACGTCGCGAATATTTCGACGCTAACTGGCGACAGAATTATTCCGTCGCCAAGTCCGTCGCTAATTGCGACGGAATAACGAGCGCTATATTCCGTCGCCAATCCGCCGGTACTAAACGGCGACCACGGCGTGGCGACGGATTTAATTCCGTCGCTAAGCCGTCGCTAGATTAATATGAATAGCGACGGAATCATCCGTCGCTAATCCGTCGCAAAAACGAAAAAAAATCAAAAAAAATTTATTTAAAAATTAATTACGGAGAACTGTACAATTTATATTTCCTGTACAATTTATATTTCCTGTAAATAAAAAACAAACCACACAAAAAAATTCATATAACAAGTATCTATAATAATTAATCGTTCCACCTTAAAACTAAGAAGTTTAATTATTTACAATTCAACAATTACAATTAGGAAAAATAAAAAAAATAGAACTTCTTCAACACAGTCCTCTAATCATCGCCAAGATTTTGTGCGTCTTCTTGTTCATTGTCTTTATCTGTCCCTTCAGCTCCACTACCCTGATTATCGCTAGCAGCCTACACAAGAAAAGAACAGTCAGTATTGATAAACAAAATATAATGAAATAAATTACACACTATATGTGATTCTATCATGTGCTCATGTGTGATCTAAGGCAATAAAAAAACTCTATATGTGATTCTATCATGCTCATATGTGTGCTAAGGCAGTCAAAAAATTGAATATGTGATTATAGCATGTTCATATGTGTTCTAAGGCATATAAAAAAACTCTATATGTGATTCTACCATGCTCAGATGTGCTTTAAGGCAAGCAAAAAACTATATATGTGATTCGATCATGCTCGTATGTGTGCTAAGGCAGTAAAAAAATTGAATATGTGAATATAGCATGCTCATATGTGCTCTAAGGCAGGCAAAGCCAAAAATTTTATATGTGATTCTATCATAAATGATATATAACATGTTCATATGTGTTCTAAGGCAGTTAAAAAACTCTATATGTTATTATAGCATGTTCATATGTGTGCTAAGGCAGTCAAAAAACAGAATATGTGATTATAATATGCTCATATGTGTTCTTAGGCAGTAAAAAAACTGAATATGTGATTATAGCATGCTTATGTGTTCTAATGCAATCAAAAAAACTTTATATGTGATTCTATCATGCTCATATGTGCTCTAAGACAGACAAAAAGTTAAATATATATATATGTGATTCTATCATGCTCATATGTGTGCTAAGGCAGTAAAAAAATTGAATATGTGATTATAGCATGTTCATATGTGTTCTAAGGCATCTAGAAAAACTCTATATGTGATTCTACCATGCTCAGATGTGCTTTAAGATAGTCAAAAAAACTATATATGTGATTATACCTGAGAGGGACCTGGAATCGAAGATCCCCTATCCTGAACAGCGGCCTTGATCTCATTTCGGAGAAAGGGGGCGACGGTGTATTGGAAGTAGTTATTCAGTGATTCATTAATGATCTCGCGTACATCATCACCGAAAAGAATAGTCGGCTGCTTGGAGCTTATGTCGGCGCAAGAAGTTGGTGAGCCGTAACTGGAAGAACCAATAACTGGTGAAGTGTTCATATTACTCCCAAACCCGAACACGCGACCTTTTTTGGGTTCACCTGCTGCAGTCACCCATGCTGTAGGATCAAATGATGGATGCTGAGTAGCGTCTTCACCATATCGCTCTACCATTTGTTGCTCATATGCCTCCTACAAAATAATGTTTAAAGTATTCATTAATAATTAATGATAACATTATGATGACTTGCATATATATTGCAATGATTATTAATAGAATTAATACATACCGTTGTCGTTCTCGCCTTCTCTGATACGAAGACTCCCGTGGTCTTCCGTTTATGTGTTTCTACAAACACATCCTTATATGGTACACTGCCTCCTTTTTCTGCTTCCTGCGAAGTTAAATGACAAAAGATTTAGTACACAAATTTGCAACTATACTTATAAAATTAATATTATATATTGATGAGTTACCATTTTCTTTAGGTGGCTCCCAAATGTCTTAGATCCACCTGTGTGTAGATGGGCTTCGGGCATCTTCGATCGATTTTGTGAAGCCTTCGCAGAGCGATTTTTAAATGCATCTCCCGCCCACATATCGCACATTTCATCCCAGTAATCTCTCCTGATAGTAATAGGACCATGGCCCTTCCACAGTAATGGATCATCTACTACGCCAGATGCTTTTTTTGCTGCAGTCTTCATAGTGTGCAGCATGTCTGCAAATCGATTGGCAGCCACCTTCTGCCACACCTTCCTTGCATCATTTTCTTCCACCGTAGTTGCAAAGCGATTCGAAGCCTACAAATATTTTCAGAAAGTTAGTAGACATTGCTTAAATAAATTAAATATGAAACACATTAACTATGAGGAACAACTGTATACCATGAATGAGGACCACAATCTGTCTAATACCTCCTTTGGGTACTCTTTCCATTGAGCAACTGGTCCTGGTAGATGTTGAAGAAGTGAATTCCTAATCTCCCGTACTACTTCTTGTGGCTCAAACCTCGTGCTGCACATGAATTGTTACACAGTAAATATCAATATAAAATATTTAAAAGATATGCAATAATTGAAAACAAAATACTTACGGTCGATTATCGATATACACTATTCGAATGAGTCTTCTTGTGCCAGCCTGTGAAGACCCTGTTTCCTGTGTTGGCTGTTGACTTGTGCGATCAACTGGTGTAGGTGGGTCGTATACAGGCGCAACATCATCTGTAAAAAAATACACACCAAGTTCTCAGAATGTGCATTTGAACTAATCAAGCATCTAATTAGTTATATGATATACCTATCACAGGAGCCCGTGAAGATGAAGGTTGAGCCTGGCTACTACTGGATGAGCGACCACTATAACCTCCACGAACCATATTCTAACAAATAACATATGTCATACAATACATTCAAATAATTCACATCAAGTATTACAATGCATTCAAGTCATTCACATCAAGCATTGCAATGCATTCAAATAATTCAAATCATTGACATCAAGTATTGCATTAATTCAAATCATTCGTTAATTGCATAAATTATAATACATTCAGATAAATTACAATGCATTCGAATCATTCGTATCAAGTATTACAATACATTGAAATAAAATTTTTAATCATTCACACCAAG
This sequence comes from Nuphar pumila, assembly GCF_984573655.1. Classification (NCBI taxonomy): domain Eukaryota; kingdom Viridiplantae; phylum Streptophyta; class Magnoliopsida; order Nymphaeales; family Nymphaeaceae; genus Nuphar; species Nuphar pumila. The sequence continues at coordinate 100,775,655 of NC_143250.1, read as the reverse complement.
TATTGCAATACAACTCACATCAAGTATTACAATGCATTTAAATAGAGGTTTGTAGTATAAGATTTTTTTCACTAGCTTGAGAATTCTTCCTCGTCACTAGTTTGACTTTCTTCTTCTTCTTCTTCTTCTTCTTCTTCTTCATTGTTTGCCCATCCACTTGGTACATCATTTGGATCACATTCCTCTATGAATGTTTCATCAGCCAATGGAGATATGACATGCATATCATGCGCAACATCGTGACCATAAGCGAAGTCACAGACATCATCTGATTGATAGTAATCACTGTCTTCAGCTAACTCATCTTCTTGTAACTGATCATACTCGGGGTATAGTTTGGATTTCACCTTGCAAACTGCCCACCATTCATTTCTATCTGACTTTTTTATACTCGGATATGAAGTATAATAAACTTGTTGAGCTTGCGAGGCTAATATGAATGGTTCATATGTTCCAAACCTGGATTTATGATTCACCTCCACAATGCCTGAAGCTTTGTCGAGTCTTGTTGCAGTTGGATCAAACCAATGACACTTGAATACCGTAACCCTGTTATTCATGCCTAAGTAAGTCAACTCCATTATTTCCTCTATAACACCGTAGTAATCATGTTCATTTTCACCGTAGCTGCTACCCTTGACACACACGCCACTATTTATCGTTGATTTGTTTATACCGTAGTCTTTTGTATGGAATCGATAACCATTTACGATATACCCGTTGTAGCATTGCACAACTTTGGTCGGACCATTTTCTAAATCACATATTCCTTGATCTTTAACATCACCATGGCGAACCTACGCACAGACATAAACAATTATTGTGATCACGATCAATTAAGTAACTTAGTGTTGTTTATAAGTACAAAATTTATGTTAGCTTCTTTACCAACTGTTTCAACCACTCCACAAACTTAGTTTCACGTTCTTTTTGTACTTCTGCATTAGTGAGATGTGAAACTTTGCTTTGCAACTCCAGATCAAATCGTCTGCAAACCACAAATACTTATATTACCGAGCCATGTATCCACATATAGAACATAAAAGGATTTATAATTGAGTTGCATATACATATACTTACTCGATGTATGGGTCGATCGCTGAACAATTAAAAAGAATATAGATGTGTGCTGCATCTTGCTCTCGATCTGTCAATAGCCTTGATCGGCAACTACCAAATGCATGCCCAAGTCGTTGAAATATCGACAGCTTGTCAGCTACAGTTACTTGTTCTCCATCATCGTTACGGGGCGGGCATGTGTAACGTGTTGAAATATGAGGTTCGAAGTACATAGATGAGAAATTTGAAATCTCTTCTAAAGTGTACGCCTCACAAATAGAGCCTTCTACTCTTGCTTTATTACGAACCTTTTTTTTTAGGTCGAACATGCATCTGACAAGAATATACATTTCAAATTTTAAATATCTGTCATTAAAGAGACAAATATAAAAAAACATATACCTTTCAAATGGGTACATCCATCGATATTGCACAGGGCCACCAACCCTTAGTTCATATGGCAGATGTATGATCAAATGTTCCATAACATCGAAAAATGCTGGCGTAAATATCTTTTCTAACAGACAAACAGTGGTGATAACAGAGTCCTCGAGATTCTTTACATCTGATACAATGACCTCCGATGCGCACAATGTTCTGAAAAATCCGCTCAACTCAGACAATACCCCCCATATAGGTTTGTCTAACATATCATGGAATGCTAGGGGTATCAATCGTTGCATAAAGATATGACAATCATGGCTCTTCAACCCATATAACTGTCCATCGTCAATCTTCACAGCCCGAGCAATGTTAGAGACATATCCATCTGGAAATCTCAGTTGTCTCAACCATTGACATACATGTTTTATTTGATCAGGTCCGAGCACGTACTTCGCCTTTGGTTTCAGTACTTTGCCATTATACTCTTTGAGTTCCAATTCTGGTCTTTTACATATTAATTTTAAATCCATACGGGCCTTCGGATTATCCTTCGTTTTTCCTTTAATATTCATTACTGTATTGAACACATTATCAAACACATTTTTCTCTATATGCATCACAGTCACTGATTGTCCATAGAACAGCGGCCTTCATGTTGAAATTTTGTTTTTTGTGGGCATCATACGTGGTAACACCGTCATCCCACAGTACTTTTAATTCATCAATCAATGGCCTTAGATATACATCAAGATTTTGGCCAGGTGAGGTCGGACCAGGGATCAACAGAGACAAGAAAAGATTTGGATGTTTCATACACAAGCTTGGTGGAAGGTTGTATGGAGTTACAAATACTGGCCAGCATGAGTATGGAGTTGATCTACCCCCAAATGGATTAAATCCATCTGTACATAGACCGAGTCTAACATTTCGCACTTCCATTGCGAAGTTCTGATGAGTACGATCAAAGTGCTTCCAAGCTTCAGCGTCAACAGGATGCGTGATCTTGTTTTCATCGTGTCGAACTTTATTTGCATGCCATCTCATGTGTTTAGCTGTCTTTGAAGACATATACAATCGCTGCAATCTAGGAGTGATAGGAAAGTAGCGGAGCGACTTGTATGAAACTTCCTTTGATCTCGTGCTACCATTGCCTCTTGTCTTTGGCTTGAACCGAGGATGCCCACATGACGGGCATGATATGTCGTTTTCCTGCTCCTTGAAATACAACATGCAGTGATTTGGACAAGCATCAATCTTTTTGTAACCCATACCTAGAGCGTTGACCATAACTTTCGCACGATAGAAATTTTGTGGCAATTTCTCATCTTTAGGCAACATACTCTTCACAATCATGCACAAACGGTCAAAACATGATTGACTCAAATTATACTCGAACTTCAAATTCATTAGTTGAAGAACTGTAGACAAGATAGTGTGACTCTCACAACCGTTCCAAAGTGGCTCATCAGCATCTTTAAGTAAATCATAAAATCTACTAGCTGCATCGTTTGGTGATTCTTCATCTACGACAGTTCTTACATCACTAGAACTCATAGCAGAACCCAGTTCTGTTCCTGCAGCATCAAATATCAAATTCGTATATGGATTATCGTACACCACATTCACCCGTGCATCAAAATCGTTTCTAAATTCTTCTCCATGAAACGCCCAGTTCTGATAATCACTCACAAAACCCTTCCTGTATAGGTGATGTCTAACGCCATGAGGTTCTACAAATCGATTATTCTTACAAATCTTGCAGGGACACCTAATCCGACCTGTGGGATCTACCGTACTGACACTCGCCGTTGCAAATTCAATAAAACTATCGACACCATCCATATATTCATGCGATAACTCATTGTCCACTATCCTACGGTACATCCATTCACGGTTTGCAGTCATTCTGTCGTATGATGTTACGAATAGTATCCTAACGAATTAAGAAAAAAACAATCAGAATGCGACGATGAAGAAAATATCAAATTTATCATGCAATATACTATGTCAAACAATAACAAGAATTTTGATGCATGCATTGATAACTTAATATTTTCATGTGCAAACTATTAATGACATGATACAATCATTTGAAGCATGCTTTTATTATAAAATTTCACATGGAAGTCAAAATCAAATTGAAAGTAACTACATGCAAGCATGGATACAATTACATCAAACATTGCAATACATCATAATCATTCATATCAAATAAATGGCAAACATGTACCTACAGCAAACACACTTCAATATCTCACTAACTACTACCATGCTTAGCATGGACTCCGTACTCCAAAAATAAGAACACTTCCATATTTCTACATTAAAATCATGCTCAGCATGATCTCCAAACTCCAACAAAGCAGTCCTAGATATCAACAACTAAGTGAGTGTGTGAACAATAAAGTGCTGCATTCAATAAATTAAATAACATGTGATACGTTTGCATCACTTACTCACCACGGGTATTTACCCGATTTGCATTGTTTTTGTCATTTACTTACCACAGGTGGCCGAGCACGAGTTGGTTCCGTTGAAAAATCTGCACAAAAACAAAACAAATTAAGTAACAAACTAACTAATCATGAAACAAGATGAAACACTAACTAAAAAAATCGGGTATTTCTCTCAAGGTACGGGCATTTTCTTATGTGAAACGTTTGAGAAATCGGGTAGAGGTAGGATTTCCATGGATGTTTTGATGGAAATCCATGGCGAATCAGTGGATCTACGAATCCACTATGTTATATTGATATTTTTTCTTGTTTTTCATTTTTTTTTTCAAAAAGAAATCCATGGCACGATCGATGTGGTATGGGTGTCGGCTGACAGACCAGCCGAAGTCAAGCCGTGAACCCTCGTTGTTGGCCCAGCCGAGTGATCGGCTGGGTATGATCCCTTTATTTCAAAAAAAAAATCTTTTTATTCACGTTGGTGGCTGTTGGCTGGCTGGCAGCCAGCCGAGTAGCACTCGGCTGAATGCCAGCATGCTGGCAGGTGCGCCAGGCCCAGCACCCAGTCGGCTGGGTGCTAGGCGAGCCTATGACAGGGCCATAGCCGGCCCAGCCGGCCCAGCCGACAAAAATTCTTTTCAAAACAGGGAAGGGGGTTAAACCCCCTGCCGGAAAGGCAGTTCCGGCATGGGGGGTTGACCCCCTGCCGTGCCTTTACGGCAGGGGGGTCGACCCCCCATGCGTTTCCGGCAGGGGGTCGACCCCCCATGCGTTTCCGGCAGGGGGTCGACCCCCCATGCCTTTCCGACAGGGGGTCGACCCCCCTTGCCGGAAACGCAGGGGGTCAACCCCCCCTGCCGGAAAGCACGGCAGGGGGTTAAACCCCCTCCGTTTCCGGCAGGGAAGGGGCGTACCCCCTGCGTTTAGAAGAAGAAGAAGAAGAAGAAGAAGAAGAAGAAGAAGAAGAAGAAGAAGAACCTGCGCTTCGCCGGACGGTGGCGGGAGGTTGACGGGGAGCGGCAGCTGGCGAGCGCCGGCTGGCGAGCGGTGGACGGGGAGCGGCGGCTGGCGAGCGGCGGTGGCCGGACGGTGGCGAGGGCCGACGGGCGGCGGGAGGGTGCAGTACAGCGAAACAGGGAAAAGAGAAAGAGGGATGGGATTAGGGATTTACGCGACATTTAGCGACGGCTTAGCGACGGAAAAATTCCGTCGCGAAGCCGTCGCGAAACCCAAATACCAAAAAAGCGACAGAATATATTCTGTCGCTACTCCATCGCTAATTAGCGACGGAGTAGCGACGACAGAGTTCCCTCTCTAAATCCGTCGCTAAAATGGTGTTCTTGTAATCAAAAGTAGCGACAAAAACATGCAGTCGCTAATCCGTCGCTAAGTAGCGACAGATTAGCGATAAAAGTCGTTTCCTCGTTAATCCGTCGCAAATTAGCGACAGATTCTATCTCTAGCTAATCTGTCGCTAAGTAGCGACGGGAAAAATCCGTCGCTAATTTCCGTCGCTAATTAACAATTTTCTTGTAGTGTAATCCAAGATATTTGATTCAAAGCCCTAATAAAAAAATCAAAGAAAAACCATAATCAAACTAAATATAAAAAGCTTGAATTAAAAAAATTGATTCAAAACCCTAATAAAAAAGAGAGAGATCAAGTGCTGTTGTCAGCCTTTCGCTGGTGGCCTCGCCGCTTGGCACTGCACAGGGGTGAGAGAGAGAGAGGGATTGAATCAGTGTTCCATGAACACCACAGACTTGCGCCCATCGTTTCCACTGTTCGATTTTTACTGCATCTCAAACATGCCCTAAATGAACATCATCTTTGTTTTCTCACTTGAAACAGGTGATTTTTGGTAATCACAATCACCATACGTTTTTTTAGCAAGTTTGGGTTATGCAGACCCCCACCAGTTATACAACATACCAATGGGTTTTGAACTTGCAACATCTCCCAACTTATGATCTACTTTATCAAGCTTCTACTTTCTCACCCATGACCAAAACAAACATGCCCCAAGAGATGTCAACTTTCTCACGGTCTTCTAATGCATAGGGGCTCCTCCTTATGCTTTGAAGTAATAAGGAATCCATGATTCTTAGCACATTATCCATGTTCCTGCCCATTGTGGATCTATCGTTAAACTCGAGTTCACCAATCAATCTAAGTGACAAAATCGCCTTTCTTAGCTAGGGGTGTCAACGGTTCGGGTTTGGTTCGGACCCAGGTGGAACCAGACCTGGACCAGATTTTTGGGTATGGTACCGGGTCCGAACCCAGATCTAATCAAGTCTACTATAAGAGAAACCATACCCAGATTCAATAAGAACTACAAAAACCAGACCCAGACCATACCCAGTAAAATAATATTTCTTTCATCATTTTTACATTGAAAATTGCGGGTCTTAATCGGAATTCGGGTCGGATCTGGGTCTGATATAAAATTTCACAAACTATACTCAGGTTCATGTATTAATTGGACCTTCAAGTCCGGACCCAGATCTTATTATTTATCGCCATTCCCGGACCCTATAGGGTTTGGTCCGTGTCTGATCCGAGTAAACCAGACCCGTTGACACCCCTACACTTAGTTACTAAAATATCCTCTATAGTGAAACTGTTCTAAGGAGCCAAGATGCCTTTTCATCGAGGTCAACAATATGCAAACCCCTTGGTGATCTTCTTGTTTGGGTGTAGGGCACTTCACTTGAGAGCAGAACAAGTCCAAGGCACTTTGGATACCGTCCATCACAAAGATGAACGACACCCAAAACCCATTGCAGAGGATGACCGGCACCAGCCAAGATGGCACCCACAAGAAATTTCCATCTTAAATGAACTGCATCTCTCTCTCTCACACACAGAGGGAACTGAATCACAAAGCGTTTGGTTAATTAATTGCTCTGGTAGATCAACTAATATCGGAAAAGAATTAAGATCATGAAATAAGACAGTACTTATGAATTACACTCGTATTCCAGTGGTGCTGCTCAAGAAAGGAAGAAACTTCATATGAATTTTCTTTCATTAGATTTAAGAAACATGGTATTTTCCATAGAAATTTCCTTGTTCAAGCTATGTAGGTTATGACACCCAGAAACTCTCTCGAAACTCAAAACCAAAACCAACAGCAGGACATTAAAACTACTGCTGTTGATTCGTCCAATGGGAAACTACAATCATTTTATTTATTTATCTATAATCTTTCAATCAGCCGTCGATCTTGCAAGCACAGATCGGGCTCTTGTCAATTTATTTGATTGATCAACAATCAGTTTTGCAGTTGAAGGTACCTCACTGAGTACAATCTCATACCCATCTTTGAGTGCGTCCATTCCTTCAACGAACAATTGCCAGAAGAGTGCACCAGCGCCAGCACCACCATGCATTGCAGAGAAGTAGATGTTATCATAGACAATCTGATATAAGATGTCCCTATTTCCTCGAGTGAAGTCTCTGCCCTTGGAAGACTCCCCAAATTCTGTGAAGAGTAGTGGTTTTCTAAGCACACTGTCTGAGTCTTTAACGTGTGCAGTAATCCATGCCTTCACAAAAGAGAGCCGGTCATGTTCACTGGCGCTTGCTGGCAGCCTGCAAACAGAGAAATGTGTGTATAAAGGGTACTTGATTTCGAGGGGGCGACCGAGGGGTTTTAACCGCTTGGAGATGAGATGTTCGGTAGGGCATCAATCTCTCCCAGACCCTACCACCAAAACCAAAAGAGAGGAGATCCAAGGATTTCTTAACTAATACCTTTGTGCCTCCAGCCAATCATATGGCAGTAGGGCTGGTAAATGAGTCGAACGAACTGAACAGGGGCTGTTTGTACTCGGTTCATTTACGGCCATGTTGTAGTGTCAGGGATCGGTTTGTAAAGCTTGTGCGAGCTGAGCTCAGCTTGTATGAACCCAAGCCAAACGAGGGGACCCAAGCTGGCTCACTTAAATAAAAAATCATTCTTTTATCAATGGAATCATAATGAGAATGGAACCCCTACCTGTTGGATACAAGCAAATCTCACCACCAGTCGAGTTAAAATGCTATATATATATATATATATATATATATATATATATATATATATATATATATATATATATATATATATATAGAGAGAGAGAGAGAGAGAGAGAGAGAGAGAGAGAGAGAGAGAGAGAGAGAGCCCTATTTCTTGTTCTGCCCCATTATGCCTTATAGGTTTTTAAGTGTTTTATTATAGATCTGAACCATTAGATGTGTTTAACATGATCGATTTAGTGGGATCAACTCTTGGATCAATTTTTTTGATAAAAAAACATGTTTTTATGAGCTAGAAAAAACTATTACATTCATAGACATTGATTTCGGATTAAACAAAAAACCTGTATGCAGAGCGATCCAAGCTGGTTCCCACTAAATCAAACCTATAGATCACATCACCATGATGTTAGACATGAGAACAAATACTTAAAACTGCGATTTTTGAAGGAGACCTAGCTTACAAAAAAAGGGGCATAAGGAACACATTTTACATATATATTTTTATAATATTTACTCGGAGAAACAACCCCCAAGTTCAAAGACCTAGCCGTGCTGGCTCTGCCTGCCGTACTTACGATCATTGTCCTGGCAGCATAAAACTCCTGAGCTTACCCCTTGCCCTTAAGGAGTCGCCACACTTCGGCTTGGGCAAGGGGTGACGCCCATGAGATTTAAACTTACAACAATATAATATTGTTTTTATAGAAATCACTTTTGAAGCACTTGATTCCTATGCATGGATCGGTTTTTATCATTTTTCAAAAAATCAACAGCTTACAATTTTCATAAATTTTAGAGGTTCTAAATACCAATTTTTTCATAAAAATGCATGGTCCAAGTGTCAATCATGCTAAACACATCTATGGATCAGAATTTTCAAAAAAAACAACTAGAAATCTATTAACATGCTTTGATGTGCCCGTCTAGAGAATGAGCTGCATTCCCCAAAAGGTCGAGATTTTTTTTTTCTTGAAAGGCAAGCTGAGGTTAAGCAGACCCCACCAGTTATTATTCAATCGTACCACTGGGTTTTGAACCTGCAACGTCCCTCCACAAGGAGACAGCTCCTACCAATCACTCGTAGAAGGTTGAGAAATTTACATGGATGTCAAGTGAAAAGAGTAGTAACAATAAAGTACCATTGATCTGGATAGGCGTGAATAGTGCTAAAGTCGATCCCTGGTACTTGATTGTTGGTGATGAAATCTGTCCCAACTTGATAACCAGGGTTGAAATGCTTTCTTGAAGGTGCTGATTCTCCATAGAAACCTTCTAGTCCTACTTCTACCATATGATTAGTGTCTATGGACTTCAAATAAGAGGCCATTTCTGCTATCCAACCCTGTAACATTTTTCAGAACCAAAAGAAAAAAAAAATCACACTCAGAATTCTTATATGAAGTTAGAAATACTCAAGAGCTGTAACATCCATGAATTTGAGGCAAATAATTTGCTTGCCTGCAGTGTTCTACCAGAAAGGTCACTCTCACATCGAGGTTCATTCATGAGCTCCCATGCAAAAATAGTGGGATCGTCTTTGTATGCTTTCCCAGTCTTTGAGTTCACTCTAGTAAGAACTGTCTGCCAAATTCACAACAGAAGATTTTTAAGGTAAAGTGGCATCGACCCCAGGGAGGATGAGGTGAAATGTGATTGCACACATTTGGTGTGCTGCTGTACCTGATCACCCTTTGGGATACAACCTGTCAGATGGTGAACCCAACAGCAGATGGAGGGTGATCAGTTGCAACAGCACGCCAAAAGTGTGCAATCACATTGCAACTGAGTGTGAGTGGGAGAGAGAGAAAGGTACTTTGACATGGTTCTTATAGTAGCCTTTCACAACTGAGTTCCTATAGAAATCATCATCTGAGTTCACATACTGCCCGCGTTCCCTTGCCCATTGCACATACTGATGCCTCCCACCAAAATCTTGGTAGTTGTTAGCTAAGCACATGATCAGGCTGATCCCATATTTTGATGCTTCTGAGACCACAAAATCCAGGCCCTGCAATATCCATCAATTTTTAAAAAAAAAAAAGAAAATATCCATAAAATTTGTTCAGATCAAAATTCATATTTTCACAATGTAGCACTCCCTTACACTTAAAACACACACATATATATGTCACAATTACTACCCGACAAGCGATGAGGGTTCAACAAGTTCGGAAATGTTTTGAAAAATATGGCATGGGGACACAAATTTTTTTAAAAAAATTTAGTCAAATAAAAGCTAACTTTTGTTTTTTAATACTTAAAAATGCATTTTATTAACACTACAACAAAGCAATGGATTAGCGACGACCTCATTTCGTTGCTATTCTGTCACTAACAGGCATAGCGGCGAAGTAGCGACGGATAGCTTACGTCACGAATTTTTCGACGCTAACTGGCAACGGAATAAATCCGTCGCCAGTTTCATCGCTAATTGCGACGGAATAACAAATGACGGATTCCATCGCGAATCCGCCGGTACTAAACGGCGACCTCGGCTTAGCGACGGATTTACAGTCATCGCTAAATTATATGTATAGCGACAGATATATCCGTCGCTAATCCATCGCAAACAAGAAAAAAAATAAAAAAAAATTATTTGAAAATATCACTGCAAATATTAAAATGATTAAAAATATCCACAATGTGTCGTGTTTGTGTTAGCGTGTCCGGTTTGTGTCACCACGGATATGTGGCTAAAATGGCTCTCTCTAAATCAACCATGCTGAATCCATCTATAAGGTTAAATTTGATCAAAACAACTTGCATTGCAAGATTTAAGCGAGGTATATGAAGATGGGGATGCATACACATACACATCTGGTCTTATTAAATCGACCAAGCTGAATTCATCTACAAGGTTAAATTTGATCAAAACAACTTGCATCTTAAGATATATGAGGGGTATGAAGATGGGGGATGACTTACGGGATGAGGGGAACGAGCTCCACACACGCGCACAAACACATACACATCGGTTTTTATTAAATTGACCATGCTGAATCCATCTATAAGGCTAAATTTGATCAAAACAACTTGCATCATAAGATTTAAGAGAGGTATGAAGATGGGGAATGCATAGGGGATGAGGGGAACGAGCTCCATACACACACACATTGAAAAGAGTGAAATGCAGTCACCTTGAACATGGCCTCATTGTAGCGGCCAGGAGAATACTGCAATGGTCTGTAGCCACCATCACTAAAAGCCCAAGTTCTAGCCACTGTTAGCCCAGACTTAGCAGCCTGCTGGAGAACTGAGGTTACTTTGTGTCTCTGGAAAGGATCAGAGGCCAAGAGCATTAGCCAGTAGGCATTGAAGCCATTCACATAAATTCTGTCCCCATTCAGGACAAAGTGTCTTCCATTGGCTGCAACAAAGCCTCCTCCAGCTGCAACATGGCCTCCCATGTACTGCCATACCAGGAACCCAATTATGAAAACAAGCACAGAATTCTTCATCTCCATACTTTCTCACAAGCTTCAGGTTAAAAAACAAGTACCTAAAGAAAGCAGAAATAAAGGGAGAAAAATTCACCGAATTGCACTAACAAGGAAACTGGTTATCACATGCTTTGTCAAAGAATCTAGATTTTGGGACGTTGCAGGATCAAAACCCAGTGTTTTATTTGTCTGCCTAACCCCAGCTTGCCTTTCAAAAAAAAAAAAAAAAAGATTTCTGGATTTTGTGATTTTAAAATTTCAGAGAACAAAAGCTGCAGCTAGCTCAAACACCAGTTTAATCTTGTTAAGACCTGTTTTTTTCTTTTTGAATTTATAACCCGAAGAAATCACACTCAGGACGAAAACCTAGTCGCACTGGCTCAGCCTGTCGTACCTATGGTCGTTGTGCCAGCAGCAGCCTGCCATACCTACGGTCGTCGTGCCAGCAGCATAAAACGATCTGAGGTTAGAATCCCTGCCCCCGGGGCCTATGCTAAGTGTTGGCTTTCGCAGATGGGCAATGCCCATAAGAATTGAACCTTGACTGCCGGTCTATCAGCAAAGGTCCCACCCCACTACGCCAACCTCCCTTTGGGCTTGTTGAGACTCGTTTAAAGTCCTTTACTATGCAAATATATAACAAAAACAGACCAGATCTGGTTCAGACAATGTTGATCCGAGTCCACAAAAAAGTTCATCATATAAGCCCAAATGCTATCTAAATTTACATAGGGATCTTATTTTAGGAAATGTTGTTTTCATTCAAAACTGAAAGGCTTTTACGTCAGTTTGGACCGCATGGATTGTTTTTGTTAAAGGGATGTAAACGGTTTGGATTAGGGTCAAAATGTGCCCAATACCAGTTCCGATTAATTGGATGATATTTAAACAGACTTGGATTCAGATTCAAACTTACTTGGATGGTGAAAAGCTCATACGACATCCACCTCTTTACAAGTAATTGGATTGAATTTCCATCAAATCCAGATATCTGATCGATTGGATAGTAAAAAATCAAAACCATACCCGCAACTGACTAATCAAATACGGCTTCGGAAAACCAAATCTGATTAAATAAAGCCGGATTTAGTCAGATATATGATAAAATCTAATCCATCGACATTTCTAGTTAACGTTGAACTGTTCCAAATGGGTACTTAGATTGGGTTTAGAAACCAAATTAAAATGATAAAACAACCGTCTGTAAATGTAATCACCAACTTAGTATATAACAGCATGCCAACACCTCTGTTAGTATCATCTTATGACAAAAGTCAACAAATCATCACAAGTGTCCACACTTTGACAGCAAATGCATGCGACATAGATGTGAGGTTGGGTGCCTACAATATATATATATATATATATATATATATATATATATATATATATATATATATATATATATATATATATATATATATAAAGTGATAGCTGCACAATCCTTAGGTACACAGCTACCTACGAGATCACACCGTCCATGGCAGGGCTGATGGACGGCTAGAGCAAAAAATGCAGAAAAAAATGTGAAAAAGCGAGTGATTCTCGTTTAAAAGGAATTAGTGGCACTTTCTAAGCTACCCTAAAGCCTATAAAGATGCACGCATCCTTTTTTTTTAAAGAAAACTTTTGCAGCGGTTTCAAGCACCCTTAAAGGTCTCAGCAAAATTGAGACTTTTAGCGTCGCTCAGAAAGTGACGTTAAGGCCATCTTCAGTGTTTTTTTATGCTGTTTCAGTATTCTTTCACAGAAAAAAATGCTGCCCGTGATGGACGCTCAGCAGCGTCCCATAGGTACCTGCGCACCTAAAGGTTGAACAGCTAACACTCATATATATATATATATATATATATATATATATATATATATATATATATATATATATATATATATATATATATATATAAGGTGATGAGAACATGCAAAATAGGCATAAATGAGTTTTATGACTCTTTATTTTCAATTCTAACCCTGTAGAAGCATTTAGAATGGTCGAACTGATACATCGATTGTTGGTTTTTCAATGAAAAAAAGTTAAAAAAAAAAAATTAGGAAGATTTTGGCCCGTTGATCTCTATGAAATCGTGCACGTAGATCACATCCGTATAATCTGAATTTGAAAATAAACAAAAAAAAAAACTCCCAAAAATCCCATTTTGCATTTTTGATTTTGTAGGTTCCCATCGCATGAGAGAGAGATTTTGATCTGATGAAAGCTGCAAAAGGAACTACCATTAGCAAGGTAAAAAAAGACTAAAGAAACTTATAAAGCCACTTACCTCTACCTATCAAATAGTCACTCTCAGGAACAAGAAAATTCAGTGTACATTAAGACTGTGTCATCTGAAGGAAGATAATAACGAGAGAGAGAGAGGGATGTGGTTTATATGGGCATAGAAAATTCAGACAACAGGTGGCTCTAATTTCAGAGGAGGAGGAAGGGCACGTTACTAGAGCAAATGCAGAAACATAATAATATCATAGCCTGTTACTAAACCAAATGTTGAAGATAATAATGGCAGGGAAAATTTAGATAAGAATGAAATTAAATATGTTTGGTAACTTCTCATGAGGTTCAGACTCCCATGCAAATGAGAGAATTTCATTTTCATAGCGAACCAGACATCGATCAGAAATCACATTTGGGGTGAATTTACTCATACTCATGTGAATTTAAATCACATGAGATGCAACCAACCGTCGCATTAAAGTGGATCTATGTTCAGAGAAAAGGGAAGGGCAGTTTACTAGAGCAATTGTAGAAACATAATAATATCATAGCATGTTACTAAAAAGAAAATAATGGCAGAGAAAATTTAGATAAGAATGAAATTAAATATGTTTGGTAACATCTCATGAGTTTCAGACACCCATGCAAATGAGAGAAAGAATTTCATTTTCATAGCGAACCAGACATATCAGAAATCACATTTGGGGTGAATTTACTCATACTCATGTGATTTTAAATCACATACTCCAAATCACATGAGATGCAACCAAACGTCGCATGTATTAAAGTGGATCTATGTTCAAAGAAAAGGAAAGGGCAGTTTACTAGAGCAATTATAGAAACATAGTCTTATCATAAAGCTACTTACTATAACAAATATAGAAAATATACACTTGATTCCCTTCGCATCCTCTTTTTAATTTCTAAAATAATTATTTGTGGTAGTTGATTGCTCAATGTATTTCATTTGAAAGTAATCTTTTGAACTAAATTAGAGAGAAAAAAGGGTAAATTATTATAATCCGCCATATTTCCAAGATGTGGACTATTGCACTAGTAGGTCTGCAATGTGGCACGATGATTAAAGCCATTGCTTGGTGTCAGGACAATACGGTGTCTGTATGTTGTTCCATAATGTGTTTGGATGCAGGTAATGCAGTGGAACTGGAATCCTATTTCACTGAAGTTCTTTGTGGCTGCAAAATAGCCAAAGAATTTGGTGGATACGGATTTGGAATTCCACCAAATTCCCTCAACCCAAACATTAACGTGATTTGTGCAGAATGATCTATGTAATGTTCGCCAATGTGGTGAGTATAGAGCTGGTAAACTAGCCAAATGAACCATAATAGTTCATTCCTGTATTGAGCCTGATGGCAAGCTCGAGTTAAATGGCCCGAGCTCTAGCTAACTGGCTTACAAAAAAAAAAAAAAATCAAAATTGAAAATAATAAAACTTAGACTCTAAACTTACTGAGCTAAGTTCAAAGTAGCTCATTTACCAAATGAGTGCACCAAATGAATGACTCACAATGAGCTTTGCTCACTGTTTTTATGGGTGTCGTTCATTTTTAAGATGACGTGATCCCCTCTCTTAATGCAACTGTGCATCTCAATCATATATAAGCGGTCAATGGTTTTATTCAATTTCCACCATACATCTCACTTGGGAACTGTGCATCTCAATCAAGTGAGGTGGTGCAGTGAGGATGGAATAATATCCAAGAATTGATTACATATAATAGTAAAATCCTAATATGCACGCAGATCATACTAAGATTCGTTTAATCAAATCATTTCCATATTTGAATCAGATTGTGATCAGTGTTTTAGATTGGATCTAATTCAGATTCAGAATAAAACTCCAATCCGATTTTATGTTGTGAGAAGTCAAGGCACGCTGCTTTCATAAAGTTTTCATCAAGTGGCCAAGAAAGTAAATCGAAGTATTCCAGTGAAATGGGTTTAATTTTGTTTGTTCTTACACTCGAGATGAGACAATTATGAATTGCATTTAAGGCTCTGTTTGGAAACTAACAGTTGGAGGTAGCTGAGGAGGGAACTATGAAATCCGCGGATTTGGTACTTCTCTCTACCTACCAGTTTCCAAAGAAATTAAAAAATGCTGCAAATGTGCTAGTTGTATTGGTTTCCTTTCCTTTATCAGAGGTTACAAAAGGCTTAGACTTGGTTATAATGTGGGCAATGCCTATCCTGGGCGGGCACTGGTGCCAGACCCAAAGGAGGCCGACAACCCCCTTTCCTTCTAGGGATGGCAGTGGACCGGGGGAAAACGGGGCCCCGCCCCGCCTCCCCCCGTTTGGACCGGGGATGAAGGGCATGAAACGGGAATGGGGCGGGGATGAAGGTTAAAATTCATCCCTACGCGGGGATGGACTTACACTCTCCCCCGCCCCAGCCCCGCCCCGCCTTAGCCCTGCCCCATCCCCATTAATAATATTACTAAAATACCCTAACCTAAGTAATAAAATTACAAAAAAAAACACTTATATATACTAACTAACCCTAAATCGTATTAATAAAAAAATGGAGTCAGTCACCGACTCGCCGCCCAGAGAGAGAGAGAGAACGTGAGTCTCCCTTTGCCGCATTCGCCTTCTCCTCTTTGCGAAAAAGAAGAAAGAGAGGTGTTCGCTTCTCGTGATGGATCACCCCCTCTTCCTACCGAGGAAAAGGAGTTTCAGCCTTTTTTCTTTGTGGAGTTTTCATCATCGACGATGACCGATCGAGCTAGGTTTTGGACTTCTTTTACAGGTACGATTTTTCTTTTTCTTCTTTTTGTGATTGTTATTATATATATTGTGTGTATTTTTTGGTTATTTGTTTTGTGAATTTCTGATTTGGTGTATGGAATGAGGTTTTGAGAGGAATCAGGTTATTTTGAGGGGGTTTTAGGGTTTTGAATTTCTATATGGGATGGGGGGGGGGGGGGGGGACGGGGATGGGGGGGGGGGGACGGGGATGGGGATGGGGATGGGGATAATTATGTTGAGACGGGGCGAGGGTGGAGGTCCAAAGCCCCCCCCCCCCGCCACGGGGATGGACCGGGGATGAAGGTTAAGTTTTTGAGTCGACGGGGCGGGGTGGAGACCTTGTCCCCCGCCCCGGTCCAGTGCCATCCCTGTTTCCTTCTCCAATCCCCTCTCTTTCCTAATTTTTTCTTAGCCTCTCTCTCAAATTCACACCGTCTGATTAATAGAGGAGATCAAAAGGAGGGAGAAGTTAGGGGTTCTCCTCCATCGAATCTTTAGGGTTTTTTCTCCTGCTTTGATCGATTTTTGTTCTTTATCTTTCGATTTCTTTCTTTTTTTTGTTTGTAAATCCCTTTGTTTGCTTCTCTCTGTCTCTCTCTAGATCTTCAAGTTCAATACTTATAGTCCTGAACATCAGTAACTTGAGCCGTGTTATCAAACTCAAACTTTGGTCTATAAATCTCTGAGTTTCTCTCTTGTAATAGAACAGGCAAATCAAATTAGAAAAATGAACAGGAATTAGATACACGACACTAACAAGAAACTGATAACAATGAGGCATAGAGAAGAAAAATAGTCATTGGATTTCAATTGGGTCCAACCTGTTTTGCTTCTCTTGAGTGTGCAACTTTCCCTCTACGAGAAACTCTTCCTTCCCCATCACCATCTCAGATTCAAAATTTGCATGAGAAGTCAATCATTAGAACATTAATAAGAAGAGACCTTTTGAATAATAGATATTGAAACCATAACTTAGAATGCACAAAAAAATGGCTTTTTAGACGAATAATGTGGACCATGAACAAGCAACCCCAAATACCAGAAACTAGAAAAATGCAACAAAGATACAATTGGGTATGATTGGAGAACAAATACTCAATTTTAGGATAACCCTGTTTAGGACTCAAATTTCTTTTATCACGGAGATGAGTCTCCTCCTCAATTCGAATGTCCTTAAGAAGACCATCTAAAGTAATTTTTTCATTTTTATATTTTAGGTGATTCTTATATTCTTTCTAGGAATCAAGTAGTTTTTCAATGATGACTACAATTTGGAAATCATCAAGATACATACATTCTCCATTAATCTTATAAGCCAATATTTGCATCTAATGAATTTGAGCAAGTATAGGCTTATCATCAACAGTAGAAAAATTAACATATTGGTCTAGGATAAACCTTTTATTACCAGCATTTTCTGCATTGTACTTGATCTCCAGAGCATTTCACAATTCTCTAGCTGACTCCAAAAGAGAATACAAGTCAAAAAGAGAATCGGCTAAAATGTTCAGGATATGCCCTTTGCATCGCTAGTTGTCTGTGTATCACTTCTTTCGCTTTTTCTTTTGCTTTTTTGTCTCAACTTCTCTGGCAACAATAGTGGAACAAGACTTTTTAAAGACATAGTTTATGTACAACTCTAACAACAAGAAAACGACATTCGATTGCCATCGCTTGAAGTTTGACCCATCAAATCAATCGAGTTTTTCAAAGTCACGGCTCAACAAATTGATGGAGTTGGATGTCAAACCAGAGGTCATTATTGAAGTTCTAAAATTGTTGGAACAAATGGTGACAAAAAACAAAATTTAGAAAAATCGAGATCCCAAGCCTAGAGGCACGTTCCTAAGATCACTATCTTTAGAACTTCGGTCACCCCACTTTGAGAATTTCGAAGATGCAAAAAGGGTTTGTTTATGATTGAGTTCTCTGGATACAACTAGGCTTGAACCTCAAGAGAGTCACTGTTTCGCAAGATCAGGTGACCTCTCCCACACTTGAGCTTGGCAAACCAAATCGAGAACAAAAGATAGAAAGAGAAAGCTTGAGAATAAAAAAATTTGATGATCCAAAAGACGAAAAATGAAGAAATTTATAGACTTTAGGAAGACCAAGAAGTTTTTGTGATAAATAAAATTAAAGGCCATAAATCCAACAGTTTGAAAAATAGTCAAAAATGATCCTAAATGGTCACCCACCTTTGACTAACGATCAAGGACCTCCAAAACAGTCCAACTGTCACAATGCCCCATAAACGCTATATAAATGCATTTTTGAAGTCTTTCAAACAACCAAATCATTTGAAAAATGAAAAGTCAAAAGATGATCGGTCAAAGCAAACCTCAACACCTTACATGCGGCCTCACACCGCTGCAAACGTACAAAGTGCGCTATCAAAACACCATATTGTGCCTCAAGTGCCCTTGCATACATATGCGAGGAAACAACGAGTCTCTTCTTGCACGAAGCGCAACAAAGTCCACAAGTTTGTCTAACACACGATTTAACAAAGTAAAGAATATAGAACAAATACTCTATTTAAGCCACAAGAAAAATTTCTCCCTCTTAGATATGGGACTAAACATTTTTAAAGCACTTTTAGTGGAAACAATAAATCACCAAAAACTTTACAAATATATTATATTTTGAAATTTTTTTTTCAACAAAAAATTCATGCAGTTTTTCCATGGTGAAAACAAACACGGGAATTTTTGTCACCCCGTAATATTGCATCTTTTTGCAATATTTTCAAAATATTTACCATATCTGTCACTATGGTGGTGGGAGAATCTAGGCCACCTAAGGTATTTCAGAAAAGGATTATGTATACGAATAGTTGACAAGGGCGCACTAATCAATCCCAGGCAAAGACGCATTCAATTGGACGGCTAAGATTGATAATAGGATATGATCCTTATTTTCTCACCCACTCCCCCAGTTCAATTCTCTCTTTGCAAAAAGATATTCCCATGTGAGATTCCTGTTTGTCACCTCAAGATGGTGATTGGACTCATTGTTGGAAAATTTTGGCTTAATTTTATCATCTTTTCAAAGCAAACGAGAGTTCTCAAGTTTAATGAAAAAAGACAAGCTACTACAAGCGAGTTTACCTTGAAAACAAGGTAATAAAAAAGGAAAATGTTTTGCTCATTCAAAGTTCCCCACTCCATGCAAGGAAGTCATAGTGCAATCTGCAGAATGCCTTCCCCAAGTTCAAGTATGTCAATGCATGACTTTAATTCATCACCATTCCCCATAAGTCCAGGAGATCCTAATCTGATCCTACAATTTCCATGCTCAAACGAAACCCACCATAATTGTGGCTGAGTGGATGGAACTTTTGCGATTGATTGCACCTCTCCACTCAAATTCGGGTCTTGATAATCCTATATGAAACCACACCTGTTATGGAATGTTTAGCCCCTACCTTGTTTAATGGCTGCCCCATAAGGCTCTTTGGAATCAAGCCTCTTCAATTCGAGAGTAGATTGGTTGATCCTATAAGCTACTCATTGAAGAGGTTTCAGCTTGCCTAACCAATGCTCATTTTGCCAAATACATAAAGAATAGTTTTTCCATATTTTTTGGTCATGTTTTCTTACCAAGAAATGCTTCGCACGGATTTGGGATTTGGCAATGTGCTGCAACTAATTGAAATACGCCACCTTCTTCTTTACCGAGGTATTAACGTTGTATATCTGATTAATTTTCCTTTAAAAAAATGCTCAAACTGTAATGAAACACCCATTTATCTTTCTTCCTTCTAGTTTGAAAAACTCAAAATCCCCGAAGGAAAAAGGAAAAGGAAAAAAAAAAAGAAATGGATATCTTGTTCTGTCATCCATGTTTCTAACACAAACACAAAAACTGAAAAATAATAACAGGAAGTCGGTACTCTATTCTCCTATCCCATGTTTCTTACACCACAACAAAAACTGAAAAAATAATAACAGAAGAAGTGGGTACTCTTGTTCTCTGATCCCCTGTTTCTTACACCAAAAACAAAAAAAACTGCAAAAAGAAAGAAAAGAGCAAAAATTTTCATTAAAATCTATCCGTGAAACACTGTAACAATCATTTCTTATGTTCTTAAACAAGAAACGATACCGTTCTTCTTTTTACTTTCATCTAAAATTTCACAAACAGTTAGGAGCAACAAGAGGGGCACCTCATCAATCCATTCTCGTTGCAGCTAGAGCAGGACCTGAACCCTCCTTTCTCGCTGTAGCACTTGTGGCTGCCGTCGCACTCGTAGCAGAGGACGAACCTCAGCCCGCCGCAGCAGTCGCAGAGGCCGTCGGCCTCCGGCAGGCCCTCAAGGAACCGCTTGAGCTCGCCGGACTCGTGGAGCTGCCGGATCTCCTCCGCCCCGCCCATGTACCTCCCGCCGATGAACACACTGGGGAGGCTTAGCCTCCTCCCGAGTATCGACTCCAGCTCCCTCAGGAATCCGGCGTCCATGGAGAGGTCCCGCTCGTCGATCGGCACGCGGAACCCCTTGAGGATCGATCCGACGGTCCGGCAATCCTCGAACGTCTTCCTCACGACCCTGAGGCTCGTGAAGTAGAGCACGATCTTCTTCTCCGCGCCCTTTGGGGGGTCTGGGTGGAGTCCCCATCTGTCCAGAGCGAGAGTTTCTCCGTAGGGGTCGACACCATCTTCGTTTCTTAGGGTGCGGGAGGCCGGGACGGATTTGCAGCGGGCGATGGAGGCCGAGATTTGAAGTGGGGAGGAGTCGATTCGGCGGACGACGGAGATCTTGCGCTGGGGTTCGTCTTTGCAGAGGACTTGGACGTCTTTGAAGGAGGAGAAGGATTGGTCTGGTTGGAATTTCCGGCGACCGGATTTTCCCCACGGCGACCACATTGAGGGATCCGGTCGATATGGGGCCACCGGGGGAAAGAGGGGAGGTGAAATATCGGTTATGGAAGGAAGTATTTGTTGCTTCAAGCAACAGTCTCTCTCTCTCTCGCTCGATCTATGGATGGAATAAACCGGCTGGAGGAACTGGAAAAGCGGAGGGTGCAGAGAGAGGATGGAGGCTGCCCCCTTTTTTAGTTGGAAGGTTTCTCGTGGAGACGAAATATGGAAAGTTAGAGACAGGGTCTCTCTCTCATCCACTTTCTCTCTCTAGATTTAGGTGGGATTTAGAGGGTGATATTGGGTGGTTAAGTTTGTTGGGATTACTTCCTTTTCTTGACCCCTTTATTTGCTGGCCTTCTGCAGCATAGTGAAAGTTGGTGCCTCGTTTTATTTGACACAGTCAAATCAATCATATGTCTGGTTTTCTTAGCTTATGGGAGGAAGAAAGGTTTCTGAGTAATTCTTTATTTTTAATTGGTATGTTTGGGAGTGTAAATATATTTCCTTGTTTTGTCAACATCTGTGATTTTAATTTTCAATTAGGATGGCTTCAAGTCATTCATTAGATGAATGTATATTATAGTGAGGGATTTCAATTTTTAAAAAAGCTAGCTGGTGTTAGGACGCCTAAGCTGGATTCGTTTATGTAATTATTAATTAGGATGGCCTCAAACCACTCATTACAATATATTGTTTTATGTAGAAAATAGTGAGATTTAAGTATATGATAAACGGTGGGGGGAAATGTGTTAAATTGTTAAGATAAAACCACCATGTGCATTATGTTATGTGCATCCAATTGGTGACCTAAGATGGCTAATCAAGTTATAATGAAACAGATAGAATAGACTAATCATTGCGCATATTGTGAACATCATCTTAGGCATAAATCCTTCTTCATAACTGGTAATCCTTTTGCTTATTTGAGAAGAATTTTTGGCGCTAAGTTTGTGGTTAGATATTGGTTTGTAGTGTTTGATGACCATCAAACTTAGAACTAGAAATGCTATGCGGACCCCTGGGGTCTCACTTTCACTAACCAGCTATCCATGGATGCTATGCGGAGGGCCTCTACCAGTAGAGGCTGGTTCTAGTGAGAACCGAAGCCAATATGAACCACTTTTCACTTTTTCATTGATTACTGCATGAGAGAGAGAGAGAGAGAGAGAGAGAGAGAGATTTCTTATTAAGAAAAGGTACATGGTGCATTCATTAACTCATTAAGATGAGTTAATAGGTGGCAAAATAAGTTGGATGTAGGGCATCTCATGTTCACATAGATTATTATCTGACCTTCAATGCAGTGGATCTTGAGTGGATATGTAGATTTAAGTACGATCTTAAAGTTGTATCTTGCTCAACCTTGACATGCATGTGACAGATTGATTTAGATATACAACAATTTGAATTTAAGTCTGAACCCAGTCAAATAGATCCGAATCCAATCTGAATAATTGGGCATTTGGATCAGATCAGATGTCTGAATGGACCTAACTAATCTTACCATATCTCAACTGATTGGGGCAATGGGGTTCAGGTAATTGTCCCAACTATAACTAATAGATCAGACTCAACTGGTTCGAATGACTATTTGATAAACAGAGTCCAAAAACATCTGGGTGAAAGTGATCTTGAACCCACCAAGTGGATATGATTATTTGCTAGGATTGCCTGCATGATTGCCATTTTAGGATTACATTTAATATATGATCGTTCTTGTTGGATCTGGACATAGGTAAAACACATGACATTCGGATTGGGAAGGGGTTTAACATGACCTTCTTTCCAATACAAAAGCAATAGATGAGTCGTGCTAGTTTAACCCATTTTTCCAGATTCAATTTCACAATGCATAGATCTATATATAGATCCATATCTTTATTACACACAATGCTCGATCTGGACATGGGAGGATACCTGGTCAATGACAGTCGGACCTCAAGGGATCTGTATAGCATTTCTCTTAAAAATGGCTGGAGGATTTGTTATACAATATTTGACATTAACTTAAAAGGCCCCGTTGATGTTAACTACAAACTTCTAAATTGAACCCCACAAGCTAATGCATCTCGTTCCTATTTGGTGTGGAGCTATTATCACTTTAGGTCCTACCACTGCCATCCACCTGAAAGATCTATAAGTAGGCAACTCAAAGTCTATGGTAGCAGTTGTGGACCATCCAAGCATAACCACCTTATGCTGGGGGGCAGAGGCACATAATTGGGATGATTACCAGCAATAAGCTATATATAAGATCAATTATCTGGACCTTAGGTGGTCCTACTACAAGTGTTGGGAAACTGCAAAAGACCCACAAAAAAGTTGGATTTCTCAAGGATGGAAACGCACCTTTAAAGGTTGATCACTCTTGTTGCTTAAATATTGGTTTAGTTAGAACCTCTGATGAAGCCAAGCATATGGATTATATTTACTCCTCCACAACCGACTTTGCAAGGATATGGCATTCTTAAAAACGGTTTTAGATTTTGTCCATTTGAACAATGGGAAGAACATAAATTACATGTGCGTTTTTTATTAGGTAGCTATCTTTCAAACCTATATGATGGCTTGCAAAACAAGATACACTCCGAAACCGCACGGAAGAAGGCATTATTGAAGCTGAATTCATTAGCTTCTTGGTACTGGTAAATCAGTTCGGTTGGTAGGCATAGCTCAAGAGGTCTCTAGAATTTTGGTCATGATGGCACGTGCCTTTCTATAGTTCTACTGACGAGAGAGAGAGAGAGAGAGAGAGAGAGAGAGAGAGAGTATGCCCTGATAGATGGCCGATACTGAAAAAACCAGATTCGCATGAAAAAAAACAGAAATAACTGCCAATAAATGGAGATTAATTATTTGAAATCTCAACTAAAGTAATTAGCCACATGGATTTTTCATCTATATGTAAATGGGGTTTCCTAATTCTAATTAACCAAAATACCTAATTTGATAAACTTCTTATTTAGGATGGTAAAAAACTGGAGTTACCAAAGTTTTATTAGGGACAAATAAGCAGCTAGAAGAACAGAATGAGACTAGGAGGCCTACCTTCAGTCTTGGCTGTGTCTGGGAAGGCATATGAGATGGGGCTTGTGGATTACTCCATGCAAAGTTGGGGTGGTTTTGCCATCTTGGGTTATAGGTGAGTGCATAAGGATCGTGCATCGGCCTGGCAAAACTTTTGACAAGACTCACTTGCTCCTTAACGAATTTATGATAAAGTGGCGTTGCCAGATAGTTTGAAACATAGTGTGCAGGGCTAGCATATAGCTCACACACTTTTTCAACATGATGTATTAAAACTGGGTTGGCCAGTAATTGATCAACTTTCCTGGTCAATTGGTCTACTTTGATTTGCAATTCATGCTCAGACTCAACTTAAAACATTCATCCCTTTTTAAGACTATTAGGAACATATGTGGTTCTATCAAGTCTTGAAGACAGGGCATGGCGCATAGAATTCTCTCATAGTGTTTCGAATAGGGTCCATGCTTTGTCCTTACTCTTAAGCATGAACGTGTCCCAACACGAAGAATCAACCATCTGCCTATCTTTCTTAGTCAAAACATCGTAAAAGTACTGCACCAGTTGCCAACGGGGCACCTGGTGGTAGAGGCACCTTCGGAGAAGATATTTCATTATCTCCCAAGTCTCATAGAATTGTTCTTCCTTAATCTGAGAAAAACTGGTGATAACTTTTTGAAACTGATTTGTCTTACCAATTGAGAAGTATTTCTTAAGAAATTCTCGCTGCATGCATTCTCAAGTGGTAATTTAAATTGTATCTAAAGCTTTCAACCAGTTCTTGGCTTTGTCCTTGAGAAAAAACGGTCACAATGTCAACCTTAACGTGTCATCTTCAAAATTGTTGATCTGTACTATAGAGCAGATCTCGATAAATTCATCGAGATGATGATAGGGGTCTTTGTTGCTAAGGCCATAAAAGGATAGTAACATTTGGATTATATTAGCCTTGATCTCGAACTGATTGACTCCTACAATGGGTTCAGCGATACAGGTGGTGGGAGTATATTCAGTGAGAATGAAATACTCTCAGAGGGGACAAGTCAACTGTTAATCCTCAGCCATGGGGTCAGATCAATGAACTCTCCTAATGATAGACTCGGGGTCCTCTACTAACTTAGCAAGCTTGAGGTCAAACGAGCGTCACCCATGCATACACCTGAGGGTAGACCGATGTAACAACCATCCTAAAGAAAGGCGTTCTACCTAAACTTAGCGTGCACACGTGATCAACCACACAAACCATGAAGCAGGCAAAATAACAGAAATAAATAAAGCAGAAAACATGCAACACTCACTTGTACCCAAATAAATATTTTGTGAAAAAGCAAACTATAAGCACGGTACCAATCATGCACAATTGCCTCCTAAGGAGAAACCTAATAGGTGGGCCGTACAAGAAAAGTAAACTAGTCTCTAGGCCTCACAAGCAACATGGTTCTAAAAATCCTAAATATAAAAGCAAACTAGCAATCCTAGTTAGTGAATAGAAAAAATAAACTGGTAATCCTAAATATTATGTAGAAAAGAAACAAATAACCCTAAGTAAAACGAGAACACGCAAGAGGAAATAAAGTGAATACTCATATTTCAATCATCGTTCCCCGACAATGACGCCAAAAATTTGATGCAACTTTTTTAATATAGTATTTTTAAGATATATTTTCAATAAAAATATTTGTGCAAACCATGCATCAAATCATAAAAACTAGCTCACACTAGTGGTAGAGTCTGAGTCAATCTCAGAGAGCGAGAAAAATACTTTGTATTCCACAAATAACTAAGCTACTCTTTATTATCTTGAAAAATGAAAGAATTAATTAAATAAATAAACTAAAAGTACGACCCTCTGTAGAGGGCTTAAACAAATAAATAAATAGTTTTATTACAAACCCAAATTAATAAAAATAAAATAAAAGCCTAAACTAAAAAAAAAAGAAAAGGTCTTCAGTGTTTTGTGCTTCTAGTCTCTTCTTTCATCATTGGTTTTCATTAGATATGCTCCCTGAGCGGTCTGAGGGGCTCTCTGAAGGGCTTGAGAACCCTTTTGAGGGGACCTTTTGGGGACCTCAGAGGGCCCTTTTAGGGCTCATCGCATGTCTGAACGCTTCTTTGCAAGAATAAAAAGATAAAACACGAAAACAAGAAAGAAAACTATACAAAAAATCGAAGGTTAGTATGAACAAAAATCACAAAAGCATGAAGTAACCTAACATGAAATAATAACCCACTACAAGACAAAATAGTAAAACTAACTATCTAACTAACAAGAACTAAGTTATGAACAAATTAACTTAAAAACAAATTAGCATAACAAATTAATTAACTAACTAACAAGGAACAAGTTATGGAATTAACTAAGAACAAATAACAAGAAATAACTAAACTAATTAATTAACAAAGAGGAAAACATGAATATGGTTTATGCCTGATTAGACTAATGTATTATTCTAAGCAACTAAAACATGAATATAACTTGATTACTAACACTAATTAACTACTGCTGACCGACTTGTAATCTAAAAATAAAATTAACCATTAACTAATACTCATGTGAATGAATAGTACACTATTCAATCAAATAAAATAAAATAAACCTTACTCTATGTTGTGAAATAATCCTATCAATTCTAAACTGAGCTATAAAATGATTTAAGCAAATAACATGATTAACTTGCTAACACGAAATAGATTGTTCTTGCTGTCATATCAAAATTCGGTTAACCTCAATAGCATAAGGGCACACAGTATGCCATGTATTAACCGGATAGGCAATCCGATCTGTCAATAACGACAGATCTGATCATCTAATCACGCACATCCAATGGCAGCAAAAAACAAAAAATTAAAATACTAACAAACTCTAAAACAACCTATACTGCACTACTATTGTTTTACATTTTTTTTCCTTTTCTTCTTTTTTTTTTAAACAATAACCAATGACTATCAAATATGATATGCTAAAAATGAAATAAAATCAATGCATGCAAGATGCCATGAAGATGATAGAAAAAAAATCAATGAATCTAACTATGATGCATGCAAAGCTCCTAGATACTATGGAGAAGGGGGAGAAGAAGTATACATTGTGGTTTACCTCCGATGGAAGGGTTGAGAAGAAGAAGTTGGCTTTTTCGTTGCAACCGAATGAACTCCGCTCTCTCTTCGACAGAGGGGATGAGAAGAACCGGCGACGATGAAGTTTAGAAGAAGGATTGAAAAGCATAAGAAGCAAGAAGAAGAAGGTAGGCAACCAGTAGATCGAATAAGGGAAAGAAAGAAAGAAGGGGAGGTAGAGAGAGAGAGAGAGAGAGAGGTGAAGGCTACAAAGAGAAAAAATGTGTGCTTTGGCTAAAAAGTTACTATTTATACTAAGAAAATTAGGTTAACAAGTTTTTTCAAAAAACTCTAATTTATTTTCAAAAATTTCAAATAGGTGCTTTTGAAAAAAATGTGTTTCACAAAAATACATTTCCTAAACTAAATAATATATGACTTAAACAGTTCTAAGCTAATTAGAACACTAATTAAATGTCCTAAACAAAATTAAACATTGAAAAATGCAGGGAAGTATTTAAAAAGTGCACTTTTTCTTTTATTTTCAATTTAAATGCAGTTTCTCAAAAATACCAATAAGACTGGGTTTTTAACATGATTTTTCAATGGATCATGCATAAAATTGAATGAATAAAATGCAAAATATATGCATGATCACCATTCCATAAGCAAGTTGTTTCATCTTAGATGACTCAAACTTTCCTCATTTAGATTCAATGGTACCATCAACCTCTTGCTATTCCTGAGCCTAAAGAAACTTTCATATGTGAACCTTTCAAATAACAAACCGACCATAGAGTCCTCTCATGTTTTTATTTAGGCAAGCTAGGTTTAGGTAGACCCCTACTAGTTATTATTCAATGTACCACTGAGGTTTAAACCTCGTCCCACCACAAGGAGACGTGCACTGATAGCTCCTACCAACCATGTGGAGCCCGTATTGGTAGAGTCCTCTCATGTTAGTTATCAAGGATATGGTGTTTCTATGTTTCCTCAAATTCCAAGCTTAAAACTCGCCTTGTTATAGGGTGCTAGTACTACATTTCAACCATTTCTATGGTCTCGTTGGGTCCTCTATCTTTGAATAAGCATTTTCTTTGCTACATATCATTGACATTTCTGGTAACCATTTCACTGCATGTCTCCCACACAAGTTATGAAAATTTTAAGGGTATGATGAAGTACAAATGGATGACTCAACCTGTAGTTGTATCTTATGAAAGTGATAATCAATGTTAGAGACCAGAACTCGTCATCTACCTCACCTATCAAAAGAGCAAGTCTTGGTGAGTCCAACAAAAGAGAAATAATTGATGAAGAAAGCAAGTTCACCACAAGAGGAAGTCTTGAGTCCATCAAGAAGGTAAATCTCGAAGACCACACAAAGCAAGAAGAAAAGATCAAAATAGAGGTTTTTGGAATTGGCATCAACATGAGAAATATCCAAGAGAATATGGAAACTAAGTTTCCTAACAAAGAAGAAATCCCTCACATTCAAGGAGTTTTCAGATTTGATAAGAATGTAAACTTCCTAAACAAAGTTTGACTTTGTTATGTTCCCAACAAAAAAGAAAACTCTCCAAAATGTTGTATGTAGTCGAATCTATAGATAATAGAGGTCTTCTTTCTTATTGTCGTTGTGAGAGACAAATAGAGAATCATATTGTGAACATAGAACCTTGAAATCAAACTATGTTAAAATCTTTTGTGAGCTAGTTTCATTTTAAAGTCTGGTTTGATGAGTCCAATTATCTCATACTATATTAGAGCCATAACCACCATCATTGTTTATCTCATCCATTATTGTGTCAACATCATTCATAGAGAATTAGTAGAACAAGAGTGAGCTGTCTTCTCTTTCTCTTCTAATGCTTCTTGCACCAAATATGTTCTAATATTTCCTGAGCACTAAGATCACCACTGACAACTACGTCTTATGGGCCTCCCAATTCAAGCCCCTGTTGATCTCTTATGATCTATACGAGTATATTGATGGCTCAAAGATCAAACTTGTTGAGTTCATAACTCAAAATGGGAAGCAGATTCCCAATCCCGAGTATGTCGTTTGGAGGAGACATGACCAACTATTGTTAAGCTGGATTATCTCTTTACTGTCGGAGGTTGTCCACACTCAAGTCATGGATCTTGACACCTCCTATGAGGTATGGAAGCTCTCAAGAAGGCCTATGTTGCACACTCATGTGCAAAAGTCTTGCAACTTAAAGAACAACTTCAATGCTTTAAAAAGGGCAACAAGAGCATTGATGAATATATCCAGAAGATTAAGTTGATTGTGCATCAACTTGCAATTGCTGGAAAACCCATCCAAGAAGAGGATTTGATCCTTTATATTCTTTAGGGTCTACCTCATGAGTATGACTCCTTTCAAGTGTCAATCAACACCCACTCTGAATCCATCCCAATTAAGTTATCAGAACTTCACAATCTTCTTCTTTCACAAGAAGCTTATCTCTCTAAAGCAGATGAACATAAGAGAGCTTCATGAAGCTAGCTTTGTTCAAAGAGATGGCAATCGAGTCAACTATCATGAAGGTCGAGGTGGACAAGGGCAGTTTAGAGGACATGGCAGAGGTGGTCAATTTTATGGAAGGGTGTCCAACACTAATCAGTTTAGAGGACAGGATTCATCAAGTGATCATGGCAATTCAAGGCAGCAATATCTTGTTTATCAAATTTGTGATAAGACTGACCACTCTGACAATACCTGCAAATTGATTTTAGGAGAAAGTCAAAGTGTACCTCCTCATGCTTATCACACTACTCATGTTGTGTAAGGGGATGATACATGGTATCCTGACTCAGTCACCTCTCACCATATTTCACTAGACTTGAATGTCGTATTAACTCATTTAGAATATCAAGGTCAAGACTGTCAAGATTGGTAATGGTAAAGGTTTAAAGATTTCTCATATTGATATATAGTTCTATTTTTAAATATAGAAATTTTAAATTTATTGTTAGTGATATTATGCATGTTCTTAAAATAACAAAGAAACTGCTTTTGTACAAAGATTCAAAGAAGACAATAGAGTAGCATTCGAATTTCATCCATCTTATTGCAATGTGAAGGACATCAAATCTGGACATGCACTTATTCAAGGGAAAGCAAAAGATGGTCTTTACTTTATAGATTATTTTAGTAATTTTAGTACTAAAAATGCTTATGCAGAAGAAAAAGTTGATTTTAATACTTAGCATAGTAGGTTTCGACATGCTAATTTAAGAACTGTTCAAAAAGTTATTCAACAGTTTGGTTTGGTTTATATTAACACTGATGTTCATGTGTGCTCTGAATTTTAGATGCACAAGTTACCCTTTTCTTGGGTTTTCTATGATAATCTTGAGCCTTTATAAATTATATTTTTTGATGTGTGGGGACTAGCCCTTATCTTGGGTAAAAATAGCTATAGATATTACATAATTTTTTTTTATGATTTTTAAAAATATTCTTGGCTTTATCTAATGAACTACAAATCTGGTGTTGTAAATATTTTTTGAAAGTTTAAAGTCTTGGTTGAAAATATGGTTGGAAAGAAGATTAGATATTTGCATATTGATGATGGTGGTGAGTATAAAACTCTTGACCCTTTCCTCCTAACTCACCTGGGATTAACCTTGTTGTCAATCTTGGAGAATTACCAAAAGTATTTGATCAACCTCATAATGTCACCCGTTCACCTGTGCCACAAAGAACCCATCATATGATAACTTATGCTCAAGATGGAACACTCAAGCCCAAAGTGTATTATGTTTCTAAACATTCTTTTCCTATAGCCCTGTTAAGTGAACTTACACGAGATCAGAAGTCATCTTTAGATAGGTAGGCAATCAAAGACCCTAAATGGCAACAAGTCATGCAAGAAGAATATGTTGCTCTTATGAAAAATAATACTTGGAAGCTTGTCCCTCTAAATAAGTCTTGCAACCTTGTAGGCTGCAAATAGGTTTATAAAATTAAAAAGGGAGTTGGTGAAACACTTGAACGATATAAAGCTTGTTTGGTTGTCAAGGGTTTTCACCAATAAGGAGTGAACTTTTTTTAGACCTTTAGCCTGATTGTCAAACCAACCACTATTCACATTGTCTTGTCTATTGATTTGAGTGTAGGATGGGAGGTCAGACAACTTGATGTCAATAATGTGATCCTCAATAGAATGTCAGAAGAAGATGCGTATATGATTCAACAACCCAATTTTGAAAATCCAAGGTTTTCTAGTTTTGTTTGCCAATTCAATAAAGCCTTGTATGGTTTAAAATGGGCTCTATGGACTTGGTTCCAAGAGTTGAGTAATGCTTTGATTAAGAAAGGATTTGTCAGCTCTAAAACAGATCTTTCATTGTTCATTTGTCATAGAGATAACTGTAAATTTTTATATTGGTATATGTTAATGATATTTTAGTGACTGAAAATTGTCAGACTTGGTTGCTTCTATTGGGAAATAATTTGCTTTGAAAGATCTTGACAGGTTGCTTCCTTGGTATAGAAGCAATCTATGCTCAATAGGTTCTTTTTATCTCCCTACTTATGATGTCTAACATGCTTGACGCGAAATCAATTTCTACTCCAATGGATACCTCACTCAACCTCTCAACTACAAGTCTACAAGTGAGAATAGTGTTAATAAAGTATGTCAAATTATGCATTGACACACTGTTGAACACTAGGGCAGTTGTTAAACGCATCTTATGGTACCTAAAATTTATTATTCGATATGGATTGTTATTGAGGCCATTAAAATCTCATATTATATCAGTTTATTATAATATTGATTGGGTCGGCTGCCCAGATGACCATTAATCAACTTCTGGATATGCAGTCTATCTGGGTCCAAACCTAGCATCTTGGAGTTCTAGAAAACAACAGTGTATCTCGTTTTAGTACCGAGGCTAAGTACAGGATTTTTGCTACTGTTGTAGTAGAAATAATGCGGGTTCAATTTCTTCTTCACAAGCTCGGCATTGAGATACCTTCTCCACCGGTTATTTGGTGTGATAACGTGAGTAAAACATATCTTGCAACACATCCAACTTTTCATAACCGAAGCCAACATATCGAAATTGATGTCATTTCGTTCGTGAAAAAATGGCTAAGCAGCAGCTGTGTATTCAAAACTTGTATTGTTGATCATATCTTGACAAAATTCTTGTTGGTCTCCAAGTTTCAATATTTTAGGTCCAAGGTCAATGTCACCTATAGGACTTTGAGCTTGCAGGAGGATGTTAGAGACTAAAACTCGTCATCCACTTAACCTGTCAAAAGAGCAAGTCTTGGTGAGTCCACTAAAAGAGAAAGAATTGATGAAGAAAGCAAGTTCACTACAAGAGAAAGTCCCAAGCCCAAAAGAGAACAAATTGGTGAAGAAAGAACGTCTACTGCAAGAAGAAGTCTTGAGTTCATCAAGAAAGCAAGTCTTGAAGATCACACAAAAGCAAGAAGAAGAGATCAAAAGAGAGGTTTTTGGAATTGATAAGAATTTAAACTAAGTATCTTAACAAGGAGTTTTTAGATTTGATAAGAATGTAAACTAAGTTTCCTAACAAGGAGTTTTTAGATTTGATAAGAATGTAAACTTTCTAAAGGAAGTTAGACTTTGTTATGCTCCAAAAAGAGGAGAAAACTCGTCAAAACGTTGTATGTGGCTAAATATATAAATAATATAGGTCTTCTCTCTTATTCTCATTGTGAGAGACAGAGAGTGGATCATATCATGGATGTAGATCTTTGAGATCAAACCTCTTTAAAATCTGTTGTGAGTTGGTTTTATTTTAATGTGTGGTTTAACGAGTCAGGTTCTTTCACAATCAGCAAGCATTGTCAGTAACAATCAAAGGACAACTTCAGGTATGGAAGATAATTCCCATTTTAACATCCACTAATTTATCCAACAATTTATTCACCGATGAAATTTCAGAAGTGATGGGGACGTTAAAGGGGATCTATGCATTAAACTTGTCGAGGAACAATTTCACATGTCCTGATTCCAAAATCTCTGAGCAGTTTGCAACAAATAGAGTCCTTGGAAAGCGTTCCTGTGGAGGATTCTGTTTCTGCGAAAGAGGTGCCGCGGCTTCCTCTTTCGTGACATGCAAACGGATCCTAAGTCTGAGGTAGTCCAAAGGAAGTGGTGATACCTGACAGCCAAATTCTAGACACAATCCATTTCTTTGCAACTACGAGGCACTAGAATCCCGTAACAACCTCACGTGACACCTGGACACTGTGAATATTTTTTTTCTAAATAGATTTAAGAAAAGCCTCCATAAAATACCATTTAAATAATCATCTCAAGATTAAGAAATGAAATGGGTTTCAACACTTCGATAAAAATATCCATATTCATTTACAACAAAATGTGAAGTTCAAATCACGCATTTCATAATTACAACAAAACCCAAAATCCCAAAAAGTTTTTCAAAAGGAAGTCCAAGAGAATCTGTCAAAATCCACGAGCCTTCAGTGTCCACTTCGCTCTATTCCGCCTTCGCCTTAGTCCCTGAAATTTTTAATAACGATAGTACGAAACAATTTATCGTCGTACATGATCACTAGTGAATATGAGCCGAACCAAAAGTTCATTTGTAAAAAATCCTTAATTCTCAAATACGAAGAGTCCACTCCTCTAGTAGGAGTTTGACCTTTAGGTTTACTCAACATAAGATAACAACTCAAAAGAGTCGACTCACCCCAACTGAAGTTGACTCACATACCAAAGAGCACACACACATATATAAGAAACTCAAGAGGAATCAATCCTGCAATCCCAGGAGTCGACCCTAAGAAATAGGTCTAACATCAATTTCACAAGAGGAGTCGACCCTCCCGTCATAAGGGTCGACTTTCAAAATAGAAAAATTATAGCTACATTAAAAAGGAATTGACTACTTCAACATAGGGATTGACCCTTAGGTGCCTCACGCACCATGCTAAAAAACGGATGCCATGTGGACCAACATATTTAATTTTTGTTGTTTTATATGAGATGCTTAACATACACCTTTTGTTATGATCCTGCGTTATATCCAAGGAGCACCACTCTCCTGGCCTCTGTGGGCATTTTTGACTTTGTCCAAGGGTGTTTATTCAATCATTTCCTTATATCTTTTAACTATTGAAAAATACCACGACACTTGCACCAGAGATGCGGACCATTTGTTAAGGCATCCCTTTCCCTATAATCCAAAATACAAGAACCTTATTCCTTTCCGAAGTCAATGTAGTGCATTACTAGGCATACTGCAGTAGCTCCAACTCTGCCCTGAGTATCATAGTTTGAGTCCCCTAATCTGTGTGGCTAGGAATGGTCCATGATTGACCAACTAGCATTACACGCTTTGCCAAAAGCTTGGTGCTAATGCTCGTCTATCTTTGACAAGCATGCTCAAACCACACATTTTGGCGAACACGAACCAAACTTTTAGTGAAATTCGTTCTTATTTATTTATTTTTTATGCATCACATAACCTCGCAATATTCTCTCTTGTTACTCGAGGTCAACACCCGAACATGCTTTTGTAACAAGATAACTCTAGGGTCATCATCCTAAAATACCAATTGCATATTTCTTTTCCTCATTGATATTATCATCTTTGTAATACCCATAACTGAAACATGGAACCTGACATCTCAATGCAGCATACAACACGCAATAAGAAAAATATGTATTTATGCATGACATGGTTCTCTAAGACCAACTGAAATCAAATACTACCTTATTGCATAAAGATTGTTCAAAATTCATTAACACTGATACTAAACATGCATATATAATTGTTCAGGCTTGCATCCATCAAAACCCAGGCTTAACAACCTGTACACGAACTCAGAATAACAAGAAAACATATTTGGAGAACTCACGAGTTGACTCTGGAAGTTTAGGGGTCGACTCTATATACACAGGAGTGCTTCTGAGCTCACAGGGGTCGACTCTTGCAATGTAGAGGTCGACTCCAAGGTTATCAAGGTTCGACCGTTACACTACAGGGGTCGACTCACTGAACATGAAGATCGACTCCTATGTTAAGACAAAAGAAGGAACAATCCGAAAAAAAACTTCATAACAACAATAGCTCAACATGGATTCATGTTCAGATTTTATTCTTTTACACAGAGAATTAAAACTACATAACAAAAAGCTACAAAAACACATGCTAAACTAGATTTCAAGTCATATATTAAGCATAAACATTAGTTTTTCATAAATCTACCATTTTCTAACATGGTTCCATAAAACACATGCTTACGAAACATCTACATGTTGCATACTTCCTATAAGTCTTTGGAGTATGGCATTGTACCTTTCTAGAGCGTGCAAGAACACCCAAAATAAAAATCCAGAAACTATTCAAGTTCAACCTCAATTTTGCAAAAATTCTTCGACGTACTAAAGCACCTCCAAAAATGAATTCAACTAGTTCAGCTCCTACTCTTACCACAATCTCAACAAGGTTTGGGAAGAGAAGAAGAGGGAGGTGAGTGAGAGGGAGGTGGAGGAGGATTCAGTTGCAGGGTTAGTGAAGGAGAAGAAGGTTTATGCGTAATGAGTTATTAAGTTAACTCTAATGAAACCCCCTTATATAGGTTAAGATATGTTCAGTTGATGAGGGTTGAGCTATCTCTGTTAATGACAACTGCTCCTACTAAAATTACCCATTTAACCTAACAAAAATCAAATTTTCTATTTTTTCCTTTTTTAGCAAACTTAATTACAAGACTACCATTACTTATAAAACCAATATCTTTTTTAAAAATTCCTTTATTATCCCTAAGACAAAAATACCTTGACTCTTTGTTAAGAATACCTGGCATGTCCCTTGCCCAAAAAGCCCATCATCTCTTCAAAAAATGATAATTATGCCCTCGAATCCAAATGGGGCCGATCTAAACCCAAATTTTAACTAGTTTGAGATTCAAAATCATGAGAAACAAATATTTATTGCATATAAGACATTTGTAACCCCAAAAGCTCACAAATAACTCAAAATATGTCTATTTTATATGTTTGAAAAAGTTATGATGTTACAGTCTACCCCTCTAACAAAAAAATTTTGTCCTCAAAAATTTAGATTAAACAAAATCATCAAAGGTAGGGGTAACACTCTTGAATCTTAGCTTTGGTTTCCCAAGTGCATTCTTCTAGGCCGTGAAATTTCCACCTGACCTTAACCAAATGAACAACCTTGTTTTTTAACACTTTCTCACGGTGATCTACAATCTGCATTGGTCGCTCTTCCATCGTCAAATCCCCACATACTTTTATATTCTTCTGATGGATGATGTGAAAAGGATATGGAACATACTTTCTTAGCATCGATACATGAAATGCATTGTGTACCTGAGCGAACTGTGGCAATAGTGCAATCATATATACCGCTGATCTAATTTTCTCAAGAACCTCTAATGGATGAATGTACCTTGGGCTCAACTTGCCCTGCTCACTTAATCTGAACACATTTTGAGTCGGTGCAATCCATATAAACACATGGTCTCCAAAGCCAAACTCAAGTTCTCGACATCTCCGATCTGCATAATTCTTTTGTCTGCTCTGGGCTATCAATAGGCGTTGTTGAATTATCTTCACCTGATTCGAGTAGTGTTGTATAATCTCAAGTGATTCGATCATCCTATCACCAATGTCACTCCAACAAGTCGACGACCGACATGGCTTCCGTAGAGAGCCTTAAACGTTTTCATTCTGATGCTAGAGTGAAAACTATTGTTATACACAAACCCGACTAGTTTCACATGTTGATCTCATTTGCCTGATCATTCCAGGACACAAGATCTGAGCATATCTTCTACAGTCTAGATGGTCCTCTCTGACTGGCCAGCTATCTCTGGATGGAAAGCAGTGCTAAATCTCAGGTTCGTCCCAAGGGCCTTCTGTAACCATTTTAAAAAATGAGATATAAAATGAGGATCACGGTCAGACATGATAGATTGTGGCACTCCGTGCAATCTGACAATCTCCTCAATATAAAGTTCTGCTAAACCTTCCAAAGTCTTACTTCAATTGATTGGTAGAATATGTGCAAACTTAGTGAGTCAGTCCACTATTATCCAAATAGAGTCGTTATGTCTATGAGTCTGCGGCAACCCAATCATGAAATTTATAGTTATGTCATCCCACTTCTATTTTGGAATATCCAAGGGTCTCAATAAACCTCCTGGCCTTTGGTGCTCTAGTTTTACCTTTTGATAGATGAGACACCTCGATACAAAATCTGCAACACTACGCTTCATGCTGCACCACAAAAAATTCCTCTGCAAATTTTTAAACATCTTCATACTCTTCAAGTAGATGGAGTACCTAGATCGATGCGCTTCGACAAGCAATTCTTCCTTCAAAGATGGGTCATCAGGGATCCACCATTTTCCATGAATTTAATAATCCTATTCTAGACACACGTGAATCAAGACTCTGGCTTACTAGCATCATCCTTGAATCTACCAAAATAAGGACTTCTCTACTGAGATTTGGTGATCTTGTCCAAAATTTATGGTCTGTCAACTATGTGTGAACACCACACACTATCATATTCCTCAATGATCAACTACCAATTAATAACATCCTTCAAAAAGTCCCAACTCAGACCAGTCAAAGTCGATAATGATGCATTTCTACTCAGAGCATCTGCCACCGCAATCGCCTTACCAAGGTGTTATGAGATGGAAAACTCATAGTCTTTTAGAAATTTCAACCATATCTTTTGTTTCAAATTCAACTCTTTCTACGAGAAAAGATACTTCAGACATTTATAATCTGAGAACACTTCAAATTTATCTCCATATAAATAATGTCCCTGAATCTTTAAAGCGAAGATGACTGTTGCTAATTCTAAGTCGTGCATACGATAGTTTCGTTCATGAATCTTCAATTGCCTAGAGGCATACACAATAACTCTTCCATACTGCATCAAAACACATCCCAAACTTGTGCCTAAGGCATCGCTATAAACTACGAAGACTCCCAATCCACTTGGCAAGGCCAATACTGGTGCAATAATCAATCTTATCTTCATATCTTAAAACTCTCTTCACATTGGGGCATCCATACATATTTGACTCCTTTCTTTAAGAGCTTAGTTAAAGGAGTTGCAATCTTTGCAAAATCTCGGATAAATCTAGGATAATATCCTATGAGTCCCAAGAAACTTTGAATTTCTGTGACACTCTTGGGTGGCTCCCATGCCAATATTGCCTCTACTTTTGTTAGATCTACCTCAACACCTTTACTTGATATTATGTGATCCAAGAATCCAATACGATCGAGCCAAAATTCACACTTTGAGACTTTAGCATATAGTTTATACTCTCAATGTCTCCAAAATGATCTCTAAATGGATCTTATGTTGCTCTTCATCCTCGGAGTATACTAAGATATCATCGATAAATATGATCACAAATTAATCCAAGAAGTTTCTGAATAATCGGTTCATCAAATCCATAAAGGCAGTTGGGGCAATCGTCAATCTAAAT
Source organism: Nuphar pumila (assembly GCF_984573655.1). NCBI lineage: Eukaryota > Viridiplantae > Streptophyta > Magnoliopsida > Nymphaeales > Nymphaeaceae > Nuphar > Nuphar pumila. Next base: position 100,736,848 of record NC_143250.1, on the reverse strand, counting down.
GGCATAACTAGAAACTCGTAGTGGTTATATCTAGTCTGAAAAATAGTCATCAATATATGGTCTGCCTTGATTCACAGTTGATAATAGTCAGACCTGAGATCAATCTTGAAAAACACTTTGGTTGACTTCAGCTAGTCAAACAGGTCCTAAATCCTTGGAAGTGGATATTTATTCTTAATCGTTACTTGATTCAACATCCTATAGTCGATATGAAGCCTGAAGGATCCATCTTTCTTCTTCACGAATAGTACTAGTGCACCTCAAGGTGATACACTAGATCTCATAAAGCCTTGATTCAACAACTCTTGCAATTGCTTCTTTAATTTGATCAACTCTGCTGAGGCAATACAATATGGTGCTTTTGAAATTGGAGTTGTTCTAGGTACCATATCGATAGCAAACTCGATCTCTTGATTTGGTGGTAAATCAGGCAAAACCTCCTAAAATACATTTTCAAAATCTCGAACTACCCTAATTCTTTTATCGTCATCACATTGCGATTTAACATCATAATACTAGCAAGAAATATCTGACATCCCTGCCAAGCATACTTTTGAACTTTCAATGCATAGATCAACCTCTATTTTTAAAAGTGCCCAAAGCACTGAATTTAATCACTAGGTAGTCGGGTCTCTCCAACAGGACTTTTCGACCGTAACACTGAAGACTCGCAAAATGCGTGTACAACCAATTCATGCCAAGAATTGTCATACTCTACAATCTCTATTAGAATAAGATTTGTTGAGAACACATTCCCTCAATCAACACATCAACATTCAGAACAAACTACACACAACTTGACTTCACTCCTAGGGGAGTAGTCACCTCAAGAGATATATCCAACTCCTTCATTGGTAAACTAAATAGTCTAGCAAAATCATAGGACACAAAGGAGTGTTTAGCAGCCGAATTGAACAAAACATGAGTAGAAAAATCAACGATGGCAATAATACCTTCGATCACACAGCTACTCGAGCTCGTCTTCTCTGCGGTGGTTACGTATAGACGTCCAACTGGCTTCTTCTATTATTGGACCTATGGTGGTGGATGATGGTGCTGATGTTGTAGTTGGGACTACGTCTTATTTTGGAGACAATCTCGAGCTAGGTGCTCCAACTTCCTACATTGGAAGCGGGAGCAGGTCTCAAGTGGGCAAGGACGCCCATTATGCTTTCTATGACACTTCGGGCAAACTCCATCAGCAGGTGATCTCTGCTCATATGGCTTCTTCTGTGGGTGTTGCCTCTTGAATGTTGTAGCCATGGTGACAAATATCACGATATTTACAAAAAACTTGCAAACAAATATGAGAAAAACTTTAAAAGTTTTAAACGGCTAAATCTTGCAACATTTATAAAATCTCACAAGATTTTTTTTTATAATTTCTCACAAAAATATCATGAGATTTACTAAATCTCGCGATATATCACCGACAATTTTGTATCACTTTTTATGGGTTTTTTTTTTCATGGTTCTTTCAAAACGCAAAAATGAGTATTACTCATTTTGCTTTACCAAGTGTTGGTAATGTATTTAAACTCTACCAAGTCTCTGAGCTTCTCTGCGAGGGGCAACTGCAAACGTGATTGCGAGCGGACAACTAAAACTGAAGCGTATCTCTCTCTCTCTCTCGCTCCAAAGTAAAAACATGGACCCTACAAATTTTTTTGGCAGGGCACACTTGCAACTCTTGTGATTCATGAATTTTCTGAGCTTTTTGTGATTACAACAATAATCACAACCAAATGACATTTGAATTCTTCACTGAAATTGCTCGTCCCTCTTGTGACCAAAGCAAACAAGTTCTAAGGGTATGTTTGAATCACTCTCCCCCTGCCCGAAATGGGACGAAATGGATGCGGGGGACATTGATTTCAACAAATGTTCCGAACATCCACTGTATCCTTAAAAAGGTGTTATTTTTGTAACACCCCTCCCCTTGTTACAAAAAGAACATGACACAGGAAACACATAAAAAAAAATTGAGGGTACGGGGCCCCCCGACTCTCTTTCTCTCTCCTTGGCAGCCCCGTCACCAGTGTCGGGGTCAGCGACACTGGGGATGAGGCTGCCGTTGAGGCAATGCGAGGCCGACGAGGTGATGCGAGGCCATCAACGAGGAGATGCGAGGCCGTCGGGGATGAGGTTCTCACTTTTCTTTCTTCCTCCTTTCTTCTTCTTCTTCTTCTTTTATTTTAGTTTGAATCAAATTTCTTTTAGGGCATTTTTAGGTTTTCATATATGAGGGTTTTCTTAGATTAAGGGTTTTTGTTTGATTTTCATATATTAGGTTTTTGTTTGATTTTATTGATTAGGGTTTTTTCTTCTTGATTAGGTTTTTTTCCATTGATTAGGGTTTCTTCTTCTTCTTCATTCTTCCCCATCAGACAAAGGATATTTGTTGGACTTGGAACAAAAAGAATGGAACGAACATAACCAATGTTGTGTTCCATTCTAATTGTTCATTTTGTCCAATCTTGGACAAGCCATCAGGGTATGTTTGATGCACGTCCCTTGCATCACGCGAGACGAAATCACCAAAAATTACACATTTTGTAACAAATGTGAGACACAAGAGATGCGCGGAATGCCTTTTCCAGGACTGGGAACAAAGTTAAAAAAAAAATACCTCGACGGGGGCACCCAATTCTCTCTCTCCCCAGAGGGCTGTAAGAAGGATCCTTCACCGTCCATCTGCCAACAATGGCAATAGAAAATACTCCTCTTCCTCCCTTCACGCAGATGACCGTGAGTTTCCCTTCTTTTTGAAGGATCGTTGACGGGTGTGCGTGCAGATGAAGACGAGGATAGGGATGTAAACGAGAGGAGGGAGTATTACTTCTCAGATTTTTTCTCTCGTATCTGTATCTTTTTTTTTAGTAAGTCCTCTTTCTCATATAAGGGAGAGATAAGGCTGGCGGTTTCACCCTCTTGGGTAGCCATCTACCCAGCCCGCAGTGGGACTTGCCGATTTTCTCTCTCAGTAACTGTTTCACTGGCTCAAGCTTATCCAGATGAATGCAGGATAATGTGAGAGAGTGCCTTCTTCTAAAACATCTAATACAGTCTTTATACAGTGAAAATAATTGCTCCCTGCATTAGGAACTCTGTAGTAGTCTTTACTCATTGCTCTTTACCGTGTTTCTAATCCACTAACTGAATCCGTGTTTGATTGACTAAAGTCGCCTAAGGATAGTCCACATGTATTTCTCTTTTGATGTTTTTTTCAGTCTTTTGTCGATTACCCTCCAGCTCCATAGCTTCTTTTAGCTTGTTTACAACATTATCCATTGTAGGCCTCATGTTAGCAGTCTGATCTGTACACTTCATTGCTATCTCTGCAACAATACGTAGAGAACTGTTATGCTTTATTCCTTGTCTGGAATCTGGATACCTTTGGTTTAGAAGATTGAAGCACTCGAACTAATATAAGAATTACAATGGTTTTATTATTTATTTCAATTAAGCCTATTGAAAAGTTGTTATTTTTCTGTTTAGTGCATAATTTGTGTATTTGTGGGTCTTCTTTTACTCTTTTTATTTGTCTTTGGGAAGGATGCTCTGAATAAAGCAAAGACATTTGATGAGAAACTTAATTAGACATCCAATGATTCAGCTACTGTTGCATCTATTGACCAGAAGATTGGACTGAGTGAGAAACTAAGCATTGGAACCGCTGTTGTCAATGACAAAATGAGGGAGATGGATGGACGGTTTCAATTTTCCGAGAAGATTGCTGTACCTGAAAAGAAGGTAAACACTGTTGGTTCTGCAATCATGAGCAATCGCTAAAGCTGCTGAAGATGTGAGCCTTAAGACCAAGGAAAAGGTTGAGAAAGCAGACGAAGAGAAAAAGGGGAGTACTTACAGGGAGAGGACCGGGATGATCTGGAATTTTGTCCAGATCCATCTGGATGAATCAACGGATGAGCCTGAAACTCTGCCACTTGATAATTCTAGTGTATAGGTAAGCTTGACATTATATGAAATTAGGTCCAATGTGTTTACAGTGTAACCATAACTTGGGGGGATGTTTTTGTTGTATTTGTTTCTTATTCTTTTTGCCATGGGACAACTTCTTTCATACTCAATAAAGGGTTGGGACCTTTTGTGTGTCATACTCTGATTTTCCGTCGTACATATTGATCAAGTTACTGTTTATTGTTTGTTTTGCTTCTTTTAAAGGGCATTTTTGCATTTCCTGGTTAACTTTTGATACCAATTATAATGGCAGGGTATGAAAAAAGTTAACGTGTAGTTGTTTTACATACATTTTTGTATGTTTTCTTATTTGGATTCAATTTGAGATCCATATTCTCGAAAATTTCATATTCGAGAAAAAATCCATGATTTTAAACAATTGAATCTATATCCGGAACAAAAATCCATAATAAGCTTGTTAAAACATGTAAAATAGTGGGTGGATCAATTCATATGATCCAAAATGAAGTAATCTGATCCATTATCTATGACTATCCAAGTTGTCTGCACGTCATCAACAGACAAGGGACATTTAGAACACAGTATTCAAGTATGGTCCCAACAAACATTAGACTTGATACAATTGTTATGAAACTAACAAAACCAGTGTTCTGTCGTTTTTTTTTTCATTTTGTCCAATCCTCGACAAGCCATCAAACAAGCCCTAAGATACTTGGACTCTCAAAGTTTCAGAGTTCTTAATGCCAAACATTCTCACCTAAGATATCCAAACGTGTTATAAATTATTTCTTAAGAATTCAAGGTGCTCTGTAGATTTTCTCAAGAAAACAATGTATAAAACATTACGGTAAATTAAAAACTCCAAAAATAAATTGCATTACAACATTAATACAACTTTTCATTAAGAAACTGACTTTTGCTATAGTTTTTTTTATTTTTTTTAAATAAGCTTTTCAATGGCTTTCGGTTTTAACCATTATTTATAATTATCTCACATTTCTAAAATATTACATATATGTAATTAGGATTGTGGAATGCCAATATTTGTGATTATGATTTCTAACATGCATGTCACTTATCATGTGGTACGCGTATCTTTGTGACGTAGCTGCCGAACCGTATTTAGTGCTCAGGCTGTGAAGCGTTCATAAACAGAAAGAGGTCGAAACCTCACTTTCTAAAAAATGAAAGAAAAAATCAAATAAGAACGAAGAAAAAAAAAACAAAAACGAAAAAAAGAAAAGAAAAGAACCGGTAAAATCAAGGAAAGCCTCATTGAAGAGGCAGATCTCTCCTTCCTCCCCCATTTGATCCCGCGGAACGATTTAGGGTTTTCCTTGGGGCGAATTGGGGAAGGGAGGAGTCGATCATGGATCAGATCCTGAACAAGGTGGGGACCTACTGGTTCTCCCAAAAGGCCAACAAGGAGATTTCCTCCGTCGGAGATGATCTCAACGTATGACAACAATATCTTCCTCTCTTCTTATTGTTTCCTGTTATTTTGATGAATGGTCTTCATGTTAGGGTTCTGAATTTCGATACCCATGTTTTCCTTTTTCATCATATTGATTTGGGGCATCTTGGGTTGTAATTCTCTGGTTGGTGCTTGATGTTTTGTATGGTTTGATTGACATGAAAGCCATGGACTTGATTCTTGTTCTTGAATCTCGTCTCCTTTTTCTTTTTCTCTGTGGTGTAATGAATCCCAATTTGTTTAATTGTCCTTGGCGCTTCTCATAATGATTTTGTTCAGCGTTTATGGTTTGCTGCCAATTGCGTCTTTTCGAGAATTGAGGCGCGAATGTAATGTTTTGGAAGTTTCCTAAACGTTTCAGAAAAAGTGGGATAAATGGGGAAACTGGGTTACATTTCAGCATGCAATTTCCGAACTTCATCTTGGTTTTTCTTATACAAATGAAACGCTCCCCAGACAGAAGGGTGTTCCTTACGTCCACTCTTCCCCATCACCACCCGAGAAAGGAGAGATAGAGAGAATGGGATGAGAAAAAACGGAACTTTGAGTTATTCTACAAGAAATTGGAAAAAAAGAAGATCAAACGACGTTGTGACTTTCGTTTTGCGTGTTTTTTTTTTTTTTTTGGTTTTTGTTTTTGAACCTACACGTTTTATCTTTAGCTTCTTGACCTTTTAAGTTTTAGCCATCCTGCATGCTGCTCCTCGGCTGGCCTTTTAGAATGCCACTCCTCTTGGAGCTTGTTTTTCCATGCTTTGAGTCAAAGACAATTTGATTCTTTATGGTCTTTGTGTGAAATTTTGGTGTTTATGTTGCAACCACTTGCTATCTTAATTACTTTATTGATATAATTCAATAACAAACTCGGGGTTTTCTTTGTTGGAGATGGATTTAAATTTGACCTCTGATTTGCTTATTTCTCTACAATGAAGATCACCGGGTTTTCTTCTGTTATTTACATACTGAATTGAAGTTTATGAGAAGCACATCATATTTCTTCCAATGTCAAGTTTGGGTATCTTTTATCAACTTTCCTGTGCACACGAGTCTCTGATGTCTTTGCACCTCATTTACTTGGTACCTATATTTTCTCTCTTTGGCATACTCCTATCGTGTGATTGTATTCTGCTGCTCTCCACTAGTCTGGATTAGTGCCTTCTGAAGTATTTGCCTTTATACTCCAAAATACCAAGTGGGATTAGCCTCTTGTTTAGTGCAAGTTTGTTGGTTATGCCCCATATAGTGTATTTGTTCTTGTGATATCAATATTCATGCCTGTTGTTTCCTTGATATATCTTAAAGCTACGTCCAAACATCATCCTCTGTTATTCCATATGAGAAGCCTGTCAATTTAGTGACGAACCACCTATTCTGGAAACTGTAAGATATGCACGATCATAATATGAGAATATTGCTGTTACTGATCATTATTGGCTGTTGCCATGTATTCCTAATCCAATTATGTTTGTTATGTCACAACTTTTGTTTCTTTATCACATCTAGTTGGTTTCATGTCACACACCTAGTCTCTAGGGAATGCCAAATTGCAATTTAGTATTGTTAGCAGTCTTGGACTATCCTTGCCAAAGATACCCAAGTAGGTATTATGGTTAAGAACTCCAGACAGGAGGCTAAGGTTGACTTAGATTGGGGTTCTATACAAGGTGACCTGAGCTCTTTCAAAGCCAGTCTACGGAAGCCTGAAATGCCTCTTAGGTTTGGTCCATTCTGCTACATCCTTGTGGAGTTACTTGAACTTATCTCAGAACAGGATGGGCCATCAAGAATGTTTGGCACATTTGTAACCTTAAGTTCGGTAATAAGGGTTCAAATATGATAGCTTGACTAATTAGAGTTATGCTATCCTAACCAAAGGGATCTTGGGTTACGGGGCTATAACCCAGCTTGACTATATTACAAAAAAAGGGTTTAGTAATGCCTTTATTTTGGTGGTTGAGATTGTATATGCTTGTATTGTCTATGTTGTTGAATGCTAAAAAAATTGCCTTTGCGAGTGTATGAAAGAGGTGGGCTGTGAAGCCTCTACCTTTAATGGAATTTAAAAGGCATGAAATGGCTCATGTGCATTATTAAATTTATGATGAAAATATGTGTTTTCCTTCTTATTTAGAGAATGATATATTGTTCTGGAAATAAGTATCAAAGGGGATGTGATTAGATGTACATCATATGGCCCACAAGGGCTCCTCACACCTGGCTGGGTGGGTCAGCTTAAGGCGTTCAAGTTGAAGGACATCATGAGTTCAATGCCCAAGGTGTGTGCTCTTTGTTGCAAGACCAAAGAGATTGGGAGACTTTCCTGGTGGGCAGAGGAGTGGTACTCAGAGGTTTGGTACACTCTTGAGGGGGGTTGGTGATGGGACGAATAACAACATCTCCAACTGACTGCACGGGTGGTTTCCTTCATCATTAAGAAAAAGATCATATGATTTGTCCATAGGAGGCCTTAGGTCACGATGTTTTCTGCATCTTCTTCGTCCAGGAGTTTGGCTTTCTATGTCATAGCCAAAGTGGAATTTGATGAAGTCATTCAAGATTTCTGTTGCAAGAGGCCAAAAATGTCTAAGTCTATATAGACTTCATTTTAGAAGAGGAAGGACCATATTTGATATCAGGTTGTATACTCATAAATTTGCTTGGGTATCTTTGGTATCATGAATTTTGGCAAGAAGTTTGATGAGTATTAAGGCAGAGCTCTTCACAACAGCTAAAGCTTCCATTCACATATCTCATATCTAGATCCCTCTGCTATTTGCCCATTGGGCTGTTAATTGCATGACAGAGGGGGGTTTCTCTTCATTGATATTGAAGATGACCTAGAAAGCACAAATCATAAGGTGGATAGAGGTTAAGTTGTACCCCATGAAGCACAAATGGATTGAATTAAAATGGAGCAGTTGGATGTGGTTGTACTTAGTGATGTATGCAGCTGAGGCATCCTAACAGACTGAGACATTTGAACCTTGTTCCTGCATGACCCGATCGATTTGATCAGGCACTCGTCATCTATTTTCATTGTTCAATTTTTTACGACATGAAAAACCAAAAGCTCTGCCCTACATCTCTATCTATCCAAGGGATGGAGGGGTAGAGGAAGGTTCCCTTTGATGTCCCTTCCAATCAAGAATTGGGGCTTCACAATCACTAGCCAATATAATAAGGTTTTTCTCTCATGCCCTTCTTCGCTCATGGTTCAATATTTTGGTTCCCTAGGCATAGATGAACCACACCAATCCATCCCAAACTTGGTGGTTAAACTCTACTGCGGTGACGATACTGTAGGAGAGGTCCTGCAGAAAAATAGCTCGGTGCCAGGATGATAAAAAGCTTAACACCTCTTTTCCTTATTAAATGAGAAGGTTGTCTTATTCAAAACTCTAATTATGACATTTCTCTCTCACTTCACACCTCAGAACAATGCACTATTCTTATAGAGTAGAGAGAAACACACTTCTACATCTTAATCCGAAATAAATTGGTTGAGTTGAGGAAAAGTTCCTTTTGGAGGGTACTCCCTGGAACAAATCCAGTGGAGACAGGGTGGGGCCTTTTGAAACTAATCTCTTATAGATTGTGCGTATTGTACGTTTATGTTTACAAGCTAGAGTTCTAGCACATGAAAGTTGAAGTATATAATTTATTCAACACAAACTGTGTTTTTTGAGGATCCACTGTGATAATGAGAGAGATTTTTGCATATCCACCCGAATCGAGCAATAATATCAGAATCCGGCGAATTGGCCCAAACTGATTTACTAATAGGATACCCTGATACATTACCAAATTTTGCTTTAACCAACGATCCAATCAGAGGAAAAATCGGGACTATTGTATAGAATCTCTTAATAGTAGTATCAATCATAAATGAATTCTCTAGTATTTGACTTCTTATCACCCATGGCATTAGTCGTACACCTGAAAGATAGCCCAGAAAATACAAAGAATGATTGGATAATTCGTTTATATGAATCCCAGTTCCTGTATCTATTTGGTCAACAAAGAACTGGCTCTTTATCAATGCACTGAGAACACCAGACTTGGAGACACCTATTTCATTAACCCATTTTCACTAGTAGCGAGCCAATGGTCTATCTTAAGTTGTAAGATCTAAGGATAGTTATTTTTGGCTGGATTTATTTCATTAGATTGCAGAATTGTATTCTGGATGTCAATCTTGGTTCTTCTTCTGTAGTTTGAAATAATCATTCTCATTGCATATTCACCAAGTCATGGGGCTTGAGATTGTTTACATCTCCCTTCTCACAAATCGTATTTTTTTTGAGGTCTTCATCCATGCTTGCTTATTAAACTTACTCTCATGTTCATAACCTGAAACATTCCAGTATCATGAGCTTCTGAGCTTTCAAACTGATTGATGATATCAAATACAAGTATCACCATGTGGGGTGCTTTCAATTAAGTTTACCTTTATTACTTCCTAGCATATTATCTGCTATGTGTGAGAGTTGTTCCTCCTATACTTTTTTTGTCTCAAAGACCACATAGATTATATGCTACAAGTATTTCGTCTTCGTAGAGGCTGTCAGATATTGTTAAATTGCATATATTAGGATTTGTATATATATATATAAATATGCATATAAATATGTATATATATTTTCTGTCATTGTAATAGGTTATACTCATTAGGGGTATTTTTATCTTTCAATCCATGTAATAGACTGTATCCACTAGGGGCACTTTAGTCTTTTGTAGGGATGGCAATGGACCGGGGCGGGGGCAGGGGACAAGGTCTCCACCCTTGCCCCTTCTCAAGATTAGAACCTCCATCCCTGCACGGGGATGGATTTTAACCTCCACCCCCGCCTTCATCCCCGTTTCATGTCCTCCATCCCTGGCTCAAACGGGGATGAGGCGGGGCGGGCCCCGTTTCCCCGTAGTCTATTGCCATCCTTTAGAAGGACTGGGGATGGGGCTAGGCGGGGATCATGGCGGGGTGGGGAAAAGTGTAAGTCCATCCCCGAACGGGGATGGATTTTAACCTTCGTCCCCGCCTCCATCCCCATTTCATACCCTTCATCCCCGGTCCAAATGGGGCGAGGCGGGGTGGGGCCCCGCTTTCTCCCGGTCCACTGCCATCCCTAGTCTTTTTTATGTTTTTATTTTCTTCATTTGTCTTTTATTTTCCTTGTAAGGGCTTAATAGTCATTGACCAATATAGCTGTTGGGAGCTCCCAACAGCTATATTTATAGCTGTTGGGAGCATCCCAACAACTCTAAGTGGTCTCTTTTATCTATATAAAGGATGCCTCTCCCTTTATTAAGTATGCTTGTTCTCAAGCATATTTGAATATATAAAATCTTATATTTTTATATTGTGTTCCAAGCGTATAAGATGTGTATTTTCCATTCCATTACATAGTATCATAGCCTTGGTGCTCTATCATTGTATTGTGTTATTGAAGATTGTGTGGTGGACCGTGAATATCAAAGGAGCGTTGGTTCGTTGCTTTAGAAAATGTGCCATCAAGTTCTTCATATTTTCTTCTTCTCTCCTTGTATTCTCTCTTTTCTCTCTATCTTTTTCTTTACCTCCATGGCCGACAAAGAAGTTGTAACCGTTGTTCCCATCAAATTTGATGGGATCAACTACAACATGTGGGCCACCGTGTTAAAAGAATCCTAGTGGGAAAATAACTATGACACTTAGTTGATGGTTTTACACCAGAACCTCAACCTATTTTCACCAAAAATATTGTGGGAGAAGATGGTGAGACTAAAGAGGAATCTCTTAAAGGGAAAGGGAGAGAAAAGACCAGAGTTACCAGAAGCGCCTAGGCATACGGGGAAGCGCACTTCCCCGAAGCACGTTTCGAAAGCGCGAAATGTTGCACTTCCGAAATGCGCAGGGAAGCACCTTTTTTTTGGGAAGCGCGCTTCCCTTTTATGGGAAACATGCTTCCCCCTTTTTTTCATTTTTTTTTAAATTTTGTCCTCTTTTTTCGCTTCCCCCTTGCTTCTGGTTCGCTTCCGAGATGGTTCGTGATTCGCTTCTAAGTCGTCCCACGCTTCCCGCTTTCTAAAATTTTGAAAGTGCATCGCTTCCCGCTTCCTCGACTGGCAACCATGGAAAAGACTCTCTCGGATTATAAAAATGAATATAAGGCATGGAAAGTAGGTCAAGCCAAAGTTCTCTCTCTATTTATAAAAAACATGTGTGAGGAACTAAGTCACATGGACTCTTCTAAAGGGTCGTCGCACCCGCGTCGACATGACGTGGGTGCGGCACCCGATGCGGTCAAACTTCCCTGGGTGCAGTCAACCACACTCAAGGTTATAAGTGTTCAGAAATAGACTCAGTCAACTATGACCGAGTCCATTTCGGTCCAAAAAGGAAAAATTTAAACATGTTTTAAAGGGGGGGGGGTTGTGTTAGGGCACATTTGCGCAACCCCCCCCCCCCCCCCCCCCCCCCTTTCTCCATCCTTCCTCTATGCCTCCTGTCCCTGCTCCTCCTCCTATCGATGACGTCAACACAACGTCGGTCCTCCTCTTCCTACCGACAACGGCGACATTTAAGCTTCTTCCTCTTTTTTTCTTCTTTCTTCTCTTCCTCCCTCCACCGTCTCCTCGCTTTCTCCTCCTCCTCTCTCTTTCTTCTTCTTCCTTCTCCCCCTCCTCCTCTCTCTCTCCCTCATTTTTGCAAGAGCCGAACTCAAGTTTTGGTTTGGCTCCTAGGTTAAGTTATGTTGGGTTCAACATAACCTAAACCCATGCCTGGGTTCGGCTTTGTTGAACCCATGCCTGCTAGTTTGGGCTCTTGGGTTCAGTTGTTGCTAGGTTCAGCAGAGCCGAACCCATGGTTGTTGGGTTCAGCAGAACGTAAACTCAGGCCTGCTAGTTTGGGCTCTTGGGTTTAGCAAAACTGAACCCAGGGTTGCTGGGTTCGACTCTGCTGAACCCATGGTTGCTTTGCTGGGTTCAACAGAGCTAAACCCATGGTTGCTGGGTTCGGCTCTGCTGAACCCAGGCCTGGGTTCTGAACCCAGTGTTTGACTTGTTTGATTGTATGCAATTTGCTTTATTTGTACTTCGTAGTTAATTTGATTTATTGCATGAATTTATGCACGATGAATTGATGATATGATAATTATTTTTATTTCATTAGTAATGCTAATTTAAAAGTGTTACAGATATATATATATATATATATATATATATATATATATATATATATATATATATATATACAACAACAACAACAACAACAACAACTACGCCTTCATCCCAAAACAATTGGGGTCAGCGATATGAACCAAAAAAGAAATTCATTTTGGGTCTTCCACATGAAGCCTTTTCCTCCAATCATTTCTATCCAACGCCATGTCCTCGTTGAGGTTCAAAGCATTCATATCCTTTCCTATCATCTCCATCCAAGTCTTCCTATGCCTACCCCGACCTCTTTTAACTAATATATTTTCCCATTTCTCCAACCTTCTAACTGGAGCATCATTAGGCCTTCGCCGAATATGTCCAAACCACCGTAAACGATTCTCTCGCATCTTATTTTCAATGGGTGCAACACCTACCTTCTTACGTATCTCTTCGTTCCGAATATATATATATATACCCTCCATGCACCCAAGTTTTTTTAAAGTGCCGCATCGCCGTACCCGCACCCTCACCTATGTGACATAGGTGAGAAACCATGCGAGAACATTCTTAAATTTGAGAGAGCAGATAAGGCTTGGACATTTATCAAACAAACCTACACTCAAAAGGATGGTGCCCATAAATGGAAAATTTGCAACAAAATCTATAATTGTAAACAAGGTGACAAGAGTGAGAGAATGCTGTGAATCTTTGAAAAGACTTTGAGACCAAATTGATAAAATGTGATTAGACGTCACTGGATTGGATCCAGATTCGTGCGTCTGATCACATAATCATGTTGTATATTGTGTAATGGCATATTTTGTAAATTTTTTGTACTTTAAACCCAATGTATATTAAGTTGCATATAATACTATTAGGGCACGCCTATTGCAAGTGTGGCTGCCGTTTTCTGAGCATCTCCCTCTCTCTTTCTCTTTCTCCCTATTTCCTACATAAAGCTAACTCTGGTGGCTTCCACACATCTGATATTCAATTTATTTTCATGGTATCAGAGCCGGGCTGCGGATTTCTTCCAAAAGGTATGCCCATAAAAATCTGAAATTTGGTCTTCTAGTCAGAATCTTCCTTCCTTCCTACTTCTTTCTAAACCTTCTTCTCTTCTTTCTTTCATTCCCTGCCAATCTGTTCTTTTTTGGATTTCTTCACTCAAATAGCATATTATCCTCTTTGACGTCAAGCATTCTTTTAAAACCTAAAAATCTTTTTTGATGTCAAAACAGTGTTCGTTTGTTTTTAAATATCCTAATCTGAAAATCCCACTTGTTTTGGTATTAAACCAGATTTTATTTTCTGGGATCTGCCGACTGATCTGAAATACTCTTCTTTGTCGACATCTCTTTATTGTTGAATCCATTATTTCTTTTCAGTGTTTTCGCATATATTCAGTCAGCATATATATAGGCATCACCTTATTGTATTAACAGGCCTGGTTGCAGGGATCGGACTGAGTCCGGAATAGTGCCTTTTTCATTCTAAAAAAGGCACGTTTTGTATAAAAACTACAGTTTTTCCTGCTTATTGGCCAAATCTGATTTCGCTGCTACATATTAGTTCTTGACTGAATCAGTCCTAATCTTCTTTTCGTTCTATCATAACACTCTTCTCCTTTTATCAATGGATTCTTCTACCTATGCTGGACTCTCTTTGAATTTTTTAAGCCAGCCTTTGTCACATGGGTGCAGGTGCGGGTGGGACACGGGTGGGGCGCAATTCCAAAAAAATTGGACACGGGGACTCAGCTATATATATATATATATTAAAAATATATATATTTTAAATATATATAATTATATATATAACAATAAATTAACACATAAAGATTGTAAATTTTAAAGCAAAAATAAAAAAGCAATTCTTAACAACACAAACTTATCAAAATATAACACATAAAGAAGCCCCCCCCCTCCCTGCACCCTCTGTTCGCAGAAGAGGGGCTCGGCCCCTCCCTTTGCCTTCGATTCACAGAGGAGGGGGCTCGACCCCTCCTCGTTTCCCTTCTGTCCGGCGGGGCAAGGCTGGGCTTGTCAGCAGAGCCCCCTCCTTCCCCCACTCCTACTTCTTACCCCTGCGATAAAAGGGAAACAAGGAGGGGCTAAGCCCCTCATCTGTGAATCAGAGGCACAGGGAGGGACCGAGCCCCTCTTCTGCGAGTAGAGGGTGCAGGGGGGGAGGGGACTGCCTGACATAAGTGAAACGAGGAGGGGCCAAGCCTCTCCTTTGTGAATAGGAGGCACAAAGAGGGACTGAGCCCCTCTTCTGCGAGCAGAGGGTGCAAGGAGGGAGGCTGCGAGCAAAGGGTGCAGGAGGGTCGACATACCCGTTGAGTGTTGACGGAGGGGGAGACGGTGGTTGGCGCCTGTGCGTACCGTCGCCGGAGTTTGGATCGCCGGCGTGGGTGTAGGAGAAAGCTACAGGGGCTGAGGGGGAGAGGCAAAATCGAGAGGGTAAGCCCCTCCCCCTGTCGATAAACCCCTTTTAGGGTTCGGCTGCATATGAGATTTGGATCTGGGTCGGGTCTGGACCCGATCCGACCCGGATCCAAAACGTATTTTAAAAATCAAAACGAACATTTTTGGACTCGGTCAAAGTTGACCGAGTCCAAAATGTGGACGGAGTCAACCTTGACTCGTTGACCGAGTCCGACTCTGCGTTGACCGAGTCTGGGCCGAGTCCGAAGCCGCATCCGTGTCCGCACCCGTGTCGGGGCGTGTCGACTCGGGTGCGGCGCCTCCTTAGCCAAGTCCGTGTGACTTAGAAGCCAGCTTTTCGAAAAGCTTAATCACTCTAGTTTTCTGACTTGAAGAGGCAAATTGTTCCTTTCATAAGGAGCCAAAATTTGTTTGGGCATCTGGATAGATCAATTCCGGTCCCACCACAGTTCATTTCACAGGAAACGAAGGATGATAAAGGAGTTGCATTAGTTAAGTATATTTCAAACCTTGAATTTACAACATGGATGAAGCGAGATCAGGCTTTGGTTGCATACTTTACTTCCACGCTATCATATGAAGTATTGTTATCAATACCAGATGATTGTACAACTGGACAACTATGGAACAAGCTTGCACAAATATATTCTCAGATTTCAGTAGCAAGAGTCTTATTCCTAAAAAAGGAGTTTCAGACCCTTAAAGAAAAGCTCAATGTCAGTCATGAAGTTTTTAGACAAGGTAAAGTCTCTTACAGACAGCTTGCTATTGTTGGAAGTGCAGTCTTTGATAAGGAAAAGGTACAACAAACTCTTAATGGACTGGGCCCAGAATATCATGTACTCTCTACATCCTTATCAGTTTTGCCAGTATTGCCCAGTTTTGAAGATCTTCAAGCTAAACTTCTTCAGTACGAGATGAGCATAAATAACATGACTGAAGGTGGTGAACATACTATGAGCACATAGTGTATTGGCCTCAGATATGTCTCAAGGTACTGGGCGTGGGGGTAACAGTTTTCAAGGTGGTAGAGGACGTGGTCGTTTTGGATAGAGAGGTCGTGGCATTCTTCGTACTCCGAATCTATCAAGATTCTTTTATGCAGGGAATCAGAGGAGAGTGCCTACATGCTTTCTGTGTAATAAGAAAGGACATGTGAAAGCTGACTGTTGGTTTAATCCCCAAAACAAGGAAAATAATAACAAAGCAGGAAACAAAAGGGAATCTGAGGGGCAGAAACCCATTGGATATACACAACAACTTTTGCTGGCGGCTTTATCTCAGATGAGTATTAAGCAGAATGAGCAAGGAGAATAGTACGTGGATTCCGGAGCAACTACTCATGTTACAGGCAATGTTAGTAAGCTCTTGAATTTATCCCCTTATTTCGGAAAAAGTAATATAGTCACTGGAGATGGCACACATCATTATATTTTTCATATTGAAAGTGCACAAATTCCTTTATCTAGTACTTCTCTTAGTTTGTTCAATGTTCTTCTTGCTCCTAACATTAAAAAGAATATTGTCTATGTATCCAAACTTGTTGATGATACAAATTCTTCCGTCGAATTTACTCCCTCTGTAATGAAAAGAGGCGGAAGCACCAATAGAGCAAATGTCACTCTTAAAGAGTGACCACTAAAGCCAAGAACACAAACACCAAATGTGCACACACAAAAACTCTCAAATATGGAAATGACTTAAAGTCATAAGTTGGATATTATTGAAGAAGAGAAGAGAGAGGGGTATAAACCCATACATTTAAGAGGGGAAGACCTCCTCTATTTATAGAGGAGGGAAGCACTAAAGGAACCACAAGGGGGGGGCTCCCTTGTAGTCGTTGGGAGCCCCAACGGTCAGAAATCTGACCGTTGGAGCCCCAACGACTACAAGTGTGGGGCCCCCTTGTGGTCATTTCAAAAAAGGAAAAATAAAGGAAAAAAAGAAAAGGAAAAAGGGAAAAAGAGAAAAAAAAAGAGAAAAATACATAAGTGGTTTTACAAGAATACCCCTATCGGGTATTTATCTAAATGAGAAATAATATATATATACATATATGTATATACATATACTTATATATATACGGATGTATATATATATATAAGTATATATATATATATATATATATATATATATATATATATATATATATATATATATATATATATATATTTTAACACGCCCCCTCAAACTTTACGGGGAGAAGACCGAAAGTTTGCTAAGGAGGAACATAAATCGTGGAGTTGGAAGCGCTTTGGTGAAGAAGTCAGCCAACTGATATTCTGAAGTAACATATGGTAACGAAATAGTCCCTCTGAGATATTCGTCTCGAACATAATGGCAATCCATCTCGATATGCTTTGTCCGTTCATGAAAGGTGTGATTGCTGGCAATGTATATCACACTTTTGTTGTCACAGCAGAGCTTGGTAGGAGTGGAAATGAGAACGCCCATGTCGGCAAGGAGACTTATGAGCCATACGATTTCCATAGTTGTCATCGCCATAGCCCGATACTCAGCTTCAGTAGATGATAAGGAGACTTTCTGCTGCTTCTTACATCTCCACGAGATGAGAGATTCTCCTAAAAAGATACAAAGACCCGTAATTGAGATACGATCATTGGGATTGCCTTCCCAGTCAGCATCAGTAAAAGCAGTCAATTCAAGAGATGAGGAAGAGGATAAGAAGAGTCCCTTTGAGATGGTATTTTTGATATATCGCACAATTCTCATTACGGCCGCCATATGAACTGTGGTAGGTGCGTGCTGGAACTGGCTTGCTGCATGAACCGCATGAGCTATGTCAGGACGAGTGATGGATAGATAAGTGAGGGATCCAATTAATTGACGGTAGGGAGTTGGATCTTCAAGAAGAACACCATCTTCAAGTTTAAGTTTTGCATTGATAACTTCTGGAGTCTCAACTTTCTTTTCGTCAGATATTCCTGATTTGGTACAAATTTCAGCAGCTAACTTCATCTGA
This sequence comes from Nuphar pumila, assembly GCF_984573655.1. Lineage (NCBI taxonomy): Eukaryota > Viridiplantae > Streptophyta > Magnoliopsida > Nymphaeales > Nymphaeaceae > Nuphar > Nuphar pumila. Next base: position 100,718,862 of record NC_143250.1, on the reverse strand, counting down.
GATAAGATGTATCCACGTTCGGAATAAGCCACTTCAATACCTAAGAAATATTGTAAATAACCAAGGTCAGACATATCAAAGGTATCTTTTAGCATAGACTTAACATCATTTACTTCCTTTTTGTCATTCCCAGTGATGATCATATCATCAACATACAACAGAAGCATAATAATGGAGTCACCTGTTCTCTTCACAAAAAGAGCAGTGTCAGTATAACAAGAAGAAAAGCCTAAATTTATTAATACGTTACTAAACCTATCATACCAAGCTTTAGGTGCTTGCTTAAGACCATATAAAGCCTTTTTTAATTTCAAAATTTTTCCATTTAAATCCATACCTGGAGGTGGTTCCATATACACTTCTTCATTTAAATTACCATTCAAAAAGGCATTTTTAACATCAAGTTGAAAAATTGGCCATTTTTTAACTGCGGCTATAGCAATAAGAGCTCGAACACTAGTCATTCGAGCAACGGGGGCAAAGGTTTCATCATAATCTACCCCATACTCTTGGGCATATCCTTTGGCTACCAACCTAGCCTTATATCTTTCCAATGAACCATCACTCTTAGTTTTCACTTTAAAACCCATCTACATCCAATGGGTTTCTTGCCATTGGGAGGATCAATGATTTCCCAAGTTTGTGCCTTTTTGAGGGCATTAAGTTCAAGTTGCATAGCATCATTCCAATGAGCATATTGCTTAGCATCATTGTAATGAGATGGTTCATGAAAAGAGTGAATAGCAAGAAGACATGCTCGAAAATTAGGCGAAAAAGAATCATAAGAAACAAACCTATTTGGTATTTTAGAAATTCGATTTGACCTTCTTTGAGAAGTCTCTTCGATGGACTCATTTTGGGAAAATCTTTCAAAGGCACAAGGAGGATTCCTTTCATTCCTTCTAGAGTAGACTTGTATTTGTCTTGAACCATTTTCTTCTAAGTTTTGATCATCGCTTGGATGTTCAACAAGATCTTCACCAAGGAATTCATTAGGATTAATATGATCATCTTTAGGCAATAAGTCAAATAAGAATGAATAATCGATATTTTCATTTGGTTGGGGCGAAAAACCACTTTCCTCTTCAAGGAATGTGACATCTTTAGAAATATAAAGCTTGTTTTTAAGTATGTCAAAACATCGATATCCTTTTTGTTTTTCGCCATATCCCAAAAAAATGCATTCAATAGCCCTAGGGGAGAGTTTATCATTCTTGTGGGTTAAAACAAAGCATTTGCATCCAAAAATTCTTAGTATTTTATAATCGGGAGACATGTTGTAAAGTTTTTGAAAAGGAGAAAGATTTTTCAAGGAGGACGAAGGAGTTCTATTGATAAGATACGCAGAGGTTAGAACCGCCTCGGCCCAGAAAGATTTTGGAATGTTTCTTGAGATCAATAACGTTCTTGTAGTCTCTATTATGTGCCTATGCTTTCTTTCCGCAAGGCCATTTTGTTGTGGAGTGTTGGGGCAAGAACGTTGGTGAAGAATTCCATTTTCTTTCAAATAGGTTTGAAAATCATTGGACATATATTCGCCTCCCGAATCGGATCTAAGAATAGATAGATTTCCCAAAAATTGGTTTTTGACCATTGCATGAAATTCTTTAAAGAAGGAAAAAACTTCGGATTTACGACTTAGGAAGTAAATCCATGTGAATCGAGTAAAATCATCAATAAATACCACGTAATACGAAAAACCACCTTTAGACAAAATAGGGGAAGGTCCCCATACATCGGAATGAATAAGTTCAAATGGCCGAGTGGTAAAGTAACTTCTTTGTGGAAATGGAATAGCTTTAGATTTCCCAAAAATGCAATCTTTACAAGTCATGTGATTGTTTTTACAAGTATTGTTCAAAAACGGAAAAAGAGACATTTTTACAAAATTTGGATGGCCAAGTCTCTCATGCCATATTCCAATACTTTTGTCCTTTACAAGATTACATGATGGCTTAGATGGAAGAGTCAAAAAATCCATAAAATAGAGGTCACCCCTTCTATGGCCTTGCCCAATCAGCTTCCCTGACTGGAGATCCTGCACGGTGCAATCCTTGGGTGAGAAAGAGACTTGGCATCCATGATCGGTAATTTGAGATACGGAAAAAAGGTTTAAATTTATTTTAGGAACGATTCTTACTTTAGGAACAAAAAAGTTTTTAAAATTAAGAGATCCAATACTTTCAATTTTTAATGATGTACCATCGGTGGTTGAAACACAAGAAGATATAGGTTCGGAAAAAACGTTTGAAAGAGAATTTTTATGAGATGTCATATGAAAAGAAGCACCGGAATCTAGTATCCACATACCTGGAGGAGATGAAGAGTAGGCAATGGCGGCCCCGGATGTTGAAGGAGAAGCCTTGAGTAGATGTTGGAGAGCTTCGGAGATGTGATTTAGAGTTTCTTTGATATCTCCTTCTTTTGTGCAATCTTCCTTCTTTGGAGAATCTTCTCCAACGGCGGCAACTTTTCCTTTAAGCTTTGGGCAAACCGGTCTTATGTGCCCCGGTTCATTACAATAATGACATATAATCCCCTTTCTAGGTCCATAGTTATTTTTGTTAAAGTGGGGAGGTCTATATGCTTTAACATTAGATCCGGGCCTAGTAACGGCCAAAACATCATCACTCTTAATGCTCAAACCAAGCCGAGTTTCTTCTTGACATATCTCGGCAAGGGCGTCTTCAATAGGTAGGGCTTTGCTTCTATGGAGAAGAGATGCCCTTACTTGTTCAAATTCCGGGCGAAGACCATGAAGGAATTGAAAAAAGTGCTCCTTTTCAATTTGTTCCCTTCTTAGCTCAATATCTTGAGGAGCAACCCACTTAGGCTCAAGAAGAGCAAGCTCATCCCAAAGGGGGGTTAGAGAGCTAAAATAGTCCCGGACACTCATGTCCATTTGTTTGGTAGAACGGATTTTCTCTTGACAAAAAAATTGTCGAGCAAGATCCTTTTGGGTATACATACCCTTAAGGAAAAACCAAGCCTCATTGGCCCTTCTAAATTTGGCAATATTAGCACAATTTTTAAGATCTACATTGTTCATGAACCATGCCAAAATTTTGGCATGGTTACTTTCCCAATCCTCAATTTTGGATTGATGTTCATTAATGGCTTTGATGCGCTCATCGCCATCTAAAGCCTTCTCAATCTCGTTTTCCATTTTGGTGAGAACAAGAGAGGGTTCGGGAGTAGTTCCCATAACAAAACCCCAAAGTTTCTTACCTCTTAGGTGATTTTCCATCGCGGAGGCCCACATGGGGTAGTTGGACCCATTTAGCTTAAAAGAGAGCTCCACTTTAGAGTCACGTTCCATCGGCACCAACTATTCTTCTCTTCTTCAAAAAACTTTGAGAGGCACGCGTTCCAAGATGACAAAAGAGAAGCCCAATCACCAACCGAGCTCTGATACCATGTAATGAAAAGAGGCGGAAGCACCAATAGAGCAAATGCCACTCTTAAAGAGTGACCACTAAAGCCAAGAACACAAACACCAAATGTGCACACACAAAAACTCTCAAATATGGAAATGACTTAAAGTCATAAGTTGGATATTATTGAAGAAGAGAAGAGAGAGGGGTATAAACCCATACATTTAAGAGGGGAAGACCTCCTCTATTTATAGAGGAGGGAAGCACTAAAGGAACCACAAGGGGGGGGGGGCTCCCTTGTAGTCGTTGGGAGCCCCAACGGTCAGAAATCTGACCGTTGGAGCCCCAACGACTACAAGTGTGGGCCCCCCTTGTGGTCATTTCAAAAAAGGAAAAATAAAGGAAAAAAAGAAAAGGAAAAAGGGAAAAAGAGAAAAAAAAGAGAAAAATACATGAGTGGTTTTACAAGAATACCCCAATCGGGTATTTATCTAAATGAGAAATAATATATATATACATATATGTATATACATATACTTATATATATACGGATGTATATATATATAAGTATATATATATATATATATATATATATATATATATATATATATTTTAACACCCTCTTCTCTGTATGTTAAGGATCTTCGAATGAAGGAGACATTCGCTGAGGGGGAGCGACGAGAAAACATGTATATCTTCAAGGAGGATCCCATTTCTCATTCATCTTCTACCTTGAAGTCATCTTTCTTGAAACCAACATCACAGAGTCTCAAGTCTTATCATACAGGTCTATACAATCTTTCTCAATGTAATAAGCTAGATTTGTGGCACAGTCGTTTGGGTCATTGTAGTCATGGTTTTATTAAGAAACTTGTGTCAGAAAATTTGATTCTAGAGTCTTGTCTGCACCCTGTTTTGGATGCTAAAAAGTGTTCGAGTTATCAACTATATAAGAGTCATGTTCTTCCTTTTAATGTTGTTAATAAAAGAGTCTCAGGAGCTTTTGAAATTGTGTACTCTGATGTATGGGGACCAACTCCTGTCTATTCTTCATCTGGAAGTCAATATTATGTTTTATTCATAGATAGTTATTCTCGCTTCACCTGAATATACTTCATGAAACACAAGTCCGAAGTTTTTAGATTATTTCAAGACTTCTGTGTAATCATAAATAATCGTTTCTGTTCTAATATTATACATTTTCAATGTGATGGTGGAGGTGAATATTCTTCAAATGACTTCATTGATTTTCTTCGAAATAATGGGATAAGTAGACGAGTGTCTTGTCCACATACTCAACAAACTGGAGTGGCTGAACGGAAACACCGCCATATTGTTGAGAGTGCTATGAGCATACTTCATGATAGTAATGTTCATATTAATCTTTGGACAAAAGCTTTTCACACCGTCGTACATGTGATTAACTGCCTCCCCATGGGAATTCTAGAGGACAAGTCTTCATATTTTACTCTTTTTGGAAAACATACTGATTATAATGACTTGCGTATTTTTTGTTGTGTTTGTTATGTTCATATTGACAAGTCTCTGAAAAATAAATTTCAGCAGTGAAGGATAGGTTTGTTGGATATGCGAATGATTATAAGGGATACAAATGTTATGATCCTGTAACTAAACGTATCAAGATTTTCAGAAATGTTGTTTTTGATGAACAAAATTTTGAGAGCATGTCATTGTCTCAAAAGCAGAACCACCTTGAAATGTTGAAGTTTATGATCCCTGGATGAGTGCAGAATTGTTTGCAAGTGAAGGGAGGACTTGTCAGCCATTTTGTGAAGAATTGTGCTCTAATAGACAAAATTTGGAACCTTCACATATTTCAGAAAATGAAAGGCCTAGAGAAATTCAGAGATTCTCTAGTCAAGTTTATGTTTGAAGAGAAAGAGATCCTGTCATAGACAATGCCGAGTATAATATGAGTCAACCTCCATTAAGAAGATCAAAAAGGATACGTCATCCTATTCAAAGATGGGTTAGCTATGATAATTTCTCCATGAATTTACAGTTGTTCATGTCACAAGTTGAGAAGCATGATGAACGAGTCAACTTCTATCAAGCCATTAAATCCCAAAAATGGATAGAGGTTATGAATGAAGAGATGGAGACTCTACATGAATGTCAAACCTAGGAAATTGTTCCTAGACTCGAGGAAAAAAACGTTGTGGGGTGCAAGTGGGTTTATAAGATTAAATATAAGCCTGATGGATGCATTGAGAGATATAAAGTAAGACTTGTGGCATGAGGTTTTACACAAGAATATCGGCAAGATTATGATGAGACTTTCAGTCCTGTGGTTAAAATGGAAACAATATGGATTGTTATATCTTTGGCAATTGATTATGGATGACAGTTGAGTCGGTTAAATGTAAAAAAATGCCTTCTTACATGGAGATTTAAAGGAAGAAGTTTTCATGGAACAACCTCCTGGATATGCTGAAGGAGATCCCAAGAATTATGTGTGCAAACTGAAAAGAGCTCTTTATGGGTTGAAGCAAGCCTCTCGCTCTTAGCTTGGGAGTTTTTCTCTCAAAATTCAAAATTATGGTTTTCGCGGATGCTCTCTTGACCATTCTCTATTCATTTTCAAGGATAAGATGTTACTACCTTACTACTTATATATGTTGATGACATAATCCTTACAGGCAATTCAAAGAGTCATATACAAACAATAAAGAAATTGTTGATGCAAAATTTTAAGATAAAGATCTTGATGATTTAAGATATTTTCTTGGAGTTGAAGTTGATAAACGAGGTGATGTTTTAACTCTTACACAACATAAATACACTCTTGATCTTTTGAGCAGGACATGAATGACAAATTGTAAACCCCTAAACACGCTTAGTGTTTTGCATCAAAGGCTAAGCTCTAATGATGAAGATTTATATAATGATCCGACTAAATATCAGAGCACTGTTGGGATGCTTCAGGATCTTACCTTCACCAGGCCAGACATTGTATATTTTGTTAATCAGGTATCTTAATTTATGCACGAACCAAGAACTAGTTATGTTGATGCTGTGAAGAGAATTTTAAGATTCTTGAAAGGAACCATTGGAGATGGTCTTTTTTATCAAGAAATTGGTCTGACAATAAGGGGCACGAAATCATCACTTATACAAATGCAGATTGGGCAGGGGATCCAAATGAGAGTAGATCTATTTCTGGATATTGTATATTCATTAGAAGAAATTTGGTGTCATGGAGTAGCAGGAAACAAAGAGTTGTTGCTAGATCCAGTACTGAAGCAGAATACAGGTCTATGACAGTCGGGACAACTGAAGCTACATGGGTCAGACATCTTCTAGCTGATCTGGGAGGAGTATCTCAATCATTTTTGTTGTGTGATAATGAGAGTATTATTAACATTGCTTATAATCCAATACAACATAGTTGCACAAAACATATTTTGATAGATCAACACTTTATCAGACAGAAGGTTGAAGACAACAAGATTGAGCCTTATCACATTCGCACAGAAAGTCAAGTTGCCGACTTGTTCACTAAAGGCCTAACAAAGCATCAATTTTGGTTCTTAAAGAACAAGTTGTCAATGGTACAAGATCATGCACAACTTGAGGGAGGGTGATAAAATGTGATTAGATGTCACTGGATCTGGATTGGATCCAGATCCGTGCGTTTGATCACATAATCATGTTTTATATTGTGTAATGGCATATTTTGTAATTTGTTTGTACTTTAAACCCAATGTATATTAAGTTGCATATAATACTATTAGGGCACGACTATTGCAAGTGTGGCTGCCATTTTCTGAGCATCTCCCTCTCTCTTTCTCTTTCTCCCTATTTCCTGCAGAAGGCTAACTCTGATGGCTTCCACACATTTGATATTCGATTTATTTTCACAAATGGCTAAGTTTGAGCTTATTTGGGATACGTCTCATGATGCTTGTCTAAGGAAGAAACAAATCTTAAAAGAACAATTCTTTTAATTTATGCAAGGCTTTAGACCCAAATATGAACAAAGGTCACCATTACTCACTGTAACAAAGATGAGTCATCACCTCTACATGAAGTCTTGGCCAAAGTTTGCATGGAAGAGACGAGGTTGAAAACCATGTCTAAGCCCAAGGAAGTTAAGGATAATGTGTTGATTGGCCGTCTCAAGACCTGGAGCCAACACTAATACCTACAAGCCTCCTTATTTCACCAAAATCAAACTTTGGGAGGCAACATAACAATGAAGGGAGGAAAAAAATTATATGTCACAATTATGGAGAACCGGGTCATCTCAAGCCTTATTCCCTAAGTTCCAAGGAAGAGATGAGTGAAGAGTGGCGAGCATAGAATCATCACATGAAGACAAGAGTGGAGTTAATGGAGATTCCAAATCCATTGGAATTATGTCTTTGTCCCAACTGGTGGACGCTCTACAACCGCTTCTCAAGGTGTCGTCCTCTTCTATCACGGGTGTCGTTGTTTCGTCATGATCTCCTCCAGTTAAAATTCTTTGGCTTTTGGACTTTAATGCATAGTCATATGAAATCCCTAATAATGCTTTGCTTTCCGATGAAAAACTCAAGTGTATCTAATGTTTTTACTGCGGATGACTCTTCTCTTGAGATAAAAGGTATTGGAAATTTTAAAAATTCTTTAAAATTTTCTATACCAAAAATCAAATTTGTTCCAAAACTAAATTTAAATCTTCTTTCTGTCTCTTAAATTGCCGATCATGGTTGTAAAATCTCCTTCTCATCGAACCAATGTTTTTAGTATATGATCTCCAGTCAGGGATGCAGATTGAGGAAGGTCATAGAGAATGAAACCTCTACTACGTGGATCGATTGATTCTTTCAAAAACTTCTTTTTGTTATAATGTACAAGATTTGGATATTGTTTTGTGGCATTAAAGGCTAGGTCATCCTAGCATATCTAAATGATCCAATGTACCTCATTGATGAAAATTTTGTAATGTAAACTTCGATTGTTTTTATTATATTTTAAAAAAAATAAAGGCCATTCGCTTTCAAGAAAGGATCTTTTTTGCCTCTAAACCACTTGAGTTGATTAACTCGGATGTACAAGGTTCAACACCTGTTATATCTAAGGGTGGTTTTGTTTATTATGTGATTTTTGTTGATGATTATTCTTGTTATACATGAATATACTTTTTGAGTTACAAAAGTGAAGTTTTTGAGGTTTTTAAATCTTTTCACAACTTACTCAAAAATTTATTTCAATCTAATATAACTATTTTTCAGTCCGATTAAAGGGAAGAATTTATGTCAAATGAGTTTAAAAAGTATTTAGAACTAAATGAAATTGTTCACCAAAGATCGTGTGCGCTCGTACTCCTCAACAAAATGGTTTGACTGAAAGAAAACATAAGCATATTGTTGAAACTACTCGTACCTTACTAATCTCAAAAAATGTTTCAAAAGAGTTTTGGGCCGAAATTACCCTTACTGTTGTTTATCTTATAAATAGAATCCCTCCCGTCAAACTTCAACACATTACACCTATTAAAAAACTTTGCAAAATCTCTCCGGATTGCTATAAATTAAGAACTTTTGGATGTAAATGTTTTGTTCTCACTAACAAAAATGATAAATTATTTTCTTGGGTTATTCCCTGTGTTTTCTTGGGTATGGTGAAATCCAAAAAGGTTTTAGGTGTTATGATCTTAAAAACAATAAATTATATATTTCTAGAAATGTTACCTTTTTAGAAAAAAAAGTTTTTTTTATCATGATGTGCCTAAGAAAGCTAACAATTATTCCTTTTTATTTAAATTACTTCCTAAGGAAGATTCTTTGAATATTGATGAAGAAGAACTTGTTATTCGTACCCCTTGTGATGTGGATCATGATATAGATAGAAGTGAACCTCCTATAATTTAATATAGAAGAGGCAACGAGAGTCAACCTAATGCCTTAGATCAATACTCTAACCTTGAGTTGCAAAGTACTAGGAGATCTACTAGGGAATCTCGACCCCAGATAGATTTGTCTCCTATGACTCATTTTCTACTCAGTACCGAGCACGTCTAGCTAAAATCTTTTTTCGTTTCGAACCACTTCCTGCAAACAAGCCAAAAGTCATCTCGAGTAAATAGAAACCATAAACCATGAGCTTAAAGCCTTAGAAATATATCACTTGGCAAATAGGAAATCTACCACAAAGAAAAAAGTTCATAGATTGTGTAAACACCCCAAATTTTCCTCGTTCACTTCCAGATACCCCCTGCCATAGATGCCAAACCTGTAGGTCAGTGTAGGAGTCTAACCCTATGTCTGTCTTCTTTTAGATGTCATTTCACCCCCATTCTGTCATTAAAATTCCCATTTTTTCCCTAGTTTACCTTAGATCCTTGTCAGTCAGAGTCGACCAAGCTTATTTTTAAGCTCAGAATAATTAGAATGTCAGTCATTTCTAGCTCACCTGAGCTCACGATGAGCAGATCATGTTCATTTCTGACCATTTCTGCCAAAATTGGTTCATTTCCTGAGAAATGAGCTTATTTCTAACCTGAATCCCAGTCAATTGTTCCCGGGTTAGTCAAATTCAATTGACCCTATTCCTCTGAGTCTATCCTGAGCTCATCAGGAGTTCAAGTAGCGCGGTTCCAGTTCAAATCCATTTCCCACAGTCTAGGAATCCATTTTAGCCCATTTCAGCTCATTTCAGCTAAAATTGAGCTAAGTCCAGTCAGTTGAGCTAGTGTTTAAGCTTTAATTTTAGTTCATCTCAGTATTACTGATCTTTGTTCCAGCTCAAACCCAGTTCTTGTTCGTAACTCACTTCACTCCAGTGATCATTTCTCACAATTTCTCTAAGAAATGATATCATTTCTCGATCATTCAGTCTAGGAGTTTAGTTGAGCCAGTGTCTTGTCAGTTCATTAGAGTTCTGAAACCCTAGAACTCAGTTCATTCCAGTTAAAACCAATTAAACCCCTGTTTTCAGTGTCACTCCTGGCCCTATAGGGACAAAAACCATTTCTTGAATCATTTTGTTCATTTTTATCAATTTTATCACTTTTTAATTGGTACAACTGTCGATCGGGGTCCAATACCTGAAATCCTTTATCCAAGGTTTGCATTTCACGTGACATTCCATGTCATATATCATCATTTCTTATCATTTCATCGCATTGCATACCATTCTCGAGATCCATCACTCTGGTTTTTCAAAATCTTCAAATCTAGATTCAATTTTAAAACCCTTCTTTCGAAATCAATTTCAAAAACTTGGGTTTTAGATCAACATTTACCATTTGTCAACTCCCATGATCCTATATTTCAAAATATTTTTCTTAGAAAACAATCTGGATTTATTTCATACTCAAATTTTAACTGATTTCAAATCTCAGATGAGACCCATCTAGGTGGTGTCGCTTCTGGATTTCTTCATTTGTCGAAATTCTCAAAATTTCAGAGTCCTAGTCGAATCAGGACTCTGTCTTTTCATCTTTTTGAACATTTTCAAAATTTTATTTTGATTTTAAATCAGAGGTAGTCCTATCCCGATTTCATCCTTTACTCCCGTTTTTCACTTGTTTTTGAAAACCTTCTCATCTGACTTTTAAAAAGACAAAAATCTTAGAGTTTTGGTCGAATCAGGACTCCTCCCCAAAATCCCATTCGAATCAAGACTCTATCCTGATTTCATTTTCTTATTTCATTTTCACTTGTTTTCAAGTCTTTTTTAAAATCTCATCATTTGATTTTCAGAAAACCAAAAATTCTAAGAGTTCTAGTCGAATTAGGACTCTTTCTCAGAGTCCTAGTCGGATCAGGACTCTGAACTTGACTTCAATTTCTATCTTATTTTCACCTATTTTCTAAAATCCTCTTATTTGTTTTCTAGAAAACCCTAAATTTTAAGAGTTTTAGTCGAATTAGGACTCTGTCCCAGAGTCCTAGTTGGATCAAGACTCTAATTCTGATTTCAGTTTTCACCTTGTTTTCATCTATTTTTGCGAAAAAACTTCTAAAATCTCCTTGTTTGTTCAAAATTCTGAGAGTTTTAGTCAAATTAGGACTCTATCCCAGAGTCCCAGTTTGATCAGGACTCTGACCCTAACTTCGTTTTTCAGCTCATTTTATCAAATTCTGAGAAAACCTTTTAATTCATCTTTCAAAAATAGCAAAATTCTAGAGTTCTAGCCTAATTAGGACTCTATCCCCAGAGTTTCGGTTGGGTCTGATTTCACTGCGTGTTGCTATTTTCACTTGTTTTCGAAAATCATTTCATTTGTTTTCCAAAAGAAGCAAAATTCTAGAGTTTCAGTCGAATCAAGAGTCTGTCCTAGAGTCCCGATCGGTTCAGAACTCTACCATGCTTTCATCTGTTACCTTTATTTTACTTGTTTTTCGAAAACAAACCCAAAATTTTAGAGTTTCGGTTGAACTAGGACTCTGCCTTGGAGTTTCAGTTGGATTAGGACTCTAATCCCGATTTCAAATTTCATCATATTCCACTTATTTTCTAAAAATTATCTCAATTATTGTCAGAAAAACAAAAAATCTAGAGTTTTAGTCCGATCAGGACTCTGTCTCAGAGTCCTAATCCGGTTAGGACTCCATTTTGATTTATGTTTCTACTTCCATTTTCATTCTCTTCACTTGTTTTTCAAAAATTAGTCTATTTCATAGAGTTCCAGTTGATTTAGGATTCTATTTAAGAGTTTCGGTTAAGTTAGGACTCTAACCCTGACTGTTTTTTCTGACTTATTCTCACTTATTTTGAGAAAATCTTTCAAAAATCTCTTCATTTGGCTTTAAAAAACCATTGCATATTTCAAAGTTTTCTAAATATTTTCTCCTTTTAGAATTAAATGGATTAGATTCAATCCATATCTGTGGCCATAGTCAGGGATATGAGGAAAATCTATTTTATTGAAATTCTATAAGGCACATAAACTTCTTTTTTCAAACAATTTTCTCAAAAGTTCTTCAGAAAATGTTTTTTTCAAAATTGCATTCATTCATCTAAGTTAGATTGCGTCATGAAAGGATTTTCATAGGGCCACACGCCCATCCCTTTTGATATATTTTCCAAATTCATCTAAAAAAAATCAATTTTCTCAAAGTTATTTGAATTTTCTCAGAAATCGATTTTCATAACACATTAAGATTTCTTCAGAAATCGATTCTTTTCTTCAGAAATGTTCTCTCAACATGGTTCACGATTTTCAAGTATCCTTTTTCAAATATTTTCAATTATTTCAAGCAAACATCATGTTTTCAAATCTTCATTTTCAGAATTTCATAGCACATGCCTGATTCTTTGTGCATTTAGGAATAAAACATCGGTTTAGACAAGTTGAGCAAAGCAAAGCAAAAACTAGATTGATCTTTGGTTCAATTACCCCTGGTTATAGTGCCAGGAACAGTTAAACCTCGTACCGACAGACGAGTCCCATTCCTCAGAATTATCCTGCATTTTAAAACGGAGGCGAGTTATTTTCAAAATCTTTTTTCAAATGTCAGTTTGACTTGCAAAAGTAAAATTTTGCAATGATAACAGGTTGTAGTTAGGTTTACAAGGTTAAAACTAAGAGCGATAGTTTCCTAGAATGGTATAAGGCTAGACTAGTCACCAAAGGCTATTCGCAAGAATACAATATAGACTAATGATGAGAATTTCACACCTGTGGTTAGGATGACCTTGGTTAGGACTTTCATTGTTGTAGTTGTCATTAAGAATTGGTTCATTTATCAAATGGATGTTAAAAATGCCTTTTTGAATGGTGAACTAAAAGAAAAAGTATCCACCAGGATATGAAATTCTCGTAGGAATGATTATTCATCTTCGTAAAGCCTTGTATAGCTTAAAACAAGCTCCTAAAGTCTCGTATGATAGATTCAATTCAATTATGCTTAATCTTGGTTTTAAATCTTGTTATACTGGCACTGCTATGTTTATTAAAAAATCTAATGCATGTATGGTTATTTTTCTGCTTTATGTTGACGACATGATCATCGTTGGAGATAAACAAAGAGTTTGTTATATTTAAATTGTTTTAAAACAAAGGTTTGAAATGAATGATCTAGCTTTTCTTCGATATTGTTTAGGGATTGAAGTAGCTTACTCTGTCTGTGGTTATTTGCTAACTCAATCCAAGTTTGCCTCTGAGATTATTGATAGGTCTGGCATTACAAATGAAAAGATGGTTGATACGCCTGAAGTTATCAATGATAAGATGAAAATCAATGACGACACCCCTTTAGACGACCCTACTCCTTATGAACAAATGATTAGAGCTTTTACATATTTGGCTATCACCCGACCTGACATTTCTCATGCCGTGCACACAACAAGTCAGTTTCAACATTCTCATATGACTGTACACATGAGCGTTGTTATGTGTATTATTAGATATTTGCAAACCTCTATTTCAAGAGGGCTATTGTTATCCTCTTCCTCTCCACTTGAATTAATTGCTTATACTGATAATGATTGAGGAGGGGATCCCAATGATAGAACTGAACCACTGGTTTTTGTGTGTTTATAGGTGATTCGTTGGTATTCTGAAAATGCAAAAAGTATCACTGTCGTCAACTGAAGTTGAGTATTATGCCATGGAAATCATATGGTTGAGGAGATTATTAGAAGAAAAGAGGGTGTATATACAGTCACCCTCAAAATTATATTGTGATAATAAAAGCACCATCTACATTGCTGACAACCATACATTCCATGAACAGACCAAACATATTGAGATGAATTGCCATTATGTTCATAAAAAGTATCTCAAGAGGATTATCATCTTGTCTTACGTAGCATTTGAGTTTCAGTTAGTCGACTTCTTCACCAAGACACTTCCTTCTCCCCAGTTTCATCTCTTGACAAACTTTCGGTGATTATACTGTAAGTTTGAAGGGGAGTGTTAAATTGTATATATTAGGATTTGTACATATATATATATATATATTGTCATTGTAATAAGTTATATTCATTAAGGATATTTTGGTCTTTCAGTTCATGTAATAGACTGTGTCCACTAGAGGCACTTTAGTCATTTGTATGTTCTTATTTTTATTTTCTTTATTTCTGTCTTTTATTTTCCTTGTAAGGGCTTAATAGTCATTGACCATTATAGCTGCTGGGAGCATCCCAACAACTATAAGCGCTCTCCTTTGTTTATATAAAGGGTGTCTCCCTTTATTAAGTATTCTTGTTCTCAAGCACATTTGAATATATAAAATCTTATATTTTTATGTTGTGTTCCAAGCCCATAAGAGGCTATTGTGCTTGTGATATGTATTGACCCATAAGTGGTCTTTGCATGTGCTCTCTTTGTATGATTGTAAGCCCTTAAGAGGCACCTTATTGTGTATTTTCCATTCCATTATGAAGATCCATCATTGTGTAGTGAACAAAAGTACATAATGCATTTTCTATTACAGATACTAGCATCTTTCTAAAAGATGACTTGTGGCTTCTTTGCCTTATTTCTTAGAGTGGAATATTATTCAGGTTAAGCACAATCTTTATGGTATACAAAATACATCTAATACTTACATATATATATATATATTACAGAAAGTTGTCTGCTAAACACCCTACCATAGGATCTCTATAATGCTCACTTAGCTTAGGATCAGGTGACCGGTTGTTGTTCTGTATAATTTTATTGGTGACCTTTTAATACATTTTCTGTTGAGAGTTTGAGGAATTTGAATAGTGTACCACTATTCTCCTTTATATCCATTACATTCTAATGACATTTCACTTCTGTGTGACATCTCTAAGTTGTATAGCCTGTAATTGTGCATTGCTTTGAGATATTCAGAATAATTTATTGCAATCCTCATGTTGCTGGTTAGCAACAGCAATTCTATGGACTGCAAAATGGGTGCATGTGTATGTTAACAAGAATGTCCCTTGAAATTTCTTTTACATGATTTGATGTGATATAGGAAATCATATTGAATAAACTAGAAATCAATTGATTCTTGTTCTTTTCAGGGTTACCGGAAGCCCCATAAGGCACGGGGAAGCGTGCTTCTCCGAAGCGCGAAACATGGCACTTCCAAAAGGTATTGGGAAGCGCCAAAATAAATTGGGAAGCACACTTTCCATTTAGGGGAAGCGCACTTCCCATTTAGGGGAAGCTCGCTTCCCCTTCTTTTTTTTTTGTGTTTTCATTTTCATTTTTCTTTCTTTTTTCGCTTCTCTCTAGCTTCTTAGGTCGCTTCCGGTTCCCTTCCTAGTTCGCTTCTAAGTTGTCCCGCGCTTCCCGCTTTCTAAAATTTTGGAAGTGTCTCGCTTCCCGCTTCCACTTCCCGAATCGCTTTTCGCTCTCGCTTCCCCGACTCACAACTCTGGACTTCTTCCTGCTATATTCAATGTTTCGTAATAGCTGTCAAACATTTTAGCTATTTGGCGTACATGCAATATGCAAATGATTTCTGGTCAAAGTCAAAGCATTAGTTGTTTTACACCAACATGAAAAAATTTCTCCTTGACAAAGTGCTTATATTTGTGTTTAAGATTAATGATTTCTTGTGTAATTAAGTTTTAATTATTTTATTATTCCTCAATCTTTGATGTTTCTAAATTCTAGCATGATGCTGATGATGTTTTTTTCTTGGTTAATAGTCATTGTCTAGCAGCATTGAAGGGGGTACAAAGTGGCTGGTTAATAAGATTAAAGGTCAATTACTTTTCTTTTTCCTTTGCTTCTTTAGCTTCTTATACTTGTCTATGTGGAAATACCATGCTTTTACTTTCTATTTGTAGATGCACAACAGTATCTGGAACATTAGATCTAAAACAATGTTTATCAAATGGACAACATTAAGTTTTGGTATAACACAAACTCAGAAAATGCAGATGGAGAGTGCAAATTGTGCATATTTAATGATTTTGAGTCTTGATCTGTGTGAATCACTAATTTTCCTCTATAATTTTGACATTGGGATGGGTTCAGATGATCTTAAGTTTTACAGGTTTGCTTGCATAAGTACATTCACAAGTATACATATAGTACATATAGATCTTGTTAATTACTAGTTTTCTTTTCATAATTTTGACAAGGGGTATATAATAATAATAATATTAGTATTATTATTGTTAGGGTGCTCCAAGTGCATCTACACCTAGGAGTGTCAAAGGATCGGTTTGGTTTGGACCCAGGTGGAACCAAACTTGGACCAGATTTTTGGGTATGGTATCGGGTCCGGACCCGAGTCTAATCGGTCTACTATAAGAGAAACTATACCCGGTAAAATAATATTTTTTATCATTTTTACATTGTAAATTTGCGGGTCTTAATCGGAACTCGAGTCAGGCCCTAGTCTGGCATAAAATTTCACAAGCTATACCCGGGTCCATGTATTAATCAGAGCTTCGGGTCCGGACTCGGGTCTTCTTATTTGTCACCATACCTGGACCCTATAGGGTTTGGTCTGGGTCATGTCCGAGTAAAACCGACCTGTTGACATCCCTACCTACACCCACCTATAGTAGAAAGCATGGGTGCAGGCCGTATATTCTCAATCAGATCTCATAGATGTATTCAATATAATTTGTTTGATAGGAACCATACATTGGACCATGTTTTTTGAATGTAAAAATATGTTTTCTTTGTAAACAGATGAGTTCTTGGATTATCACCAAGCAAATCTTCAAATGGAACCACCGAAAAGATTATTCACATGAACCACAAGGATTCATACACAATACCCAAGAAAGGGTATACCACAACAAGAGGAAAGAATATGATTTTATTGATTGGGAAAGCACCCACTAAAATTATAAATTACAAGGGGGTAAAACCCCATATTTATAATACAAAGAGAAGAGGGAATGAGGGAGTCGTTAGGCTCCCAACGACTCTAAATAGAGTCGTTGGGGGTCCAACAACTCTCTCACTTTATGCTTTTTGACTTTGGTCAACAAAGCATAAAGTCTAATTATGTCCAAAAAATCAAACTGAAAAAAGGAAAACCTAACTAAACAAAGAAACTATTCTAATCCTAACTATATAACTAAACTAAAACTATGAGATTACATATGATGTTATGTTACATTATTTAACACTCCCTCAAACTTACGGTTGAACAACTGAAAGCTTGTCCAAGAGAAAGTGAAAACGAGGAGCAGCGAGATGTTTGAAAAAAAAGTCTGTCAGTTGATATTCAGAGGAGACATATGGAAGATCAATGGTGCCATGTAGAAATTCCTCTTGTACGTAGTGACAATCCATCTGAATATGTTTAGTTTATTCGTGGAATGTTCAGTTGTTGGCAATGTAAATAGAACTTTTGTTGTCACAACACAGTCGGAATGCTCTTGTACTCCTAACACCCATGTCGCGAAACAATCGCCTTAGTTGGACTACTTCATGGTGGTTGTAGCCATTGCTCTGTACTCGGTTTCAGTTGATGAAAGGGAGACCTTTTGTTGCTTCTTGCACTTCCAAGAGACCAATGATTCTCCTAAAAACACACATAAGCCAGTAGTTGAGTGTCGATCATTAGAATCATCTCCCCAATCTGCATCAATATAAGCAGTTAAGTCTAAGGAAGAAAAAACTGATAAGGAAAGTCCTCGAAAAACGAAAGTTTTAATATATCTAATAATGCATAAAACAACTCTTATATGGACAGTAGTGGGAGCATGTTGAAATTGGCTTGCTTTGTGAACAACATGCGCAATGTCAGGTCTTATAATGGAGAGATAAGACAGTGCCCCGACAAGTTGTCTGTAAGGTGCTGGATTTTTAAGTGGTTCTTCATCATCAATCTTCATTTTGACATTTACAACTTCGGGAGTGTCAACTTGTCTTCCATCTGAGATACCAGACCTGTCAACAATATCTAAAGCAAATTTAGATTGAGTTAGTAAATATCATCTAGGAGAATAAACAACTTCTATTCCAAGAATTTCTTTTAGAAAACCCAAGTCATTCATTTCAAAGTGTGTTTTGAGCAACTTTTTAATATTGTCCACTCTCTGTTTATCACTTCCAATGCTGATTATGTCGTTTACATAGAGGAAAATAATAATGATACCTGCATCAGAATTCTTAACAAACAAAGCTGTGTCAGTAAGACAAGATTGCAAACCAAAATCAAGCATAACTTGACTAAACTTATCATACCAAGCTTTTGGGGCTTACTTAAATCCATACAAAGCCTTATTTAAATGAAAAGTTTTTCCTTTAGGAATATTTATGCCAGGTGGTGGGTCCATGTATACTTCTTCGACGAGGCTTTCATTTAGAAATGCATTTTCGATATCCATTTGGTATATATGTCATTTCTTTACAGAGGCAAGAGCTATTAAGATACTTACTGTGGTCATTCAAGCGATTGGGGCAAAAGTCTCTTTATAGTCTATTTCATATTCTTGGGAATAGCCTTTGACAACTAATCAGACTTTAAACCTCTCAAGAGTGCCATCACTCTTGGTTTTGATTTTGTACACTCATCAACAACCTATAGGCTTTTTGCATGTTGGAATGTCTTGAATGGTCCAAGTATTTGTTTTTTCTAAGGCTTTTAATTCTGTTGTCATAGCTTTGACCCATTCAGGCTGTTCTTTTGCTTCGACATAGTTAGAGGGCTCTTTGTAGGAGTGTATCAAGGCAATGTATGCTTGATATTTTGGGGAAAAAGACTCATGACAAATTTTTCGAGAACTTTTGACACTCTAGATGACTTTCTGGTTGATATTTGTTCCTGTTCTTGAGTATATTTTTCTAGAGCACATGGCTTTTCTAAATTTCCCCGCCTAGAGTATTGAATATAACCTTGATCATCACTAAATGATTCTGGACTTATCATATCATTTTGTTTGTCTTGACTTTCATTAATATCACCTTCATCAATCTTTGGAACTAAGTCCAACAAAAAGGAGTACTCATCTATTTCCATAGGATTCTTACCGAAAAAACTTTTCTTTTCTAGGAAGGATACATTCCTTGATACATATAATTTTTCAGTTTTAAGGTCAAAACATCTATAGCTTTTTTGGTGACTTGCATATCCTAGAAAGGCACAACGAATTGCACGAGGAGAAAATTTATCATTTTTATCTGTAAAAACAAAACATTTACACCCAAAAACCCTTAGTCTAGAGTAATCTGGAGTTTGCTTAAAAAGTTTTTCCACAGGAGAGATATTGTTTAGTGAAGAAGACATTTTGTTAATGAGATAAACCGCAGTTAGAGTGGCTTCGGCCCAAAAAGTTTTTGGTACTTGATGTGTAATGAGTAAAGTCCTTGTTGTTTCTATAATATGCCTATATTTTCTTTCAGCTAAATCATTTTATTGAGGAGTATAGGGACATGACCTTTGATGTGTAATACCGTGAAAATTCAAATAATCTTTAAATTCTTTTGACAAAAACTCTCCTCCTGAATTAGTGCGAAAAATTGAAATATCACTCTTAAACTGATTTTTGACCAGATTATGAAATATTCGAAAATATGAGAAAACTTCGGATTTATGTTTAAGAAAATAAATTCAAGTATGTCTTGTAAAGTCATCTACAAAAATAACATAATACATAAAACCTCATTTTACTATAACAGGTGTGGGTCTCCATCAGTGTTGTTAAAAATACGCCTCAAGGCGCAAAAAGCGTGCCTCGCCTCGAGGCGAGGGCCTTTTCGCCTTGAGGCGCACTTAAAAAGCGCAAAATCGCAAAAGCGTACGCCTCATGCGCCTTGAGGAGTACGCCTTGAGGCAAGGCACGCATTAAGAAATCGGATGGCCCGGACCCGAGTTCGACCCGGATCCGGGCCCGTATTCTCGAAAGATCGAGAACCTGTCTTTAAAAAAGACAGGCCCTTCGCGGCGAGGGAAAGCCCTCGCCCCTTCTCTCTCCACTCCGTCCCCTCTCGTCCCCCACCACTGCTGTCGCTGGCCACCACTCGTCGCCGGCCACCACTCGCCGTCGGCCACCACTCGCCGCCGGCCACCACTCGCCGCCGGCCACCACCCGTCGCCGATCATCGCCTCTTCCACCTTCTTTCCTCTGCTGAGAAGGCATCGGCCACCACTCGCCGCCGGCCACCACTCTCCATCGGCTAGCGACTCAGCGCCACCGCCGTCCATTCCGGCGACCTCTGCGTTTTCCGGTGACAGGTAAACTTCTTTGCTTCTTCTCCGTGATGGGTCGACGAAGATCTGTGTGTTTTTCCGCAGCTTCTTCTTTTGTCATTTGTTCTTTGTGAAACCGTGTAACCTACGTTTATGGGGAACCCGACTCCACTCATCCCTATATCATCCTCTGTGGTCATAACTCCCTCTGGGATCTCATTGGTACTAAGTTATTTTGATCAATCTGGCCCTATCGATGGGTTCATCACGATTGATTTAATAGAAATCAATCTTTTGATAGTGTTCTTTAACAAAAAAAACATGATTTTCAATTTATTTTGACAGTGTTCTTTAACAAAAAAACCATGTTTTTATTAATGGTTATTGTTTTTTGAATCAGCAAAAAGTCTTGCACATAAGTCGGATTCTGTCTATTCAAATGCCGATCTTCACTAAATGGATGATGTAGATCACATACACAGGGTCCAATTTGATGAAAACAACTTGCATCAGTGAGGTCTAATGACAGGAATGGCAATATGGATGACTGGAACCTAAATGTGGTTATGGGTGCCATGCAAAACACTATGCTTGCTTCACTAAATGGAGGAAAAGAGGGATTGAAAGTGTGTTGTTATAGCCTGGCCACGAGCAGGCTGATGCCATGAAGGCCCTCAGAATGATGAAACCATGAGCAGGCCGATGCCATCGGCTTTTTGGATGTTAAAGAAAAAAAATTGTGTATGTTTTTGTCTGTGAATTAGTATAACTCTGAATTCTCTCTTCATGATATGAATTTTCAGTTTGTAGCTAAAAATTTAAAAGTTTGTTTCTTTGATTATTGTATGACAAGCAATATACTTCTGCCATACTTCTTGTTATGAATTGGATGTCTCTGAACTTCCAGGTGACAGATAATATTAGGGCCTTAGGGGATTTGAAGTTAAGTTGATTTTTCATCTACTTAGCTTTTTGCTTTGTTTTACTGTTCCCATCTTCTTCTTTTTTCTTTTTTTCTTGAGAGATTGTTTTACTCTTCCCATCACTCTTTGGTTCTCTACTATGAAAGGTTATCATGTCAACTATTTAGACCACTAGATGCACTCGGTCTAATTTAAATTAAAAAGTAGGTTCATTATATGAATATTTTACTGTTGGCTTCTGTTCTTGTTGTCTTATTAATGACTTTTTTGCCATGCTGTCACTCGTGTTTTTCTTGTCACCTTTTAGCCTTGTTTGCATTTATGTATTAGTTTAGTAACTACGGATTCAAAATATTTTGGATGTTATTCCTTGCCTCTTCAAATATAGAAATACTCTAGTCTCTGGACATGCACAAGTAGCCATCTTTTCGCTTTCTTTCAACTAAAAGAACTAAAGAGATCACAATCATGGGTTTGGTTTACAAAACCTGCAACAGACCAAACCTGGTTAAGATGGACAAAATACTTAAAGAACCTTTCAACTCACATTATATTTTGATAGATTTGCAACTTCCTGACTACTATGCCTTCAGTTAGCATGTTGTATATTAGTCTGTTACATTACAGAAGAGTTATGTATGCCGTCATTGTTTTGTTTCTATTAGTTTGGCACACATGAGCAACGTAGCTCCTGTTGCTCAATTATGTTTTTTTCTAGGATTCCTATATAGCTTATACACCAAGATTGTCTATTTTGCATTTGTTTTCATGTAATGTGGTCAGCAGAATGCATGATGTTAATATATATTTTGTGTTATGTATTTTTGCAGTTGAACAATGGCAAAAGATGTAGGATGGGATCATGGAGTTAAAGTTCCAAATCTTACTAAAGATCCCAAACTCGTAGGACATGTAATTTGCAATTACTATCATAAAGAGAGTACAGGAGGCATCTATAGGCTAAAACATCACTTAGCTGGCACAAAGCATGGTGTAAGCATGTGCGAAGCGGTTCCACCTGACGTGAATAGATTTTTTCAGAATCATCTAAAGGATCAAAGGCTAAAGAAAAAAGAGTTATAACAAAACATGTTGGATATCGGGAGAAGTGTTTATTTTGGATCATCAACCAACGAAAATGTGAATAAACATACTAGTGGATTAGGTAGTGATGCAAAAACAAGTACAGCTGGTCCTATTGACCTTTTTGTGAACAAAGAAGCACGACAAACCACAATAAACACTGCTTTCAAAAGGGATGAAAGAAAAAATGTATCTCGTGCCATTGGTAGATTTTTTTATGCAAATGCCTTATCATTTAATCTTTGCAACAATCCATATTTTGGTGCAATGGTAGAAGCTATTGCAAATTATGGGCGAGGGTTCAAACCGCCTTCTTATCATGAAATCAGAACGTGAATTTTGAAGGACGAGGTAGATTGTACTCATGAAATTTTGAAAGAGTTCAAAAAGAGTGGCCAAAGGTTGGTTGCAGTATTATGGCAGATGGTTGGACAGATGAAAAATGAAGAAACTTAATTAATTTTCTTGTGAACAACTCATCTGGGACAGTATTTTTGAAATCCGTTGACATCAGCGACATGAAAAAAACTGGTGCAAATTTGTGTAAGTTGTTTGAAGAAGTTGGTAAAAATAATGTGGTGCAATTCATTACAGATAATGCACCAAATTATGTGGCAGCTGGAAATATGTTAACAACAGGAAAAACATGTTTTTGGACACCATGTGCAGCCTACTGCTTGGATCTTATGTTAGAAGATATTGGAAAGATATAAATTTTTAAAGATACAGTAGAAAAGGCAAAAAAAATTACAAGATACATTTATAGTCATGCATGAGTATTAAATTTAATGAGAAAATTCACAAAGAAGAAAGAACTTCTGCGTCCAGCTGTCACTCGTTTTGCCACAACATATCTTACACTTCATAGTATTGGGTGTTATAAGAAAGAGTTAAAGTCGATGTTCTTATCTTCAAATTTTAGAACATCTAATTACTATAAGAAATCTGATGCTAAGAACATTTCTTATATTATTCTTAATGATCATAAGTTTTGGGCTGCCATATCATATGCAATTAAAGTTACACTGCCTCTCGTGAAAGTGTTGCGACTCGTTGATGCAGACGAACCTGCTATGGAATTTTTGTATGAGGCAATGGATAGAGCGAAGGAGGAAATTGCTTCAAACCTTGACAATGTCGAAAGAAAATATAAATCTATTTGGGATATCATTGATAGACGATGAGACTTGCAACTTCATAAGTGATGCAGCCCACAATGGAGGAAGGGTGAAACAAA
The DNA here is from genome assembly GCF_984573655.1 of Nuphar pumila. Classification (NCBI taxonomy): domain Eukaryota; kingdom Viridiplantae; phylum Streptophyta; class Magnoliopsida; order Nymphaeales; family Nymphaeaceae; genus Nuphar; species Nuphar pumila. The sequence goes on along the minus strand of NC_143250.1, from coordinate 100,695,209 downwards.
TGGCCCACCGTGAATCGGTGTGGCTGAACTTCTTTATTAAACTCACAAATGTTTCAATAAGCAATGGAAAATCAATAAACAGTAAAGAATGTAAAGAAACACAGTAAGCAAGTAAAATAAAGGAATAGGAATAGGAAAAATGCAAAAGGCGGCTGGAGTTTCAATCTTCTCTGCCTCCACGCAACCCTAGGCAGGGCCTTTTAAAGGGTGTTTACTGGACCCGGGTCGTGGGTCCAGATTTGGATCCGACCCACGATCCGGGTCAGCCTCTATCTGCAGCTGGTTCTGGGGCGTGCGAACTCCACCACGCTTGACGTAGGTGCGCAGGGGTACCTCCCTGCGTCGTGGCTCCGTCCCTGCAAGTGAGTCATATGCGCGAGGTCCTTCATCTGCCCTTTGTGGCGGATCGGGTGGCACGATGGACCCAATCGGGTCCTGCCCTGCATCATTCTCTCCTGGTTGGGAAGAAGTCGGCTCTGTCGACTTGTTGTTGCCACAATAAGCATATAGATCAACCACATTGAAAATAAGGGAAATATGCCAATCATCGGGCAACTCAAGGAGGTAAGCATTCGAACCCAATCGCTGAAGGATCCTAAAAGGGCCATACTTCTTAGGACTTAATTTGCTATAGGTGCCTACAGGAAAACGCTCTGGACGCAGATACACCCAGACAAGTTGACTGACCTCGAAATGGACATCACGACGACCCTGATCTACGAAAGCTTTGTAGGTCTCGTAGCTTTCAACAAGTTTGGCCCGGACTTGTCTGTGAACATCACGCATATATTCAACGGCATCAAAGGCATCCAGAGCTGGAGCTGAGAGATCTGACACAGGGGCTAGGTCAACGACATGGGTGGGAGACCGACCATACACTACCTGGAACGGAGATTTACCAGTAGAACGGTTAATGGAGTTGTTATAGGCAAACTCGGCTTGGGGCAATACGAGATCCCAAGTTTTGACATTTTCGCCCACTAGGCTCCGTAACAAATTTCCTAAGGTGCGGTTCACAACTTCGGTTTGGCCATCAGTCTGGGGGTGATACGCACTACTGAACTGAAGCTTAGTTTTCAACAGGGCCCATAACGATTTCCAAAAGTGGCTCATAAAACGCGTGTCGCGATCGGAAGTGATTGTGTGAGGTAGACCGTGGAAACAGGCAACGTCCTTAAAATAATATGAGGCGACTAAAGAGGCATCGGTGGTGCGCTTGCACGGAACAAAGATAGCCATTTTGGAGAACCGGTCAACAACTACTAAAATTGAATCAAAACGACGTGGTGTGCGGGGAAGGCCCACGATAAAATCCATGGATACATGCTCCCACGGCCGTTCAGGAATGGGTAACGGGGTATACAGACCACTATTCTGACGATGACCCTTGGACACTTGACACACATGACAGCCTTGGATGAACTTAACATCTTTGCGCATTTTGGGCCAAAAGTATCGTTCATCTAAGAGAGCGAACGTCTTATCATGCCCGAAATGCCCTGCTAACCCTCCTTCATGTAATTCAGAAATCAACTAAAGTCTAAGGGAGAAATTGGGCACACATAATTGGTTACCACGGAAGAGGTAACCATTATGAATACAAAAATGGGGGTCGAGAGTGCGATCTGAAGAGGTGCACCCTTCCCAGACTTTGTGAAAATCAGGGTCTGTAGGGTATAACTCTTTGCATTGTTCAAAACCAATGACCTGCACTGACATAGTCATCAGAAGGCTGTTCTTCCTACTAAGAGTGTCAGCCACCTTGTTCAGGGTACCAGATTGATGCCGAAGCGAAAAGGTGTACTCTTGCAAGAAGCTGACCCACTTGGCATGACGAGCACTCAACTTCTTTTGACTGTTCAGATACTTCAATGCCTCATGGTCCGTGTACAAGACAAATTCCTTATAAATGAGATAATGTCTCCAATAACGAAGGGCTTGTACAACGGCATAGAACTCAACATCGTAAGTGGAGTATTGGCACCTGGCTTGAGTCAGCTTCTCACTAAAGAAGGCCACAAGCCTACGATTCTGACTCAAGACGGCGCCAATCCCCACTTTAGAGGCATCACATTCAACCTCAAAGACTGCACTAAAATCTGGGAGAGCTAAGACAGGAGCACTGGCCATTTTGTCTTTGATGATCGTAAAGGCTTTGCTAGCCGCGGGCGTCCAATGAAAACTAGTACCTTTTAGGCACTCCGTGATGGGGGCCATAAGGGTACTAAAATTTCTCACGAAATGTCGGTAAAAAGTGGCTAACCCGTGGAAACTACGGATCTCTCCTATAGTCTTTGGGGTAGGCCAATCGACAATCGCGCGGACTTTTGCGGGGTCGGCCTTGACGCCATCAGATGACACAATAAACCCTAAGAACACGACACTGGATGTCATAAACTCACACTTCTTGGCATTGGCATACAATTTTTCCTTTCTCAAAATATCTAAGACTTGACGCAGGTGACTCAAATGCTCGGACAATGAGGAACTATAGATCAAAATGTCGTCAAAGTAGACAACAACAAACTTCCCAATACACGGACGCAAGACCTGGGTCATCATGTTCATAAAGGTACTTGGGGCATTAGATAACCCAAACGGCATGACTAACCACTCGTACAATCCATCACGCGTCTTGAATGCCGTTTTCCACTCGTCCCCTTCGCGTATACGAATCTGGTGATACCCGCTTTTTAGATCTATTTTAGAGAAAATGGAGGCACCAGATAACATATCATCCAAACGAGGAATGGGAAAACGGTATTTGACTGTAATGCGATTGATCGCACGACTATCGACACACATGCACATGAACCCATCTTTCTTAGGAGTAAGTAAGGCGGGAACGACACAAGGACTAACACTCTCGCGAATGAAACCCTTTTGCAGCAATTGCTGAACCTGTCTTAATAACTCAGTATGCTCAGTGGGGTTCATGCGATATGCGGGAAGGTTGGGTAGACTCGACCCTGGCACAAAGTCAATGGCATGCTGAACTACCCTTGCCGAAGGTAATCCATCAGGTAGTTCATCCGGCATAATGTCGCAGAACTCCTCTAGAAGAGGGGCAACATCCGCGGGAATGGACACAGACGAACTCATCACTGGCTTTGCCACTAGGGCATAACAATAGCCATCTTCCTGACAATGGTCCACGAAGAGCCGGTACGAGAGGCCTGCGATTCGGGGAACTCGCTCAGGTTTGTCTACAGTGGGGAAACCAGTCTCCTTGATAGGTAGAAGGACTATCCTATGGCCATTAAAGACAAAGGAGTATGTGTTCTTGCGGCCATCGTGAGTTGTCTGGCGATCGAACTGCCAGGTACGTCCCAAGAGAATGTGACACGCGTGCATAGGGGCTACATCACACCACACCTCATCGTGGTAGTGTTCCCCCATGGAAAACCGGACTAGGCATCGCTAAGTGATGGGAACCTCATTTCCTTTCTTGAACCAGACCATCTTATAGGGTTGGGACAACTTTTCGGTGTTGAGTTTCAAGGTAGACACCACACTCTCAGACACCATGTTCTCACATGCTCCGGTATCAATGATGACATCACAAGCGTGCCCCTCACAGTTGCACCGGGTCCTAAAAATGTTATTCCTTAGCCATTTCGATGGGGCCGATTCTCGGGGTGTGGTCAACACATGACGGATGGAAAACAAACTTTCGACGTTGCCGTCGAACTCTATAACTCCCCTCTCATCCTCAACCTCAACTAATGAATTGTCATCACTATCACTCTCACTTGCGGACTCGACAATTCCTTCAACAAGATGGGTGTTCCTGCTCACGGTCGGACACTTGGACGCGACATGTCCTAACTCTTGACACCTAAAACAACGAAGGGTCGACTCACTAGGTTTGGCTTTGGACCGGGTGTGGAAAGCTGGGCCTGACTGGTCAGGTTTGCTAAGGTCTGTTCTAGGTTTTGAATCACTAGGGGAGCTTGCTCCCCTGGCTGGGAAACTCGGCTTGGGTCGGCTGGTGGGCTCACTACGGGTCGTCCTATATTCTTGCCTCCGCTTCAGCTTGTCCTCGATGTTCATGGCATAACTGCTGACTTGATCTAATGTCTCCACTGTGACACAACTAAAATCGTCAGAGATAACAGGACGGAGACCCGAAATGTACCTCGTGACCTGCTGACGAGCTGTTTCCTCGATCTGCACACGCAGGGAAAGACGATGGAACTCCGCGGTATACTCTGCTACAGTTCGGGAACCTTGGCGCAGGGTTAGGTATTCCTTGTAGGCTCACTCGGCGTGATTCGAAGACACGAACTTTGACTGCATCAGTCTTTGCATTTCCTCCCACGACTGTACGCGCTCTAATCCCTGCCGCTCCCTTGATCGTTGGAGCTCCACCCACCATGTCTGTGCTAGGCCTCTCAATCGCGTAGATGCTAGCGAGACACGACGATGTTCAGCGACGGTGTGATAGTCGAAGAAGAACTGCACTGCATAAGACCAGTCGAAAAACTGTTCCGCGTCGAATCGCCCCGCAAACTCTGGAAGATCCAGTTTTACGCCATAGGTGGAGGAGTGGTTTGGTGCTCTCTGTTGTCGCGGATCCACCATTCCTGCAGGATGCTCGTTCCAGAAAATGTCGTCGTCCCATGCTGCTTCATTGCCCGTAGGGGGGGTATGGCTCGCCGGGATGCTGGTGCCATCGAACTCTTCCGATGGGGGGTCGGCGGTCGGGGCACGCCGGTTCCTGCTGACATAGCCTCAGTCTGGTTTGCCCGTGGGCGGGCACCATCTGCGGCCGGTATTGTGGTACTGGAATGATGGGAAGTCCAAGGTAGGGGGAGGGTTCGGGTGAGGTTCTGGTTCCTGGCGGGTAGAATGGGTATAATATGGCTGTGGGTTAGGAGTATGGTGTTGGGCTGGATGTTGTGTTGGGTTCTGGGTCAAGGTTGGGTAAACAGGTGGGTTTGGGTTTGGGTATGGGTATGGGGTTTAATGTGTATATGGATGGGTTGACTCGCCCGATGGGATGTGGATCGGGCCCATTTCTACACTACTCGTTGGACCCAGATATGGATGGGAAGGATCGAGGATCGAGTTTTGGGGATAATAGGCTTGGTCTGAACTCGATCCCCGATCCAAGAGATTATGGGTCTGGTTTTGACCCGGCTCAAATCCAAACTGGAGCTCCGTCCGGGTCCGATATAGGCTAGGGTCGGCATGAGATCTACTTTGTGGGTCAAAATTACTGGGTTGGTTCTGGTTCGGGGTTGCCCGCGCACCTGAACCAACTAGGTAGGTTGGGTACGGGAGGTCTAGACCCAAACCCGCTCTCTGGGACCCAAGGGTTGGTCCCAACGAAACGGGCCTGTGCCCTGCTGGAACAAAAACCGAGTTGGACCCTCTGATGTCAGGTCCCCCCAAATGGGTCTGGCCCGCTCCCGCTCATAGAGGTACCATTTCAGAGCCTCCCCGCGCGGGATCGGGAGGGAGAGATGGCTCTCCCCTGATTCAGACAGACGAACCTGGGTCTACAACTAGGCCCAGCGTGACGTTGGGGCCCTGTCGACCCAGGTCCAGTTGTTGCGCATCGCGCGCGGTGCCCTGCCTCAAGGCCGGACCTGCAGGTGGGCCCAGCGCAAGGCTGGGACCCTGCAGGTTTGGGTCGACCTGCAGCGTAGCCCCAGGTACGCGCGACCACTCGCCGGGATTGGCAGGTGTCCCCTGCACACTGCTGGGTCCCTGCAGGTTTGGTCCTACCTGCGATCCCAACGCAGGGAGGCGCGGTTTAGATGGTGGGGCTGTTACCAGAGGGTTGCTGCTCATCGGGGCTCCCTGGTGTTGCTGCGCGTTATTCAGATCAGGGGCGAGGGCTGTCGCCGGCAGGAACGCGGTGCTTCGACCCTGCTGGTGTTGCTTCGGCTGCAGGGATGCGGTAAAGCTGGGAAGTGGACCTGCTGCTGCGCCCTCGACGAGGCCTGCGCACGATGTTGCGCACGGCTCTTGGGGTTTCTCGAGTGTTGTCACGCGATCTTCAAACCCGTCCATCCTCTTTGACAAGCCGGCGATATCCCTACTCATTCGCATCATGTTTTCTTGGATTTTCGTCAATACATCCATGACACGCAATAATGGGTCTTCGCTGCCGGCCTCCTCACGTTCCTCGCCTCGCACCGGATCGCTCCCTGCTTCAAGAGCCATCTCGCTGAGGAAGATGGGTGCGGCTCTGATACCACTTTGATGCAGCCCACAATGGAGGAAGGGTGAAACAAATGGCCCACCGTGAATCGGTGTGGCTGAACTTCTTTATTAAACTCACAAATGTTTCAATAAGCAATGGAAAATCAATAAACAGTAAAGAATGTAAAGGAACACAGTAAGCAAGTAAAATAAAGGAATAGGAATAGGAAAAATACAAAAGGCAAAAGGCGGCTGGAGTTTCAATCTTCTCTGCCTCCACGCAACCCTAGGCAGGGCCTTTTAAAGGTTGTTTACTGGACCCGGGTCGTGGGTCCAGATTTGGATCCGACCCATGATCCGGGTCAGCCTCTATCTGCAGCTGGTTCTGGGGCGTGCGAACTCCACCACGCCTGACGTAGGTGCGCAGGGGTACCTCCCTGCGTCGTGGCTCCGTCCCTGCAAGTGAGTCATATGCGCGGGGTCCTTCATCTGCCCTTTGTGGCGGATCAGGTGGCACGATGAACCCAATCGGGTCCTGCCCTGCATCAATAAGCCTTTGCATGCAACTGCCTATTATTTAAATCCACATTTTCATTATGCTGACAACTTCAACCCTGATGGAGAAGTTATGGGTGGCTTTTATGATTGTGTTGAAAAATTAGTTTCTGATGCAAATATTCAGTTGAAAATTACAACACAAATCAATGCATTTAAAAAGGCAAAGGGCTTGTTTGGCAGTTGTTCCAACAAGAAAATTAAAAAGTCCTGGTAAGTTTGCAATTATGTTGTTATTTGTCAATATTTTTTTATGTTTTTGTTAATTATGACATTCTTAATGTTTTTATCAATTTTTGATTATTTTATTTGCATGCAGCTGATTGGTGGAGTTCATTTGGGCACGAAAATCCTGAGTTGATGAATTTTGCAATTCGAATTTTAAGTTTGACATGCAGTGTATCGGGCCGTGAGAGGAATTGGAGTACTTTCTCATTGGTTTGTGACTTTGTATTTTATTTTTGAAATACATTTTTATATGTTTAATTATCTTATATTTGATTATCAATGATTTGAAATTATAGGTGCATACAAAACGAAGGAATAGACTTGAACAAGAGAAGATGAATGCATTGGTTTTTGTAATGTATAATATGAAATTAAGAGAGAGAAATATGAAGAGGAGGGCTACCAAAGACCCTATATGTCTAGATCATATAGACTCAGACGATGAGTGGATTGTGGAGAAGGAAGATCCAGTGTTGCCTAGTGATCCCAATTGGTTGGAGGATTCATGGTTGGATCCGAACTTCGACATAAATGCCATTGAGCATGTGCCTATTGAAAAAGTCACTTCACCTAATGTTTCACAAAGTGGTTCTAGGCAAGACATGTCTTCAAGAGATCGAGGTAAAGTTATATTCCTTTTACCTAGCTATGAATATAAATGTATTTTTTTAATTACATAACATAAATATTTAATACATGATTTTTTATTGAAGGAAAAAGAAAAGCAAAAGAAGTAATTGAGGACGTGGATGAAGAAAGTGTAGATGATGAAGAGTCAGAGAATGAAGATGAAGAAGAACCTATTTATATGGATTCTTGAGATGATGATATTGAAGACTTAAATATTGATGATGACGAGACACAACAAGAGCCTAGGCCCTAATTCATATCATAGAGCTATGGCCATTTATATGTTTTTTGGGACTTTCAGTTGTAATTGTAAATGTTAACACTCTCATTTTGAAGAATTCTGGACAAATACATTAACATTTGGTTGTTAATGTTAACATGCATTTTTTAATTATGACATGATGTTGTTAGTGCTAATATGCATTTTGTTGTTAATGTTAGTTTTTTATTGAATGAATGCTCATATTTATGCAATTAGATACTTATATAGATCAAGTTGTTGCATTAATGTTACTTTTGCATGTTAATCTCATATTTTTTTCGTATTTATTTGAGATTTTTTATTTCGTGTTGGTTGGCGCTTCATCAATAAAGCATTTCTTATTTATTTATAATTTTAGATAATTTTTATAAATTTTTTTAAGTTAATTTTTTTTAAGTTAATTTTTTTTTGAGGCTTACGCTTTGCGCCTCGAGGCTTATGCCTCGCCTCAGATTTTGGTGGAGCGCCTCGTTACGCCTCAACGCTTTTAACAACAATGGTCTCCATACATTTGAATGTATTAACTCAAGTGATCGTGAGGAGACAAATGTTCTTCCTTAAAAAGGTAATCTTTTTATTTTTCCAAGAATACATGTGTTCACATGAAAAAGTTTCAAAATTAAAAAAAAATTATCTTTGAAAAAAACTGAATCTTGGATATACTAGGATGACCAGTCTCTTGTGCCAAAGATCCAAGTTCATTTTCTGGACATTATAACATAATGTACTCTTGGGTATTTTCATAAAATCCATGTAGTACAAGCCAGAGTTACCAGTCGAGGAAGCGGGAGCGGGAAGCGATACGGGAAGCGGGAGCGGGAAGCGAGGCACTTTCAAAAATTTAGGAAGCGGGGAAGCGTGTGACCACTTAGAAGAAAATTATGAACACAACCAACATGATCCAAAACAACAACGGAGGGACGAGAAATGACAGGAGAGAGAATCGAGAAAAGAGAGCGTACCTGAACAGAGACATCGTCGGTGGGGGAGGTCGCCGGTTGTTGGATGTCGGTGGAGGAGGTCGCCGGTCGTCGGACGTGAATAGCGTAGGAGGTCGCCGGTCGTCGAACGTCAATGGAGGAGGAGGTCGTCGATCATCGATCGTCGGATGTCAATGGAGGAGGTCGCCGGTGGCCGAAAACGAGAGAGAGAGAGAGAGAGAGAGAGAGAGAGAGAGAGTCGGATGAAAAAAACAAAAACCCTAAGTTTCTTTTTTTTATCCTTATGATTTTTTGAAAATGTCCATTTTGCCCTTATTCAAAAACGATTTTCTTTAATTTTTTTGTTTTTCACGTGTTAAATTTTTTTTAAAAAAGGGGCAAACTTGACGTTTTATTAAATGCGTCCCCCTTTAAAGGAGTACGCGTACCCCTTTAACGGGGGACGCGCTTCCCTTTAAAGGGGGACGCGCTTCCTATATTTTTCATGCGCTTCCCCACGCGTTTCGGAAGCGCCGCGTTTCACGCTTCCGAATCGCGTCTCGGGGAAGCGCGCTTCCCCTAGTACATGTGCGTTTCCGGTAACTCTTGTACAAGCCTCCTCTATAGGCTTCTCCAATCAGCTTTCCTGATTGATGACCCTGCACGTGACAACCATGAGAGAAGAATAAAACATTATATCCATGGTCAGATAATTGAGAGACAGATAAAAGGTTTAGATTAAGTTTAAGAATATATCTAATTTGTGGAATACAAAATCCTTTCGAGTTTTGAGAAATATTTTCAAAATTTCTTATTCCCTTGATTTCAAAAGATGTTCCAGCAGCGGTAAAAACATTCGACCCATTTGAGTTACGACATTCAAATAGTTTATCTATGTTTGGTGTCATATGAAAATATACACCCGAGTCAAGTACCCAAAAAGATTTACCGGGATCGGAAATGCCGACGGAGGAAACAACAACTCCAGTAGATAAAGATGCTCCTTTGAGTAGTGGTTGAAGTGCCTCCACTAGTTGAGTCAAGGACATGCTTCCAATGAATGTCGTATTTGAATCTTGTGGGGATTCAACTGAAGCGACCTTCTTTTCATTAAGTTTCTTCAATTTTGGACAATAAGTCTTTACATGTCCCTGTTCTCGGCAATAGTAACAAATGACTTTTCTTTTCTCAAAATCATTCCTTGGTTTTTCATCATTAGTCCTCCTATAGTGTGGAGGTTTGTATATACGAACATGATTTTCTGGTCTAGATACGGCTAGAACCGAGTCATCATCATTTTTAGAGATATTCTTTTTGAACCTATTCTCTTTCATACTCAATTCTTCTATTGTGTCTTCTATGGAAGGCACCTTTCCTCGATGAAGAAGAACGGATTTGGTTGATTCAAATTCCGTTCTTGACCCACTAATAAAATGAAAGAAGTGCTCTGCATTTATTTGATTTTTGACGGAGTTCTATATCTTGTGGACAATACCACTTAGGTTTTAGGAGAGTCAATTCTTCCTATAACTCTGACAAACTATTATAATACTCCCTAATGCTCTTATTCTCTTGAACCATATTTCTAACTTTGTCTTGTAGGTTGCACACATGTGCAATGTCTTTAAGAGAATACATTTTCTTAAGATAATCTCAAGCATCATTAGCTTGTTCAAATTTTGCAAGACTTGAACATTTTTTTATGTCAACACTAATGAGCCAAGATATAATCTTGGCATGTCTCATTCTCCATTCTTTTCATTTTTTTTCATAAGTGGTAATGGCTTTATTTTTCTCAACCTCCGTGAGAAGTATTTCTTTCTCTCCTACCTTTGTAAGGATTAGTTTAGGTTCTAAATCGGTTTCATCAAGTAATCGCTACAACCATTTTTCCCATATAAGGTACTTCATAATCGAAGCCCATGTAATATAGTTTGAATCGTTGAGTTTAATGGTGACATTACCATTGTCTTCCATTTTACAAAGTTTGGATAAAGAAATAACAATGAAAAAAAAGAAGAGTAGAGAAGAAGAATATAGGAGAGAATATGTACTCCACCACGGATAGTGAGTACGAGTGCTTCTTCAAACTCCCAAGCTTTTGCACAATCACAATTTCACATACACTTGAAAAGAACACTGCCTCTTTTCCAAACTTTGGGTAGCATGCTTCCTGATTCACTGAAAAGAATAGCTTGATCACTATCGAGCTCTGATACCATGTAAGAAGATGAGTTCTTGGATTATCACCAAGCGAATCTTCAAATGGAACCACCGAAGGGATTATTCACATGAACCACAAGGATTCGTACACAATACCCAAGAAAGGGTATACCACAACAAGAGAAAAAAACATAATTTTATTGATTGGGAAAACACCCACTAAAAGCATAACTTACAAAGGGGTAAAACCCCATATTTATAATACAAAAAGAAGAGGGAAGGAGGGAGTTGTTGGGCTCCCAACGACTCTAAATAGATTTGTTGAGGTCCAACGACTCTCTCACTTTATGCTTTTTGACTTTGGTCAACAAAGCATAAAGTCCAATTATGTCCAAAAAATCAAATTGAAAAAAGGAAAGCCTAACTAAACAAAGAAGCTATCCTAATCCTAACTAAACTAAAACTATGAGATTATATATGATGTTATGTTACATTATTTAACATTCTCATCTAGAAATTTTGGTGCATTGTGGATCTTTAAAGATCATAAAAACCTACATGCACATCAAAATCACGACTTAAAATTTATTTTTTATGACAAGGAACCCTCACTAAGAACTGGGTCACTTAATGGGCCCACCTCTCTGTGAGGTAAATGATAGTCCTGTTGGATGGGGCTGCACTCTCGAACCAGGGCCATGGATGGTAGGGCGGCAAGGGTGTGGAGAGGGACAAAGTTGCATGAGAGAGAAGGGGGAGAGAGAGAGATGGGAACATGAGATAGAGGGATCGATGATACAGTCCCGTTGGAGGGGGCTGCACTCTCGAACCAGGGCTGTGGATGGTAGGGCGGCAAGGGCGTGGAGAGGGACAGAGTTGCGTGAGTGAGAAGGGGGAGAGAGAGATGGAGACGTGAGAGAGAGGGAAACATGAGAGTGGGATCCCCTTGGGTGTAAATACCAAGAGAACAATCTTCTTCTAAGAAGGAAGTCAAATCGTACCAAGGTAAGCCAAAAGAGTTTTATTAATTGCATAAAAAAGCAGGAAACTAATTACATGGCTTTAAATAGAGAAAAGTGCATAGAAATAGAAAATAAAACAAAAAAGAAGGAAGATGAACACAAAAGGAGGTAATCAAGCTCGGCACCCCTATCATTGGGGGATTTCTTTCGCATTTCTTTTCATTTTGCCCTTGCATTTCCCTATCAAAACCCAATAATGTCAAGAAAATGGTCTTTTCTGCCCCTACCTCTTCTTTGAACTGCTTCATCTATCCTGTTATTTGGAGTTGACTGGACTATCCCTTATCCTAACCCAAAATCCTGCATACACCCACATGGTTCAATAGACCCATTTAACTAAGAGGGGTATCTAGATCCAAACTCCTATGTAGGGATGGCAATGGACCGGGGCGAGGGGTGGGGGAAAAGATCTCCACCCCGCCCCATCTCAAAATACGAACCTCCATCCCCGCACGGGGATGAATTTTAACCTCCACTCCGCCTCCATCCCCGTTTCATGTCCTCCATCCCTTGTTCAAACAGGGGCGAGGCGGGGCCTCGTTTCTCCTCGGTCTATTGTCATCCCTTAGAAGGTTTGGGGAGGGGCGGGGCAAGACGGGGATTGGGACGGGGGCGGGGCGGGGGAAAGCGTAAGTTCATTCCCGCCTCCATCCCCGCACGGGGATGGATTTTAACCTTCATCCTCGTTTCATGCCCTTTATCCCGGTCCAAACAGGGCGAGGCGGGGCCCCGTTTTCCCCCGGTCCACTGCCATCCCTACTTTTATGCTAACTGGGTGGGGATGCTATCAGTAAACTCCAGGTGGGGTCACGGACACCCAAGCCCTTACGATGTCCACCGGTCAAAGGCACTTGCAAAATTGGTGGGAGCCGAACCTAGGATGAAGCGGTCAGCACCTTCTCCCCTGGCTTTCTGCCACTTGGGAGACCTGGGTGAGTGATTTAAAACTTGTTTTCTACTAAGAATACATGTAAATCACATCTATAAGGTTTGATCAACAAAAATTAAACAATTATGATGCTAGAATGCCAAAATTTTGGCATGTCAAACTTGTGGTGTATCAATTGACATGTCAAAATTTTGCATTTTGTCTACTTTACATTCCCTCTTGATGCTAGAATCTATTCATGCTATCAATCAGCCATGGATCCCAAAAACAAAAAGTAAGTTCTTTTTAAAGCAAATGGGTAACAAATTTAGGCTGTCATATCATGAAATGACACAGATCCCAATACACTCCATAATGATCTCCAAGAACATAAAAATATTTGGATAAAAACATGATAGCTAAAAGGTTACATGAAAAATATTGAATGAATAATTCTATTCATAATAGACATTAAAAATACAGAAGAAAAATTACATTGAATAACTCTAGTCATGATGGACACTAGAGAAACAAAAGGAAAATTACATAAGTTTCTCACTACAATACTCTCAAAGCACACACAAAATACCTAATATTACCTGTCACTCTCTCAATGTTACACATACATGTACACTTTATTTATAAAGGAGAAAGGGAGAATGAGAGGAATCCCTCTTAATAACAAAAAAGGAGAAGCCTCCCAATGGCTAGAAGTCGTTGGCAGCTAGTTGATGCAACTTTTCGTGAAATTATTTTTCAATAAAAATTGTTTATGCAAACCATGCATCAAATCTTAAAATTTCGGTTCACACTAGTGGTAAAGTCCAACGGGATTAAAAGCTTTTGTACTCCACACAATGACAAAACTTTATTGCCTTAAGTAAAAGAATAAATAAAACATTCTACCCTATTACAATTGTTGAGCTGAAAGTAAAAATTATTACAACCCCATTAAATGGCCAAAGGCCCAAAAAAATTTAAAAATAAATAAAGACAAAAAGATGCAGGGCTCCTTTCGCCGACTAGCTCTCTTGTTTCGCACAGGCACGACCCTAGCGACAACACTTCCTTGGCACACGTGAATCCACCTGCAAAACATCCAAAACACTCAAACCAAAATGCATGCACCAATTGGGCTTCCCAATATAACTACGGTTAGTTTGCACAAATAAAAATAATTAAATCCACAAAAATTGCAGGCAGTATCTAATTAAATTCACTACTTAAAGAACTAACATCTAGATTAATATGCAACAACGTTCTAAAATAAAAAGACTAAGGAAACAAACTAAGCAGAGGACACAAGTTGTAACAAAACACACAGACCTGGTATGCAACTGGGATCAAAGCAGCGTGCCGCCAGTGAGTCTTAAAAATTCACTTCCAACCACCTGTTACTGCTGCAACCGATTGACCATACAGATCTGCGTGATTGCTGGATCACGCAGGTCTGTTTGTAATGACTGATCAGGCCCAGCCTGGGACCAAATCAGGTCGAGTTTGAGTAACTGAGTAGGCTGATGATAGGCAGATAAAAAAAAAGGGAATATATGTCAAGCAGCCACGCTGACCGAGAAAAGATAGTGCAAGTCTGGTCAAGCAGATGCTGATGACTGAGCAGATCAACACAGGCAGATCACGCTGATCTACGTGATCTGCATGATGAATCAATCGCAACAGGCGCAGATCAGGGTTGCCAAACCCGAACCCAATATAAACGATGGGTTATGCAGGTCGGATCTGCACTGACAGACAGACCTGCGAACTCTTGCCTGTGTGGTTCGAGTTCTGCGAATCCACGCAGATCTGCTTGTTCAAAACAAAATAAATTCAGATATGATCTGAGAACAATACCAGATCAGATCTGTATGGAAATGCAAGAACGTGCTGAATCACTTTAACGCTTTTGGCACTGCAGATCAGGACAGATCTGCGTGAGCACGCTGATCTGCATTGGGACCTGATGACAGATCTGGTATAAATTCCATGCAGACCAATCTGCAACTGTGCGTCCTATTAAACAAAAAAATTAAAAGAATGACCGACACTAAAAAAAGTTATAAACCAACGGTTTACTTTGATTATAATATAAATGCAGAAATTAGACTACCCTAAATGCAATATTTGAAAGATTAATTATACATACTCCAAACTAAAAAAATATTTAATGTGCAGAAAAATAACGAGAAGGAGGAGAAGAAGCATACCTAGTGTTTTCGAAGGAGAGGTTGAGAAAAGAGCGATCCTCTTATGAGATCAAATGTGTACCTTGCACTCCGATGACGAGGAAAAAGAGCAGCCGGCGTGAGAAGGGAAAGAAAGGGAGAAGAAGTAGAGAAGGAAGAAGAAGAAGAAGAAGAAGAGGGGAAAACCAGCTAGAGAAGAGAGAGAGAGGAGAGAGAGAGAGAGAGAGAGAGAGCAGGGGACTTGAATCCCAAGGGGAGAGATGCCCCCCCTCTCTTTGTTTAATAATATTTATACTAAAAAAATTAGGTTAGAAAGAATATTTTCTAAAGACTACCTAAATTTACAAAATTCTCAAAACTACCTTTTCTAAAACTTATTTCCAAAAGAAGGATTGTTAGAATAAATCATTGCTCAAAAACCACTAAGGTGAGATTCATTTTTGTGTGATTTTTCCTCTTTTTCTCAATTTGAGTAATGCCCTGGAAAAGTTGATAACCACGGGTGTTTATTCTATTTTTGCAATGAATCATGCACATAAACGTATATCTAATATGCATAAAATTATGCATGATCAAATTCCCTTTATGCTTATCATTTGTTAGTCCTCGAGCAAACTGACCCTTAGTAAAAACGAAACAATACATGCAAAACAACCTAACTCACTTTCGTAGGAATGACGGTTGCATTTAGTGTATGCAACAAGCTTTTTAAACCCTTGGGTTACCTTTGTGGACGAGTAAGGTCTCGTGAGGGTTTGCAGCGATGCTACCCACAAACATTTTTGTCATGTATACATCATAATTCAAATTCGAAAAATATTAGGTCGTTAAGAAGTTCGTCTAATCAAATATTTCATGCAATTACATTTTCATAACATATTTAGGGTTTTCACATACCACCATAGAAGAAAAACCTTTTTCTGTACTTTTCTAAAAATTGTAATTATCTATGCTTTATTCTCAGAAAATCACGTACACATGCCATTGCTTATTTATCCTCACTTGTATGTTTTCTATACAATTTTTCATGATTCTTTCTAAGCATTGATTTTTTTTCAATAAGCTCTTGTGATTATTTTTCTTTTTCTTTTTCACTTTTTCATTTTTTCACACTTTCACTTTTTTCAGTTGAGCACTATATCAATTTTCAGGTTTTCGTGACCCGTGTAACGAGCTTTGGGTCAGTGACTCCCAGGCCAGACGACCTTAAGGCACCAGATACAAAGTATCCCTCATACTTAATTGCTCGAGTTACTAGTGTTAAATTGTAATTCAAAAGACAATATATTTTCTATATATATTTTATATATAAAAGAAGATAGATATACATATTTCATATATATGTACATGTACCCATTTATTTATATATATAAAATATATATTTCTTTCTTGTATTAGCTGTAGGGGTATTTTAGTCATTTCTACATTTTACGCATATTCATGTTTTTTAATATGATTGTAATTCCTCTTTATTTTTTCTTAGTTTTGTATTTTTTTTTCATTTCTTATTTTTTCTTTTTATGTAATATTTCTATACACAGTCAGTGGCTGACTGTGTACAGTGTACAACAGTCAGTGGGCTGATTGTTGTACACAGTTTAAAAGATAGACGTTGGGCTGATTCCCAACGTCTCTGTTAAGAGCCGTTGGGAATAGCCCAATGACTCTTTTAAGTGTGCTTATAAATAAGGGCTATGTGAGCCCATTGAAGTTATGTATTACAGTGAGGAGTTGTCTCCTTAAGCTTATGAATACTGTGTATTTATTGCACTTCTTTTGTGGTGTAAAGCTTATAAACACTGTGCATTTATTGCACTTCTTTTGTGGTATAAAGCTTATAAACACTGCATTTATTTTGTGTCTTGAGTATTTGAAGTATCAAGTTATTTGAAAACTTGATTGTTTGCAAGGATTCTTTACATGGTATCAGAGCAAGGTTGGAGAAAGAAAGATCTTATGGATTCTCACTTTTTTGGGTGCCTCGAAAAGCATGCCCTCAATTTTTTGGTGATTGGAGTGGATTCGCTTGTTCATCCAATATTTTAGAAGACTCTTCTATCAAGAAAGGTCTAAAAATTCTTTATAGTACATATTCTTTTCATCATCTCTCATCTCTAATGGGTGAAAACGACTTTCATTTTTTTCTCAGCTTCAAACTCAATGGGATCAACTATCACGTTTGGGCCTGAAACATGAAGGCTCATATTAAAGGAAAAGGGCTTTGGGGCTATGTCTAAGGCTCAATTCCCGAACCGGAGCCAAAGATAACCTTAATGGAGAAAGGAGAAAGGAGAAATAAAAATTCTTGAAGGCAAAAAAAGAGCCAAGGCTCTTGAAGACTACACCAAAAAGCATGAAGAATAGGAGATAAGGAATTTTAAAATCCTCTCATGGATTTTCTCATCCGTAGAAACAAGAATTTTAACGCCAATATTATCAAGTTTAAGAAGGCTTCTCAAGCGTGGGAGTACCTTGAGAAGATGTACACCTCTAGGGACTTGTCCCATAAATATTACCTCCAAAAGAGGGCGCTAACTCTTAATCAAAGAGAGATGACTATAAGGGAGTATTTTGCCGAACTCTCTTCTATTTGGGATGAACTTGCTATGCCCGAACCCAAGTGGAGTGGAGAAGCTATAGAGCTTCGTCATAAACAATTTGAAGAAGATAGATTTTTTAATTTTTTGAATGGGCTTAGACCTGAATTTGAACAAATCCGGTCTTCTCTTTTATCCGCCTTCACTTCCCTCTCTCATGAAGACTTAATTATTTTTACTAAGTGAGGAAGAGACTCTTATGGGTATAAGCAAGAACAACCCAAGTGTTCTAGCTACACCTTCCAATAATGAAGAAAATGAAGGAGTTAATGCCGTCTCAAGACTGGGGAGCAACTTAAGGACCTACAAGCCTCCTCACTTCAAGAATCAAAATTCAAGTGGTCAAGGAGGGAAGAAGGATTATAGCAAGCTTTTATGCCATTTTTGTAAGGAACCGAGGCATATCAAGCCTATTTGCCCAAAGTGAAAAAAGTTATTTGCCATGGCTACTACATCTCAACCTCAAAAGGAAGAGTGCTTGTCATCTTCAAATGGAGCTCTCTCATTGCAACAAATCGTAGATGCACTTCAATCTCTTCTAATAGGGGCTATTTTCGAAGCCGCTATGTCAACCTCTTATCCTTCCGGTAAGACCTCTTGGCTTTTAGATTCGGGTGCTTCTTTTCATATGACCCCAAGTTTTAGTTTTTTTTTTAATACTCAAAAAATTCTTCTTCATCTTTTGTTTCAACCGCGGATGAAACATCTCTTGAAGTAAAAGGAATAGGAAATTTTGAAAAATAAGGGTTCTTTATTCAAAAAATTAGATTTATACCCAAATTAAACTTAAATTTGCTTTCCGTTTCTCAACTCTCGGATCATGGGTGTGATATAAAGTTTTCATCTAACAAATGTTGGATACAGGATCGTCGGTCCGAAAGATTGATTGGGGAAGGCTCTAGGAAGGGCGATCTATAATATGTCGATTCACTTCAAATTTCAAAGAACCCGTTTTGTAATGTTGTCCAACAAAAGAATATTAATGTGTGGCACAAGAGACTTGGACATTCAAATATTTCAAAAAAAAATCATTTACCTTTTGTTAAAAGTCTATGTAAAAGTGATTTCACTTGTAACGACTGTATTCTTGGGAAAATGAAAAAATTGCCTTTTTGTCAAAGATCTATGTTTACAACAAGACCTTTTGAAATTATCCATTCGGATATATGGGGACCGGCACCCGTCCTATCAAAAAGAGGATTTGCATATTATGTCATTTTTGTTGACGACTACACGAGATATTGTTGGATTTATTTTCTTAAACACAAATATGAAGTTTTCTCGATTTTTAAAACCTATCATATGATGATTAAAAATCAATTTAATGAGAACCTAAAAATTTTTAGAACAGACTCTGGTGGAGAATACCTTTCAAGTGAATTAAAAAATTATCTTGAAAGTCATGGTATTCTTCACCAAAGATCTTATCTGAAAACCCCTCAACAAAATGGATTAGCCGAAAGGAAGCATAAACATATAATAGAGACAACTCGAACATTACTTGTTTCTTAAAACATCCCAAAAGGTTTTTGGGCTGAAGCGGCTTTAGCATATCTGTCTATCTGATAAATCGACTATCTTCTAAAAACTTGAACAATATCTCGCCTTTTGAAAAAATGTATACCAAAGTACCCGACTATAGTCGGTTGAGAATTTTCGGTTGTAAATGCTTCGTTCTTACTGACAAGAACGACAAGCTTTCACCAAAAGCCATTGCATGCGCTTTTCTTGGATATTTTGAAACCCAAAAAGGGTTTCGTTGTTATGATATTAAGAATGATAAGCTATATGTTTCCAGAAATGTGAGTTTTCTGGAAAATGTTAATGGTTTTGAAATGAGTGAACCCTTTGAAGAAAACATGGATTACTCTTTTTTATTTGAAATGTTAGCACATGATGATGATAGTGATGGCGATTTCATTCATAATGACGTCAATGATAAAGAAGATGGCTCTTCCCATCCACCTATCTCCCAACTTAGAAATGAAGGAGCATTGAGAGATCCTATAACATATACCCATAGAGATAAAAACAGTTTTAGGAGTGCAATTGAAAAATTCAGTGAACCTAGTAGTTCCAATTCAACAAATGATGAAAACCTACGAAGAACTGAGAGAAGTAGAAATATGCCTTCTAGGTTTATTTCATATGACTCGTTTACTCCTAAACATAGAGCCTGCCTTAGCGCCATTCATTCCTATATAGAACCCAGAAACTTTGAAGAAGCCAAAAAGAATGATGAATGACTGAAAGCAATGGAATGTGAGCTTTCAACTCTCAACCGGTCAAAAACTTGGGAGTTCCAAGATCTTCCTATCGGTAAGAAAGCAATAGAGTGTAGATGGATATTTAAGGTAAAAACTAAGATCGATGGATCTCTTGAGAGATATAAGGCTCGATTAGTTGCAAAGAGATATAGTCAAGAATACAGGATTGACTATGAAGAAACTTTTGCCCCTGTGGCCCGAATGATCACTGTTCGATGTCTCATTACCGTTGCCTCAATCAACAAATAGAACATCTATCAAATGGATGTTAAAAATGCCTTCTTAAATGGTGATATGAATGAAGATGTATATATGAATGTTCCACCAGGAATGGAGACTCCAAAAGGGAAAGTGTTTCGCCTTCGAAAAACACTTTATGGTTTAAAACAAACCCCTAAGGCTTGGTATGATAGATTTAATTCCGTAATGTTAGAAAATGGTTTTTCTTCCTGTTTCACTAACACTGCCTTATTTGTTAGAAAAACTAATGCAGGGATTGTCATTGTGCTCTTATATATGGATGATATGCTTATAACCGGAAGTAATTCTAAAGGGGTTAAAAGCATAAAATCAATTTTGAATAATAGGTTTGAAATGTTTGATTTGAGATTTCTAACTTATTTTTTGGGTATTGAAGTAGCATACTCTCATAGAGGGTATTTTTTATCTTAAACTAAGCTTGCCTCTGAGATTATTGACAGGTCAGGTATTACGGATGATAAGGTTTGTGAAACTCCTGCTATAGTATGAGCCAAAATGAAGATTGATGATGGTATTCCTCTCTACGATCTCACCCCCTACAAACAACTTGTGGGATCTTTGATGTATCTAAGTATTACTAAACTAGATATTCTCATGCAGTTCATACTGCAAGTCAGTTCCAACATGTACCAACATCAGTTCACATGAGTGCCATCTTGCGGATTGTGAGATACATAAAGGGCACACTAAACAAGGGAGTATTCTTATCCTCTTCTTCTGAATTAAAATTAATTGCTTATACTGACTCTGACTGGGGAGGTGACTCAAATAACCGTCACTCCACCACTGGTTTTTGTGTGTTTTTAGGAGACTCGTTGGTTTCATGGAGATGTAAGAAGCAACAAAAAGTGTCTCTATCCTCAACAAAAGCTGAATATCGTGTCATGACGACTACTACCGTGAAAATTGTATGGATTCATCAACTATTAGAAAACATGAGGATTTCAATAGAAGGGCCCACCAAACTATGTTGTGATAACAAAAGTGCAATATACATTGCCAAAAACCATAGTTTTCATGAGCAGACTAAACACATTTAGATGGACGGTCACTATGTTCGGGAAGTGTATTCGAAAGGAGTTATAGATCTTCCATATGTAATTTTAGAATATCAGTTGACAGATTTCTTCACCAAAGCTTTGTGTGCTCCGCGGTTCAATTTCCTCCTTGGCAAACTTTCGGTCATCTTGCCTTAAGTTTGAGGGGTGGTGTTAAATTGTAATTCAAAAGACAATGTATTTTCTATATATTTTATATATATAAAAGAAGATACATATACATATATATTTCATATATATGTACATGTACCCATCTACTTATATATATAAAATATATATTTCTTTATTGTATTAGCTATAGGGGTATTTTAGTCACTTCTATATTTTACGCATATTCATGTTTTTTAATATGATTGTAATTCCTCCTTTTTATTTTTTCTTATTTTTGTATTTTTTTTTTCATTTCTTTTTTTTATGTAATATTTTTTTACACAGTCAATGGCTGACTGTGTACAGTGTACAACAGTCAACCCACTGACTGTTGTACACTGTTTAAAAGATAGACGTTGGGCCGATTCTCAACGTCTCTATTAAGAGCCATTGGGAAAAGTGTGCTTATAAATAAGGGCTATGTGAGCCCATTGAAGTTATGTATTACAGTAAAGAAGTATCAAGTTATTTGAAAACTTGATTGTTTGCAAGCTTATGACTCTGGGTCCTTTATAGGTTCAATGATCTCGGGGTCTAGCGAGCGTCGCCCTTGTATACACCTTGGGTAGAGACTGGTGTAGCAACCGTCCTAAGGGTTGGTTTTCTAACTATCCTAACGCGCAATCGCGATAAAACCACACCACGAAAGTAGGCAAAAACAAAACAAACTGGAAATAAACAACCACCACTCAATGCAGATATAGATTTTCAAAGCAAACTACAACATAGTCACCTAGGAGGGTACCCTAATAGGTGGGTCGTGCAGGAAAAAACAAGTGAGCTCTATGTTTTGCACTCAGCGTGGTTCTAGTAATCCTAAATAAATAACAAAAGCAAACTAGGCAATTCTAAATATCAACAGAAAAGTAAACTAAGCAATCCTAAATAAAATGCAAAAGCAAACTAGAAATCCTAGATAAACGCGAAAAAGACAATAAAGTGAGTACTAAGTTTTTAAATTGCCGTTCCTCAGCAACAATGCCAAAAATTTGATGCAACTTTTTGTGAAAGTATTTTTAAAAGGTATTTTTCAATAAAAATCGTTTATGCAAACCGTACACCAAATTTCAAAATTCTTGTTTACACTAGTGGTGAAGGCTGGGTCGAACACATGGAACAAGATTAAAAGCTTTTATACTCCGTACAATGACAAAACTTTATTGCCTTAAGTAAAAGAATAAATAAAACTTTCTACCCTATTACAATTGTCAAGCAGAAAGTAAAAATTATTACAACCCTATTAAATGGCCAAAGGCCAAAACAAAAATTAAAAATAAAGAAAGACAAAAAGCTGCCGGGCTCCTTCTTTCGCGGACTAGCTCTCTTGCTTCGCACGGGCATGACCCTAGCGATATCACTTCCTTCGCACACGTGACTGCAAAACTCCTAAAACACGCAAACCAAAATGCACACACCAATTGGGCTTCCCGATATAACTACGGTTAGTTTGCATAAATAAAAATAATTAATTCCATAAAAATTGCAGGTAGTATCGAATTAAATTCACTACTTAAAGAACTAAACATCTAGATTAATATGCAACAACGTTCTAAAATAAAAAGACTAAGGAAACAAACTAAGCTGAGGACACAAGTTGTAACAAAACACGTAGACCTCGTACACAACTAGGATCAAAGCAGCGTGACTCCAGCGAGTCTTAAAAATTCTCTTCCAGCCACCTGTTACTGCTGCAGCCGATTGACCATATAGATCTGCGTGATTGCTGAATCACGTAGGTCTGTTTGTAATAACTGATCAGGCCCAGCCTGGTTACTCAGGCTGACTGAATCAGGTCGAGTTTGAGTAACCGATCAGGCTCATGATAGGCAGATAAAAAAAAAGAGAATGTATGGCAAGCAGACCGAGAGAAGATGGTGCAAGTCTGGTCAAGCAGATGCTGATGACTGAGCAGATCAACACAGGCAGATCATGCTGATCTGCGTGATCTGCATGATGAATCAATCCCAACAGGTGCAGATTGGGGTTACCAAACCCGAACCCAATGTAAAGGATGGGTTATGCAGGTCGGATCTGCACTGTCAGGCCGACCTGCGAACTCTTGCCTGCGTGGGTCAAGTAATACGAATCCATGCAGATCTGCTTGTTGAAAACAAAATAAATTCAGATATGATCTGAGAACAATACCAGATCAGATCTGTATGGAAATGCAAGAACGTGCTGAATCACTTTAACACTTTCGACACTGCAGATCAGGACTGATCTGCATGAACACACTGATGTGCGTTGGGACCTGATGACAGATCTGGTATAAATTCCATGCAGACCAATCTGCAACTGTGCGTCCTATTAACCAAAAAAAATTAAAAGAATGACTGACACTAAAAAAAATTATAAACCAACGATTTACTTTGATTATAATATAAATGTAGAAAGTAAAACAAAAATCAGACTACCCTAAATGCAATATTTGAAAGATTAATTATACGTACTCCAAACTAAAAAAATATTTAATGTGCAGAAAAATAACGAGAAGGCGGAGAAGAAGCATACCTGGTGTTTCCGAAGGAGAGGTTGAGAAAAGAGCGGTCCTCCTATGAAATCGCATGTGTACCCTGCACTTCGATGACGAGGAAAAGAAGCATCCGGCGAGAGAAGGGAAAGAAAGGGAGAAAAAAAGTAGAGAAGGAAGAAAAAGGGAAAACCAGCTGGAGAAGAGAGAGAGAGAGAGCAGGGGGTGTGAATCCCAAGGGGAGAGACGCCCCTCTCTTTGTTTAATAATATTTATACTAAAAAAATTAGGTTAGAAAGAATATTTTCTAAAGACTACCTAAATTTACGAAATTCTCAAAACTACCTTTTCTAAAACTTATTTCCAAAAGAAGGGCTGTTAGAATAAATCATTTCTCAAAAACCACTTTAGTGAGATTCATTTTGTGTGATTTTTCCTCGTTTTCTGAATTTGAGTAATGCCCTGGAAAAGTTGATAACCACAGATGTTTATTCTATTTTTGCGATGAATCATGCACATAAACGTATATCCTATGTCACATGGGTGCAGATGCGGCACTTTAAAAAAACTTGGGTGCGGGGGTGCAAGAAGGATAATATATATATATATATATATATATATATATATATATATATATATATATATATATATATATATATATATATATATAGACTTGATTAGGGTTAACTGAATCTACTTTTGGATAGAAATGGACCTTAGTGTGGTTAACTTTACCTAACACAAAGGAAGTTGTGTCCAAGTGTCGCACCCGCTTGGGTGCGGGTGCAGTGCCCTGTTAGAAGAGTCCGTGTGACATAGCGTATATCTAATATGCATGATCACTAGTCAAACAAGGTTGACTAGGTCTCAACGGCTAGAATTTCTAGTCATTGGGACTAACTCAACTTGTTTGACTTAGTCTCTAATATATATATATATATACACACACAAAAGGATACATTTAATATTAACACTCCCTAAAACTCAGGGTGACTCACTCTACCATTACATAAAATACCATCATTTGTCTTCATCAATTTCTTTAATTCATTGCTTCATTGAGGAGGTGCTCTATCATATGCTCCATTACACAAGAGATCTTTAATTATCATCAATCCTTGAAAACCTGTAAATAGATTTAATAAAACAACTCACTATACAAAAATATATCTTAATAAGATTTTAAAGGATAATTATATTAGCTATATATTATGAAAAGAGGATGGCCAAACGCACAATATATAAAAAGTATTTAATTTAACATCATTTAAAGTGAACAAAATATTAATTTTATACAATAAACTTTTATCATTTTAATCATACATGAAAACATGCATTATTTAAAGTGAATACACATATATTTATCACATAAAAAACATGATTATTAAAGAAAGAACTCACAAAAGAGTTAAGATTACAAGACAATTTTATACAATGGAAGACATAAAAGATAAGAGTGTTAAAGAAACATTAATTTCTTTTAAAAGATAATACCAAGTGTCAAATACACACAGTAGCCACTATTGGCATACACAGAAGAGATTTCACTAATGAAATGTTTAGAAAAGCATGTAATGAAATATGTAGAATTTACAAAAAAATAAAGTGCAAAAGCACATAAGTCCAAGCATGGACAACACAAAGATACAAAGGCACAATACAAGCACAAAAGTGCATAAGCACAAGTCCACTATGGGACAATACAAAGAGCCAACAAAGGGAAACACAAACAAAAAAGAATATATATTTGTCTACTGAATATATGTTTGGAAAAACATAACCTTATGCAAATTATGCAAGACAATTAATCATGGAATAACTTAACTAAAGCATATATAATGCAAAATGCATGAAAATATTTCAACAACTATTTCTCATAAAAGAGCAAATGAGTTTAGAAAAATTATGAAGAAATTTTAAAAATCTCATACATCATAATGAATAAATTTTGCAAATTAAAATATTAGTTTGACCATCACAAGAAATTGTCTCACTAGATCTTCAATCCTCAAAAATCAAGTGTATCAGTGACTAGAACAAGAGCACAGGCATAATATCACTAAAGGGCCAAAGACATACACAAAAGTGTGTATAAACATCTCTTGTTTGCATGTAATGACGCTCAAAACAAGTGTATTAGCAACTAGATCAAGAGCATAATCACAAAGCCAACGATAGGCTAAAATCATACATAAAGGTATGAATAAACATCTCTTGTCTACATATAATGATACCCAAAATACAAGTGTATCAACGACTAGATCAAGAGTATAATCTCAATGGCAACAATAGGCTAAAATTATAGACAAAGGTATGAACAAATATCTCTTGTCTACATATAATGACACTTAGATAACAAGCATAAAAAGGAGAAGACACTCGATGTAAGAAAGTTTGTAATGGAAACACACTAATGTTATCAATAAGAATATCAATTATAACCATCTTTCGAAACATCATGGTTTCAAAAATAAATAGTCACCACAAATAAACTGAGTTATAAGCATCAATAATAACAATGACCATACAATAAATGATTGATACACCATACTCAGATCCAGAGATCAAACAACTGTCAGTTAGAGTCAAACCATAAGTTGACAATCTAAATTGACATAAAACAAGGTTCACGCAACTCACCCCAACAAACATCTTTGAATCAACAAAAACATATATAGATCCAGAGGTCAATCGACTATCAATCAGATTCAAGATTAGTGTCAACACGACACTCATAAACTTTGATAATAGCAGATTGATTAGATGATTTGAGGTGCACACATAACTCACCTCAACAACTTATTCAGAATACCAGTAATAATGGGTTCAGAGGCCAATCAACCATCCATCATACTTAAAACAAGTGATATGAGGTTCACACATAACTCACCTCAACAGTTAACCTTGACGCAACAACAAGGTCAAGAGAGATGATGCATCATATATATAATTCTGTGATTGACAAAATCAATGCCATAAGAAGGCAATAAATACTCACATAATTCATTTTTTAAATAGGTGAGTTCATATCAAGCATTCAATTTGAAAGAAAAATAAGTTTTAAATCAAATCCAATAAAGTTAGGTAAAAAAACCTTAGCATAAAAATTTGGGTAATCATGTGCATAATAATATTTCAATTGATGTAATTATATGCAATACATGATATCTTATGACAATTTTCACAAATTTTACATGCCCAATATAGGCACTCTACATAGAGAAGGGATCATAAATCTAGCAATAATAAACAAATGCACTAAACACATCACATACAAAAAGGTCAATAAGTCTCATTAGAGAGACAAGAGAAGATATGATCTCTAATTATGAATCCATATGTCATGTAACAAATATGAAATTTCTAAGAAAAATATCAAAGCGTAAGAGAGAAACCATTAGAATTTGCAAAAGTGCACAAGTTCCCGAATCAATAAATCACCAATGGACAAAAAACACACAAATCCACTAAGGACTAAATGATAAGTATAAAAGAAAAAATAAGTTTTAACAATGCTCAAGAGGAAGCATAATCACAATAATCCACTAAGAGAAGGATACAACCTAAAATAGATAAACACATTTAATATTTTAAAATATGTATTCGAGTATATGATAACAAGTCATGCTTAATACTTATAAAAATTACTTGAGGCATATACCAAGAGATTTCACAAGTCATTAATTTTGAAAATAATCTTACTTAATAAGTTGTATAATGATAGAATCATATCACTCACGTACATGAAATAACACATTCATATGATAATAAAAAAGACCTCTATGAGAGCATAATATCTTAGTCCCATAATTAAAAATAACCTAAAGAAACATCACAATATATTAACAATCCTAAGGTAGTTCATGTATACACATACATTAAGGAACATTCAAACATAAATTTTAATATTTTGCAAAACATGAACACATAGGATTTTAAGAAATCACATATCTTAGCAAAAAATATAGTTTTTCACTATATATTCATAATTCAAAAATATATATTTCATATATCAAAAGATAACAATCTCAATGTATTCTAATTTCAAAAGAAAAACATGTAATATTAAGATAACCCATTTAGAAAAAACACCTACCATACATATAAAGGTAGAAAGACAAGAATACATACTGGAATGTGAAATCCTTGAGTCCATACCATTCATAAATATGAATCATTTTTAAGACCATAATGTCAAGGCTTTGATAATGGTCTCCAAGAACATAAAAACATTTGGATAAAAACATGAGAGTTAAATGGTTACGTGAAAAATAGTTAATGAACAGTTCTATTCATAATGAACATTAGCAATACAAAAGAAAAATTACATTGAATAACTCTGGTCATAATGGACACTAGAGAAACAAAAGGAAAAAATTATATAAGTTCTTCACTACATAACTCTCAAAGCACACATAAAATACCTAATACTACCTATCACTCTCTCAACATTCCACGTACACACACCTTTTATATATAGAGGAGAAAGGGAGGAAGAGACAAAGTCCTCTCAATAGCCAAAAAGGAGAAGCCTCAAGTTTGATAGCTCCCAACGGGTAGAATTTCTAGCCGTTGGGACTAAGTCAACTTGTTTGATTTATATATATATATATATATATATATATATATATATATATATATATATATATATATATATATATATATATATATATCAGTGTTGTGAGAGGCGTACGCCTCAGTACTTGAAGTGTACGCCTCACAGGCGAGGCGCACCCT
Organism: Nuphar pumila; assembly: GCF_984573655.1. Classification (NCBI taxonomy): domain Eukaryota; kingdom Viridiplantae; phylum Streptophyta; class Magnoliopsida; order Nymphaeales; family Nymphaeaceae; genus Nuphar; species Nuphar pumila. The sequence goes on along the minus strand of NC_143250.1, from coordinate 100,666,682 downwards.
CAAGGTACTGAGGCGCACACTCAGTACCTGAAGCGTTGATATTTCTTTTAGCCTTTTTATGTTTCATTTGTTCATAAGATGACTTTTATGACCTCCTAATACTTTGAGAATTCTATATCACAAGGACGAAGACATGACAAGGCCTACAAAGACACTATGTATAATATTTTAGTAGATTTTCATAATAAAAAAGATCAAAAGTTATATATTAAATTTAAGAAATATATAATTATATATCATCACTGTGTTTAACCTTGCATAAAAATCATATAATGTACTCATGTCTCGAATCCATATATCACATCCATGTTTGTATATTGTATACGTATCCATGTGACGTCACCTGAGATATAATAAAAAGAACAAAGTGTACTTGATTACCGATATGCTAGCATGCACCCATCTGGATGCGTGTGTATTCCATAGTCATAAATCTAATTAGCGATTTTCTTGACAAAGGAAAATGTCATGATAATCTTTAAAATTTATTTTCCTCAGGAAAATCTTAAAAAATATTGGTATATTTAAAATTTTAATATATATTAGATAAACTATGTAGAAAAATATAGGCAAAAAATATAAAAATGCCAAGATCACATTATAACAAGAAAATATTGTGATAAAAGATGTGATATTTTCAAAATTGGCGATATTTTGAAATATCACATTTTTCTCGAGATTGTGTCAGTTTTTTAAAATCTCACAATAAAATCACGATATTTAAAAAAATGGCCGGTATTTGTGACTATGGTGTGCACTTAGTTTGGCTATCAATGCAAAATCCTCTTGCTGGATCCATATTAAACTCTACCTTTATCAAATTTTGGATATGGATTTGGGTTGGGATCTTGTACACAAAAGTCAGATTTGGATATGGATCTGGTGTGTTCAGTTAATGGCGAACGCAGAGATTGGTGCTGAATCTTTATTTTATTTTCTTATGATTTTGTACTAAAATAACTAAAAGCAAATTAGTAGTTCTTATTTAAAATTTCCATTATTTTTATTAATATTATATATTTTATTATTCTGATCATGAAGCTTACGCTTCAACGCCTCGAGGCTTACGCCTCGCTTCATAACATGCTCAACGCCTCGCTTCGCCTCATCGCATTTAACAACCTTGATATATATATATATATAATACATTTAATCTTAACATGTCATGTCAGTTGATGTGATCTAGATTGAATGTTGTGTTGCAGGGAAGATACAGAAGCCACTGCCGGAACTTCTAAAACAATATGATCTGGCAATAGGCATTTTCCCCAGGGATGCGACCAATTATGAATTTAATGAAGAGACAGGAAAGCTAACTGTGTTCATACCATCTATATGTGAAGTTGGTTACAAGGACTCATCTGTGTTGCGGTTTTCTACCACTGTGGTTGGGTATATGGAAAAGGGGAAGCTTGCTGACATTGAAGGGATGAAGACAAAGGTGGTGATTTGGACAAAAGTGACTTCCATTTCATCAGAAGGTTCAAAGCTTTATTTCACATCTGGGATTAAGAAGGGGAGGAGCCGTGAAGCTTATGAGGTGCTTAGAGATGGTGTAAGTGTGGAAAAGTTTTAACCATTGGGGTGGTGTAAGTAAAAGGTTTTTAAGTTTGTAAGTTTGAGCACTTTGCCATATGCATCAGTGAAATGGATATGGATGCTATTGTAACTCTTTCCACTGAACTATGTTTTTATGTATGGAAAAAGTTTGTTGGGTTTAATCTCACCTTTCTGTTTGCCTAGAGAAAATTCTGTATATAGCCCAAGTTTTAGGTTTAGCTTTTGGTGAGTAGATGCAGCTTAACCAAAAGGTATGCATGATGGACTTATGATGGCTTGATTGGACTCCAAGGCCTGTTTGCTTCATGCAACTTACATGGACAAGTTATGAGCTTTTATCCCCCCATGTAATCCTTTCCCACCATGAATGAAACAAATGATGGGAAAGTGCCATGCTGGCACAAGTGAGCCCTAATTTTTTCCACTACCAACCACTTTTTGTGTAAATCCTTTCCTACCTCTTCTCCGTAAAACCTTTTACATGAGAAGGCTGAGCTGGCAGGATTTTTTAGAAGTCTGTCTCATGTAAAGGCTTTCATTTACATGGGAACGAAACAAAAGAGGCCTAAGAAGTGGTAAGAGGTAGAGGATATAATCTTACCTCCATTAGAAAGCAACTAAGAAATATTCACTTGCTTCTGGGTGCATCTCTTTCACCCATTTTGGTGAGAGAATTAAGGTGGGATTGCACCTCCCCCCTTGAGGAAAGGCTTTCCACCAGCTTTTCTTACTGTGGGTTTCTTTTTAACAAGGGCACGCTTGGAAGGGAGAAAAACTCTCATGGGAAAAGAAAGTTTTGCTTATGAGAGTTTTTTATATGAGAAGTTTTCCAAACGAAAGTCTTTTGCTTGTTTGTATAGCATGAGAAAAACAGAGTGAAAAAATGTGAAAAAACGAGAGAGGAGGAAGGTGGTGTGATGGAGGGTGGTGGTGGTGGTGAGATGGGTGATGGGGAGTGTAAAAATAAATTCTCTTGGGAAGAAACATTCCTCCAACCCCCATGGAGAAATATTTTCTATCAAAAAATATACATTTTAGAAAAACTCTCTCAGCAAAAAAGTCTCGTTTGGAAGGGTCAGAAAATCCATACAGAATTTTCATTTTGCATCGCTTTTCCTACATCTTTCTCGCTTCCAAACGTGCCCTAAATGTGCATTTTGGTGTCTTCACTCGAAACAAACATTAAAAAAAGACTTTCTCATGAGCTTTTTTTCACATGATTCTACTATCATGTGGAATGGAAATCTTGTGAGGTTTGTGTTTCTCTTTCTCACGTCTGAAACAAACACCATAGTTACTTTTGGTTTCTTTCCTCTCCAATTTAAGCATGAAGATTGCCTAGGCCCTTCATTATCAATTATGATAATCTGAGCAAGCAAACTCTCTCTCTCTCTCTCTCTCTCTCTCTCTCTCTCTCTCTCTCTCTCTCTCTCTCTCACACACACACACACACACACACACACAGAGGCTTAGCTGGGGGGGGGGGGGGGCAGGACTGGGCTGTAGCCCAGTCCTGCCTCCCGAAAAAGTTAAATTTTTTTAAAAGCCCAGTCCTAGCCCAGCCCTGATTCCATATGAAATAGATTTTTATCCATTTTTTAGCCCAGCCCTGACTGCAGCAAATAGTTTGATTTGTCCATATGAAATAGATTTTTATTAATAATTGTAGCTATTTTTTATTTTATCTCAAAAAAAAATTTTCGGGGGCAGCGCCCCCGAACCCCCCAACTATCACACAAATTTTTTTTTCTACAGCCCTGTTTGCCCCCCCCCCCCCCCCCTCACATGAATCCTAGCTATGCCCCTGCACACACACACAGTTTACTAGAAATTTCTCCTTAGCTAGGGCTGCACATGATCCAGCCTGAGCTATTTGAGCTTGGCTCAGCGCAACTAGAGTTGGGGTCAAGCTGATCCAGAAAACATAACATATATTCTTTCAAAGGTTTTAACATGTACAAGGGGACGAGGAGTTGAACTTGAACCTTCATTTTTTCCTTTAATGTGTATTTGATGGCGTTGGGATTTAAGATCCCATATGAGATCCTAGGATCTCCAATCATAGATGCAGCATTTGAAAAGTGGGGGCAGAGAGAGAGAGAGATCTAATGCGTGAAATAAAAAATTCATGATGTTCCGACCGACTGGGGATTCATGAACTTGGGGAGTCTTTGAGGATCTCCTCTGCAAAAGCTGGGGATTTGGCATGGGCTTTGTGCCAGACCAGATCTTATTTAAATACCCCTTTAATTTCAAGAAGACTAACCGTTGGAGAAAGTGCACTGGCACGGGCTCTGTGCCAGACTAGATCTTATTCAAACACCCCCCTTAATTTCAAGAATAACCGTTGGGGCAAGTGCTCTCTCTCTCTCTCTCCCTCTCTCTCTCTCTCAGCATAGAGATATCTATGTATATTGACAAGCTTTATCTAGTTTCAACGAGCCTAAGCTGATCCTCAAGCTCCTTGTTTAACTAAATGAGCTTCAAGCTAGGCTCAATCTAAGCTCGTTTAACAAATGAACCAAGATCAAGCTGAGCTTTACTAGGACAAACTCAAGCTTCTGCAAATAGCCCGGCTCATTGTGCAGCACCACTTATCTCACAAAAACAGGGGGAAAAATCTCGCGGACAGCGAGGGCATGACATTGTTGCCAAAGCTCTAAGTGAAATAGGGAAGGGATCAGGCATGAGGTGGAGAGGAAATCCAATGATGGGACCAAGTACCTTAGGAGGCACTCTGCCCAATCACTAGATGCCACGCAATGACCAATTTGGGAGGTAGAGAGTGGATATCTGAAATCCATTTACTCAGCCGCACCAGTCATCTTGGATGTTACCCTCTTCCGTGAAATGGGATTCCCAACCCTACCAACCATTGTGTAAAAATCTTTAACATGGTTTACCCTCTTTCTTTTAAGACTTTTCCCTCCACGCACTACCATGACCTCAATATAGTAGGCGTATATGGGCATGTGGGACCCTTCTCAGCCTTTTGGCTAAGATCAAGTATATGCTTATGTAGGAGACATGGTAGCAATGGGGCCCTTCCAACCAGCCACAAATCTTATTCTCGGGAAAATGCAGCAAGAGAAAATCTTGTTATATTCTGAAAAATGAGTTTTTTGGGAAAAAACTCCGGAATATATATATATATATATATATATATATATATATATATATATATATATATATATATATATATATATATATATATATATATATATATATATATATATATATATATATATATATATGAGAAATTTTCAAATACCCCCCCCCAAACGTTTTGGCCTGAGCACACCAAACTTTTCAGAGTTTGCAAATGCCCACCAAAGTTTTTACCTGGGTTAATCAAATGACCCCAATTTAATTCCCTCTAATTAATTTGGTTGTAATTTTTTTAAAATGACCATGCTACCCATATGTCTTGTCACATGAGAAAACCTAGTTTTTAGGAAGCCTTTTTTCCACATATCACAAGTCGTGAGTATGTCGACTCTCTCTCTCTCTCTCTCTCTCTCTCTCTCTCTCTTGAGAAACCAAACAGACGTTACACTTAGAGATCGCATAGTCACCATCATGGCAATAGCTAACTGATCTTGACTCTTGAAATAGTAAAACTTTTGTCAATTATAACCAGATTGGCTTTTGGGTCAAATGAAAATGCATTTAGTTTCGGTTCATATATTTATCAGGTAAGTGATTGAGGAACCAAACGGACCTAGTTGCGCTTAGAACTCGCATAGTCACTTCATGGCAATAACTAATTGATTTTGATTCTTGAAATAGTAAAATTTTCCTATATATATGTAGAGAGAGTAGGCAAAATGTGTTTCTATTGCCTTAATATTGGTTAAAAATGTGATATTTTCAAACTAAGCAATATTTATAAAATACCACGTTTTTGGGGGGCATAATATCATCCTTTGAGAATATAAAGATATTTTCATAATGTCAGCAAATTTTTTGGGACAATGCTTCCATTAGTGTTACAAAAGACATACATCAGATGCCAATCAAGTTTGGGAGTTCTGATCTCTTTTTATCCAAGACAGATAAAGCTAGGATTCCTACCTAAAAGACAAAAACATAAGAATGTCCTTTATATATATTCTCTCTTAACAAAACCCTAGCAAGGGCTTTTGGTTTAAAGAAAGTGAACCACCAAAGGAGCAAGCATTGAAGAACCGAAACTGAGTGAAAAAACTAGGATGAGTTTCTAGACCAGCAAAATTTCCAATTTTTAGGCATTCGGGCCTCAAAATGCATCTCAAAGAGAAGGAAATAATGAGGAATTTGGTGTTTGTTAGAACCAATAATGTAAATTATTACCTTATTTGCACCGCTAGCCCCCTGCATCCATCGACCATGTGCAACTTTGCAACCTCCATGCAAGCAATACATAATTTGTTTTTGATCTTTAAATGCTTAAATAACAAGCTTCATGGAAGTAAAATCCAAATCATCATAGAATTATCAACAAAGTGATCCATTTTATATTTGTTCCCTGTGAGTTAAGGACTCCTCTTGTTGTGTCATATAAAATAACAATCAGTAGAAAATTCCCCATTTCCACTCATCTTTTTCCAAAATTCCACATAGATGAGATGATAGAACATGCAAGAGGCTCCTGTTCTCTAGCGTCCAACTCCAACCTGATAACCAGGAAAAAAGGATTATTTTCCAGCAGGAAAACGCCTGAGTTCATCATGGACATTGATATTTGTGGAACACTTCTCCTTTTTGTTTGATAAAGAGAACTATGACACAAAAATAAAACCTAAAAGGTATTCTTCCCTTTCTCTTTTTCTCTTCTCCAAGAAACCCTATCATGAGTTACGGTTTAAAGAAATATAGCATTTAGATGACTTGAAATCGAAATAAAACTTGATTTGTTCTTTGGACCAGAGAAATTTTCAGAATTGATATCAAGGCCACTAATGAACGCTAAGAATAAGTAGCAATAAATAGTAAAGAATACAGGTTATTTAAAAGTAGACAAGGTGATTCAACTATGTTCAAGTTCATAATAAAGTCATCAGTCCAAAATAAAGTTAGCCCCTGACATTTCACTAGACCAGAAAAATTGGCAATCTCCATGAGGCAATGAACAGGTTGCTTTACAATACTAACAATGATGATTATTCAGCTTGATGTTCCTAGATGAATCTTTGAAACATCATCAGTGGATTAACAAAGTGATTCATTTTACATTGTTATATGTATATAAGGGCATATATTTTTTTCACCACCTAGAAGAAGACATCCAAGTTGCCAACGTCCATTCATCGTATTGTGCAATCCCAAGTAGAAGAGACAGCAGAAGATGATTCATTGTATACATTTCAAGAGCAAGAGCTTCCCTTTCCCTACTGTCAAATTCAACTATGGAATCTATTTACATCATCCTTTAGTGATCAACACGACCACCCACAACAAAGTGGTACCTCTATCAGCCATCACAAGCCATCCTGCAGCAATTGTTTGCGAGCAAACTTCTGTTCCTCCTATCAACCTGTCCCTCGCTCTTAGCACAAGCAGCTTACTCTGCCTACACCAACTAAAACTGCATGTTCCAACATCTTTCGTTAAGATAATCCAGTGACTATTCTTCTTCTTTGTCCCTTCCTTTATTGTCTTTAACGTGCATCCAATCCTTACTGTCATTTTTACACCTCTGCTTTATCATCAAAGCATCAAACTTAATTTTCATAGTATGACAAGAAATTTAAATTTTCTTATCCTAAAAATTTCTACAATCAACCACGATAAGTGTCTTGATCATCCTAGCATTTGTTCTAGTATAAATGCACCATGTTATGGGCCTTGAGAGTTATCAAAACCAATGCAAAAAGGGAGCAGGATAACCCAGTTGCCATGCTAATCTCTCTCACAGTTTTCCTTTCACGCTATCGGTTGGCAAGATGCATGACCTGTTCTTTTTTTGCAAATTACAGATCTATGACTAGCAAGGATCACACAATGAAATCAGGCAAGATAAAATCCAACAGGAAAGGAAGGCCTTTTGGGAAAACAGTAAGGTTTACAATTGCATCATCACGACTTAATTGCAGCTTATCGCGAAAAAGAATTTATGGAATCTGTTGCTCGATGTCAAAATTTGAAGCCTATAAAATTAGATTGATTGATAGCACAATATGATTCATTGGTAGCGTTTGTTTGGTCCCTTTAGTGAGTGGTTGGACATTTTCCATCACACATCGGTTAAAAAAACACCGTCATATGCCGAAGTAACAAATTCAACAGCAAGTGTTAGTCGAGATGTAATTGGACATTGGTATAGTTTCTGGCGCATCGTCTTGGAACGGTTCTTCAAAAATGTTGAAAATGAAGCACTAAAACGAAATCAATCTGAATTCGAAGCAACCTTTAAATTTCAAAATTCTAAACAAACCACTGAAGCATAAAGCATGAATCATCAGTAGGAATGATGGTGATAAGATTTGAGAATTCAGAAAATCAAGCAAAGCATTTGGGGATCAAAATTACTTTAATTCTGATTCGCGGGTTGTTGCCGCAATTGCCGAAGCCGATCGATCCACTGGTCGTCCTGGATCTGATCGGCCCAAGAAGGGTGCAAACCACCAAAGCTGACATTCCTCATTGCGTTGACGATCGCCGAGCTCCTCTCGGGCGGCAAAGGGGCGCTCCTCCTGCTCTCGTCCTCCCTAAAAGCCGCCAACATGGCCGTCTCCGAATCTTGCCTCGATCTCTCCTCTTCTTCCTCTTCATCATGATCATCCTCGCCATGCCCACCACTATGATTATCATGAACGAGATCGATGGTCGAGATTCCGTTCCTCACCAAATCGATCAAGGAGACGCCGTTGCAGAAAAAAATGTGGTTCTCGAAGGATGCCCCATCATGGTCATCTACATAATGATGAGAAATCCCATGATGGTTATCACCACCACCACCATCATGATTGAAGATCAAGAAATCTTCCCCTCCGTTATCCTCTGTTGAGATTGGCTCGTAGTAATCGGCCGCACCGTCGTCGGATTCGCTAGCGGAATCGTCTTCGTCGTTCACCAAAATCCCAAGAAGGAACGGCGTTAGATGCAATTCTCAAATAATGGTATCGATTGATTCAATATAAAGAGAAGCATCAGAGAGAGAGAGAGAGAGAGAGAGAGAGAGAGAGTACCGCCGGCGTCAGAAGAACGCGCGCGAGGAATAGACATTTTCCGGCCACGCAGAAGAGAGCGAGAGAGAGAGAGAGAGAGAGAGGGCACAACCCACACGGTGGGTTCTTCTAGTGCTCCGAGACTTCACCTAAACGTGCAAGGTGCGATCAGGGTTCGGACCAAACTTGCGAACCTACTAGACACGGTTAGTGCCCAACTTTCTGCAACTGTGATTCCCTAGGGTGGGTCGACTATAATGCAATTGTAACAGCCTGACCGAAAAGACCTATCAGGAGGTTCGAGTGAGGCTGCTCCGGGGGTGGACCTTGGTTCGGGCCATTTGATTAATAGATTTGGATAATCCTAATTAAGTTAGCTCATTAGTCATGTATCCAAATATTGCATAGTATATCTAATCCAAGATGTAGCCAAGTGCAATCAAGCCAGGACTGTCAACGGCTCCAGTTTGTATTGGGTACCCGACCGGACTTAAACCCAAGTTTCCCGTGTACAGTCATGAAAAGTGCTGACATGAATAATCTTCAAGTCCAACTGAACCCGACCCGAGCAATATATGGGCAGGCTTGGGTGTAATAACTATAATTTCTAAATGTTAAATAAATTCATTTTATGAAATTAAACCCTATGGATTTTAAACTGGGTCTGAAGTTCAGAAGCTTGATCCAACTGATATTTGAATCTGGATCTTCTACTAGATCTGGATACTCTGATATCTGATCCTTTAACGGATTGAAGTATTAGTCAAATAGATTTTTTAGCGGATCTGGATATTTATTCAAGTCTATATTTTAGGGACATACCTATAAATATTTAAATTGTTCAGGAGTAAAATAGTAATTTACCATCACAAGAGTATATTTTGATAAATATTTAAAATATTTAAGGGCAAAAAGGTAATTTTGCATCCAAGTGACAACTTTGTTACTTGAAATTAGACCAAGGGTATTTTGGTAGTTTTAAAAAAGATTTTTGAATTTTAAAAAGTTTAAGAGTTTTTCAGAAAACAAGATAATGTTTTTTTCTAAAACCATTTTCCAAAAAAAGGTGGGAGACAAAGAAAAAGGTGAAAGGCAATGGTTTTTCTAAAACCATTTCCCATGGTTTTTTCCAAAAAGCATCTCCTAAAAAAATCCTATAAATATCCTCTCCCCCCTTCTCTCTCTAACCCATTTCTCTTCTCTCCCTCTCCTCACACGCCCCTCTCTCCCTTCTCTCCTTTTCCCTCTTTCTCTCTCTAGTTTTTTTTACCCCAAATACCAAATTTTTCTTGATTTATTCTGTTAGAAATTGAAATTTTTATGTTCCCTACTGCTACCTATCGCCAGTCTTTGATTTGTTGGAGTGTTAGTAGTTCAAAATCAACTTTTAGAGCATGGCTAACAGATGTTTTGCCCAAATCGGTGGCAGTTTTGAGATAGCACCACAAAAGCGTTGCCAAATTTTTGTTAGAAAAGGGTATGTACCTGTAGAACTCATTTGAGCTCTTGTGTTAACTTATAGGACCTCTTAGCTTCCTCGTGAGCCTTTACAATTTTTTTATGGACTAAAATGCGGTGATTATGCCAAAAATTTAGTCCATTTACGTTAAAATTTTTAGAAATACTTCTGTTTTTTTAGAAATACTTTCAATTTTTCAGAGATTCTGTCAAAATTTTCAGAAACACTTCAAAATTTTTTATATTAATATAACAGAGGTTCTATCAATATTTTCATAATAACTTTTGGATTTTTCATACTTATATAACAGTGGTTCTATCAAATTTTTTAAATAATTTATAGATTTTTCAAATTAAAATAGGTCAGGTATTGTTTAAATCTCAGTAAATTTATAGGTATTATTTTTCAAAAATAAAGCGGGTGTTGTCCAAATTTTTAAAATAATTTTTGGATACTATGATTTGAATTAGGGTAAGAAATACTCACATACCTCATTGTTATGGATTTTTGAAATAGGGTAGGTGTTGTTTGATATTTCAAAAAATCTCAAAATATGAAAAAAAATAGAATGATTTTTATAAAATTATTTGAATTATTTTAGTTTAAGTTAATATATTATAGCGGATATAAAATAAATGAGTTGGCCCTGAGGTTTGACATTCTTATTTATAGGGATTACACGTTCAGAGCCCTAATTTAATTAAATAATTTTATAAGATTTGTATGTAGTATGTATGCTATGTAACGCTTGTGAATTTTGTTACATGAACAAACATGAATTTTAAATTTTTTTTTATGGTCAAATGTTATATGGGAGTATTTTTACTTTTGAATCTAATTTTGGATCCCAGATATTTTATTTGGATCCCTATTATCTTATTTGGATTTTTTATATTAGATCCATGATATTTTATTTAGATATTTGATATTGGATCCTAGATATTTTATTCGGATCTTTGATATCGGAACCCTGATATCTTATTTGGATTTTTTATATTGGATCCGTAATATTTTATTTGGATATTTGATATTAGATCCTGAATATTTTATTCAGATCTTTGATATTTGATCTCTGATATCTTATTTGGATCTTTGATATTGGATCAATGACATCTTATTTGGATCTTTGATATTGGAATCCTAATATCTTATTTGGATCTCTAGTATTGGATCCATGATATCTTATTTGGATCTCAAGATTTGGATCTTCGATTTCGGGTTCCAAAAATTCTAGATTTTTGTATGGATCTGGATAGTCCCAATATGAATCCAAAAATATGAATGGATCTCGGATCCTTGTTAAGTTGATCCAATTACCCATGATAAGTGAAAAGTCAAGTAGGGTGGGGCATCACTCACCTACTTAATATATAAATATATATGTATATATATTTATGTAATAGATAAAATATTCAAGTAGGCCAGTAAAAGATTTAATGTAAATTTTAACATAAAAGAAGCAAAAATTACAAAAAGGGGGAGAGGTTAAAATATATATATATAATGGTAACTTAAAGAGGTGGGAGGGAACCACCTCTCATGGAATCCCCCCCCCCCCCCCCCCCCCCCCCCACACACACACACACACACACATTCACGTCTTTGCTAGAAAAGGGGAACTCAAACTCTCTTTTTCCTCTCTAACTCCCTCCCCATCTCTCACGATCTCCCTTCCCTCCCTCTCACTCGCCCCCACCCCCATTCCTCTCTAACTCCCTCTCTCATAATCTCTCTCTCCTTCTCGTAACCCCATAAATCCCTCTCTCATGGTTTCAACTCTCCCTCTCTCGTGAATTTATTTTCCTCCCTCTTTCTCTCTCTCCCCTACACAACTCTAAGGAGACTGCCAGGGCGGGTGTTGCTGTCACAAGGAGAGAACAACCAACAATCCAACGTTATTAGGTGTCCTCGTTTCACCGCAAAGGTAGGATCTCTATGGCTTTGTTGTGTTCATCGTTCCAAGGTTGTTATGGTGTGTATCAATGATTCACACAACTGTTAGGATGCTTGTTGTTATTAGATAAGGATCATCTATCCTCTTTTAGAAATCTCGGATATTCGTTTCCATTCTTCATCATTTCCTTTTTCTTGCTTATCTTCCTTCTTTGTCATTTCCTAAAATTAAAGATATGACCCCTTTATGTATCTGTAAAATGAAAGAGATCAATACAAGAGAAAAGAGCACAGAAAGCTCCTTCATCGTGGATGTAGGCTACGTGTTGAACCACGTTACATTCTGTCTTCTTTATTTTAACATGGTATCATAGTGAGGTTAGTCGTGATTTAAGCTTCACCATGGTGGTTGCTCCTTCCTACCTATTCGATGACTAGTGAATCAAGTGCGCCTGGATCCAACCATGGAAGTCAAAATACAAATATGAGTAAAGGCAACTCAGATCATCAAGAGAGCAGTAATACCCTGAAAATCACCACTCACCTTTTGAATGACACCAACTACTTGAGTTGGGCAAAGGCTGCTCGCCCCTTTCTTAGCAGTCGATCCAAATTTGGATATGTCAATAGCAAAATCCAGCCACCAGCCATCACTGAATCCAACTATGATGACTGGGTTTCATCCAACGATCAGGTCATGGGATGACTTCTCAACTCCATGGAACCCCATATTGCCAACTCCTTATTCCAAGAAACCGCAAAAGAGGTATGGGACTCTCTTTACGAACTCTATGGTGAACAAAATACTATTGCCCGTGTTTACCAACTCCAACAGGAAATTTCAAAATGCGCTAGAGATGACAAACAAATTCATATTTACTTGAGCATATTAAAAGGATTGTGGGATGAGCTTGTGCAGTACATGCCAACAACTTCTGATCCAAATGTTTACAAACAACGTCTTGAAGAAGATAAAATATTCAAAGTGTTGGCCAGTCTGGGAGACAACTTTGAAGGTCTTCGAAGTCAGATCCTAATGACTAATCCTTTACCCAGTTACAATGTTGTTTGTCAAGCCATTCAATGTGAGGATGCTAGGCGAAAAGTCATGAACATAAATTCAAAACCCGAAACTAAAGGAGAAATTGAAGAGAAAGTAGTTCTTCAAACTCAAAGCTACAAAAGGGATTTTTTTTGGGGACCAACAAAGAGCCGATTACAAACAAGAATCAAGGGGCTGTACAAGACCTAGATGTAGCCACTGCAAGAAACTTGGACACATTCATGAAAATTGTTGGGAAATCGTGGGAAGGCCAAATCGAGATAAACAAAGTACAAAAAATTAAGAAAATGCAAATTTTGTTACTAAGAGTTAGAGAATTTTTTATAAAAATTCTCTAAAACCAAACTCATCACCACTCAATCGTCCAACAAGATGGAAGGTAATAATTCAGCCCTGTTTGCAAATTTTAATGAACCTAAATGGATTATCGATTCTGGTGCTACTGATCATATGACCAGTATACCTTTAAGGCTCAATGATCTATGCAAGATCAACAACAAATTTGTTTACACTGCCGATGGATCTCCCATAGCCGTTGAAGGAATCACCAATACTGATTTTTTCTTGCAAAATAGAAAAGCAAATGTTTTATACATTCCTAGTTTATCTACCAGCTTGATATCTATAAGCAAACTTACCAAGACATACAACTGCTTTGCTATTTTTTCTCTATAGGATGTGATTTTTCAAGAACTGGAAACGAAGAAGGAGATTGGTAGAGGATTGGAACACAATGGCTTGTATTTTTTGCAAAATTTTCATTCTAACTTTTTTATTACTAATCAGCACAAGGTATATCGACAATTGCACTCACGTCTTAGGCACATATCAGATCAAGTGTTGAACAGGATGGTCCCAGATCTACATTCTGATGGGAAAGCTTGTGATGCATGTGAGCTGTCCAAATCCACCAGGTTGTCGTTTCCTATATCTGAAAGTAGATCATCATCTGTATTTGATTTAGTACACTCTGATGTGTGGGGACCTGCCCCATTGATTCTCATAATGGTTATCGATATTATGTTACTTTCATTGAAGATAAAACTAGAACTACTTGGCTTTATTTTCTTAGAAACAAGAATGAAGTTGTTATAGTTTTTGTAAATTTTTTCAACCTGTTTATACTCAATTCAATGTTAAAATTAAATACTTGCGGTCATATAATGGTGGAGAATATGTGAATGAGGTGCTTCATAACTTTATGAACAACCATGGAATTTTGCCTCAAAATACTTGTGCAGGGACTCCCCAACAAAATGGAACTGCAGAATGGAAAAACAAACAATTGATCAATGTTGCTCGTTCGTTGTTGTTTCATATGAATGTCCCTTTCAAGTTCTGGACGGAAGCCATTGCCACAACTTGCTACTTGACCAACCGTATCCCTAACTCCAGTCTAGATAATCAGGTACCTTTGGAATTGTTGTACAAAAGACCTATTTCTATCAGACACCTTAAAACCTTTGAGTGTAAGTGATATGTTCACATACAAACAGTTCATAGGAACAAATTAAAAGAAAGAGCCACCAAGTGTATATTTCTTGGGTATTGAGGATAAAAAAAGGGGTATAAGTGTTATAATCCTGTCACACAAAAAATGATAATATCCAAGGATGTAGATTTTTTTGAAGAAGAACCATTCTTTCAAAAATCCAACCAGGGGGAGTTTGCCATGCCTAAAGACAATGACCAGTCCGAACACACCCACACAGGTCCTGTGTTGTCAATCCAAGATAGATCTACTTCAAATGAGGATCAAAATGAAGCCGAACTTGATACTACTCAAACCGAATCCAATATTGATCAAACTCTTGAACTAGACTAAAACCAAACCGAGTCTTTATTAAGGAGATCTACCCATCCTAGTAGACCACCAAACTATCTTAGAGACTACCAAACCTATATTGCGTCTACTAGCAAGTATCCTATCAACAAATTTATATCCATTTCCAACTTATCCAAACCTTATCAAGATTATATTCTCAATACCCATACCCAACATGAACCCACTAAATTTGAAAAAGCCAGCAAAGACCCCAGATGGAGAAAAGCCATGTCAGAAGAACTCTCAGCTCTCCAAAGGAACAAAACATGGAAATTGGTCTATTTACCAAAAGGAAAGAAGGTTGTAGGGTGTCAGTGGATTTATCAGATAAAATACAACAGTGATGGCAGTATTGAACGATACAAGGCTCGCTTAGTTGCAAAGGGGTACACACAACAGGAGGGAATTGACTACAATGAAATATTTGCTCTAATAATAAAGATGAATTCCGTAAGGACTCTTTTCTCAATTGCTTCTAACAAAAACTGGAACCTTATGCAGCTTGATGTCAAAAATGCCTTCCTTCACGGAGACCTCGAAGAAGAAGTCTACATGGAAATTCTGCAAGGAATCGAAAATAAACAGAGATATGTTTGCAAATTAGAAAAATCTTTATATGGTCTGAAACATTCCCCTCGTGCATGGTTTTCAAAATTAAGTGATGCTCTTGTTAAACTTGGTTTTAAACAAAGCATGTCAGGTTACACAATGTTCACCGCCCAAAATAATTCTAAAACCACTATTTTACTGGTTTATGTTGACGACATTATCATGGCAGGTGATGATGAACATTTTATGAGAAAGGTAAAGCAACAATTGAATAACCAATTTGAAATTAATTAAAGATTTAGGAAAGTTGAGATATTTTTTGGGAATTGAAGTGGCACATTAAGAAAAAGGCATTTTTATTTGTCAAAGAAAATATGTTCTTGATCTTTTGAAAGAAACAGGGATGCTTGAGGCCAAACCAGTAGAAACTCCTCTGGAAATGAACTGCAAGCTTCAAATAGATGATGGAAAAAAGGCTGACAAAGAAAGATACCAAAAACTGGTCGATAAGCTTATTTACTTAACTATGACTAGACCTGACATCACATATGTCGTGAGTCTACTCACTCAATTTATGCATGACTCACGTTCAACCCATGTTGAAGTCATTCAAAGAATCTTGAGATACTTAAAAGGAAGTCCTGGTAGAGGTGTGATGTTCAAAAGAAACCAGTCTCTTACTTTGATGGGATATGCAGATGCAGACTGGGCTGGAAACCCAAATGATAGACGATCTACTTCAGGTTATTGTACCTTTGTAGGTGGCAACCTCGTTACATGGAAGAGCAAAAAGCAGGGTGTTGTGGCCAGATCTAGTGCAGAAGCCGAATACAGGTCCATGGCATTGTGCACGTGTGAAATTGTTTGGTTAAAATCCATTTTGAAAAACATGGGAGTAGAAACTCAAAATCCAGTCGAACTAAAAAGTTACAATATGGCAGCTATATATATTGGAGCAAATCCCGTGTATCATGAACGAACAAAGCACATAGAAGTGGATTGTCACTTTATCAGAGAGAAAATTCAAGCTGGAATAATCAAAACTCCTCATGTCGCAAGTGGAGATCAACTTGCAGATATATTTACCAAATCTCTAAGCAGTGAGAAGCACGAGAATATTATAAGCAAGTTGGGGCAGATCGATATCTGCACACCAACTTGAGGGGGAGATTGTTAGGATGCTTGTTGTTATTAGATAAGGATCATCTATCCTCTTTTAGAAATCTTGGATATTTGTTTCTATTCTTTATCATTTCCTTTTTCTTGCTTATCTTCCTTCTTTGTCATTTCCTAAAATTAAGGATCTGGCCCCTTTATGTATTTGTAAAATGGAAGAGATCAATACAAGAGAAAAGAGCACAACAAGCTCCTTCATCGTGGATGTAGGCTACGTGCTGAACCACGTTACATTCTGTCTTCTTTATTTTAACAACAACAACCAAAAACAATCATGTAAGTGTTCTTGGGTCGATTTAAAAACCTGCAGATTAATATAAAAAAATTTCTAGTATGACAGACTCTGGGTTGAAACATGACTGTCAAACAACTCAGGGGTTTTCTCTCTACATTACGTTTATAAAACCTATTATGATGGTTTGGAATAACGATGTTATGCAGACAATGTGGATTACCCAATAACTTGTAGTTTTTGGCTGGTATTCGTTTTATATGCTTTGATGGTAAAAAAGGTCATGTTAACGTGTTTATAAACATTTTTTCAAAAATATGTCAACATCAATTATTAAATGATTTTGAGTCCGGTGGCAAATGGAGAATTATAGGGGATATTATTTTTTGTATTATTTAAGAACCAGTGGGTGTGTTTTAGAATTTTGACACAGTGGATCTGTCTCTTTTCTAAGATGTTAACTGTATAATTGGAGCAAGCAGACAAAATTACTACTCAAATGGACACTTCCAAGGCTGCCATTTTTTATGATATTTGGAAGTGTTAAATTCTTATTTCTGCGCAAAAATGGTGTTGCAATCTTGATGAATTTTTG
The DNA here is from genome assembly GCF_984573655.1 of Nuphar pumila. Classification (NCBI taxonomy): domain Eukaryota; kingdom Viridiplantae; phylum Streptophyta; class Magnoliopsida; order Nymphaeales; family Nymphaeaceae; genus Nuphar; species Nuphar pumila. Next base: position 100,649,182 of record NC_143250.1, on the reverse strand, counting down.
ATAGAGTTCTGCATGTAATGCTTTTGCCTATATAATTTATGCTACATTATTGCGCATGTTGTTAGCATGTACCGATAGATACATGCATATTCACACAATCTCTGGTACACTTTGGGTCCAGAGGAGTTCATGTTTCACACTTTAGAGCATACATTTTTCTTCACTATTGTAATATGGTCGAGATAAGTTTTGTTCAGTATAGGCAATTTATATTGGAACTATTGGAAACCAAACACATGAGGCTATTAATGCATTTTGAAATCTGCCTAAAACTCTGCAAATATCTTGATGTATAAAGTTTTGTTGTTTCTTTAAAACCCATGACAATATTTATCAAGAATGCACAGCATGTGAGCATCGCTCACCCTAAACTGATCTGACTTTTCTATTATCATGGAGCTGCTTCGGTAGCTCTCTTATCAGGTATATCAAGGGAGTTTAAAGTAATATAATTAGTCTGAATTTACACATGTGAAATATATATAGTATGAGTTCACTGCACCCACGAAGATAATGCTACACCGATATTTGTTTTTCTATCATAATGGGGCTGAATATTAGGCTGCATTAATATTTAGTATATGTGAAATTTATGCTACCTACGATTCTTGCACATATGAGGTTTTAAGGTTGCATTAATGTTTAGTACATGTAAAATTTATGCTACCTGCAATTCTTGCATCTATGAGGAGAGGGTGGTGTGTGTTCTCCCCCGAAGATGCACTGAATACCGCAATGCGTGTTTGGGGGTCTGAATGAGCGCCACGTATGTAAGCACATAGGGCTCATATTCCTGTGTGTGTCGGCATCACTTAGCATTGGAGTCCCGTGCGGTTGCAAAGACTTAAATACTCTTTCTTGCTATTCTTGCCATAAAACGATGGTTCGAGAAAATGACAAAAATGTCCTTCATTCAAAAAAAGGGAAACAACTGTTCAAAAAAAGAACAAAAATATCATTCATCCAGAAAGTCGAGGATGATGTTGACTTTTCAAAGTCTAAACAACGAAACGAACCTGAAGCGCTCTCTCTTTCTTTTCTATTTGAACTTTTCGTCGTCATCTTATTCTTCTTCCTTCTCCTTGAAACACTGTAAAATCCTCTCTGTCTCTCTCTAGAGAAGAAATTAAGGGAGGCAAAGAGCCGGTGATCCGATGGTGATCATCATCCTCTTTCTGCTAGCAGTGGCTGGAATGTTGCCCTCGTCTAACGGGCAACCGACTGCGGTGGCCCCTCCTCCGCCTTCGAGGGATACCTACAACGAAATCTTCCTCTAGTACACCTACAACTGAGTCTTTCAAAGTACAATCTGTTTACCCTCTACGTCGGCAAAACTTTCGATCAGGGCTATGCCTTCCAGGACACAGTGACGTTGCTCAATACGGGCGTCGGGAATGGCACGTTCCTCTCCGGCTTCCCCATCACAGACCGCAAGACTGCCATCGGGACGGCTGGCGACTACAGCCTGATCACGACGAAGATCGTGCTCAAGGGGGCCGTGTTCGGCATCGCGATTTATGAAAATTGCGTAGAAAAAAATAAATAAATGGCAAATCGCTATGCGATTTTCGTAAACCGCTATATCGAGTAGCGATTTACAAAAATTGCATAGCAAAAAAAATGGCAAATCGCTAAATTGAGTAGCGATTTACGAAAATCATGTAGCAAAAAAAAAATAGAAAATCGTTAAATCGAGTAGCGATTTACGAAAATCACGTAGCAAAAAAAATAAAAAATCACGGGAAAGGGTGTTACAAAACTTCGAGCAAGAAACAACCAAAGGAAACATATGAGCGTCACGATCAAACAAAACACTTTATTGATCTTTTTCAACAGTTACAAGAGAGAAAGAAAAGAAAGAATTTATACAAGGCCCAAAAAAAAGCTTTGTAACATGGCGCTCATTGGGACATGCACCGGGGGAGCCCCCGAACCCCCCTCCTGTAAGGGAAAAAACTCTGAATCAGGCTCCACAACTCATCAAGTTGAACCATGCTATAGTCAGTGCGCAGGTCAGTCGATGCTTGATGGAGCAGTGCAGGATCGCCTGCTGGATATGCACAGAGGCAGAAAGAGAAGGGAGAGAGAGAGAGGGTTGATGTTCATGGCTTTCTTCAGGGGGGATTCCTTTCTCGGATAATCTTGCAGTGCAGGGACTGAGTCTTAAATAACTATCTTCGGGGTACTTAAGTCTTTGCAACCGCTCATTTTCTAGAATCGTCATTTTTATGGCACCCATGGAGGAAAGGATACTTAAGTCTTTGCAACCGCACCAGACTCCAACGCTAATTGATGCTGAAAAACATGGAGATACGAGCCGTATGTGCTGACATATGTGGCGCTCATTGGGACCCCGAACACAAGATGTAGCTAACAACCGTCTTCGAGGGGGGGGGGGGGGGGGGACATATAGCCTGCTTTGATCTATGGAGCTGAGGTTTTAAGGCAGGCAATGCTAAGACAAGTCATAAGTATATGTATTACATACGGAACCGGATGTACGATGCAAAATGTGCCTGTGATACTTGCATATAAATGTTTTGTACCTATTAAAGTTACATGAATCATGCAAGCGATATGTGTACCTTTCTTAGGGGTTGTGAATGTTAGATACTTTTATTAGCCGCATGATGATGGCATGATAATTACATGTGACATCTGGGTTAGTTTACACCTGTGGCTACAGATAAATAGTGTGTGTACAGGTTTTGGCCCGTGAGTGAGTGTGGGTTCAGAGTTACCAATGTGGTGTTGCACAGGTTGTGATGTGACTGTGTTATATGACCTATATGGTATACATATACAGTGGATTAACTGGGATTGGGCATGAGTCTAAAATAGACTAATGGGGGTGTTGTAATGGTACTAACTTATAAAACTTAGATACTTTCACCCATAATTTGAGATATTACCTTAAAGACACCAGAGCACTTGTTCCTTGATTGGTTTAAAGGTATCATGGGTTTGCCTAAATAAATAGAAACTTGATGTCCTACCTAGGGTAGGAAATCTTTGGGCTCATGCCACTATGGCAATATGGTTCGTTTTCTATGTGGGTACTTAGACCATTGAGCCATTGGGTGCAATACTTAGTGAGCACCTGTGAGATCAGATAATAAAACTCTTAATAATGAAATTAATACAATAAATAACTCCATCATACTTGGGCTTGCCTTGAAGAGGGTAAGTTGTTGAGAAACTCTGTTTTTGATGTCACATAATATGATACACTGTCGTATTTGATTTTATATGATATGATAATATGTCCTCTTGAAAAATGTTATATTATGACTGAATATGTTTTGCCATAAATCTAACGAGTATTTGATGCAAGGATATCTCACCCAATAAGGATGGAGACTTCCTGATTCAAGTACAACTATGGTGCAATCATACTCCTTGAAGAAAAAGCTTGATGAGCCATGCATTCCTAAAGTTCAAATGAAGAGATCAGCTACCTCAAAATGAAGACTTTTTTCTTCTTTAGAGTCATATGTAACAGAGCCTTCAGGAACTTGCATATTGCATATTACATACTCATTCATAAAAACTATATCATAAAAGTATACGATAGTTTCAAAAAGCTCCTTTTTGAAAACCAATAATTGTACCTTCTTACAACCCTTTATGAAAAAGATATTTTGTCATGTAATAATTGTACCTTACACTATATACAAGACAACATGAAAAAGAAATGTAGGAAAAAGACAAAAACATAAAATCGGCTACATAGGGAAAAACAAATATAATATGTTTTTGAAAAGACTCTAGTTACCTTCTTTAAAGAAATGTTTTTAATATAAGAAAAAGACAAAAACATAAAATCGACTACATAGAAAAACAAATATAATATGTTTTTGAAAAGACTCTATTTACCTTCTTTAAAGAAATGTTTTTAATATAAGAAGAATACAAAAACATAAAATCGGCTACACAAAAGAAAAACAAATATAATATGTTTTTGAAAGGACTCTAGTTACCTTTTTACAAAACCATAGAATGTCGACTTACTTGAAGTCATCATTCTCTTTTGTACAAAGCATTAAATACCTCCTGTAACAAATCCTTGTTAATATCCTTCTCAAAGAATGTCAACCTTCTTTTAGTCCTCATTCTCTCTGAAGACTTTGAAAAACACAACATAAAGAAAACACTTGACATGACTATGTACAAATAAATATCTCAAAGCACTCATTGTACTTACACTCATTTAAAGTAAAGAAGTACTTATGTACCTCAAATCATTAATTAGAATAAAGACAAAACTACAACCCAACGTTCAATGTACTATTGTAAGAAATAGACTTTTTACATAAAATATGTATTACCTAAAATATTACAACGACTAGTGTACCCTATATTTTACTTTTATGGAAAAAGGCATTCTCAAATTTCTCTAAAAGATATTTTTGAAATGACATAACATTTCACATTTCAAAAAGGCTACGATTTCAAAATGTAACGACTACTTTTTCATAACCTATATAAACACACTCAAATAAACTATTCAACGATGGAATGGAATAGACGTGTGAGCTTACAACGAGAAAAATTCCTATTCGATATTTGAAAAGAGAGCCTTGAAAAAGAAAGAGAAAAAGAAAAGAAAGAAAAGAGAAAAAGTCAAGTCCAGCTCTTTGACAAAGAGCATCCTCTGAGTGACAAACAGAACATTCTGAGAATCCTTCATTCGTGCATTCATATTATTCTGAAGGTTCTATAGGAAGTATTGTAACTCTGTTATTCATTGTTTTCCTTCTTTATTGAAAGAAGTAGACCTCTGTGAAAGAGGGTGTTGCCCTTCTCTGTTGAGAGAAGAAGACCTCTGTGAAAGAGGGTGTTGTCCTTCTCTGTTGTGGGAAGAAGACCTCTGTGGAAGAGGGTGTGCCCCTTCTCTGTTGAGAGAAGAAGACCTCTGAGGAAGAGGGTGTTGTACTATTTATCCAGTGACTCGGATGTTATAGTGGAAAGCTCAAGTGGTTTGCTTGGGGACTGGATGTAGGTCTGGGTACTGACCGAACCAATATAAATTCTATGTTTTATGTGTTGTGCCTTATTGCTTGATTATTTTATTTTATCGATCTATATCGTATTTCACTATTCACCCCCCTCTAGTGGAATTTCATTTGGTATCAGAGCAGGTTTGCTGGTTTCGACGTAACAAGTCTTTCAGCACAAATGGCATCTACCTCCTATGCTCGTGATATTGAAGGTCAACACGCATCTCGTCCACCTTTCTTCAATGGCTCCAACTATGGATACTGGAAGTGCAGAATGGCTATATTTCTCAAATCCATAGATTTTGCTGTATGGAAAATTGTTGAGCATCCATACACATCTCCATCCGCAGACTATAGCTTATGGTCTGATGAAGAAAAGAAAATGGCAAACCTAAATGCAAAGGCTATGAATGCCTTATATTGTGCCATTGATCAGAACGAATTCAATAGAATATCTATATGTGAATCTGCATATGATATTTGGCATTCTTTGGAAGTTATTCATGAAGGAACCAACAAAGTGAAAGAAGCCAAAATCTCATCTCTTGTTAGAAAATATGAGTTGTTCAAAATGAACAAAGATGAACCCATCACAGAGATGTTTACCAGATTCACCAACATCACCAACGATCTGAAATCTCTGGGTGTAACATATTCCCAGATTGAAAAGGTGAAGAAAATCTTGAGATCTCTCACAACTGATTGGGAGAAAAAGACTACAGCTATTGAAGAAGCTCAAGATTTATCTAAGCTTACTTTGGACGACTTAATAGGCAATCTTATGGCCTATGAAGTCCACATGAAAGAAAAAAGGGAAGAAGAGCAACCAGTAAAGAAAACTCTAGCTTTCCCAGCCTTATCTGAGAATGACGACTCAGATAAAGAATCAGAAATTGCGCTACTTACCAGAAAATTCCAGCGCTTCATGAGAAGGAACCGGCTTCCAAATAGGCACAAGGAAAGAAAAGATCCTAAAGAAGATCTCATGTGCTATCAGTGTAATAAGCCAGGTCACTTAAGATGTGATTGTCCCCTTCTCAAAAGAAAGTCCAAGACTGAGGAACCAAAGAAGAGGTTCTTCAAGAAAAAGGCTCTGCATGCTCAATGGGATGATTCAGAACCATCCACTAGTGAAGAGTCAAGTGATGATGAAGCCGAAACTGGAAATATGTGCTTCATGGCAAATGAAAGTTCGGTAAGTGAAATCTCTGATATTTCCTTTGAAGAACTTCTAGATGCTTTTCAAGAACTATTTGAAGAATCTAGAAAATTGAGTTTCAAAAATAAAGATTTAAAATCTGAAAATCTAAAGCTTTCCCAAAAGAATGAAAAGCTCAGCAGTGAAAATTCTGAGTTGAAAAAGAAAAACCTTATGCTTATGTCTGAAATTTCTTCTACTAGCTCCAAAACTAAAAATCTGCAAGTAGAAATTTCAGAGCTAAAAAGTAAAACTGAGAACCTCATGAAAACGGTTTTCAAGTTTACTAAAGGTAAAGAGAACTTGGATAAACTCTTATCCTCTCAGAAAGTCTCTTTTTACAAGAATGGTAATGGCTACTCTCATTTCAAAAAACCTTCTTGTATGAATCAAAAGACCACGTTTGTGAAAAGTTCATCTGAACCAAATAAGGAGTATTATAATGTTAATCTTTTTAACTCCTCTAAGGTTGTAGACAAACCCAAATCCAAATGGATATGGGTTCCAAGGTCTAACAAAAAGGGACCCGATTGGGTACCAAAAAAAAATTTTACTTAATGATTTGCAGGCTCCAAATAAGAAGAACAGATGGATTCTAGACAGTGGATGTTCAAAACACATGACAGGACATCCAGACCTTTTTGTTGTTCTTCATCATAAAGAAGGAGAAACCGTCACCTTTGGAGATAACAACAAAGGTTTGATAATGGGCATTGGTAATATTGGTAACATAGATAGACCTCTTATCAAAGACGTTCTCCTTGTTAAAGGCTTAAAACATAACCTACTAAGTATCAGTCAAATGTGTGACACAGGTTATAATGTTAGCTTTAATCATGATGCATGCCTCATAGCAGACTCCAATGAAAACATCATCTTAAAAGGTATAAGAAAGAATAATATATATGAACTATACCTAGAAAACATCACAGAACATTGCCTCATAGCTAATAATGACACTCAACATCTATGGCACATGAGAATGGGTCATGTCAATTCTAAATACATGTCTAAATTAGCTAAAGATAAGTTAGTACGTGGGTTACCCAAAATATCTTTTAAAAAGGATTATTTTTGTGATGCATGTCAATTAGGAAAACTGTCAAAATCATCTTTCAAATCAAAAAATATCATTTCAAGTAAAAGACCTTTAGAGCTTCTCCACCTGGATCTTTTTGGTCCTTCTAGAGTAGCTAGTCTTAATCATAATAGATATGCTTTTGTCATTGTAGATGACTACTCAAGATTTACTTGGGTAATATTTTTGAAAAACAAAAGTGATACGTTTTGTCAATTTGAAATTTTGTGTAAAAAATTACAAAATGAAAAATCGTGTTCTATTGTTAAAATCCGTAGTGACCATGGAGGAGAATTTGAAAATGAACTCTTTGTAAATTTTTGTAACTTGCATGGTATTTCTCATAACTTTGCCTTTCCTAGAGCTGCACCTCAAAATGGTGTAGTAGAAAGAAAGAATAGAACCCTTCAGGAATCTGCCAGGACTATGCTCCAACACAATAATCTTGCTAAATCTTTTTGGGCAGAAGCTGTTAATACTGCATGCTACATAACAAATAGAGTTCTCATTAGACCCTTATTAAATAAAACTCCCTATGAACTATTCTATGACAGAACTCCAAGAATAAACTATTTCAAAGTCTTTGGATGTAAATGCTTTATCCTAAACACAAAAGATAGCCTGGATAAATTTGATGCTAAATCTGTTGAAGGCATATTCTTAGGATATTCAAGTCATAGTAAAGCATACAGAGTTTTCAATAAGAGTTATAATACTATTGAAGAATCTATGCATGTTAGTTTTTGTGAATCTATTGATCAATCTGTTCATAAGCAAACTAATGATGATGATGTTGAAAGTACAGATTTATTTTTAGATAACACAGCTAAGTCTAATGAAGATGATCATCAAAGAACATTTATCGATATCAAAGATCATCCTCAAAAGCAGATTTTGGGAGAACTGACAAAGGGGGTTCAGACTAGAGCTCAGTTAGAACGAATTGCAAATATGGCATTCATTTCTCAACTTGAACCAAAGAAGATTGATGAAGCCATCTTTGATGAGTTCTGGATGCTAGCCATGACTGAAGAACTGAATCAATTCCAAAGAAATGAAGTTTGGGATCTTGTACCTAGACCAAAGGATCATACAATCATTGGGACAAGATGGATCTTCAGAAACAAGCTAGACGAAACAGGTAATGTTATAAGAAACAAGGCCAGACTAGAAGCTCAAGGATACAACCAGGAGGAAGGTATTGATTTTGATGAAACATTTGCTCCTGTTGCTAAACTTGAATCTATTAGAATGTTTCTAGCATATGCAAGCTATATGGATTTCAAATTATATCAAATGGATGTTAAAAGTGCTTTCTTAAATGGTTTTATAAATGAAGAAGTTTATGTAAAACAACCTCCAGGATTTGAAAATGAACAATATCCAGATCATGTTTTCAAACTCAAACGTGCTTTGTATGGTTTAAAACAAGCACCTCGTGCTTGATATGATAGACTTAAAACCTTTTTGTTAAAAACTGGTTTTTCTGTTGGCAAAGCAGACTCTACATTATTTGTTAAAATAGTGAATAATCATACCCTAATTGTTCAAATATATGTAGACGATATCATCTTTGGATCTTCTAACAGCACTCTTTGTAAAGAATTTTCTAAGTCCATGCAGAAAGAATTTGAAATGAGTATGATGGGAGAACTCACCTACTTTCTTGGACTGCATATTAAGCAAACCAAGGATGGAGTTTTCATCAATCAATCTAAGTATGCTCGTGAACTTCTGAAGAGGTTCAACATGAACTCAACTGCTTCAAAATCTACTCCTATGAGCACTACTACTGTTCTGGACAAAGATGAAGATGGTAAGTCTGTTGATACAAAGGTATACCGAGGTATGATAGGATCACTTATTTATCTAACTGCTAGCCGTCCAGATATTATGTTCAGTGTTTGCTTGTGTGCTAGATTTCAGTCAAATCCAAAAGAATCACATCTTAAAGCTGTAAAAAGAATAATGAGATATTTAAAAGACAGTTGATTTTGGATTATTCTATTCAAAATCCTCTACATTTGATCTAATCTCATACAGCGATGCTGACTTTGCTGGAAGTAAATCTGACAGAAAAAGCACAAGTGGAACATGTCATATGCTAGGGCACTCACTAGTATCATGGTTCAGTAAGAAACAAAACTGTGTATCCTTATCAACTACTGAAGCTGAATACATTGTTGCTAGCCTAGCCTGTACACAAGTTATCGGGATGAAACAAACCTTAAAAGATTTTGGTTTAAATTTTGAAAATACAACTATTTTCTGTGATAATACGAGTGCTATAAACTTATCTAAGAATCCTATTTTACACTCACGAACTAAGCACATTCAAATAAGACACCACTTCTTAAGAGAACAAGTCTTAAACAACATAATTAAACTAGAATTCATACCCACTAATCAACAGTTAGCAGACATATTCACTAAACCATTGAAACATGAAGACTTTACACGAATTAGAAGAGAACTAGGAATATGCAAACTAAGTGACTTATAAATTAATCACACTTATTATAATACTTCTTATAAGTTTTGTTAAAATCTTATTTTAAATAGCTTTTCTTCTTATCGATTTTTGTTAGTCAAATTAGGTTTCCATATTCACGTACACTTTAAACTCTTATAAGACACATTCTTTATGTCTTTCAACTTGTCATCTTTCAAGTACACATCCATTATGTCTCCTTGTCCTATCTCCTTTCACTCATATCCATAAAAACTAATTATATTAAAAGCTATCATAACATTGTTCCCATCACTCATCTCATAACTCCTTTATTATTTTTGTCCTTTTGTGAAAACTTCTCTTACGATAAATTGATTCACCTTCTACATGATAACATATTAGTTTATGAGAACTCTTGCTTTTCAAATTATTAGTTAAAATCAAATGATTATTTTTTTAGTTCTTTTACCTTTTTCTAAAGATCTAGTTGCTATGTTCTCATGTAAATTTTTACTATATCATTTGATATATCATAGATTACGTACACTCTATTATATCTCACGTAAATTTTTACTATATCATCTTTTATATCATACCCTAACGAACTATCTATTATCATCTCTTCATGCTTTACATCTTTTACAAAAAGTATCATAAAAACACTTGTACTCCACCCATTAGTACATTTTGTATCACCTTTTTATCTCTCTCTATATATATTATATGAAGCTCCTTCTCATATATTTTATATCTCTCTCCAATCGAGACTCATTAAAACCTTGTCCTTTATATTTTTTTCTCATTAGTACCTTTAGTACTTTCTCTCTCTCTCATACGAATTGAGTCTCCATTCTTGTCAATTCTTGTTTGTGACTCCTTTACCAATTTAAAACTTAACTTTATTCTCTAATAACTATGAACTTCCTCAAATCGAGTTTCTTTAAAAATATGTTTATCAAATAAACATTAATTCATGTCAATCATAACTTTATCTCATGTATTTCATCTCATATCAATCATGAATTTTTTAGTACTTCTTATCCTACTCAAAAATCCATATATGTCATCTCACTTCTCTCTATGACTACTCACACTCCTTCCACACATATCCACAAAAATAATTCTTATGTAAGCAATTATTACTCTTCACTCATGAATATCTTTTTGTCTCATCATCTCTCTCACCACTATTCATAGTCAAAGTATGTCCCTCTCATATTTACGTATACTCATAGAAATCACAAATGTGAAGACACATTAATCATGACACATTTTTAAGGCATTCTTTTCTTTCCAAAATGTCATATCTTTCAAACCACATATTCGTAACACCCTTCTTTATGTCTATTCATTCTTTTTTCACACATATCAAAATATATACTTATTAAATAACAAATTATTGCATCTCACTCATACCCCATGGGTTGTCCTATTCTAAACTCTCCATTCACGAATTAAGAATACTTTCACATAAAGTAAAAAGTTGCTTGTTTTATTAGGCCATTATTTTTAAAATCATTCACTCTTTATAATTCAACATGACGCCACATACTCTATTAATGGCTTCTCTCACTAGTCGATAAACTCACCCATAGTAAAATCTATATATTTCAAAACTATGTCCTTCTCAACCCAATATAATACACTATCTTCAAACATTGATTTGATTTGTCATTCACAAGTCTCTTAACTTACTACTCACGGATTTCCTTATTTGACTAAATTCTAAAAATCACTCACTTCCAATGTCATTCAAAACCTATCAAAATTATTTTCATTCCTCTATTTAATGGATTGATTCATCACACACCAATTCCACTCGTATCTCTCTATCATCCTACAAACTATTACCCACTTCAAACTCGCCCTTCTTAGTCCTCCTTTTTCCTTACAAACTCTTGCAATGGCCTCTTCCTCCTCCAACAATGTGATTACTGCAACAGATCTAAGGTATCCAGATCTGTTTCACAACTACAACTTACTATGCTCTCGCCCCATTCATGAAGGTAAATTGGTTAACTTCGACGACTTCATGCTATTTGACTTAGACAACTATCTCCCTGAACTCAAACCTCTACTAGGATCTTCATCCCAAGCTGCCTATTATCCCGAACTAGTTCGACTATTCTATACCAACTTCTCTACTGATCATGAACAAACCACAATCACCACCAATGTTCGAGGCAAGCTGATGTTTTTCGATGCTTCCGACCTAGGTAGAATTCTAAACCTACCTTCCACCGGCACCGACCTCAACACCATAGTACCTATCGAACGGTCGATACTTCAAAAAATTCTTCTCTGTACCAACTGCTACCAACTACCCTAGCACATGAGGAATCTCCAACCTCATGCTCAATTACTTGCCCAGATTCTTCTCCACAACATCTATCCCAAGCTTCCCCGCAAGGGATTAGTCCCACGAAAAATCTCTCTCCTTATCTACGCAGTTTTTTCTTCTATTCCGATAAACTGGTCCTCCATTCTGTTCGACCTTTTTATTCGTTATCGAAAATTCGAGCCTCTTCTTTTTGGGTGTTTCATAACTCTCATTCTCAAATACTTCAAAGTACCCCTTCACAACAAAGTCATCCTCCGTCCCTCTCAGGTCCTCGATGATACCACCTTCAATCTAAGGTCCCTGCACATGCCCGACTCTGATGAAGAAGATCCAACATCCACCTTCAATTACTTCCCTACTCTGATGGATATCGAGCGCTCTCAGGATCGTATCCTTCGCAATCAAGCCCTGTTGCAGCAGACTCGTCAAGCTCACAAGCGGAATCGTGCCGACCGAACACATCCACCTCCTCCACCTTCGGGATAAACTTGTTTTTTTTTTCGGTCTGTAATAACCTTTAATTCCTTTTGGTCTGTAATAACTCTTTTACTTTGATCCCTTCCTTTTTGTCCATGACAAAGGGGGAGAAAACTTGTCTCCATTATTGGAGAAATACTCTCTTTAAACTTTTTTTCAATATTTTATCATATTATTATTTCTATGCATAATGTCTTTTTGACAGGGGGAGCATATTTTGTCATCATCAAAAAGGCGGAGAATGTTGAGAAACTCTGTTTTGATGTCACATAATATGATACACTGTCGTATTTGATTTTATATGATATGATAATATGTCCTCTTGAAAAATGTTATATTATGACTGAATATGTTTTGCCATAAATCTAACGAGTATTTGATGCAAGGATATCTCACCCAATAAGGATGGAGACTTCCTGATTCAAGTACAACTATGGTGCAATCATACTCCTTGAAGAAAAAGCTTGATGAGCCATGCATTCCTAAAGTTCAAATGAAGAGATCAGCTACCTCAAAATGAAGACTTTTTTCTTCTTTAGAGTCATATGTAACAGAGCCTTCAGGAACTTGCATATTGCATATTACATACTCATTCATAAAAACTATATCATAAAAGTATACGATAGTTTCAAAAAGCTCCTTTTTGAAAACCAATAATTGTACCTTCTTACAACCCTTTATGAAAAAGATATTTTGTCATGTAATAATTATACCTTACACTATATACAAGACAACATGAAAAAGAAATGTAGGAAAAAGACAAAAACATAAAATCGGCTACATAGGGAAAAACAAATATAATATGTTTTTGAAAAGACTCTAGTTACCTTCTTTAAAGAAATGTTTTTAATATAAGAAAAAGACAAAAACATAAAATCGACTACATAGAAAAACAAATATAATATGTTTTTGAAAAGACTCTAGTTACCTTCTTTAAAGAAATGTTTTTAATATAAGAAGAATACAAAAACATAAAATCGGCTACACAAAAGAAAAACAAATATAATATGTTTTTGAAAGGACTCTAGTTACCTTTTTACAAAACCATAGAATGTCGACTTACTTGAAGTCATCATTCTCTTTTGTACAAAGCATTAAATACCTCCTGTAACAAATCCTTGTTAATATCCTTCTCAAAGAATGTCGACCTTCTTTTAGTCCTCATTCTCTCTGAAGACTTTGAAAAACACAACATAAAGAAAACACTTGACATGACTATGTACAAATAAATATCTCAAAGCACTCATTGTACTTACACTCATTTAAAGTAAAGAAGTACTTATGTACCTCAAATCATTAATTAGAATAAAGACAAAACTACAACCCAACGTTCAATGTACTATTGTAAGAAATAGACTTTTTACATAAAATATGTATTACCTAAAATATTACAACGACTAGTGTACCCTATATTTTACTTTTATGGAAAAAGGCATTCTCAAATTTCTCTAAAAGATATTTTTGAAATGACATAACATTTCACATTTCAAAAAGGCTACGATTTCAAAATGTAACGACTACTTTTTCATAACCTATATAAACACACTCAAATAAACTATTCAACGATGGAATGGAATAGACGTGTGAGCTTACAACGAGAAAAATTCCTATTCGATATTTGAAAAGAGAGCCTTGAAAAAGAAAGAGAAAAAGAAAAGAAAGAAAAGAGAAAAAGTCAAGTCCAGCTCTTTGACAAAGAGCATCCTCTGAGTGACAAACAGAACATTCTGAGAATCCTTCATTCGTGCATTCATATTATTCTGAAGGTTCTATAGGAAGTATTGTAACTCTGTTATTCATTGTTTTCCTTCTTTATTGAAAGAAGTAGACCTCTGTGAAAGAGGGTGTTGCCCTTCTCTGTTGAGAGAAGAAGACCTCTGTGAAAGAGGGTGTTGTCCTTCTCTGTTGTGGGAAGAAGACCTCTGTGGAAGAGGGTGTGCCCCTTCTCTGTTGAGAGAAGAAGACCTCTGAGGAAGAGGGTGTTGTACTATTTATCCAGTGACTCGGATGTTATAGTGGAAAGCTCAAGTGGTTTGCTTGGGGACTGGATGTAGGTCTGGGTACTGACCGAACCAATATAAATTCTATGTTTTATGTGTTGTGCCTTATTGCCTGATTATTTTATTTTATCGATCTATATCGTATTTCACTATTCACCCCCCTCTAGTGGAATTTCATAAGTGGTACAAAACTTCGAGATCAATTGTACTATCATGCTTCGAGTGGTAAGGATTTGTTAGTCCCCAGTCATCGCTAATTTGTCATAGGTGGTACATCTAAGTTCTTTTGCAGAAGTTAGGGATGTATCCTATTTTGTTTGGCCTTTGAAAGTTTCTCTCGTTTATCATACCACCACAAGAATTCTGTGGATTAGCGATGAACGCTATCCATCGTTAAGCCATCATAAATCCGTCGTTGAACTGTGTAGCGATGGATTGACGATGGCTTAGCGATGGATAGTGTCCATTGCAATTTCTTGGTCACTAATTAGCGACAGAACTGATATGTTGTTACTTCCATCACTAATTTACGACAGATTAGCGAATGCCATGATCCATCACGAGTCTGTCGCTAAATAAGCACTGTTTTGGTTTTGTGACAGATACATATCCATCGCTAATCTGTCGTGAAAATTTAATGACGAATAAATTTCATCACCAATTTAGCGATGAGTTACATTCTATCGTAAAACATCGGTTGATTCAGATTTTGAGACAGATAATATATGTCGCTAATCTGTCACAAAATTTAAACAAAAATAAAATAATTTAGTTTGAAATATAAATATTAAGAAAAAATTTCTCATTATACAATTTATATAACCTGTGTATAAAAGAAAAAGTACACATAAAAAATACATATACAAAGTAGGTGAAACAAATTTAACACAAGTTATAAGTGAAACAAATTTAACAAGTAGGTGAAAATATACAAAGAGTTTCGTTTGAAACAATAAGTACGTGAAACAAATTCAACACATGAAGCTACTCCTCGCCAAGATTCTGAGCATCATCCTCTTCATTGTATTGATCTGCCCCTCCATCCTTGCATCCATCAGCTCCTCTACGTTGATCATCTCTAGCATCCTACAAGAGAACCAAAATATTAGTATTGATAAACAAAATATAATGAAATAAATTATAAGAAATGCACATAATCTAAGGTAATCAAAGTAACATGGATGAATGACACATAGACTAGTAATAAAGTGAAGGACATTAACAGAATTCAGAGGCCAACAAACAGTACATGTAGAGTCCCTAAAAACTAATGATATAATGAAATATTATAGGCATATACGTATTGAAATCTAACGACATGGAACTTTAGATATGTATTAAAATAAATATTATACGTACCTAACGGGTACCAGAGCTCATGTTGAAGGTAGACGAAGTTTTTCTGTCCCAAAAAAAGTTGCACAACTCATTATCGACAAGGTTGGAAATGACTTTATGTAAAAAGTCACGCATTGTGTCTTGAAGAAGCTGGCGGATACCATCTTAAGAAATAGTAGGGTCAATCGGATGTTGAGAGTTGATGCTGATGGGAGAACTCTGAGAGCCCTAGCTGGAAGAGGCAACGATTGTTGTGGTGTTCATATTACTCCCAAACCCGAACACACAACCTTTTTTGGGTTCACTGGTTGCAGTCACCCATGCTACAGGATCAAAAGGCGGATGTTGAGTGGAGTCACCACCATATTGAGTACTCTTTCCATTGTGCTACCGATCCTAGAAGATGATGCAGTAATGACTTCATAATTTCTCGTATTACTTCTTGCTTCTCAAACCTCGCACTACACATGAATGAATACACATTAACAATCGATTGTCGATATACACTTTTTATAAGTTAAGTATTAGACAAGTGACAATGAAATACTTACCGTCGACTATCGATATACACTATTTCAATTAGTCGTCGTGTGTTAGACTGAGAAGACCCAACATTCGTACGACTCGCTTGGACTGTTGTACAAAAATAAGAAAATTCATGTATGTATTCTATATACATATTGAGTAAATAACTTTAACCATTATGAAACTATACATATTAACCGACATTGACTCGTGATGTGTATGAGTAGCTGGTGTAGGTGGGTCATGTGCAAGTGAAACATCATCTATAAAACAATGAGTTAGAAATTCACACAATGCATATTTAAATTAATCAAGTATATAATTATTTAAATGATATACCTATCAAAGTTGTATGTGAAGACGAAGGCTGAGACTGACGATCATTGAATTGAGATCTTATAAAGACGATTAACAAGTAACAATTTTTATATCAACATATAAGCAAAAACATAATGAATGTCTATATTTAAATATAACACAAAGACATCTACCTAATGATGTCTCACAGCCTCCACTTAGTCCTCGACCACTGGGTGTTCGATCACTGCGACCTCCATAAACTATATTGTAACAAATAAAAATGTTATTTTGATCAGTTACATAATACTTGATCTTAGCATGGCATGCATGGACATGACATATGCATGAAATATTAAGATTTAAAGGTCCTACATGAATAAGTTTTATAACTATGCATGGACTTTTAAACCTAAATCAAAATGGAATCTAACCTGACCCGGTTACACCCATAAATAGAAATAGTTGCGTCGTGCGAGGTTTCAACTTTGCTCTCGAAGGTTGGCTGACAACGATTCTTAACTCATTTCACTCAAGTGCGAGCACATAAAAGTTACAAGGGAGGTGGAAGATGAGGTGATTGTTTACGAACGGATGATGGAGATGAGATGGCTACCATCTCACTCAACGTGAGCTGTCTGGCTTATTACCGCTCATCACCATCGCTACCACAAGTACCAGCCACCCTCCTCCGTCACCCCAATCTCATGCGAGTAGTACAACCAATGCCCATCAACCACACTCTCATAAGGAAATTGGCCACCACCACCGCCATTCATTCTGATGTTGTCATCCCGCACAAGAACTCCAAGGCCGCCTCCCAGCAGCTAGGCTACGCACTCAGGCACCTGAAGAAGGATGCCATCACAGAAAATGCAAAGCATTTCCTCGAATAGTTGGAGTGCGACGCACTGGATTTCCACTCCATCGCCTTCCTCATCCGGGCCTACGGTTACCTTGGCCTCTACGGTGACCTCTCCAAGTTCGCCAAGAGGGTCGACGCCCTCCTCGACGAGGTGACCTCCAACCTCTTGATCGTCGAATTCTCCAGAGTTGGCCTTGTGGGCAAGATGGAAGACCAAGCACAGAGGCTTCCCCTTTCTCGCTCAAACCCTCGACCAAGATCACAATGTTGGAGGTGTACGCCGATCTGGGTTGTTTGGAGAAGATGGACGACACCTTCATCTTATCCTCCTCCTCCTCGAAACAGAGAGTTACTCCCCCAGAAGAGCGCCTAATTCAGAAGATGGCGATGGTGTATACAGAAAATTACAGATTCTCTCGGTTGGAGGATTTGGGGATTGAAGTTTCATCAAGGTCTGGAAGAAGAACTCGCCTCGCTTGGTGCCTGATGCTCCTCTCATGCGCCACGCAGCTCTGGCCGATCGGCAAACAGGGAAGGAAGGAGGACGCTGCTCCGGCGAGGCTGCAGACGGGGAAAGGCAAAAGAGAAGAGGGAGGAGGTGGCACCGCAGACAGGGCTCTAGGTGGTGACACAAGGTAAGGGAGAGAACTTGGGTGGCTGCATGGAGTATGAAACAGAAAAGGAAAGGGGCGATGGAAATATTGTCTCAAACGTCATCGCAAATTAGCGATCGACGAAAAACTTTCGTCGCTCATCTGTTGCAAAGTTGCGACAGAGTTTAAGATGGAATGTTTCTGTTGCTAATCTTTCGCTAATTAGCGATGAATTTTGAGACAGAATTTTTCTGTCACTAATTCCACAACTAATTCCAATTTTAGGGATGACTAGTTTTCTCTAGCTAATCCTTCACAAATTTGTGATGGATTATTTTTGTCGGTAATTAACATTTTTCTTGTAATGTACCACTCCTTTTGAATTTTAGTTTCAGTTAGTCACTCGGGTTAACAAAATGCATAGCATAATAAACTCCTGAGTGGTCTCTTCTGTTACGGTTGCCTTATCCGGCGAGTACCCGCAGGATAGCAAAAAGAGAAACTCAATTATTATATTTTGTGCATTTTGTTTCATGTGGAACTTGTGTTGGTCTGTGCCAGAAAATGCTTATGATGAATTATGACTATTTATGTCTTAAGTGTGATCTATGAAATTAATTGTTTCATGTGATATTCATCTAGTCCTCTCATGATACAAAATTGTCTTACAATATGATGATATCCATAGAATTGTATATACTTGGTACTTTGTACACATGCATAGACATGGTAATCCTATTGTTCAGACTGGTTGTAGTTTGACCTTATTTTTTAAACATTTTAAATGAGGAATAGACAGTGTAGAACAATTTTGGGATGCTATAGGAGCCATGATGCATGATTTTTTATATTCTCAAGACAACTTTTAAATAGTTTTATTAGTTTTATTTTTACTCTTTGTAATAAACTTATAAGTTTATCTAATGTTATACTTTATTAAACATGGGGAATGATACATTTTGTATGAATGCCTCTGATGTGCCTGAGTCATTTGACCTAAAATGAACTTATTATTTTCCCTATTTTTCAAAAAAAAAATATCACAAAATTGGTTTAAAGTTTTAGGGCATTACATGCTAAGATCAACATATGTATATAAGATATGTATATAAGATGAAGGTTGAGCCATGAGTGCTAACCTAGGACTCTGAGATTATCCATAGGTTCATTCATGATTGAATTATTGAAAACACATAAATGATGTGTTAAATTGTGTTGATGCAAATGTTGCATCTTTCGTGATAATCATTTTTGTTTAACTGATTTGAAATACATAATGTGATGCATAAATGTTTGAAGTAAAATTATGCTTCAAATATGAATCCATGCTATTTTAAATTATAAGCATGTTGATTTTGAAAATGCATATTGATGCATAAAAAATGTTATGGGTATTGAATCAAAAGTTTAAGTTATTATGAAATTTAAATATGATGCATTTATTATAAAAATGACATGCATTAAGAAAATGTTCTTAGAAAAGATAAGAAAAATTGCATTAATAATTTTGAGCTTGACAATTGAGGACAAGTGAGTCGGTCAAATGTGAACCAACGATAACACCAATCCTGTGGAATTGCCAGTAGTTTATGTGAGGGGTAATACCCAACAACATGTAGCCTAAACTTTGTCAGTAGTCTCTATAAGGGATAATTCTCAACACCAGGTAGACAGGTCGGTTGAAAAAGACCTATTCCTCAACCATGGTGTATTAGGAAAATTTTGGGCGCGGCTGAAATGGCTGATAGTTTCACCACGTATGTGTGTTTAGCAATTGACTACGATCTTATCCAGTCACGAGAATCCTTGACGAAGGTTCTTTAACTTTGGTATCTATGTCTCTACTAGCCAGGGGTAAAAATATGTGAATAAACACCCCCTGAAGGTACAATCTCTCATAGTGGACCGAGATAGTGGTGCCTTGGGTTTTGAATCAAGATGATCACTTAATTCTATAAAATATTTGCTAACATGATATTTAATGTAAAATCAATTTAATTTTAAAGACATCAATATTATTCATGCATATAAGATAAGCATGTAGATACATAATTATCTATTTATTTATTTTTTATTTGATTTTTATTTTCATAAAAAATTATGAGATGTAAGCAGTTTTTTATGTTTATTTAGATTAAATTATTTTGGTTATATATATAACTCATAAGGGATTGTGCAAGCAATTCCTTATGATCATTTAATTAATTGCAAGCATTTCGTTTCAGTTCAGTTGAAAAAATTACTTTGTAAAATGAAATAAGAACATGTATTGATTGTGGAAGAATACATGTGTTTTATGTTACATATGAGAGTTAAGACATATTTTTGTATATGATTTTGTACATACTTGATAGAGGTCTACTAGTATGTACTTTAACATTAAGTTGTCTTGTTTTTATTAAAAAAATTCAGGTTCACATAGATGAACGGACATATGCTACGGTACACAATGACTCAATTGATATTTTGGTGTAGACCAAGTTAATTTGAATTGTTCATGAGTCTTTGTGTTTTTGGCTTGTATAAATTCTAATATCCATCCAATGAAATGAAATGTTTTTTGAAAATGATTATGGTTTAGTTTTAGTTTTCAACATGTGACGGGCCCGAAGATTAGAGCAATTTTTCATTTTAAAATAACTTTCACTATGTTTTAAAAACAAAAATTTTCTGATGAAAATTTTAGGTCTAAATTTTTGAGGCATTATTAGGTCATGAATTCTTTTTGGGTACTCGATCTAACCATATATATTTAATAAAAATATTTTTTTAAAATTATATGAGTTCATGTTTGGGATTCTATTTTCGTGATCTGACAAAACCGAAACCCAATTATATGGGCGACTCTGAGTCAACTTTGACCTGGCCATGACCCAACCTATTGACAGCCCCAATTAAGGTCTATTGATGTGGAGTAGTGTTGTGAAAAGCGTTGAGGCGTAGCGAGGCGCTCCGCAAAAATCAGAGGCGAGGCGTAAAGCGTAAGCCTAAAAAAAAAATAAACTTGAAAAACTTTAAAAAATATCTAAAATTATAAATAAATAAAAAATACTTTATTGATGAAACAACAACCAACAAGAAATAAAATGCCTAGGAGAAGCACCACAATAAAATCATCACAAGAATGCTGCAATTGTAGATATCCACAACTGCTGTCAAAAGCTGTACGTAGGCAAATTATTGGCTCACTTCAAACTTTCATCCAAAAGTTTTCGGCCCTCCGTACCAAATGATAAAGAAAGAAGCGTAAACAAGGACACAATTCATGGAAGGTCAGCCTACTATCAAAGAAAAAGTAAAATCAATAACACCCATTACAAACCAGAGTTACAAAAATGGTTTGGATTCACTCCATATATTTAAGGATCTATAATACTTGGCACCAAGGGAAAGCTTGACATACTTATATCCAAGAACTTTATATCATTAATAACTGAACAAAAAGAAACAAGGGGAAAATGAAAAGCAAGACAAAGGCCGACTGCCGGACACATGAACACCCAAAGGTCCAAAAGACATGTAACTATAATGGAAACGGTGCCGCAGAAGGCCCCGACAATATAAAACCATATCCCCAAATCCTTGAGCCCAGTGTAAACCTCCAGTAAAGTATCCTTTCTGTACAAAAGTCAAGATCAACAGCAAGCTGATTTAGGTGGAGCATCACCAGGACCTGCATCTGGGTCTTGTTTGCTGATCTTGATGGCCTGACCCTGGAGCATCACCAGGACCGTGAAGAGAGGGAGAGCGAGTGGGAGAGGAGAGGGAGAGCGTGCGTGAAGGAGGAACGTGGCAGCTAGGTTAAAATTGTTTTTTAAACAATGCTTAAAAAACCCTATTTTGTGGTCAAATGAGGGCTTTGGCCTTCATTTGACTACGAAAATTTAAGGCATGTACGCCTCAGCGTGAGGCGCGCTTTGCCTCAAGGCGTGTGTCTCAAGGCGTATGAGGCGCACGCCTTAGGGCTTTTGTGCTTTGTTCATGCGCCTCAAGGCATAAAGCCCCTCGCCTTGAGGCACATTTTTAATAACACTATTGTGGAGTGACGATGATTGCTTGGTGCAGTGGTAAAGTGCTTGGCCATCTGCATGGAAACATGGTTTTGAGATTTAAGAGCGGCCACTTGATACAAGCAGAAGGTCAAAAGCCATGAATTACCCCTGATCCATCCTAGTTGCTTGCAACCTTGTAAACTTATCAAAATTTTCACAAACTTAAATGGTTGTTCTCTTCATAGCTGCCCCAAGCACATGAAAATGCACCACATAATACATTTCTTGTGTTTGGCTTAACTTTTACATGTTTTGCTTAGAAAAATCTTTGGTGTATGCTGCAAAGTCGAAGTTGGGGTACTCCCCGGTGGGCAGGAGAGATCCCGGAGGCCAGTCAATGTGCAGTCGGTGATGAAGACCTTTTTTTTTTAATTATCCAAAAAAAAAAAAACTACACGAGCCCTGATCATGACCAGCTAAAATGATTCACAATAGCGTTATTTTTTACATCATGACTTTTCACAGCTCTCTACATACGCTCAAGCAAGATTTTATGATGTTTTATTGGGGAAAAGTTTTATATATGGAAATCTTTTCATAAGTTTCCAGGAAATTTGTTTCCTAATAACTGTCCCTTGAGGGAAAAGCAATCTCATGTAAATGAGATCCGGATGATATGGTTGCGACTTTGTCATCTTGATACAAGTAATGTAAGAAATTAAACAAGTGTGAGTTTTTTTTTATAACCCGAAGAAACTACACCCAGAAAGAGGACATGGTCGTGTTGGCTCGGCCAAAGATACAGATGGTGTAAAACTCCATGGCAAGGATCCCCACCCCCGGAGCCTATGTTGGGCATTGACTTGAGCAAAGACAACCTTGACCACCCGTCTAATGGCCAAGGCCCCACCCCACTACTCCAACCCACTCTTGAGGCTAAAAAAAGTGTGAGCTTGGTGAATCCTTGCCTTGGAGTTTTAAGGATAGGATTAAAATTAAGGGTTTTACAAAATGGTCCTTGCCTTTTTCGTGATTTGCAAATCAGTCCTAGACTTATGCAATTTCGCAAATCGGCCCCCACCTTTTTCATGTTAGTGCAAAATAGTCCTTCCGTTAAGATGAGGTCAAATTAACCAGGATCAAATATTGACCATGGTTAAACGTCATGTAAAATGACTATGATGCAGTACATATCTGTTTCCTTTCAAAACCCTTCCTCAGGAGGCTAGCTTGCTGGCTGAAGAAGGGTAGTGGATAGGGGTTGGGATCAAGTGACATTGAATTTCAATATCCACCACACATCCTGTACGGAGGGCATGTTCATGCCACAAAAAATGGTCAGGTGTTACAAAAATGCCTTTGAAGGAGCTCAAAAGGTCTTACAGAAATGACCTTAATAAAGCTCAAAAGGACACCATAAAATGTATGGTAGATTTAGAAAATTCACAATTGGTGGTGATTTTCAATATCAGTTGATCTCAACCAGGTGGATAGATGTTTTCTCTGGTAGATGAAAGAAAGTCTCTCTCTCTCTCTCTCTCTCTCTCTCTCTCTCTCTCTCTCTCTCTCTCTCTCTCTTTCTTTATATATATATATATATATATATATATATATATTGGGTACTGTTGGGTACATAGAATCTTCTTACTACATTCTCTCTCTCATGGGTTCGGTTAGCTACACAGAATCTTATTACCACATACAGCTTCAGAATTCATTTTGATCAGGCCACTCTAATTTGTTTATGAATTTATTTATGAATTGCTACACAGTAATGTATGAACTCTTTTTACAAGAGATAGTGTTAAATCAAAAACCATTTAATTGTTTAATCCTTATATGCTACACTTTGTTTTTTAATGTTGGCTGCATAAAATATAACTCCACCATGAATAGACTTTTATGTTACACCACCTTTCTGTAGAATCATGGGGCTCACTTTTTCCAGCAAAATATGGGAAATTGTTTTAGCACCTCACCGAGTGATAAAGCGGGTTACAACATACTGTCTCTTTTTATTTCCTTTTGTAAGTGGGGAAGCAGTATGTGTAAAAGCAATATGCGAGGACGCAAACACATACCTGGAGTTTTGGAAGCACACAGTAACGCTGTAAATCGCCAGACAGTAAGCTTTAAATTACAGCCTCTCAACCTTTCAGATTTCTGTATATCATTGTATCACACGTATAACACTGTCTCTTGTGTAATACTTATTAACATTGTTCACGGTTTGCACTGTTTCTTAATCAAGCCTCAAAGGCCATTTTTATCACACTAAAAGGGGCTGGATTAGGGTCATGTCCAACGGAGAAATGTCCCTTCACCTCAATAGCTGCACCCCATGAACAGACTTTGTAACGTGTATTTTGATGTAGCTTATATTTATCTGTATTTTACTTATGTTTTCTGTTTTGGTAGTTAATTGCACAGGCTTGTTGGCCAATAACATGAGAGCACACAATCGTTGAAATCTCATTCTAACGATAGTTTTATGACCATATTTTCTTACATCTCTCACTTGCCCATAAAGGACAACCTGTACTGCCAAGCTTTTTTCATTAAATGACTTATGTGTTGGCATACATTTTGAGTAGTACTTTGTTCACGCATTGTCAGTGAACTTATATACTCACCACTTAGACATACCTTAGTCATGTCTAGTGAAAACTTTCTGTGCCTGCTTTAATTAAGGATTTGTTACTATGTCACCGGAAAGAACACAATCAATCAACTGTTATTTCATTTTTTATAAGCAAATCATGTACATATTGATATTTGACTTCAATATGCTTATTCTTAGAGCTATCTTCTACTGTATGAATCAAATGTATAGCAGTTTTGTTATCACAATAAATTTGAATTAAATATCTTAGAATATTAATTTTAAATCATTTAGGAAGCAATTTATCCAAACAGCAAAAATAACTGCTATGTTACAGGCTATATATCCAGCTTCCTAGGTATGATGTGTTATAGACCCTTGCTTCTTGAATAACCATAGATTTTGCTTCATCTCTATCACCAACAAAATCTGTATCAGAATAACCCATAAGCCTTAGCCTATCTTTTGATAGCATAGCTTGAATTCTTTAGTTTGCTTTAGATATTGAAAGATATTTTTCATTGGTTCCTAACGAGGGGATTCAAGATTGCTTTGGTATTTACTTGCTAAACTCTCAACAAAACTTAGATCAGGTCGAGTGTAAAGCATAATATATGTCAAGCTTCTAATTGTCTGAGCATAGGAAACACCTAATCTCGTTTGTCCATCTTTTGAAGAATTATTCTTACTTAATCTTAAGTCTTTAACTATAGGAGTACCCTTCACATTGGTACTTTCCATTTTAAATATCTTTAGAAAATGATCAAGATATTTTTCTTGACTTAGACATTACAACCTCGATTTTTTATCTCTTTAGATTTTAACTCCAAAGATACATGAGGCTTCACTCATATCCTTCATTTCAAATCGAGAATTCAACTAACATTTAGTCTTATTTATCATATCTATGTTATTTTCTATGATTAATATATCATCAACATAGAGGGATAAAATAGTAAACTTACTCTCACTTTTCTTGGCATATAAGCAATAATCCAAATTATTTGCCTTATAACCCGACTTGGTTATGGCCTTATAAGATGTCAAGTGCCACTGCCTCAATAACTGCTTAAGTCCATACAAAGATTTATTTAACTTGTATGTTTTATCCTCTTGACACTACAAGAAAATATATCATTATCGGCCAAAAAAATAGCGATGATAAATGATCATCAATAATAATTTAATCTCAACAACATATAATGTTGTACTAAAAACATCTATTGTCGATGATATTTTATTGTCTCTCTTATCCCACCGGTAATATGCGTAGGAAGAGGCAGAAGATGGTAGGGAAGACATAATGTCGATGATATTATCATCACCAGAAAATCTTTTTTAATTATAACGATAATTAATTATCACCAATTACAAGAAGATGGTAATTATCATTGATTTTAATCAATAGCCGACAATAATTATTGTCAAATTAAAATTATATAGCCGACAATATTTATTATCGATTTTAAACTAACATAGTTGATGATACTTTATCGTTGATATTAGCAATATAGCCAACAATTTTTATCATCGGCTATGACCAGTTTTTTTATTTTGAAACTAACAAAGCCAATGATACATTATCATCGCTATAAGAAAATAGCTGATGATATTTATCATCAGTTATGTCTTTTTTTTATTTTAAAACTAACATAGTCGATGATAAATTATCATTGGTATAAGAAAAATAGTTGACAAATGTTATCATCAACTATGTTAGTTTCAAAATAAAAAAACAAAAATTGGATATCGCCGACGATAAAAATCATTGGCTATATTGCTTATATCGACGATAAAGTATTATCGACTATGTTAGTTTTAAAATTAAAAAAAAAATTCGATACAACCGATGATAAAAATTGTCGGCTATATTCCTTATACCGACAATAAATTATTGTCGGCTTAAAATCATATAGCTGACTATATTTATCATCCGTTTTAAACTAACATAGCCATTTGGGGATCACAAAAAGCCCTAGGTTATGCGAAAATAAGGTTTGGGGGCCACCAGTTTGCGTAATTTGCTTATATATATATATATATATATATATATATATATATATATATATATATACTAAAACAGAATTTTGCACATTATAATGGAATTGTGCATCACTATAAGTCAACAACTTGTAAAATCTTGATGAATTTCATAGAAAAAATTTTAAAAAAGGAAATGACACACTTACTGCTTACGGAATTGTCACGAAGAAAATAAATTTTGCATCACCTCATGCGATATTTAGAAATTTCTGCAAATATTCATCATTAATAAGTTGATTATTTGTAATCCATTGACGACAATAATTATCATCATCAATATGTTAAATATATGTAATCTATTAAGGATGATAATTATCATCATCAATATGCTAATTATTTCTGAGTTGTTGATTTTCAAGCCTTAAAAGATTCTTCTTATACATCATAATTAGATGATCCAAGAGTCAGTTTCTATAAAACCATGCGTCTAGATCACAACCGTTTGGTGAAATTTTAGAAAAAAAATTATGAAAATCTTGATGCATGCCGGTTTACATATTTGACTGGTTTACATATTTTAGTCACCCTGGATCAAAGGAAACTAAAATATGTAAACTAGTATTAACTAAGATTTTCATAGTTTTTTTTTGTAAATTTAACCCTATAAATGCATTTGGTGTGATCCATTTGCTTGGAATCGACTATTAGATTATCGTTATCAGATCAAGAAATGTCATTTTTTATGCTTGCATATTTACAAAAATTTTGAGCCATTGATTTTCAAGCCTTAAAAGTTCCTTCTTATACATCGTAATCAGATGATCCAAGAGTTTGTTTCTATAAAACCATGCATCTAGATCACATCAGTATGGTAAAATTTTTGAAACAAAAAACTATGAGAATGCACAATAATTATAGATATAAAATTGATGATAATTATCGTCATTAATATAAATCTAAAACTGATGATAATTATCGTCGCTCTTAATAAATAACTAACAATAAATGTTTGATGTTAAAATTTTAGATTTTTGCATGTGGTGCCAGTTTACATATTTTTGTTACCTTGGATCAAGGGAAACTAAAATATGTAAACTAACAAATTATGTAAACTGGTATGAATCCAGATTTTCATAGTTTTTTTTTTTTTGCAAATCTAACCTTATAGATGCATTCAGTGTGGTCCACTTGCTCGGAATCGACTATTGGATCACCATAATCGGATCAAGAAATGTGATTTGTTATGCTTGCATATTTACAAAAATTTTGAGACATTGATTTTCAAGCCTTAAAAGATCTTTCTTATACATCGTAAAAGGATGATTCAAGAGTTTGTTTCTATAAAACAATGCATCTAAAAACGGTAAAATTTTAGAAAAAATAAAAAAATGTATGAAAATGCACAATAATTATAAATTTAAAATCTATGATAATTATCATATTAATATAAATCCAAAATCGACGATAATTATTGTTGCTCTTAATAAACAACCGATGATAAATATAGTTGTTGATGTTAAAATTTTAGATTTTCGTGTGTGGGAGGCCTCCCTCTCTTTTTCTTTTTGTTCCCTCCTAAAAACCTTATATCCCTCCTCTTGTCGTCCTCTCTCTCTCTCTCTCTCTCTCTCTCTCTCTCTCTCTCTCTCTCTCTCTCTCTCTCTCTCTCTCTCTCTCTCTCTCTCTCTCTCTCTCTCTCTCTCTCTCTCTTCTATGCTCCCTCAGTCTACCACCATCGCTGGCACCAGTGACCTCTCTCTAGCCACCACCGATCACTCTCTTAGCTTGAGCCTTCTGTTGCCGTAGAGAACCCCTTTTCCACTTCAATCATCACATTCATAACTCGGAGTTTGAGCAATTTATCAACTCCGCTGATCAGAGCAAGTGTTTTAACCCCTCCTACACTTGTGATTTCTCATGGTTCTATTTTTTTTTTTTTGGATTTTTCATTCTTATTGTAGCCAAGGAATATAATATCTATAATTTTCTTCCATTGTTCTGTGTTCATCGGATCTTTTGAAGTCATTTCTACTCTAAATCTGTGTAGACTGAAGACTGAAAAAAGAAACATGGATTTTAATGCACATCATTATACCACAAAAAATTTTAGACAACCTACAACATTGCATTGAGATCCTCAAGTTCAATTTTTTTTTATGCAAGTGTGGACACGTGCATGGAAATCCTCTGTCTGGATTTCAATGATTTTGCTTTGTCCTTGTTTTTTCTTCGATAAAAAGAAAGTAAATGAAAAAAGTTCATGATGTATTTTAGTGTTTGATTGATGATTTAGGGTTTGCAACAATTATTTTTTTTTTTAATATTTAGGTTGAGTAGCCATAAAATATTTTGGTGAGCAAATATAAGATGTTTGTGTCTCAGGATATAGTGCATATTCTTAGATTTTACTAATTATGGATGGAACTTCTTATTGTACATTATTAAAATTGATGTAATAATTGTTGTTATATTTTTCTGTAAAAAATTAGATGTTCGGTAATAATCAAAGAACAGAATCTGCAAGAACAGGAAAATTTACATGATTTCCTGCGAAATTTCCAAGAATTAAGCAACTTTTCACATAACTATGCAATTTTTTTTTTTAAAAATGCTTGATTGCATGCACATTTCCTTCTAATTGAGCAAATTTTCATTACACTATGCAAAAAAATTATGTACATTTGCATATTTTCATGTATTTTTTCTTCTAATTGTGTGAATTTTCATTAAATTATATAGTAGTTCTATGCAAATTTGCATGATTTCATGAGATTTTTATTTTAATTAAACGAATTCTCATCAAACTATATAGAAGCTTTATGCAAATTTACTTGATTTCATGCGATTTTCATTCCAATTGAGTGAATTTTCATCAAACTATGCAAAAGTTTTATGCAAATTCATATGATTCCATGTGATTTTCCTTCTAATTAAGCAAATTTGCATCAAACTATAAAGAAGTTCTATGCAAATTCGCACAATTCTATGTGATTTTCCTTCTAATTGAGCAAATTGTTATCAAACTATGTGAAAGTTCTATGCAAAATTGCACGATTCCATGCAAAAATTGCACCAGTAAAAGTATATATATATATATATATATATATATATATATATATATATATATATATATATATATATATATATATATTTTAAAAAATATACTTTTGTCGACGATATTTATCATCAGTTGTATCAAAGTTAATAACGATAATATTTATTGTTGGTTTTGTTAATATAACCGATAATATTTATCGTTGGTTATTTGAACATATATGACTTTTCAATATATATAAGACAATAATTATTGTCGACTTTTAATATATAGGTGACATTTATCGTCGATTTCAATTAGTATAGCTAACGATAAATATCATCACCTTTAAGTTCTATTAGCGACGATATTCTAGAGTCGAATGTTTTATATTGACTATCATATCGTCAAATTTATTTTTAGAAACACGATGATATATAAATATTATAAAAAATAGTAATATAAATGACCATAAAAAGGCGACAATGCAGACCACGATATTTATCGTTGTTTATGTTATTGGCTACCATAAATCGCATATTATCGATGATAAATATCATTGACAATGACCTGTTTTCTTCTAGTTTGACCTTTAATTTTAAAGCCTTCTAGTTGTTGCATAAATATGGTTTCTTTTAATTCATTATTTAAGAAAGTTGTTTTCACATCCATTCGATATAGGTCAAGATCAAAATAAGTCACCAGAGCCAAAATAATATGTATAGAAGCCAACTTTACTACAAGAAAATAAGTTTCTTTATAATCTATACCCTCACGTTGAGAATAACCTTTCACAACTAATCTTTCCTTGAACTTATCAATAGTTCCATTCACTCTAAGTTTCTTCTTGGCAACCCACTTGTTGTCAATTGGCTTAAAACATTTAGGCAATGCAGTTTGTTCTCAAACTTCATTTCTTGCTATGGAGTCCAACTCATCTTTCATTGTCTCTACCCAAAGTTTATATTCATTAGAGGCAGTTGCATCTTTAAAACTTAGATTATTAAGAGTTTCATCCAAATTTATAAAGTAGCATAGTTTTTAGCTCAGGAAAATATAATAATCACTAAGATAAGAGGGCAAAACTCTTAACCTTTTTTGCCCGATCTCAAGTTGTGAAGACTATTGGTTATTCATAGATGGATCCATATGCTCAAACTCTTGATTAGGTACCCCTTAATCATTTATGATATCAAGAGAAATTTTATTATCCTCGGGATCAAAACCACATTCTTTATTCTCAAAGACTTTCATGTCCCTACTTTCTATAAAGCCCTTTTCAAGATCATATAGTATATAACCCTTTGATACCTTAAAGTACCCTAAAGATGCACTTGATAGTTTATGCGCAAATGACCCCTACTTTTGCATATGACTTAAATCTGACTTTATGTTAGTTCATAATTCATACAGTGTAAAATCTATAGTCGCAGAATAAACTCTATTCAAAATATACATTGCGGTGTTTATGGCTTCTCCCTAAAATTCTGTGGGAAGACCTACATGTGCCAACATAGATCTTGTTATATCCATTAAAGTTTTATTTCTTTTTTCTGTTACACTATTTTGTTGTGATGTATAAGACATAGTTGTATGAGGAGTAATTATATTATTGTCATAGCAGTAAGACTTAAACTCATTAGAGTTATATTCGCCACCCCTATTAGATTTTATTACTTGGATCTTTCTCTCTAATAACCCTTCAACTTCATATTTATATGCCTTAAACCTTTCTAGAATGTTTGACTTTTTAGAAATTAGGTAGATGTACTCATACCTTGAATAGTCATATAAGAATATGATAACATATGATTTTCTTTCATGTGTTTCTATTGTTAAGGGACCACATATATCAGTATGCACTATAGTTGGTGATTCACATGCTCTATTGTTCTTAAGAAAAGGTTTTCTAGTCATTTTCTTGGATATACATGGTTCACATTTTTCAAAACCTATAATTTCATGTAAAGGTAATGACCTATGCTTAATATCTTTTTTATTTGATTAATATTCACATGCTAGCCTAACATTAAATATCAAAAATATGCATCAACATACAAAACATAATCAGTATAGTTATAAATAGTTATGACTTTATTCATTAAAGGAGTTACGAGCTTTACTTTCACACGTCTCCCAAATATGACCTTATTACCATATAAGCGGATTTCAAAGACCTTGTTTACAAAGTCTATAGGATTCCTTCTCATGAAAGGTACATATAATACATTGGTAAAAAGCATACCGGTCGCTATCTTATTCTGACTACATCACTGTAGGTATTATTTTTCATATATACCTTTTGGTTTCCTGGTTTTAACTTCTTCAGTTCTACAAGTCCTTCCTTAGTCTTAGAAATATGTAGTGTTGCCCCCTAAGTTAATCCACCACTTTGGGAAGTCACCATCTATACTTAATGGCTTAGATACAATGCAAACTACTTCACGCTTATCTGTTGCTTACTTTCCTGGATTTTTCTTCTTGGATCTGTTGTTACAACAATGAAGGCATACATGATACTTCAAGTACAAGGTTTTGATGATGAGCAAGTAGAATCAACTGCATTTCAGCTAAGGCTATGAAGAAATTGAAGAATTCGGTGAAGAATCCTTGAAGACTAGTGTGCAAATGTTTAATTCATTAAAAGTCTTAGATTCTTGTAAGAGCCTTACTTAGAGTGCATATTTAGGTTGCATTTCACCTTAAAAGTCTTTAGAAAAACTTTTCTAAAAGAAATTCTTTTGAAAATCTTTTTAGAAAACTCTTTTCTTAAATTTTCATGTTTATTAGTCGACCAATAGACTTATCAGTCGACTAATCCTTTCGCGCCATATTTTCTAAAAAGTCATTCTTGTCAAATTAGTCGACCGAAGATTTTATCAGTCGACTGGACAGAATGTCTGTTTTCTGGAAAATAAGCAGCAGTCGACTAATGGTTTTATCAGTCGACTGAACAGAACATGTGTTTTCTAAAAAAATTTAACAGCAGTCGACTAATGCTTTTTATCAGTCGACTGAACAGAATGTTTGTTTTTTAGAAGTTTTTAGCAGCAGTCGACTAAAAGGTTTTTCAGTCTACTGATGATATTATCAGTCGACTAACTTTTCTCAAGTCGACTAAGTTTCAAAAGTTCAGCTTTTCAAACGGCTCGATTAACAAATCAGTCGACCGACGATAACTGTCAATCTACTAATAACTAACTATTAGTCGACTAACTGATGTTTCAGTCGACTAATTTTGCCGTTTTCCTGAAACTTCAAAAAAGGCGTGTCTTTTCATTTTTCAAACGTTTTGATTGTTCAAAATGGACAGTTTTGACACCCTTTCATACTCTCAACGTATGGAATCTTTTAACTATAAATATGAGTGCATTCTACACTCAAAAACATCAAATTCAATAGAATTATATTGAATTACTTCTTGCTTTTCACTCCTATTCATTCAAGTATTTGTTTTCTCACTCACGTGATATTTTCACTTCAGTTTTTCACTCAAATCACTTTGAGAGATAGTGAATTCGTGAGTAGAGTGTTTCAACAACCTCAAAAGCCAATTGCATCTCATTTGCATTCAAAAGGAAGGCTCATAGGTTGTATTGTAAGTTGTTATTTCTTTTGTGTAAAAAGAAGGACTCCTTGGTGTAAAGGAGTTGTTTGCTTTCAGTAGAATTGTTACTGAAAGTGGGACCGGTTATGGTCTGTGTGATCTTGTAGTTTACAAGGTTGATAGTGGAAAATCTCAAGCGGGTTTTGCTTGGGGACTGGATGTAGGTCGGGTTTGACCGAACCAAGATAAAATCTTGTGTTCTTTGTGTGTTTGCTTTGAGATTTGTAAAATCATTCAATATTCCGCAGAAATTTTTTAAAAGCACTATTCACCCCCCCTCTAGTGCTCGTTGCCTCGATCCTAGTGCACTTTCATTTGGCAATCCCTCTTGAAGTGTTCAGGTTTTTCATAGGAGAAGCAAGAACCTTTAGCAATTGCTCACAGATTTTTTGTTCTGCACAAGGCCCTTGGGCTTAAGTCCACACAAAGGTTCACGAAAGGATTATTGTATGTTCATAACTTATTCCCTCTTATCCTTTTTCATGTAAATCCGGGGTTTTGGCTGTACACATTAATGTTGTAAATCACCATGGATAGTAGTCTTTAAATCACAACCTCTCAACCTCTTAGATTTTTGTATTGATTTGTATCACACGTATAAAACTGTATATCTTGTGTAATACTTGCTAACTATGTTCACAGTTTTCACTGTTTTGAAGCCGATCTCAAAGGCCATTTTTATCACACTGAAAGGAGGTTGGATTAGGGTCATGTCCAATAGAGAAATGTCCCTTCACCCCATAGGTTATACCCCTTGAATAGACTCTATAACATGTATTTTGATGTAGCTTATATTTATCTGTATTTTACTTCTTATGTTTCCATTTTGGTAGTTAACTATTACAGGCCTGTTGGCCAATAACATGAAAGCACATGATCGTTGGTATTCCATTCCAACAGTTGTCTTATGGCCATATTTCCTTACACCTTTGATTTCAAGAAATCCAGAAAATAAGAATTCTACTAAATACTTTCCTTTGAATCAATAAAACCTTTCAGATGCCCAGTAAAAAGCCTCAAAATTTAAATTGGAGTTCTAACTACAGGTTCTTAAGTGCAACCTTAAAATCCAATATTAGGAAATTTGGATATGAGTCTATCTTAGAACCTAGGCATATCTAACAAATAGGTTGAACTAAAGTCTTGGAATCAGATTTTTATATTTCTATTATAGGCTTATTTGTTTTTTACAAAATCGTCCTTGGTTGATGGTAAAAGAGTCATGTTTTTTAATTTTTGCAAAATAGTCCCTATATTATCTATATTTTGCAAAAATGGTCCTCTATAAGGGCCTAACCATCAACTTTTATGCTTTTAACAATTATCGTCAGACATTATAACAGATGCTAACCTTACGAACTAATTTGTAAGAGTTAATAAAAAGGCAGGGATCAATTTGCCAAATCGCATAAGGAGGGGACTGATTTGCAAAAAAACCCTTAAAATTACCTAATATCATTGTCACGATATCAGTTTAAAATATCATGAGAAATACCAATATTTTAATGTAGTTGATATTAAAGGTAATATCTTGCAATATTTTTAAAATGTCGCCAGAAGACAAAATATTGTGATATTGTCGTGATATTATTATGATATTATCATGATAATATTGTGATATTTTTTAGATTTTTTTTAAGTTTGCATTCCCTACTTTTTTGTTTCTTTTATATTTTAAAACCTTAAAAACATGTTTCTTTATATTTTGAAAAGAAAAATAATGCAGAATTTATTATTCTAGTTTTTTTGTTATTATTTATATTTTTCATTTTTTTTACTCCAAAGATATTTTCAAGATTTAAAACTTTTGAAAATCTCTCTGAGAAATACCCTCGCCGAGAAATTGCCTTTAACAATGCATGTGACTATGCCTAATATCATACATCAAAAACATTTCAGGATCATGCCCGTGAATCTCGAAAACAAATCTTGAAAAACTCTCTTTCAATGTGTAGTTATAAGAGTTTTATGTCATGGAATCTCCATTTTTTTTGTTAAATGCCCTTGCTTTTTGTACAACTAGCAACATGACATAAGGGAACTTGACTTTTCTCTAAATGAAGGCATCACTAATTAAATTTAGGGATGACAGTGGACCAAGGCAAAGGTGGGGACAAGGTATCCACCCCCGCCCCATCTTAAAATTCTGCCCTCCATTCTCGCCTTCATCCCTGCACGGGTTTTGATTTTAACCTCTATCCCCATTTCATGTCCTCCATCCTTGTTCCAAACATGGTGAGGCGGGGTGGGGCAAGGCCCTATTTCTCTCTGGTCCACTGACATCCCTAAAGGTATTTTAGTTATTTTACTAACGGAGATTGGGGACGGAGCGGGGTGGGGTGGGGGAAAGCATAAGTCCATCCCCGCCTCCATCCCTACACAGGTTTTGATTTTAACCTTCATCTCTGCCTCCATCTCAGTTTCATGTCCTTCATCTCTGGACTAAATGGGGTAGGGCAGGACCTCCATCCCTGGTCTAAACGGGTGTCGATGTTCAAGAAAACTCACCTTTAAGATAAGAACCTCAAAGGAGTTTACTAGCCCCACAACAAGGTCAACTCAAGGATCAAAATAACACATACAAAGAAGGAACTCAAGAAGAATCGAATTTTTCAACTCAAGGATCGACTTTCAGCTGAATTATTTAATTCTAACTAGGAGGAGTTGGCTCTGAAATATACAGGAGTCAACTCTCAAAGTATAACATAATATACACCAAGAGAGGAGTCAACTATGTTTTCTTAATAGTTGACTCTTAATGAAGAACGTAAAACCAAATATAAGCCAAGAGGAGTCGACTCACTCAACTCAAGAGTTGACTCTCATAACAGAAAATCAAATAAAAACTCAAGAAGAGTCTCATCAACTCAAGGGTCGACCCTCAAGCGCATCATGCACTTAGCTCACAAACTCATGTCATATCTGCTTATATGCATGAATATTTTATTAATTCTTTTCATTTAATTATTGATGCATTGCATGTTATGCACCACACATTTATTATTTTAATCTTGCTTATCTAAATAGCCATCACTCTCCTAGCCACTTGGGCATCATCGAGCCATTCAATGGGTGTTCGTTCCCATTTGGTTACCTTGATGCTTGCATCAAAGTCTGGAACCCTTTGTCAGAGCATTTTTTCTTAGGACTCAGAGTTTAGGACTTTATCCATCTCCCTGTAGTCAATGTAGTGTATATTACTAGGCATACTACAACAACTCCATCTTCATCTCGAGTATCGGAGTCCAGTGTTACCTAAGGGCATATTTGTTGGCTTGTCCATGAAATTATGAAATAAAAGAACAAAATGAACAGAGCACTGGTTTTGTTTGTTCCATAACAACTGTACCAAGTTCAACGTTTATTTGGATCGTACTCGGATGCTATATTCCAAAGTCCAACATATATTTTATGATGTGCACGAACAATATAGACATGAGAGAGAGAGGGGAAGATCACTTTATAGGACTCTCGAGTTTGTATTGCTCAAGAATCCCTCTGGACTGCCTTAAATTTGTAAAACAATGGCAAATTGTTCGATGTGCAAAGGTCAATTTTTCAAACCAACAAATAAACCTAGCGAGATAAAAAATTTCACCTCACCATCAACTATGAAGATGTCAATATCAAAAGGAATACAAACTTTACAGCTACAAAGGATATTTCATCACATTTGGTTTAAAAAGTCCAAAGCATCCAGATTCCATGAAAAATATGAGAAAAATGTTAATTTTTTTTCAATTATATTGTCTCTTCTTTTCCTCTTGGAATGCTGATTTTACACTACATGAAATTCACAAAGCAAAACTCCATATGAGACATGATAGGCTTTCAATTCAACAAACTAAAATACACACAATTACTCCTTTATAGATAAGAAAATCACAATTCAAGAAAAGTTTCCATTGAGTTGTGATTTCTCCTTCTTCGCTTCCTTTGACAGCCAACTCTTCCCTCGTTCCCTTCATTCGGCAGCCAACTCCTCTCTCCTCCCTCCTCCCTCCTCCCTCCTCCCTCCTCCCATCTCCCATCTCCCATATGACGGCCAACTCCTCCCTCTCCCTTCTCCTCCTTTGATCATTGCCATTTTTTCCTTTTCTTGTTGTTTTTCTTCTTCCTCCTTTATGGAAGAAGGCACAATGAAACTGGCAACATTGAGAAACATGGATTCATTAAGAAATCTCCAAATGTTCTCCAACATTAACCTGGTCTCTAGTGAAGAGGGAGAAAATGATGGCATTGATGTGACCTAGATTGATGGAGATGGACTGGAAGGAGGCCTTCATAAGGAGGATGGAGTCAGCGGAGTGGATGAGGTAGTGGTAGCTGCGATCGACGAGCTGATGGAGTGGATGAGAGAGAGTGAGATGGAAGGGAAGTGTAACACCCTGAAATTTTAAGAGTAATTTTTTTCTTTATAAAACAACGAAAACAAACTTTTCTTTGTGTTAAACATTCTGGGCGAGTTACAGTACGATCAATCATCATAGCTGAATTAAAATGTGAATAACATTCACTAATAAAATTTAACTCGGTTTTAATAATTTAAAATTTACATCAGAGTTTTTTCATTCTAAAGTAACAAAATTATTTTTATAAAACTATCTTCGAGAAAGAAAAAGACTGGCTCTCGATGCTACCTAAGCCTTCGGCATCCACTCCGCAGTTGCATATCATACTTCACCTAAAACCCATAAAACAGGTCAGACTCATGAAAGCCTGGTAGAGATTACCAATACCGGTAAACCAAAACCAATATACATGAGACATACGGTCGTGCATTCAAACAAGTACCATCTTAGGTAAAACAAAAGCAATGTACATTATCATATTTTTAAATAAACTTATGAAAAGATCCAAACAATTATTCATTTAATTATGCATATAATCATATTTCATTCCAATAATATTATTAACAAGCAATTAAAATCTTATGTATGAGCAATTATAAATGCATGCACTTACTATTGCAGAACGATCAACCATTTATGCATGAGTGGCTTTGCAATCTTTAATTAGATTTTCTTTTTAAATAATGCATGCCATGCCTAACTAAATGCACAATCACTTTAGGTTTTAGTTCTTATTCCTATGGGTACTAACACAACCTTAAACCTGGATCAGGTCCACAACGCAGGAGTATTTTCATATAATTATGGCTTTTGCATGACCATGCATCTTTTACCATTTTTACAGGTGATGAACAAGCATATCAAAAGAGCACTCCTAACACTGTCATCCTGATGCATCAATTTTCCACTCTTGAGTTTCTATCCTCCACGCTGCAGTCTAATGTAGAAGGTTTCCCTATCTTCGTGGTTGGAGAGGAGCAATCTTCTGTGCTAAAAAACAGTGTCTACGAAGCCGAAAGTATTGTTTGCCCTCTCCTTCCAAGCATAAAACTTTAGTGTGACATGGTTCAACTTTTTAAAATCATTAATGCCATGCAACACACACATATGAATCTGATTTAAGGATTCAGCCTCTTCTGAGCCCATGGATGCATATTCTTATAAATGAATACTTCATGTGTCATTGCATGATCTTTTTCCTTCATTTTTGGCGTAAGCATACATTCATCATTTGGCAATGATCATAACAGTTAAATCCATCCAAAAATTTACATTATCATGCATATTTCATTCATTTCAATATCAGTATTCATAACCATTAAATGTTCATATTCGATCATAATTCAGACTCCTTTAATCCAGTTTATTGGCGAATGACAACAAAGGCCAATTAGTGCATGAGCACTTCATTCAATTCATGCCTCATATTGGGCACTCAATTTATGCATAAAAATTATTTTAATAGTACATATGTAGCATGATACAATTCACAAAAGCATACTTGAAAGCCTTAGAGACATCACATGTATTTTCTATCTGAGCCTTTAGCTGGTTCAAAACCCATCAAATCTCAATTCTATCCGTCTGTTATAGCTATCATAGAAATGTGCACATTCTGCGGACAGAGCTAAAATTTTTACAAGTTGTAGAAAATTTTGTCAATTTTTTGATGTTACAAAATGTTCATAAAAATTCCTCCGTATGAGAGACATATGACTGGTTTGGTGCATGCCTATACTTTTATGTTCTGACCAACACAGTTTATTGCTCATTCTAAGAATAGAGCTAAAAATTCACAGATTGTGTAAAATATTGTTATATTTCTAACATAATAAATTGTTCATAAAAACTCTTTCAGACGAGGGAGATACAAATGGTTTAGCGGTCAACTATTAGGCCAAAAATATGAAATAGCGAGTAATATGCATTCGGGTCACTAGAAATAGACCACCCGAATTCATATTTCTAATTTTTTTCAATAACAAAACATTTAATAAAATATCATAAATCCCAATACATGATATTTACATATTCCATTATAGACAAATCTCATTTTGCAGCCGTTAGGCAGAAAAATTGATTTGTCTTCCTAAATACTATTTCTTCAAAAATATTTTTGGTGTTTTCTCAATTTCAATCATAGAGTTATATTTTTTTCATGAAAAAATAATAAAATCTCAATTAACAGCATATCACATGAATGAAAACATTGAGTCAAGCAATCTAACTAAATTTTTTATAAGAAAACAATAAGTATTAGCCTATTGTATTTTGAAAACGGTTTTTATTTTTGAAAAAACCATAACACACTACATACATTAAATTTTATGTTTTTATTTCAAGTAAATGTTTTCTCTAGAGATTGAACCGATTTTCCTTGGAAAAATCAGATCAAACCCTTCTTCATCAACCCAATTCAAAATTTATGAAGTCTATTTATTTGAACCATCTTAAAACTTCGAATCAGGGCTAATCAGCTAAGCCTGATTTGCCCATATTCGAACCCAATAGCCGTTATATATATATATATATATATATATATATATTCAAAAGCTAAATTTTCTTGGGACCATTTTGGTTTGCATCATGGATTGAACTAAATCAAATCTGACCACTAAGTATCCCCCAAACCGGTTTTTGGGAAAAATCTTACTTTCATACCGAAATCAAGGTTTTTTCTCATAAACTTATTTTGGTGTTTATTTAAATCTGAAGATGTATATTGTCCCAACATTGTTAGGACAATTGTTAGGACAATATACAGGTTCAATAACGTTATGTTACCCGAAGTATGCTCTTGTATATGGATCCCAATCCTCCCATATTAGTTTAGAAACCTTACCTTGAAAATAGTCAAAAACCAAAATCCGAGATACGCGACCGTCTGAATCCTTTGATTGGTCCTTCTCCTTCTCAATTGTGCCTCCACTTTAATGGAGATAACCACCTTGAAGAAGAAAGAGGGTGGTCTGGACCAAAAGAGAGAAGAGAATTAGAGAGAGGAGAGAGAAAGAGAGAGTAGAGCTCCTCCTCTAGGTTTTTTTTTTCCAACTTCCAAACCTTCTAAATCCCCTCCCTAATCGAGCACCTTCTTTCTAAAAAATTATTTTGGAAGTTCTTGAATTAATCCTCTTATAATTCTCTTATTTTACTTAGCTATATCAACTTACCTAAGTTCTAAACATTATTTTATGTAAACTACTTATTATATTTACATAGCCTACATAATATTATGTTTGACTTACCTTATAACAAGGCACATGAGGGCTCACAAGCATGGGACGTCCCCTCTTGTGCTCTACTTTCTAAAAAACAACATAACTTAGAAGTTTAGGTTTTAATACACTAGCCTTTTTAAATTTCTTTTTTCTAGTAAGTTTTGACTTTATCTCTTTGTTTCTTTATTATTATTACTATTTATTTATTTATTGTAATAGGGGTCGACCACCATAAGAGAGCCCACTAGGGTGGGATGTCTCACCCTAGGGATGCCTATTCTCAAAACTATTAAACTTAGGAAATATCTAAGTGACCTCTTATGGCTCACATAGTCAACTTTCAATTTAGGAAAGTTTCCAATTTTTTGACTTTGGGTTTAATGAGGTCTTAAACATTTTTTTCAGATTTTATTTAATGTAGGAGACTCCATTTAAGCTGGACCCACATAAGGGGGACGTCCAGCCCATTGGACTCCTTCTATTCTATATAGTTCAATTAATTCTTAAGTTCTATTTCATATAAATTTTAAATTTTAAATTTCAAAATTCTAAATTCTAAATTCTAAATGATTTTCCTATTTTGGATTTCAAACTCAACCAAGGTCTAATTCTAATTTAGTAAAACCCCATTTATTCATATCCAAATAAGATCCAAATTTATCTCTCATTAAATCCAAATTCAAATTTATGTTTAATAAAATCTAAATTCAAATTTGTGTGAAATAAACTCTAAATTAAATCCAAACTTCAAAAATTAATTTCAATTAAACTCAAATTCACTTGAGATTAAATTTTTGACTCTTCAAAATATGCAAATGAAATCTCAACTTAGTCTTCATTAAAATTTTATATTTCACCCAAATATAAAATTTTCAAATTTGGTTCCAAATTCAAATTAATTTATCATTCAAACTTGAATTTACATTCAACTAAATCTTAAGTTAAATTCGAATCAAACTCAAATCCAATTATAATATTTGAGACATATTCATATTAAATTTGATTAAAGCTCAGAACCTGATTCAGAATAAATTCTCAGCTTGAAATTTATTCTGGATTCTATTTAATGTTCAAATTATAATTTAATTCTTATCTTAATTTTAAATAATATTTTAGCCTTAAATTCATCATTATTTCTTATAAAAATATAAAAAAAATTATAGGTTTTACAGGAAGGGTGCCCCCGTCAAGGCGTGTATTTTTTTTTAACCGTGTTTCCTTCCTGTTCATTTCATAACAGGGTGGGTGGAACATTTTTTACACCCACAGCTGGATGTGGCGGACAGTATTTTGCGCTTCCATTGCATCCCACGTTTGTTAAAAAACATGATCCAATCAGCCCCAGCATCCCGCACGATATGCTAGACGAGCGATCAAACAACCCCTAAGCTCTTTGTTGGGGAATAGATCTCCTCTACCCAATTGATAAGAATTCTTTTTGCGAGGTTGGTGCATGCTTGTTCACATCTGACAAGCTAGCTAGAGCCAAAAGAATACCATACATGCATAATAATCATCCAATGAAACTTAATATTAACAATTAATTCATTATGCATCATAAGTATCCTCTTGGTACCATGGGTTAACACCCAAATATGTTCTTGTAACAAAATATCTCTAGGGTTATCAACCTAAGATTTTTAATTATATATATATATATATTATGTTTTATTGATATTACCAGTATGAAAATGTTGATAACTGAAATTTGCAGGATTTCGCATCCTAATACATGACACATCATACAATATACATCAATGCATAAAATGGGTTCCTATTGGATCGCCCATACTCACATCAATGCCTCAATATACAAAAGTTGCTCCAAAAACACTAAGTATTTGTACTACAGTCCATACAACTAATTTCAGACAGTTTCATTGAACCCTATGCCTAATAGCTCAAACACGAAGTCGAAACTCAAAGAAAAAACACATTTAGGTGTCACATGTGTCAACTCACTTGAGTTCATGTCAACTCATATGTTCATGAGTTGACTCATAGCCTACAATGGGCCGACTTATCTATTCAAGAGTTGACTCATTGCTTGCAGTTGGTTGACTCATCTGTTCAAGAGTCGACTCATTGCCTGTGGTGGGTTGACTCATCTGTTCAAGAGTCAACTCGCTAATTTACAAGGGTCGACTCATTTGTTTATGAGTCGACTCACCAGTTTACAAGGGTCAACTCATTTGTTTATGTGTCGACTCACAGGATGCAAGGGTCGACCCTCTACCACCAAAAATACAATAGAATGAAAAAAATGAAGAGTCGACCCTTGATCTGCAATGATCGACTATTGGGGTTTAAAATAACATCCAAATTATGAAGGAGTTGACCCTTAACCGACCAAACCGAAAATCCTCATTTCAAAATAGAACTTTTCAACAAATTATTTTCATAGATTCTTATTCTAAAGTATGAGATGAACATTTTTAACATGCATTTTCAACCAAAAAATATGATAAAAAATGCATTAAACTCCATACTCATTGAAACACACATATGTATACTTTTAAAAATACTATTTTATAAATATACAACGGGTATGTGAAATTTCAAAAAGCTCAAGTTAAAACATGATTGAGCAACTTCATAACATGCAATGGGTTTTTTAACATAAATCATGCATGATATACACATTAAACACTTCTTAATCATGCTAAGATTTTACCTAATCTTGCATGTTTTTCAAATAAACTTCAGCTACGTGCTTACATGACCCTAGAGATTGTAGAGTAAGAAGATCACACCTTGAAATTGCTGAAAAAAATAGTAAATCTATGAAAGACGGCACCTCACATGCAAGGAAACAAACACCATGAGATAAAATCCCCCAAAAATAATAACCACAAAACCGATTCTACTGGTTCAGTCTCTCCTCCTTCACTAGAATGTGATAGGTGTGAATGAATGGAATAAAATTTGAGTGGAAGGTTGTGTGGTTTGGTGAGGGAGATGGTTAAACAAGTTTGAAAATGAGAGAATGATATATATATATAAAGAAAAAAATAAATTAGGTTTAATAAAACCCCTTAATACATTAATCATACATCTCTTAACACATGCCATTCACAATTAAGTCGGTGTGGTTGAGCTGTCCATTACAATGACAGCTGCCCCCTACCAAAATTAATAAATTATTTCTTTATAACTTCCTAACACCAAAACTACCCTTTTTTGCTAAATTATTTAGCATACTACCATTCTCAATAAAACCAAGTTCTATTAAGAAATTCTCTTACATATCCCTTGACAATTTAATCGTCCACCTTTCTGAAATTTTCTGGGCACGTCCCTTGCCTAAAAATTATGATTGTGCCTTATCCCATCCAAACCCAATTTTTACTATTTTAGGGTTCATCCCTCCTAAAATCTAATATTCGATAATATTAACTATAATTTTTTTGTAAAAATTTACATCTTTATTTTTAAAATATAGAATTTACCAGTTTCATAAATTCAAGATGTCACACAAATAGTCTCATTAAGCTCAGCTCACACAGTTATGTACGGCGCCCGATATTAGTATATGGATGAATTATATTGACTTAATAGGCACAAGAAAAATA
Organism: Nuphar pumila; assembly: GCF_984573655.1. Taxonomy (NCBI): domain Eukaryota; kingdom Viridiplantae; phylum Streptophyta; class Magnoliopsida; order Nymphaeales; family Nymphaeaceae; genus Nuphar; species Nuphar pumila. Next base: position 100,604,658 of record NC_143250.1, on the reverse strand, counting down.
TCTTACGCTCCTCACTGTTCATTTAAATCTTTTTTTTTTAAATAAAGATGTTCGGCTCAAGCCGAGTGGAGCCAAGCTCAAGTCCAACTTGAACTTAGTTTGGACATAGCTGTTCAAGATCGACTCAAGCTAGAGGCGAGATTGAACAGCTCTCTTTTTTAATGAGCTGAGCGGAACCAGCTAGGGATGGCAGTGGACCAGGGGAAAGTGGGGCCCCGCCCCGCCTCGCCTCGCCCCGTTTGGACCGGGGATGAAGGGTATGAAATGGGGATGAAGGTTAAAATCCATCCCCGTTCGGGGATGGACGTACACTTTTTCCCGCCCCGCCCCGGCCACGATCCTTGCCTCATTCCCGCCCTGCCCCGGCCACGATCCTTGCCTCATTCCCACCCCGCCCCGGCCAGGCAACTTTTCCCCACAATAGCCCCGCCCCGCCTCATCCCCGTTTGAACCGGGGATGGAGGACATGAAACGGGGATGAAGGCGGGGGTGGAGGTTAAAATCCATCCCCCTGCGGGGATGGAGGTTCTAATCTTGAGGCGGGGTGGGGGTGGAGTAGACCTTGTCCCCCGCCCCGCCCCACTGCCATCCCTATAACCAGCTTAAGCTCGGTTCGAATTCAGGTAGTATGCAGCCCTAGGGCGCTAGGAGAAACCAATTTCTCTCGAGTTCGGATATGATTAAACGCATGTTGCTAATCTTAGAACCTCCAGTGAACTAAACTAAAAAGAGTTTATGATGATAGTACAATTTAAACACAGAATGTAAAAAAGATAAACGAAAAACCAGCACCCACCAGGCTATACGACCTTATTTATTGAAACTAGAATGCCTTTATTTTATATTTTTCACATTTTAAAAAAAAATCAGTTCAACCAAACAACTGTTTATTTAGACCAAAAATAAGGGGCTGTATAAGATGGTTAGATTGGTTATAGTTGTATTTAAGGGCGTCAATGGGTCGCACCTGGTTTGGATCTGCCCCGTGGGTCCAAACCTAGATCAAAATTTCAGGTGCTGGTACTATGTCTGCACCTAGATCCAATAAAGCTCACTATAAGAAAAATCAGACCCAGATCATATAAAGATTACATGAACTAGATCCAGTATGTTTTTTACATTGAAAAACTGCATTCGGGTATTAATCGGAACTGTGGTCAGACCTAGTTCTGGTATGAAATTTCCCAAACAAATCATTCTCCGTTCGATAAAAGCCCTTGATTGGGGTTGGGCTCGTCAGGCCCTAATGGGTGTCAGGTCAGGCTGGTCCGATGTCCAACCCTAGAGGAGATCCAGTTAGGGTATCCAAAGTTGACCTAGATCAGTTCATACTCACGAACAAATTGCAACCAAACAAGCATAGAATGGGAGGGTTGTACCAATCAAGGCGTGATGCTCGTGTCCTATTCAAGGCTGTAACTGAGTTGGATTTTGTGGGTCAGTTGTAACGGATCTGGATCCAGGCTTGAAAGGTCCTTGACACGTCCAGTCTCCCATCAACGGGATTCTTTAGTAGGACCAACTCAGTACGAACCAGATCCAGCACCTCAAACTTATTAGGTTCCCATATTTTCAAATACCACCCAAAAAATGTGACGTTCCACAAAAAGTAAAAAATGGTAATAAATCGCTATATGTTGAAAACTTCACAATTTCAACACTAGAAACACATATTTTGCAAAACAAAAAGTGAGATTTTTCGTTTTATTAGCAATTCCTCTAAAACAAAGCTTTGTTTCAAATTTTAAGTTAACCTTTTAAGATTGTGAAAAGTTTTTCTTGTATTTATTTCACTTACTAAATTTGTTTCTTTGTCATGTCAAATTCCTACAGACGCTATGAATTTGAAAGTTCTTAAAGTCCCTTGATAAATACATGGCTGAATAATTATTGCCACTTTGTTACTTTTCTTACAACGACAAAATCTACTCATAGAACTATTGAGAATTTTAGATCTGGATCCTGTCCTGCATCTATATTATAGGATCTGGATCCGGTCCTGCATCTAAATTATAGGTTTGCAAGGCATGGTCAAAACACAGGCGGTGCCATCCAATCGTTAGAGCAGTCGGTGGAGTTATTTCGGATCCGGGAAGACTAACCAATTAAAGTACAATGTGAAAAGTTGACTGGGTAAAAAAATATGTTACCCCCTTTCATTTATTTTATGTGGCCCAAAATCCAATGCCCAAAAAGGTAGAACTGAAAGACTGCACATGAAACTCCCTTAGGGCGTTCGGGGAGCCCACATTGACAATACAAACAGTGGAATCCTGCGTTTCCGCAGAAAATTCTCGATGGGCGTGTCATTTTACAGGCTGGAAGTGGGTTTTTCATAGGAAGGTCTCGTTGAGGGGTATCCGATTCCATTTCCACGGCAGTGGAAACGTCTGCCTCGGAAATGGAATCGGACTCCCCCCTACGGAAACCCATTTAAGCAAAAAAACTCACGTCTATGGTGTATTTTGACACGTCCATCGAGGGTTTTCCACGAAAATGGTGGATTCCACTGTTTGTGTTATCACTGTGGGCCCGGCAAAAACGCACTGAGATTCTTACCAACAATGGTTTTGTACATGGTCTCATGACCACCCATCGCTAGAGATGGATGACCCACAAATATTAGTAAAATATAAATGCCACTTGAGTTTTGCTTAGCTTGCCTCTATTTGGGTGATTTTTAATTGGTTTTTTATTTTTCTCTCATTTTATGGAGAAAAATAAATAAATTAGAAAAAATCATCAATAAAGAGCAGAATTAAAATATGCACAAAAATTAAATTAAACAATTTTTGCATTATTTTACTAATAAAAGAACAAATATTGTGATAGTTTTCATAATAGACAATAGTATCACACCATTTGTAAATATCGTAATATGTTAAACATTTTAACTATCACACTTTTTTATGAGATTTTTCAAATATTACCTATATTTTGTAGCCATGGGCCTACCCAACCAATCCCTTTTTTAATGAGTGTTGGCCCTAATGTCCTGATGGGCCTTCTTGAGCTTCAAAGCATAAACAACAAAAACTTTGGATCCCTAATTCCTAACAATCAAATCTACCCCTTGATTTGGACTACCAACTGGTCTTGACTCGAGCCAATAAGGCTCAAGTGGCTCAGCCTAGTAAAACGTCTCCTACACCTCAGAAACTTTGTTCCGAATTACAACAATCACTTCCTTCAACTCATATGGATCAGACCAAGACCACCTGATCATGGACCCACCTAAGTCTCAAGCGTCTGGTCCATATCAAAACTAGATCATGTTCCAACAGTCACTAATCAAGTTTCATGTGTCAGATCAACGATTAGGGTTCGATGGGGCCCAACCCAACACATCTAACGTCACAATCCATGGGGTCCTTGACCAAGTATGCCAGGTACATCATGGTCATTTATCACAAAGATAAGAATCAACGAGATGTTGACACGTGTAACTTGCCACGTAATCCACCGTCATAAGAACCTCATACAGTGGGGACAATCCGACGGCCACGATGGCTTTCATGTCAAGAGAGCACGTGACAGGAGCAGTACTGTCATTTGAGGAAAAAGCGACCAATCAAAAGCCTGGATTCGTGAATAACGAACAGAGAAATATAGCCGTTGGGGGAGGAGTGCAGATGGGGAAGCATTCCCAAGTTCGCAACCCCCAATCAAAAACTAGCCGTTAGCCCCGAACTAAAAGCTCTCCTTTCTCCTTTCTGAGCCCCACCACTGACTCTCTGCTCCCCCATCCCTTGAATCGCCCGAACCCCTCCGATTTTGTCTCCCGATTAAGATTCCCTTCTTCCAATTCTTTTAACGACTCCCCCACCTCCTCTTTCCATTGCACCCATCATCTCTCTCTCTCTCTCTCCCTCTCTCTCTCTCTCTAGATATGAGTAGCACCTTCTCTTTCGTGATGGAGAAGAAGAAAAGGAAGAAAAAGATGACCACCAACAACAATTTCTTCAGTGGTTTGCTTGTTCTGCAATTTATTCTGCCCCCATTGCTAATTAGCCCTGTTTCCAGCCAGCCTACCGATGGAATAGTTGTCACCCAGTCGGATTTCGAAGCTTTGCAAGCATTCAAGCATGCGATGGACGATCCGAGGGGTGTCCTGCGCAGCTGGAATGATTCCGGAGCGAGTGCTTGTTCTGGCGGATGGGTGGGGATCAAATGTGTCCGCGGCCTGGTTATCTCGATTCAGCTCCCATGGAAAGGCCTAGGCGGTCGCATCACTGAGAAGATCGGGCAGCTTTCGGCTCTCCGGAAGCTCAGCCTCCATGATAATTACATCCAGGGTTTCGTCCCGACCTCCCTGGGGTTGCTCCCGGATCTCCGTGGCGTTTATCTCTTCAACAACCGGCTTTCGGGACAGATACCTTCGTCCATCGTCCAATGCCATCTTCTTCAGACTCTTGATCTCAGCAATAACTCCCTTACTGGAGTCATTCCCACCGGATTTGGGAACTCTTCTAAGCTCTATAGGCTTAATCTCAGCTTCAATTCTCTCTCCGGCCCTATTCCTGCCGATCTATCTCACATTTCCTCTCTTACTTTCATTTCTCTTCAACATAATAATCTCTCAGGCTCTATTCCTGATAGCTGGGGAAGCAGTAACAACAACAAAGGAGCCTCTGAGAAGAACTACTATCAGCTCCAGATCCTGAATCTGGATCACAACTTGTTCTCTGGCCCTATTCCCGCTTCACTAAGCCGAATGAGTAGACTTGAAGAGATCATTCTGAGTAACAACCAAATCAATGGAAGCCTACCCACAGAAATAGGGGAACTTCCAAGGTTGCAGACTTTGGATCTCTCTTATAACAACATCACAGGAAGCTTCCCGCCGAGCTTATGCAACATCTCATCGCTCGCTCGATTGAATCTTGCCAACAACGGCATCCAAGGCAATTTGCCAAATGATGTGAAAGGCCTGGAAAGTCTCAAGGTGCTGTTGCTTGAAAGAAACCTATTTAGCGGGCCTATTCCGGCATCGCTGGGCAACATTTCAGGGCTGTTGCAGCTCGATTTAGCTGAGAACAATTTTAATGGAAGCATCCCTATATCGATGGCTGAGTTACCCGATTTGAATACATTGAATGTTTCATACAATAATCTCTCTGGCCCTGTTCCTACTCAACTTTGGATGAGATTCAATTCAAGCTCGTTCGTGGGGAATTTGCAGCTATGTGGTTATAGTAACTCGGTCCCCTGTCCCTCTTCTCCACCTCCCCCTTTGAATTTCACACCACCAGCCCCGCTTTCTTCTTCTCATGAACAAAGATTGAGCAGGAAAGATATGATCCTTATAGTGGTCGGGATACTCCTAGCCATTTTGTTGTGTATGTGCTGCATTTTGCTCTGTTGTTTGATGGGGAAGAAACGCACTACCAGTGGAAAGGATGGCAAGGCGGCTACAAGGAAGGAAAAGGCTGTACCTGCAGCTACTTCTGATGTTGAAGGTGGCGGTGAGGCCGGAGGGAAGCTGGTTCACTTTGATGGACCATTTGTTTTCGCTGCAGATGATCTCCTCTGTGCGACTGCTGAAGTAATGGGAAAGAGCACATACGGCACGGTGTATAAAGCCACTCTAGAGGATGGAAACCAGGTTGCAGTTAAGCGGCTTCGCGAAAAGATTGCCAAGAACCACAGGGAGTTCGAGACAGAGGTGAATGTGCTTGGCAAGATCCGACACCCGAACCTTCTGGCACTCCGGGCATATTATTTGGGCCCCAAGGGAGAGAAACTTCTTGTCTTTGATTTCATGCCTATAGGAAGCCTAGCTGCTTTTCTCCATGGTAACTACCTATCATTCACCATATTGTTCTTCAACATCTTTCTTACGGCAAATTTGTTAAAACTTTTCGCCTGACATAGGACTTGTTATGTCAAAGTGTTAAAAGTTCATCACAATGCCTCTTTTGGTCTAGCTTAAACTCAGAATTCTGCAGGATTAGGTCTGCTTTATGCCACTAACTAAAGCTTTGATTATTCTTTGTTATTCAGCTAGAGGACCAGAGACTCCCATAAACTGGCGAACAAGGATGAACATAGCAATTGGTGCTGCTCGGGGTCTTTCTTATCTTCATAACCAGGAGAACATCGTTCATGGTAACCTTACGTCTGGCAACATCTTGCTAGATGAGCAAGCAAATGCAAAGATCGCCGACTTTGGGCTCTCCAGGTTGATGACAGCAGCTGCCAATTCAAATGTGGTGGCAACAGCCGGTGCTTTAGGCTACAGAGCACCTGAACTGTCAAAGCTAAAGAAAGCGAGCACCAAGACTGACATTTACAGTCTTGGAGTGATCCTGTTAGAACTCTTGACAGGAAAAGCACCAGGAGAGTCCATGAATGGTGTGGACTTGCCGCAATGGGTAGCTTCCATTGTCAAGGAGGAGTGGACAAATGAGGTGTTCGATCTTGAATTGATGAGAGATGATGCAGCAACCACTGGAGATGAACTGTTGAACACTCTGAAATTAGCTCTACATTGTGTTGATCCATCACCGACGTCTAGGCCGGACATACAGCAAGTTTTGCAGCAGTTGGAAGAGATCAAACCTGAACTGGCCATGGCTCCTGCTGCTGCCACCACTGCTACAGCTGCTTCTGTTAGCACAACTGCAGATTCTTGAGGGACTAGTTAGGTAGCAATTTGTGTGTTTGGTTAGCTTATTCTTTCATTCTTGGTGTGTTGTTATCTGAGTTTGGGAATATGTAAATAAGCCCCTCATAGGCTGTGTTTGTTATAATTCGCTGCAAATTGAAAACTTTGATAGATGTACTCGTGTAGACCAATAGATGATTGGTTAGTAGCAAATTATTCTTTCATTCTTGGTGGTGTTATCTCCTATTAAAGTTTGGGTATATGTAAATAAGCCCCTCAGAGAGGCTTAGTGCTTGTTACTCCTAGCTGCAATCTGAAAGCTAGGCCAACAGATGATTTGATGATGATGAGTAGCAAGTTGGCATATTTCCTTATTTGGAACCGTTATATAATCCCTCTTGGCTTATTATTTGCAACTTAGAATAGGGAAACTGGAATATGTTTACCAACCAAATATATCTGCTGGTATGAATTGAGATTTTCATAGGTTTTTTGCAAATCTAACCCTGCAGATGCATTCGGCATAGTCCATTTGTTAGGATAATTGGATGATTCAAGAGTCTGTTTGTATAAAACCAAGCGTCCAGATCACATCTGTATGGTGGAATTTTCACCATACCGATAAAAAAACCTGTGAAAATCTTGGTTCATACCAGTAAACATATTTCAGTTACCCCTTAGAATATGTTTCATATTGTCCATTTGTTAGGATAATTGGATGATTCAAGAGTCTGTTTGTATAAAACCAAGCGTCCATCACATCTGTATGGTGGAATTTTCACCATACCGATAAAAAAACCTGTGAAAATCTTGGTTCATACCAGTAAACATATTTCAGTTACCCCTTAGAATATGTTTCATATTGTCCATTTGTTAGGATAATTGGATGATTCAAGAGTCTGTTTGTATAAAACCAAGCGTCTAGATCACATCTGTATGGTGGAATTTTCACCATACCGATAAAAAAACCTGTGAAAATCTTGGTTCATACCAGTAAACATATTTCAGTTACCCCTTAGAATATGTTTCATATTGTCCATTTGTTAGGATAATTGGATGATTCAAGAGTCTGTTTGTATAAAACCAAGCGTCTAGATCACATCTGTATGGTGGAATTTTCCTGTGAAAATCTTGGTTCATACCAGTAAACATATTTCAGTTACCCCTTAGAATATGTTTCATATTGGTGAAGATATGTGACGATGTTGGTAACGACAATCCATGATGAGTAAGGCCAATAACAATTTAAATTCCCCAAAAAAACAAAAACTGGTCGCCAACATTTCAAGTAAATAGTACCCATAATAAATTGTTACTTAACAAGAGTTGTGGGGTGCCCCTTTACCAAACACCAATAGCATATAAGGGTCAGGTAGGCACCATCATCTTACCATGTCTCTTAGACAAGGGTTGTCATGTAAACTAACAAAAAAGCTAAGCCCAACTGCGGAAGACTGGCAGCAAAACTAAGTTTCCTAAAAAACGGAGTTCACTTCAAAACTTGGTTCTTCGCAAACTCGGTTTGTCAAAAACCATATTTTGTTGGTCTTTAAATGTTCCAAAACCTAAAAAACTAGGTTTTGAGTTTTCAAAAAAATGGCAGCCCATTTTCTGACAGACCACTCTGTTATGTGTGCCTTGAATTTTGGATCCACTTTGCACCATGACTAGTTTCAATATAAATTGAGAGAAAATATAGAGGTTTGTGGTGGACTACGGTCTCAGGCTTTCTAATTTTGCAATTTCTCCTAATTAGCAAATATAGGTGTTTCCTCGAGTAATAGAAAAATTGTTTTCTTCTTGGAGTGGGTTATGAAGGTAGACACCTCAATTTTGACCAAATCATATTCTATGGATTTTTGTTCAAATGTTTGTTTTCTCTACTTAAAATACAATTTTGGCTTGAAAAATAAATTTTCAAGCTTTTCATTGAAATAAAAGTTGAAGGAAACCTCATAAGCTTTTCAGCACAAAAAATCACCTCAAATTGACATCGAGATCAAAAGCTATGGCCAAAAAAGGATTTTTGGATATGGTTTTGGTTCCATATTCATTACAAGTTATCCAAACTGAATTGTCACCCTTGCAATGTCATCCAGGGCTAGTTGTCGCCCATACTATTTAGATTTGGATCCCAGGTGTCGTTCTCAATATGCACTTGGACCCAAGTCATTTAAACTGATTATATCTAAGATCAGATCCAGTTTAATTGTTTCCCTTGCAGTTTGGATCTGGATCATATCCAAACCAAATTGTCATCCAAGCATTATGGATCTGGATTAGGATCTAATGTGAGTTGGCACATGTGCAAGCCATGTTGTCATTACAAGGATTGGATCTAGACAAGATCCAAACTCATTTCATTTGGGCGACAACCTAGGTTGTCACCTAGGCAACCTAGGTGATGCCCAGGCAGGCCTGGCTCACACTTGGAAGGTGTTTTGACCCTAAGAGTTGCTAATAATCCAAAAACTTGCCTCGAGCCTTCCAAAAACAAATCCTTAGCCCCTCATCCTGCCAAACATTGTTTCTTAGTTCCTAAGCTAAAAACTCTGACCAATAGAATTGTGCCATCTCAAATCCCTAGCCAATCAGATGGATGCACCTGCATGGCATTTGGATCTAGTTTTTGTGGCCCAGAATCCACTAGACCTAGGTGTAAGATCTGTCTCTACAACTATAAATCATGGTTGGCATTTTTATAATTCGGTATCGTATCAACCACATGCAACTTGGTGACTCAGGTGAGTCATGGTTTTTCATTAATTTAGCAAAAAATAATTAACAAATATATAATTTATAACACAACAACTTTAAAAACAACATATAAGTGCATTTATTATATAATACATTGCATATAACATTTAAAAAATTATTATAGGGATAAGTAACAAAGATATTTTCAAAATATTGAAAAAAATGATATTTAACTCATTATTTTAAATTGAAAATATCATAAGATATTTGCTTATATATAAATATCACAATTTTATTTTGATATTTATATTTTAAACATGAGATTTTAAAAAACTGGACAATTAGATGCATGAGAGTTATTTAAGATGCATTAATTTTTCACTTTAATATCAATTTTAATATAAATATTATCATTTAATTCTCTCTCTCTCTCTCTATACACTAATAAAGTTCACTGATTCATGAAGAATAGAAAAATCTTTCCAAAAATCTAAAGTTGGAATGTGTTATACTCTCTCTCTCTCTCTCTCTCTCTCTCTCTCTCTCTCTCTCTCTCTCTCTCTTGCCCCCATTAATACCATAATTTACTCATAAAGAGTGCAAAATGACTTTCTAGAAACTCTTTCCAAATTCCTACTTAGGAAAGTGTTAAGTATAGAACTCTTTCCAAAATCCTATTTTGGAAACTGATAATGCTTTTATTAGTCATTTTAATTTTCAAAAAGACCTTTGAACCAATTCATTTTTTTGACACCTTGTTGAGTCAATGATCAGTCGACACGTCTGAATCTTGGTTGACTCAGTCAAGTCAAAATGCCAACTCGACCAAGTTTAGTCCCTAACCAAGTTATACGGATTTTTTGAATCCGTTAGGGACCGATCTGAGCCAACTCGGGCGAGTCAAATCATGAATCACCGAGTTTGCCAACCATGCTATAAATAGGGATCCTATCCCCCACTTTCAGGCATCTAGTATATCTAGTATCTAAGATCTATAATCTATAATCTAGCTTCATTATTAGTGTCTCCTAATCCTGTTTCCCCTAGTTCAAGCACCCTACACTCACACTTTGTCCAACTGAACCCAGCCTAGCACACGTCTACGCCTATCTTATTTGATGAGAGAGAGCTTGTGATGCCCTTGTAACGAAACTCTTTTGATTGTAGTGAATCTTTGCTTTTCTTTTGCTCGTGGGCATAGGTCATAGATCGAACCACATATATTATGTGTTCTTCTTTTGTTTGTTATACTCTTTATTGTTGTGTTTTGGTTTTGTTTTACTCTTGTTTTCTTAACACACTGACCGAAGAATAATTGGTTGGTAACATTTATGTCAGGCAATATCGACTTAGCTATTTTCTAGCCTGACTGGTTGGAAAAAATAGTTGAACAACCACACACACACACACACACACACACACACACACACATATATATATATATATATATATATATATATATATATATATATATATATATATATATATATATATATATATATATATATTAGAGAGAGAGAAAGCTGCCTACCCTCTATTTGGCCAACACTAGCCCGCGCACTAGGGCGATCCATTGCGCATGATGGATGACACTGTGCATTATGTGTGTAGGCAAAAAGACTATATATATACATGGGGTAGGCTTTATGAGTCCTATTTCTTCATTCCTATCTATCTAGAGTTAAAATTTCAGTCATTTAATGATCTTTTATGTCACCTCTAACTACCTCCTTCCAACTCTGCAATGGTCTTCATCTTTTCCAAGCTCCTACTTATATCATCTCAACCTTTCTCACAGGAGCCATGAATTATCTTTACACAACATATCCAAACCATTTTAAATGGCATTCACTTATTTTATCTTTTGTTGGTATGACTCCTAGATGCATTCTAATGTATCCATTTCTAATTTTATTCTTTCTTGTAACCACAAACATCCATCTTAGCATATGCATCTCTACAACATGCACTCTATCTTCTTGTTGCTTTTTAGTTGGCCAACATTCAACTCCATATAGTGTTGTTCTGATAACTAGAAACTTTCTTTAGTTGTAAAGGTACTCTTTTATTACACAACATGCCATTAGTCTATCTCTACTTAACCCAATCAACATTGATCCTATTAGTGACATTTTCTTCAAATCTTCCATTCTATTGTAATATAGACTCTAAATATCTTAACTTATGACATTATTGAATAGGCATATCTTGTATTCTTATGACATTGCTCTCCAGAGCCGGACCTGTAAAGAGGCCAATGAGGCTTGGGCCTCAGGGCCCCTGCGCCCAAAAAAATTTTAGGGGCCCATTTTTAAGGCCCGAGCTCCCCCCATTTGTTTAGAAAAGGAACAATCAATTCTTTTAGGAATCAATTCTTTTCCCAATTTACTAGTTCCTATAATGGATCCAAGCTAAATGTCCAGATATTAAAAGAACCTACTTTTTTTGGTGATAGTGTACGACACACTGTGTTGTATGATATGTATAGATGCAATGCAATGATCTATATGTTACGGTATCATAAGATATGATCATAATTCTTGTCATTTTTATGACAATTTTTACCACATTGCTTCAAAGTAATTTGTTCTTCATTTCCTTTTTCACCTACAATCTCTAGCATCACGTCTCCTTGATATTTTATTGGACCAAATTTTCATCTTTCTTCTCTTGATGGTTTCTGGCTCCTGTATGTTGGGCATATTGTTTCTCAAATTAGACCTTCCTTACATGCTGTATTTCTTTTCTAATGTTCTCTTGTTTTAGAACTTACTTTGTCCTTTGAGGAGTTTGCACCACTGACCACTCTCATTTCTCCATTTATTTTTTCCCTACCCTCACCATCTTTCTTGATTTCTCGTGTTCTTTTAGTCAATTTTCCACCATTAGGTTCTATTGGTCTGTGCCCATTTGCGTGCTTACATGGCTTTTTACTTGCTACTGATCTTTTTTTTTATTCTTTTTTTCTTGAAAAAGGCAATTCTTCTGGTTAATTTTGCCACCACCATGCACTTTTTTCTTCATGTCTTACGGTTCTTATAAATTTAAGGGAAACTGTCAATAAAAATTTACCATTTTACTCTTTGGAATGTGCTGTGTATGATCATGGTGCTACCGTGTTGCCATAAGGGTGGTTCCCATCTGTGGTGGAATTGAAAAGAGTCTCCATTTGATCTTCTGAGAAACCAAATGGGTTGGTGCTGAAACCAAATATTAGTTTGTTTTTTCTATATTCAGAGGATTTGTGCATGAAATCTCCCTCTTTGACCATTGTGGGGAGTTTCGCATTCGCTCCCGGAGTTTCCCATTTTCCAGTGTCATGGATGAAGCTAAGAAACTAGCAAGTGACATGAGGTTTGAACCTAAATTTCGAGAAAAATGCATAACCCGAAGAAAGAAACAGTTTGATGAAAGTGGCAGTGACGATGTAATACTATCAAGTGAAGAATCTTTTAGAGTAGAATATTTTCTGTTTATAATTGATCAAGCTCAATCTTTCCTTCAACTCCGGTTTGAACAATTTAAACAATATGAAGAGACTTGGATTTTTGTTAAACTTAGAGAAGTTGAAGACTGAAGCCGATCCCTTAAATAGCTTAAAGAAGTATTGTGAGAAGCTTGATAAATTTTTAAGTCATGATGGACGTTCAAATATTGATGGTTATGATTTATCTACAGAGTTGATGACCCTGATGTGTTATTTAACCACTGAAAGAACGGCAATTGATGTACTACGTTATTTGGCGAAACTGAATGGTTTATTCTCAAATGCTTATATTGCTTATAAGATTTTGCTAACAATACTAGTTACCGTTGCATCATCAGAAAGAAGTTTCTCAAAATTGAAGTTAATCAAGAATTATATTGGATCAATTGTCTCAGGACAGATTGAATGGATTGGCTATGTTGTCAATTGAGAAAGAAATGGTTGAACAACTTGATTATACTGATTTGATAAATATTTTTGCATCTAAAACAACTAGACGAGTAGTGTTAAAGTAGTTTATATAAATATTTTAGACATTGTTATTTGATATAATATAAATATTTAGAATATCATATTTGTTTAGTAAAAATATAAATCTTATCATTATTTGAACTCAAGTTGTGTCTTATTCTCTTGACCTTCTTGTTTCACTGTAATTTCTAATTTCTAATTTTTGTTAGCAGCTAATTTTTGTTAATTAATTACTATTAATTATTGTTAGTTAATTTCTGTTAATTGATGTTATTGCTAGTTAAATATAAAAATAATAAAAATATTTATATTAGTTAATCTCTATTAATTAATGTTAAACAACTTGATTGAACTGATTTGATAACTATTTTTGCCTCTAAAACAATCAGACGAGTATTGTTTAGGTAGTTTATATAAATATTTTATATATTTTTATTTAATATAATATAAATATTTGGAATATCATATTTGTTTAATGTGAATGCAAATTTTATTGTTATTTTGATTCTTTAAAAAAAATTTGGAGGCGCTGCCCCCCGAACTCCTACTATTAATAGGGGGCCCATTTTTTCCCTCCGCCTCAGGCCCCATAAAACACAGGTACGGCTTTGTTGCTCTCGCTAGCTTCTATACTAAATTTGCACTCCATGCATTTAGTTGTTGTTCTACTAATTTATAAATCATTTTTCTCCCGCCCATTCTTCCAAAATTTTAGTTTAGTTACTTCTATTTATTGTTTCTATCTTTACTAACCAATACTATATCATTTGCAAAGAGCATACACCCAAGGACCTCTCTCTCTCTCTCTCTCTCTCTCTCTCTCTCTATATATATATATATATATATATATATATATATATATATATATATATATATATTTGCTACAATCAATTGTAAATACAATCAATTTAACAAAGCAATCGAGTTTTTTCTCTCTTTTTTCACACCTAACACTATAGAGGTGTTCTACATTTTTTATTTAGTGGTAACGCTTTTGGCGTGTCCTAATTCAACCTATATATAGATTTTTTTGGTGATCCATAAATGAATGGCTATGAAAATATCAATTTTTCTTGAGTTATAAAAACATGTTTTTTTGTCGAAAAAGATAAACCAAGGGTTGATTTCTACTAAATCGAGCATGTTGAACACATCTATGAGGTTAGATTGTTTTCAAACATCTTGCATCATGAGATTCCAGCTCGATTGTAGGTACAATCGATTGTAGCAAATATAAACACACACACATATATAAACTCATAGATGTAAGTTGTTTTGACTCCATCTGACCCTGTCGATGTGTTCAACATCGCCAATTTGTTGAAAATTGATCCTTAGAAAGTACTTTTTTAAGTAATGAAAAATTGGTGCATTTATAACTAATGATTTTTTAATCACTAAAAAAACTTGTACACATGGGATTCTAGTGTTTCAAAAGTTGATCCCTACCAAATAGACCATGTAGATATCTATAAGGTTAGATTCACTTAAAAGAGCATGAGCAATATCATTGCTCATTTCAACTCTTTGATACCATATGCACATCCGACACAGATAAGTTTTTTAAAGGCATGAATCATAAAAAGGCATTTTTTGAAAATATAAATGAGGTGTAAGCCTTGATATCTTTTAAGGAATAAATATACAAAAAAATGTACAAATACTAAAACAAAGTAATTCATTAACTACAAAGTATAAATGCATAACAACCATTGCAAATTATTAAAAAAATATATTGAAAATCATGACTAAACAGACCATGGGATTATGGGTCTAATGTTGATCCCTGCAGTATTCTCTTAGTAGGGATTTCATGCACAACCAGGTTGAGCGAGTACACTCCTGCTGAACTAATCAAGTTATGTGAAATACATAGTTATCTTGTATTAAACATTGGTTCATTACTAACAACCATGCTTTCCAAGTTTAAGCTTGGATTCATAAGAATGGTCAGGATTATGTCTATTTATTGCATACAATTATTTATTTAGTTCATAAATTAATTTTGATATTTACTTTCATAGATAGCCTTATCATTTAGCTACCATTATAAGTAATTTTGTTCTCAACTAAAACTGTTATTGACAAGAAGCAGTTATAACCACATATTTTGACTTTGAGAGAAGCGTGGGCCCTATTGAGGAAAGAGGTGAAAGCCTCACTTCTAATTAAGAGTCCTGCGCCTCTAGGCGTAATGGGAGGGGAGCTCTTGAGCCATATGCCTTTTAACAACTCCAAGAACCACCCTTTAAAATCATGTGTGTATAATATATTCACATACATGGTTTTAAAGGGCGGTTTTTAGAGTCGCTAAAAGGCATACTCCTCAACGCCTTCAATTAAAGGAAAGTCCAAAATCTACAACCCATGATGATACAACTCCCCTTCTCTAATGTTTGAGTGTTTCATTGATTCGACCTTATATATTTGTTCTTTATAATCTATTTAGTAAGAAATATGCTTTACACAAGGACTTTACAACATCAAGACATGTCTTGCCAAACATGAAAAATGGATGGCTCACATAGCATCTAATACTTTACAATACAAAGTATTGTAAGTCATCGAATTTTAGAGCTTTCAAAAAAGCATCTAAATAGAGATTTTCTTTTAACATAAAAAAGCGGTTTTCACCCTTTTCACACTTTTGCAAAAAAAGTTCAAATAAGAGCGAAACAGAGATTTGCCTGGGGATCTAAACAGTGGAAGTCAGGATTCAGAGTCATGATGATGATAACAACCTTCCGGAGGTGAAATATGATAGTGGTTTTTGCTATAACAAACTAGCGAAACTCTATTTTAGGCAATATGAGTTTTGCCTAAAATTTGAAAAGTAAAACTCTATTTTTAAATAGAACTGTAACCTATGGAACTGTTCAACAAATTATGAAACTCTGTTCTATGCAAAAAAAAAAAACTACATGTAACATGTATAAACACAACCGAAACCTGTGAAGCTCGCACAAAAATAGCAAAACTCAGTTCTTTTGCAGAAAAACTAAAAACTACTTAATGTATATATAACTGAAACGTACTTGTAACATGTATAGGTTGATCTTTGTG